>NC_138967.1:64055000-64672777 GCF_055761805.1 Camellia sinensis
TTGGTAAGAGATGAATATTATCATATGTAAATTCAGGTGCATGATACACATCGGTACTCCAGCGCATTTCTCCTTCTAAGTCAGAATAAATATGTTTTCGAACTCTCTCTTTAAAATTAAAAGTGGATGTTCTCGCACGAATCTCAACAATCACTTGTTTTGATTCTACATATTGATCATTTTGAACTAAAAGAAAACTTTTTGATGGAATATTCACATTATGTATAATATCTTCACTCTCAATAGTTACATACAAATCTATAGAACATAGAAAAGCAGGATGCCCATGATGTGTACGTGTTAGATTAACCAAATTTTCATTAAATTTTATTTTTCCAGTAAAAAGGGCTCGTACATGTTTTGCAGTACCCCCTCTGAATACTCCGCCGGTATGAAAAGTTCTTAATGTTAATTGTGTACTGGGTTCTTAATATAGTGCATATTAAAATAAATAAATAAATATTTAAAATATAAATTATTTACCCTAAAAAAATAAAATTAAAAAATCTTTTAAATATTTAAAAAAATAAATTCAAAAAATTTCAAAATATAACTCAAAACTTTTTTCAAAACTCATAACCAAACAAATTTTCTCTTTTCAAAACTCATAACTCAAAACATGTGTAATGCCTCCAAAATAAATGACAATGAACTATATATCATGTTAATTAAATAATAACACATTATAAAATAATTGTCCTTCATTAGTTCCAATTACTTATACAAAAGAGTAACATATTTAGATATACATTCACAAATCTAAGCCCTAAATCCATAGCATGTGTTACATGATAAGGAAATAGGATAAACATAGACAAATAAGATAACGCCCTAATGGCTACAATTTTCCAAGAGGATACTTGGTTACAACAACAGTGAGTTTTAAACTTAATACAGATAATGCCCTAGGCTTGTACAAAAATAATTACAACAAGTAAACAAAATGAAGCTCTTACTCCAAGTCCTCCCAAGTTATTGCCTTGGCGGAGACATATCTTCAGCACCTAAAAATGATTTTCCCACATAGGTGAGTCAAAGTCCAGTAAAGAGACTACAACACAGTTTTTGAATTTTAACAGTCATAAGGTGAATGCATATGCAATACTCGTGACAAACATTTATATCTCTTTCCAAAACCATGCAATACCAGGTTTATATCACAATTCATAAAACATTTCCTTTTTAATAGAAAGCAGGACTATGAATACAACTCTGTGAATCTCTAGGTACGTGTTTACAAGTAGACTATACAAGTATTACCAAGTTGTCATTTTTACCGGTATTAACCGGAATGCTCGACACCTATCCGCGCGGGTTTATTGTCTTTCACCAAGGACACACAGGCCAACTTAACATTGTAACTACACCCGCCACCCAGATTCACCAAGTATTCACCATTTTTCTCAAAACGTTAACTTTTTCAATATGTTAAAATGTACAACAATGCTCAATGCAAATGGATAAGAAATTTGTTTTCATTCTCCTAGTTCTCATGAAATTTCTACAACAATCATAATTACCCCCCACTGATAGCCTAAAACAGATATCTCTAAACAAATAAATAAATTTTCCATAGAAATAAGATAAATAAATTTTCCCTAGAAATAAACTTCCTTAATTTTCAAGATGTGAGGGATAATACATACCCAACTCCACCATCCTTATCAATACCAACTCCATTATCGTTTCAAAATCAACATTTGAAATCTTTAGGGTAAAACTCTATTTTCTTTATAAATCAATCCCAATGATAAAAACACATCATTTCATTACAACTCATCCTTATTTACAATCCCACAACCATTTCCAAGAATCCATTTGAAAACCCCTCTTTTGATTTTTAGCCCAAAACCCTAGATTTGTCCTAAAATCCCCAAATCACAATATTGTTTTAGAAAGTAGCAAATAACTAAGTTAAAAATCATAAGAAAGTGTGAAGAATCCTTACCTCAAGTTTAGAAGACAAGAGAAGGAATGGAGAAACTTGAACAATGCCGAAACCCAACTTTGCTCCAATCAAAAGGAAGCTCTCGGAGTGTTCTACCTTTTTATCAAAAGGATACGGGTGAAGAAATCAATGGATCTAGGTGTATTTGTAGAGAGAATGTGAGTTTTAAAGAGAGAGAGTCTAGATCTAGTATTTTTAGAAGGTTTAGAAAGAGAGAGAGATGAAAAACTGATCCAAAAAGTGACTTCCTCAGACTAATAAACGCACAGATCGTTCAAGCGCAAAAAAGGTCGCTCGAGTGACCAGACACAAGGAAGACACCACTCAAGCGCAAGGATGGTTGCTCGAGCCCACAATGTACCCCTCGCAGTAGTTTAGACCTACAAAAGTTCTCTTGAGCACAAGAAGCATCGCTTGAGCGTAGATATCAAACTCTCAGTAGTTTTACAGACTTTAAAAGGCCGCTCGAATGCAAGAAGCTTCGCTTGAGCGAGCAAGCAAATTTCTAGACAACACAGTTTTGAAACGTCTAACTCCCAACCTGTTTTCAAACCAACCAAGACACTCCAATAGTCAAACTCGATAAGGAATAAGATGAATCAAGACATGAACAGTGATATAAGACAAGATATCCCAAATCCAAAACAATAAATGGGTCAGATCTAAACCGTAATCGTTATAACAGAGTAACGGAGAAGGTTGCACTTATTGATAATGTGTAACAACGGAGATTCGTGATAAGTGCAAGAGTAACATGATAATGTGTAACAATAGAGAGTAACCGGAATCGTTATAACAGAGTAATGTGATTCGTAATAGATTTAATGACAACAAGTTCTAAACAACTAAAACTGACAATCTAAATCATCTAGCATGTACCAAAGAGATTTAAATTTTTGTTTCACAATTAATGAATTAACACAAACGATTTTTACGTGGAAAAAATCACAGTTGGAGCACCTCCAACTGTAATAAAAAAAATCATGGGTGAAACGCCACAAATCAATCCACTATGACGAATGAAAGAATACAAATTTACCAAACAATTTACCCAAACTCTGTAAAATTGTCTTCAACAATTTGTTCCTCTTTCACCAACGCCTTCGTATTGGAATTGATCTGCTTGATGTCGAATCCACAACGTCCACATCGAATCCACAACCACGAGCAGCTTCAAACTCCTTCAAAGACTTCACGCTCGAACCCTCAGAATCCATCAAAGAAGAACTCTTTTGTATTGAATGACCAAACACAAACCCTTTGATTTGAATCACTTAATTCATGAGATAAACTCACACAATTATCAAAGGAAACCAATAAAGAAGTTCCAGAAGAAAACCCTAATACCCAAGAAGAAGATTTGGAAGTTGTACCCCGGAATTGCACTTGTTCGCAGCTTTATAGTAGATAGATTCGCGATCACTGCTCGAGCCATGGAATGATCACTCGAGCGATGTGACTTAAACGCGTGTTTTACAAAAGTGACTTTGCTCGAGCGATGGAAAGTTTGCTCGAGCGTGAAAACTTAACTCCCAGTATTTTTTGTAGTCAGGCCAAGCTTCTGTGAAGCTTACATCTTTGCTCGAGTGGTCAAGCCAAAAACACTGCCAAAATTACAACTTAATGGAACAAATTTGTTTGCGGAATTGACAACAAGTAGGGACCTAACAATCTTCCCCTTTGTCAATTTCCGGACAAAACAAGCTAACAAAAAGTGCCTAACAAACACACGCCCTAGACACACCTCTTGACCAACACCTTGACCATATTTCGAACAAACTCGAACGAGCCTCTTGCAAAACAACATGATCCAAACACTAGAATAGAATGATCAATCAAAACAAACATAATCAAAGCAAATGGATAGAAATCAATATAACCAAATCTATCAAATCCAAAGCATGATTAGTTCAAGAGTTCAAGTCAGTATGTAGCCCAATGTCCCAATGTCTAATCAATCAAAACAAACGTCAATCATAGCCCTGATATATCCATATATCCAACTACCCCAATTACCCAATTACTCCCCCTTTTTGTCTAGGAGAGACAAAGCCAAAGGAAATGAAAACAATATATACAGCCCAATGAAGATCAAAAACAGCAAGAAACAAGAGAAGCAAAAATAAAACTGTCCAAACTAAAAACAACATCACTAATCCGGCGGTGGTGGAGGAGGCTGATGCAGTTGAAGAAGAGATAAAATCTGAGCAAGTTGCAAGGAGGACTGATCAACAGAATGCTTAATACGACCAAAAGATGCCTCTAATGCAGTAAGCCGTGCATCCGTGGATGTCTCCAGGTTGGTGAGACGAGCATCATAGATGTCCATCCGACTCTCCAAACGGTCAAACCAGGTAAAGATGGCATGCTCAATCTGGCACAATTGTTCCTAGATAGACCGAGCTGGATGAGGCTGCTTCCCCTCACCAGCAGCAGCGGTATCAAACTCAGCTTCATCGTCCATAGGGTCTTCACCTGTACCAGAACCACATCCCATAAGTACCCCTCTTAACATGAGCCTAACTTTGGGAGACGGTCTTTTTAGTGATGGATGATATAAGACAGGCAAACTCATCATCCGTTTAGGATGGAACACCAATAGGGGTAAGAAAGCGGTTTATCAAACAACCGTAAAAAAGACCTAGAGATTGTTTACCCTCAAACACACCTATCATTTTGGTCATAATCATTTTAGAAAGGTCGATAGAAAGATGACGGTCAATGTAGTAAAGGACATATCCTTGATCTTTGGAAATGTTAGAGCTGTGTGTGGTGACATGGATGTTGACATAAACAATGATATTTAGGAGGCGGAACCTAAGGAGAAGCTCATTTTGCCGAATAAGGGCCCCAGCTACCCACGTTTGGGAGGTGCCACACAATACAGTGAAAACCATGTCAAAATCTGCATTGCGAGAGCCAAGAAAAGGGTAGTGGCAATTATGGACTTCAGGAATAGCAAGAAGGGACCAAATGACCTCATCATTAATGAAAATTTCTTTAGACCGAACCCATGTTTTGAAGGAAGGAGCCACATCATCAATAGCAGTGATGTTACAATAGAATTCTTGAATCCAACTGAGGTTTTGTTGGCCAGATAAGGAGAGAGCTATGTCACTGCCTAAAGGATCAAGCACATGTCGGATAGGGATGGACTCAAAGGTGGAAGGTTGGACATTTCGTTCGAGATTAACGGTCCGCGACACATCAGATTTTTCTATAAAAAAAGTAACCCAAGAAAAACGAGTGTAATCATCAACAATTCAAAAAATATATCTTTTACCTCTAATACTTTCAGTACGAGTGGGTCCCATAAGATCCATATGAACAAATTTAAGAGGACGCTTGGTTGTTAAGTTGTTCACCTTTTTATGAGGGGCACAAGCTTGCTTTCCTAATTGACATGGCCTGTACACATGGTTCACATTCTTACATATTTTGGGCACTCCTCTCACAATCTCTTTGATGGTTATCTTAGTTAGGTCTTTAAAGTTCATGTGACCTAACCTTTGATGCCACAAGTCAAGATTAGTTATGATGGCCAAGTGACAAGTAAGATTATTAGTGGTAACAATCCCATAGCAATTATTAGATGTGCGAACCCCATGCATGACAGTATTTCACTTTTTATCCAAAATTTCACATTTATTTTTTGAAAATAATACTTTATGATGAGAATCACACATTTGACTGATGCTCAAAAGATTAGCTTTAAGGCCATTAACAAGCAAAACATTTTCCAGCTTAGGAAGACTGGCCACACTTATAGAGCCCTTACCGATGACTCTAGAAGTTCGACCATCTCTAAAGGTAACAACTCTTCCTTCATATTTCTCAAGAGATGTGAAGTAGGATTTGTCATCTAACATGTGACGACACCCACTATTAAGATACCACATATGAGAGTTACATGCTTTCGATGCAGTGTGAACAACAAAACATGTAAGGTCACTCTTTTTCACCTATATCTTTTTAGTTTTCACAAAAGCGGGACTGGTAGTCTTGGTAAAGGTCTTAGCGTTGTGAACGCTATTATGTGTCTTACTATTCACCCTAGACATGTAAGGTTATCTCCTAACACATGAAGTATTAGAATTTCTAAGGCACCTCACCAAATAACTCATAACAATAAGGGCAAATGTGGCCATACCTACCAACCTACCATAATGATGACAAACGAAAACAGGTTTTACCTCTCTTTTGTTGATTATACCCCCTTTAGGTTGATAGAGAGATTTATCATCCTGTTGAATCTTCAGCTTTCCCTTTTCTTGAGTCTTGATGTCATGGGATGTAGAGGCCTTCCCCTTTTGCAGTGTTGCATCACCATAGCCTATCCCACTTTTGTCACAACTCATCTGTTATGATTTGATGACGTCTTCCAGTGACTTTGACCTTCTATTCCACATGTTAATTGTGGCTCTAGCATCTTTGATGTCTTTCTCTTTCTGACTTACTAGCTCTTCCAAGGCAACTTGTGTCAACTCAAGGGATTCAATCTTCTCACCGTATGTGGTATAGATTTTGAGAAGTTCATTTCTTTTGGTCTCACAAGTTAGAAGCTTTGCACAGAGATCTTGTCTATCACTTGAGATCTTGATGATATCCTTTGTAGCTGCTGAAATCTCTTCCTTTAGCTTGACATTCTTACTTTCACATGCTTGAGTTTGATATTGAGTTTGTTATTTATCTTGGATAGGTTTAGAGATTCACTGTATAACTTTTCATAGGCTTGTTGAAGTTTGTCACTATCAATCTCAACATTGTCTTCCGAGGTTTTATCATCTTCTTTTTGTTTCTCTTTCTCCTCGAGCGCATCCAGTCGAGCAACTAAGGCATGAAGATTACTAGATAGTTATGAAGAAGACTCCTCTTTCATGGAACTGCATAAGCACTTCCCATGCTTTTTTGGCATACTTGTAGTAAGCAATCCGTTGTTATTCTTCTTCAGAAATTGCTTCACGGATGGTGTTCAGAACTCTTTCATTGCTCTCCATATCAGTTTTTTCAATATCATTCCATTGCTTTGTCGGCTTGGCAACCTTTTGATTGGTGACCTGATCGATTACAAATGGTGCTTCAACATTCTCTTCAATTGTGCGCCAACCTTCAGGATCCCAAGCTCTGAAATAGACTCTCATTCTACATTTCCAATACATATAATTGCTTCCATAGAAAGTACGAGCACGAGGCACACTAGGACCACGAGCAAAACCGACCAACTTTGAAATTGGTTAAGTGAAACAAGAGTAGAATGCCATGTAAGTATTATCTCCGTCTTCACCAGATTCAGTTCCTTCTGTTTTTGCTCTAACCTGCTTTAATCATCCCAAGTCACTGTGTACACTTTCTTCTGGTTCTTTTTTTAAGGACATTCGAGTGCTATATTCCCAAACCCTTGGCATTCATAGCACTTGACTCCTTGTCTTCTTAAACTCTTCTTCTCAACTTTTGGAGCGACTTTGGGAGGAACATTTTTGAATTTTTCATTACCTTTTTCTTTAGAACTAGAGTCCTTGAAATTAGGCTTCTTTTTCTTTATTTTTTTTTTTAAAACTAATGGGTAAACATAGCCGTCATTTCAGACTCTAGATCAATTTCTACCTTAGGGTTCTTAGCAGTCTTATGAACACTAGTAAAAGCCACACTATCTTTTTTTTTTCTTTGAAATCTGATGGGCTTCATAAGTCTGCAGGTTTCCAACCATCTGATCAAGCTTGATGTTTTCAACATCCTGACCCTCCTCTATAGCTGTCACTTTTGATTGGAACCTGTCAGGGTAAGGACCTCAAAATTTTACCAACAACTTTAGATCCAGGAATTTTTTCACCAAGTGTGAAACATGAATTCACGATGTCACTAAGTTTGGCATAAAAATCATCAAATGTCTCATCATCTCGCATAAAAAGAGTTTCAAAAGAAGAGGTGAGACATTGAAGTTTTAATCTTCTAACAACAGTAGTACCCTCGTGAATAGTTTCAAGAATGGCCCAAGCCTCTTTTGCTACCTCACACATACAAATACAACAAAACTCTTCTAGTTTGACGGAGCAAAAGAGAGAATTGAGCGCTTTACTATTCCAACTTGAATTTTGATAATCAATTACGCCCCATTTATCAATTAGTTTGGGGATATCAATACCATCAATGGTAATAACAGGTTCACTCCACGCATAGATAATAGAGTGCCAAACTTTTTCATCAATAGATTTTAAAAATGTCCTCATACGAGCTTTCCTATAAGAATAGTTTGTCCCATCAAGTAAAGGAGGTCTATGGGTCGAGTTACCTTCGCGAATTGAATCCATGACACGAATCACACAAAATCACACTCCTATAGTTTTATTTAAAAACACAGAGTGACCCGCTCTAATACCAATTAAAAAACCTACATGATTCGTGATTCGTAAAAGATTTAATCGCAACAAGTCCCAAACAACTAAAATCTACAATCTAAATCATCTAGCATGTATGAAAGAGATTTAGATTGTTGTTTCAAAATTGACAAATCAACACAAACGATTGGCTACCCTCATTTTACAAAAATAATAAAGAAATCTTTTGTAAAATGAAGACTTTTAGGTAATTTTATAAATTTTAGTTTTAACTAAATAATACCACCACACTATTACACAAACAAATACACTTGATCTTACATTTCCAATTTAATGTTACCACATTAATAATTTCCTAACTCAATCCCACCGTATTCATAATCACATCCAACCTAATTCGCCAAATAAACAAGGCCTTAAGGATCATTATTTGGTCCGAATACAAACCATTCTACAGGCTTTTACTTGGTCTAAGGCATCGTTTGGGAACATGTTATTTTAGTAATTTTTTGACTTTGTACAAAAAGATGTACAAAAAAGTAGAGATAGTGATGTAATAGCTTATAGTGACTTTTTAGCTAAAATGTATAGTTAACAAATGAGACCTAAGTCTATGCCCAAGTCGCCTGGTCCAACTCAAGTGAGGCTTAAGCTAAGGTGGACCTAGGATTTGAGTCCCAGCCCATCAACACACTCATTGTTCCAGTTTGTTGGTTTGTTCATGCACTCAACAAAAAAATACAAAAATATAAAAAAAATTCCAAAAATCTCTCAGCTCATCAGGCTAAGCTCCCGTTGGCTTATTTATCGGCTTGATAAAAAAAATGAGAAGATAGAAAGGAAAAATTTTCAAAAAATAAGCATGAATATCTCAACCCACAAGGCTAAGCTCGTAAGGCCTTCATTGGCCCGTTTGTCAAGGCTTGAGCTTGAGGTTTTGATCACAATTTACCCATTACCAAAAAAAAAACATGTTGGGTTGAGTACATGAGCAAGCTTAAGAATCATTTTCACAACTTGACATAACCCAACCTATGTAGACACTTATGATAACAATGACATGAAATCTATAAAAAGCATACATAACAACTTAACCAAAAAAAATTACATAACAACAATTTCACAATAATAAAATCGTAACTAATAATAAAATTAAAAATAACCCAGCTGGAGAACTGGATCTTATTTTGTATGTATAAGAATTATTATTTTTTAAAAGCCAACAGTACAGCTTTTGTAGCTCAGTTGGTTAGAGCACCGGTATAGTAAGTGGGAGGTCTTGAGTTCAACTCTCAACGAAAGCAAATTTCAAGTTTTCCAATTTTATTGTGTGATTCAATGTTCTGCGAAATATATTGCTCCCTTTTTTTTTTGTTTGAAATTTTTAATTACACTGAAATATTAGTTTTTTGGTTTTTTATTTTATTATTTTTTGGGTTATTATGGAAACATATAGGCAGTCATCTAGGATATGCAAATTGATTTAAAACCCAACTAAATAGATTTTTCAGTATTGCTTTGTGCTTCAATTAATTGAAATTGAAAATAAAAAAGAGGCTAGGAAAGTATACGAGGAGGAAATATCCGTCGCTCTCTGTACACCTTGGGTCCAAGCTCCGCGTTATTTTGAATGATGTCGTTCAACTTGAGAACAAAATGACGGTGAGCTACCCAACAGGTGTGTTGCCGGAAAACCCTTCCGACGGTCAAATTAGTACACTTGGAGAAGAAGATAGAGCCAAAAGAGACAAAAGAGAGATAGCTCTGATAGCAAGAATTCCAGACCTCCTGTATGGAGGCGCTGCGCAGTTTATATAGTTTCTGCACGCACTACCCTGCTCGTCTTTTCCTGGACACGTGGATGTGCTATTCTCTCACTGCCTTACACATGTATGTGTCAATACTGCCAAACAACATCGACAAAACAGCTTAATGGTATTGACTTGTATGAATGGTGGAATCTCCTTTTCGCACTCTGATTGGGTCACGTGACAATTCTCGTTGAGCTATCCATAACCCAGTTTGACCTAGCTCACCAATCCTGACTAATCTTCTAGGCCAAGCTAATAAACCAACTTGGGTTCGCCACATTCAATTCACTTCCACTTGTTCGTTAAGGCAAATCCCGCTTGACCTCAGTGCATAGAAGGAACATCTAGCCCAATTGAACACACCATCTAGCTTGACTCATGATTTGAGCAGCCAGCCTGGTCCTACATCCCGAATCTAGGACTAGCTCAACCATGCGATCCAGATCTTTGGCCCAGACCACAATTAGCTATGTCAGCTTGGTTATATAGTCTCGCAATTTGGCCTAAGCCCACACTAGCTCAGCCCATTTACTCGGTATAAATCCCCCTCTCAGAAAGCATGATTTCTAACATCACATTTAGATTTGAAGCAATGTAACTCTCTTATATTGTTAATGAATTTATATATATTCACAAAATTTTAATACTAAACCATTACCCCCCCCCCCCAAAAAAAAGACAAGCTAAATCAACTAGTTTTAAATCTTAACAAGAGAAAACCACAGCTCAGAGTCCACCTAAAAATCCCAGACCTGCACTGTCATACCTACTTCCAGCCTGTTCTTCGTCATAAATGTGTTCCACCCGATCACTAGACAGTAATTTGAGGTATTTTTCAATTTCCACTGCTTTAGATTTACATTATACACTTCACAATTCTCATCTGCAAGATCAATTAGCTTTACCGCTATCCCTCCCCGCCCACGGAGCAAATCCTTTTCCTCATTGCTGAGAAATTCCATATTTTTGATTTGTCTTAGTGGCATTGACAGACGACCCTAACTAGCGGTAACGTCTGTGCTGTAGATTTTCTTTTAGATCACCAAAACTGCGTTAGGAACCTCTCGATCTTTATGAAGTTGGCTGCTGGTCTAGTACAACTACTACCCTTTCATCATCATCATCATCTCTATTAGCACGACGCTGCTTTGAACATCCAACCTTTTCATATTTTCGTGAGCATGTTGCAGGATTAGATACTAAGGACTAGTCAGTATTAAAGTTGATTTCTGATCTTTTTCCCTTTTCCTTGTCGAGTGTAAATGCATCTATTTGCAATCTTTGTCCAGAATTATTAACAGAACATGTAGCAGCAGCAACAATGCCATTCTTCGATCCCTCTATGTCGAGAGAGCTAGAGATACTGCATACTGTTTGTGTATGAACATCGTCAAGAAGTGGGTTATTTTTGACTTTGTGTAACATAAACACAGTGATCTTGTATAAATCAAGATCACTGTTCTTGATGAATGGCCATAAAACCTTTAATTTAGTCTCAACTTTGAGTTTGAGAAGATTCTCCTTTGTATCCTTTACCTTATGAACAAATTTACACAAATCAATACTCGACTCATTGTTGGTCTTCGAGGAGGGATCATTAACACTAACCTCATCATCATCATCCATCTTAAAGAAATCATCATCACTACTGAACTTAACATCATCCTCCATCTTCATCTGCCTTTTCATTATACTTGAACACAAACACAGTTTGGATCTTTGCAAAAGATTATTGGCAAAGAATGATTTGATAGAAGAACTGTTTGTTGTGAGTTGGAGAATGAGAGGTGAAATTTGTGGGATATTCATGTACATATTTATATACAGTAAATATTATACCAAATATGAAATCAAAGAGATTATAATGAAAAGGGATTCCAAAATTGTAATGAAAAGGGATACCTAAACTAGAATGGAGTGGGGATTAGATGACATTATATGATTGGCAAAGTGTGCTCTTTTTTTTTTTTTTTTTGGGAACATGGCAAAGTGTACTCAACAGTGTCCCTATGGAACTGTTATTGTACATTACCCCTATTTTTAAGGGTGTCCAAATTTCAAGGAACTTCTAACACCATCCAGCACCATGTCCTAACGACCTTGTAACTCTTCCCTCAATTCAATACCCAGTTCTCTTAAGAGTTAATAAATTTGATTTTTGTCCGAGCTTGCTTTTGCTTCTTATAATTGGCTTTCCAACAAAATCTAGCTACGACATTTGTCTTTTTTTTTTACTTGCCTGTCTGAATGTATGCAAAATTTGTCTCAAATTCTTTTTTTTTTTCCAGCGTTTCATTGGCTTTCACTACACAAGATTTTAAATCCTGTTGAGCAAGCACAGTAAAGTATAATTCTAGCTACAACCGAACTATACCAATACCGATTAAAGTAGTAATCTCATTAAAACAATCTAATTGGACTCATAAGAACGACAAAATGGTAATGTTGGCGATTCAATTTCAAGAAATATTCTCTTTCTTTTCGCCTTTCCGATATCAAAAAATGGCACATATCTGCAAACCATTGCACGCTCAGAGGAACCGGCTATGACATAAAGGAATTGGGAGCCATGCCATAACATTAAAAGGTTCAGGATGGAGGCAACTGAGAATTGGCTGATTCTGAATCACATGACATTTAAAATTAAAGCTCAGACAATACAATTACTGATAAAAGGTGAAGTACACATATTAGACATTTTGTGAATAACTAATAAGAAAAATATACTCAGATAAATAACTATACAAAAAGTCTCTTTTATGTATAAAATAAAAAAAAAAACAGCAAATAATCTTAGTTGATTTTTAATAACTTCTACATTCACTTGAGCAACTACAACTCTAATGTTTTTTTGCCTAAATCCTCTTCACTTCAACAAGAGTGAACCACAATTTTGAGCCCAACTGAAATGATGAAAGTTATACAATCATTCCTTTGCACTGTTTGTTGCTCTCCAGAACATTATTCCAACTTGTCGTTGGATTATAAGTTGAATTCACTTTGCCTATTTTCTTAGGCATGTCCCACTTCTTAAGAAATATATCAGATTCCTTTCTTGACTGATCAATTAATTTGGCTACAATGGATGTCTTATGCTTTCCAGTTCTTGTTTCGAGCAAGTCCTTCTGTTCTTGCGTGAGGAATCCATTATCAATTTGACTCAATGGCAAAGATAGATGCCTGTGATTATGGTTAGGGTCTGTGCTGTACAGTGACTTTTCAATCACAAAATTCAATTCAGTACCATTCAGACTTTCGATGTGATTTTTGAATTCAGCAGGCAATTCTGGTAGAATTGCAGGTGCCTTTACAATCATCCTCTTCTTTTTTCTCCTGACCTTTTCTTTATTATCACCATCATCATTATCACTGTGCCGTCTTTTCAAAACAAAAGACTTGTCTGGCAGCTTCAACTTGCATCGAATTTTTATAGGCTTCTTTGTCATCGTTGCCTCAACCTCTGATATATGATTGACCGAGACTATAATAAAACTCTTCTTGTTGTAGCACTCTGATCTTTTCTCTTTTGGGATTACAACAGATTTTCTAAATGGTGATCTTGCTCTGTCATCACCATCATCATCATCATCATCATCATCAATAACAAAAGAACATGGAGAAGCAACACCATTCTTCTTCGAGCCCTTTCTATCGACAGTGGTAGAGTGAGTATGGTCATCATCATCAAAAAGTGGCTTATGGGTTGAGTTGTGTGAGTTAGACATAGTGAGCCCATATTAATCAACATGACTGTTATTGGTGAATTGCCATAACACCTTCGATTTTGTGTCATGGTCGAGTTTAAAAAGACCCATTCTTGAAACCTCTATCTTCTTATGGTATTTAGACCAATTAGAGGGATCACCATTATCTAACATCAAGATGTCAATAAATTTAGACATAAAAGAAGGATTATCAACACCCATCTTTCTCTTCTTCCTGGTGTTGTTGAATATATGAACAATAACACACCAACACAGAGAGACAGAGAGTGATTGATAGAACAACTCTTTGATGAAATTACTGGGATACCTATGCTTATCTATGTAATGTACATGTATATATAAAATTCAATGGACAACTAAACTAGAGTAGACTAGACTACTAGGGACTGAAGTCTCCAAATTGGGCTTGAACCGAATCTTCAAAAATGGGATTTTGGAGATTTTCTCAATCTTCTGATTAATAATAATAACGCTGTGTTTTCAGTTTATCCACACTAGGCTTGAACCGAAGCTTCAAAAATGGGATTGTGGAGATTTTCTACATATTCTGATTAATAATAATAATAATGCTTTGTTTTCAGTTTCTCCGAACTAGGGTTGAACCGAAGCTTCAAAAATGGGATTTTGGAGATTTTCTCCATCTTCTGATTAATAATAATAATAATAATAATAATAATAATAATAATAATAATAATAATAATAATAATAATAATAATAATAATAATGCTCTGTTTTTAGTTTCTCCAAAAGGCTTGAACCGAAGCTTCAAAAACGGGATTTTGGAGATTTTCTCCATCTTCTGATTAATAATAATAATAATAATAATAATAATAATAATAATAATAATGCTCTGTTTTTAGTTTCTCCAAACTAGGCTTGAACCGAAGCTTCAAAAATGGGATTTTGGAGATTTTCTCAATCTTTTGTTTAATAATAATAATAATTATGCTTTGTTTTCAGTTTCTCCGAACTGAGCTTGAACCGAAGCTTCAAAAATGAGATTTTGGATCATTATTAACAGAATATGTAGCAGCAACAACAATGCCATTCTTCGATCCCTCTACGCCAAGAGAGCCAGAGATTCTGCATACTATGTTGTATGAACATCGTCGGGAAGTGGGTTATTTTTGGCTTTGTGTAACTCAGAGACAGTGATCTTGTATAAATCAAGATCATTGTTCTTGATGAATGGCTGTAAAACCTTCAATTTAGTCTCACCTTTGAGTTTGTGAAGATTCTCCTTTGCATTCTCTACCTTATGAACAAATTTACACCAATCAATACTCGACTCATTGTTGGTCTTCGAGGAGGGAGGGATCATTAACACTTACCTCATCATCATCATCCATCTTAAAGAAATCATCATCACTACTGAACTTATCATCATCCTCCATCTTCCTCTTCCTTTTCATTATTCCTATACACAAATACAGTTTGAATCTTTGCAAATGATTATTGGCATAGAATGATTTGATAGAAGAACTATTTGTTGTGAATTGGAGATTGAGAGGTGGAGAATGAGACGTGGTCGCTATGGAACTGTTATTATACGTTACCCATGTTTTTAAGGGTGTCCAAATTTCAATGAACTTCTAACACCATCCTGCACCATGTCCTAACGACCTTGTAACTCTTCCCTTAAGCTTTCTTTTCAAGTAATATTATCCTCTGTATATAGCTATTTTTTTTCCTTTTCAAAATACTTGCATTTGAGCTCTATGTTTCACTAACTACACCTTCTCCTTGATATCTCTTGACCTGTAATTGTTATTCCCTATTGGCTCCTGGAACTACAATCCCTGGAGAATGAGCTTGACATTGTTTTGGAACCGAAAAAACTTGCCGCCTTTTCCTTTTCACCTCCCCAAAAAAACATTGTTTTGAGATACTATAAGGTGCAATACTTGCCTTTTGTTCATAAACAATGATAATGTCATATAAGAACGTGGTTTCAATGACACAATAATAACAACAAATATAGCGATCCCGGGTTTACCCTTGTTGTACAGTGATCCGGACATGTGTCCGTGGATGTTGGTAGTTGTTTATTATCTAGTTTGCATCCTCTTTACTTTGTTTATTGAGTTATAGGATGTGTTGGGCAGGTTTGTTACAGGTTGGTTGTGTTTGGGAGCCTAGTGTTGCTGCCCAGATTTTTGGACCTTCGCTCGAGCGAGGAGTTGGTCGCTCGAGCGAGAGTTGAGTTCGTGTCTGGTGGGTCGAGCCAGAGTGGCTTCGCTCGAGCGAGTGATGGCGTCTGGTTCTGGACCTGAGAGTTATGTTTCCTGGCTCGAGCGAGCTTTTCGTGGCTCGAGCGGTCTGGTTTGTTCTTCGCTCGAGCGAGAGGTCTGTCGCTCGAGCGTGCTTCTGGTTGCAGACCTGAGGGTTTGAGTTGTTGGCTCGAGCGAGCGTTCTTTCGCTCGAGCGCACTTTTGAGTTTTTGGCTCGAGCGAGTGATTCTTGGCTCGAGCGAGAGTTTCTGTGTCTGGTCGCTCGAGCGACCAAGTCTTCGCTCGAGCGAGCGTGTTTTATATCAGCGGACAGTAGCGTTTTTTAACATCACTTTTTCACCTTTTCTTTTTATCAAACCCTAGATCCGAGACCCTCTCTCTCTAAACTTACACTCTCTCTAAGAATTGATCTCCCTAGAGTGTGAATCTAACCTAGGGCCTTTGTTAAAAAGATAGAGGGCGTTGAGGGCTTTGATTTAATCTGAAAAAGTTGGGATTTGGAGCACGTTGATCTTCGAGTCTTCATCTCCTTTTTGGCTCAAACTTCGAGGTAGGGATATCCTACTCCTCTCTATGGATTTTGTCTTTAAATTTTGGTATTTTGAGATGTTGGGGTTGGTTTGGTAATTTTGTGAAAGTTTGGGTCTTTTGTGTAATTTTACTAAAGTTGGGGTTTTATTCATAATAAACCTAGATGCATGTTTGGAATAGAGAAATGGAATAAATGTTAAATCATTGATGAAAATGGGACCTAAGGGTTGAAATGTTAATTATGGGACTTGACCTAATTACATTGTTTAATTAATTTGGATAATTAATTGTGAGGAATGAGGAAATGAAATGTTGATTGAATATCCATTGTGTATTTATTTTCTGTATAGAAATAACTGCTTTGGCTATCGGTGGAGGATAGTCGTGATTGTTGTAGACAATGCATGATGATTAGGCAAACGAAAACCAATCAATGGAATGTGTCATGGAATTTGACGGTTGATAGAGTACATTAATTATATGTATTGGGTAATTGTATATAGAACCAATGTGTTTGTATACGTTATGTGTAGAGGAGGAGATGGGGGATGTACTCCGCGGTTTAGGGGAAGATAGGGGATGTACCTCTAAACCGGATAGTGTTGGGAGAAGATAGGGGATGAACTCCGCAAATACAGCTCATATGCTTGTCTAAAGAAGTGAAGATAGAGCTTATATGCTTATATTTGTGATGTGTGGATATAGCTTTTATGCTTATCTGTGGATATTGTTGTTATACATATCTGTTGTAGAATGTGGATATAGCTTATTTACTTATCTGAGAATGTGGATATTGTTGTTATACATATCTGTTGAGCATGTGGGTAGTGCTTATATGCCTATCTGTTGAAAAAAGGGAAATGAAAAGTAATTGGGACTTGTAAGTCGTTTGACATAAATATATGATTTATGTGATTGTATCAGTGTTGGCCATCTATCAATTGCTAATATTTTAGTCATTGTTCATGGTTGGTTCAGTGTATTTCTACTGGGCTGTGGCTCACCCTATATGGGAATATCATTTTCAGGTGCAGGAAGCATGCCACCTCCAAGGACATAGCTTGGGAGGCTAGAGGCGGACATAATGTCGTCGTCTTACTTTTTGATGTATTGCATGTAATTCAGGCCAAGGGCTTAATGTGTAAGAGTTAGTACTCTTGTGTTGTAACCAAGGGTTAACTTGGAAAGCTGTAAGCCCTTAGGGCATTTGCTTTTGTTGATTAACATGTAATACTTATGTAATGAAATTCAGAGAAATGAAAGAATGTGGAACTTTTGAATATCAATGCATGTCTTATTTTTTGGGTTTAATGTTATTATTTTGAGGGCGTTACAACAAAAGAACAAGTACACGTATACATGGTTTGGCGAGATGCCAATGTCTACGACGGAGCAAAGATCAAAATCTACTACACACAATAAATACTATAAGAGCCACTCTGCAGTATATTCCCAAAATCATATAAATTCTTAACGTTGTAATTTTCTTGCAATTATTTTTTTTTTTAAAGGTTAGTTGCTTACACAAGTTGATTTTGTGGGCTAATATTGTGAAGCATGCATGAGCAACGAGACTTTGTGTCCTCTATTCAATACCCAATTCTCTTAAGAGTTAATAAATTTGATTTCTGTCCGAGCTTGCTTTTGCTTCTTATAATTGGTTTTCCAGCAAAATCTAGCTACAACATTTGTCTTTTTTTTACTTGCCTGTCTGAATGTATGCAAAATTTTTCTCAAATTTTGTTTTGTTTTGTTTTTTTTTTTTTTTTAAGGTTTCGTTGGCTTTCACTACACAAGATTTTAAATCTTGTTGAGCGAGCATAGTAAAGTATAATCCCATCTACAACTGAACTATACCAATGTCGATTAAAGTAGTGATTTCATTAAAACAATCTATTTAGACTCATAAGAACAATAGAATGGTTATGTTGGCGGTTCAATTTCTAGAATCTTTCTCTTTCTTTTTCCCTTTCCAATATCAAAAAATGGCACATATCCGCGAACCATTCCACACTCAGAGGAACCGGCTATGACAGAAAGGAATTAAGAGCTATGCCATAACATTAAAAGGTTCAGGGTGGAGGCAACAGAGAATTGGCTGATTCTTAATCACATGACATTCAAAATTAAAGCTCAGACAATACAATTACTGATAAAGGGTGAAGCATACATCTGAGACATTTTGTGAATAACTAATAAGAAAAATGTAATCAGATGAATAACTATATAAAAAATCTCTTTTATGTATAAAATAATAAAAAAAACAACAAATAATCTCAGTTGATTAATAACTTCCACATTCACTTGAGCAACTACACCTCTAATGTTTTTTCGCCTAAATCCTCTTCACTTCAACAAGAGTGAACCACAATTTTGAGCCCACCTAAAATGACCAAAGTTGTACAATCATTCCTTCGCACTGCTTGTTGCTCTCCACAACATCATTCCAGCTTGTCATCAGATTATAAGTTGAATTTACTTTGCCTATTTTCTTAGGCATGTCCCACTTCTTAAGAAATATATCAGATTCCTTTCTTAGCGGATCAATTAATTTGGCTTCAATGGATGTCTTATGATTTCCAGTTCTTGTTTCGAGCAAGTCCTTCTCTTTTCTCGTGAGGAATCCATTATCAATTTGACTCAATGGCAGAGATAGACACCCCTAATTATGGTTAAGGTCTATGCTGTATAGTGACTTTTCAAACACAAAGTTCAATTCAATACCATTCAGACTTTCGATGTGGTTCTTGAATTTAGCAGGCAATTCTGGTGGAATTGCAGGTGCCTTTACAATCATCCTCTTCTTCTTTCTCCTAACCTTTTCTTCATCATCACCATAATCACCATCACTGTGCCGCCTTTCCAAAACAAAAGGCTTGTCTGGCAACTTCAATTTGCATCAATTTTTCATAATCTTCTTTGTCATTGTTTCCTCAGCGTCAGACATGTGATTGACCAGGACAATAACAAAACTCTTCTTGTTGCAGCGCTCGGATATTTTCCCTTTTGGGATTATGACAAATTTTTCCAATGTTGATCTCTCTCTATCATCACCATCATCATCATCATCATCATCATCATCATCATCACCGTCGTCATCAACATCAATAATAGAAGAACGTCAAGAAACAACACCATTCTTCTTCGAGCCCTCTCTGCCGATAGAGACAGAGTGGGTATGATCATCATTATCAAAAAGTGGCTTATGGGTTGAGTTGCATAACTCCGACATAGTGAGCCCATACAAATCAACATGACTGTTATTGATGAATTGCCATAACACCTTCAATTTCGTGTTATGGTCGGGTTTAAGAAGACCCTTTCTTGAAACCTCTATCTTCTTATGGTATATAGACCAATCAGAGGGATCACCATTATCCAACATCAACATGTCAACAAATTTAGACAAAACCGAAGGATTATCAACACCCATCTTTCTCTTCTTCTTGGTGTTGTTGAATATAAGAACAATAACACACCAACACAGAGAGACAAAGAGTGATTAATAGAACAACTCTTTGATGAAATTTGTGGGATACCTATGCTTATCAATGTAATGTACATGTATATATAGAATTCAATGGACAACTAAACTAGAGTAGACTAGACTACTTGGGACTGAAGTGTCCGAAATGGGCTTGAACCGAAGCTTCAAAAATGGGATTTTGGTGATTTTCTCAATCTTCTGATTAATAATAATAATAATAATAATAATAATAATAATAATAATAATAATAAGCTATCTTTAGTTTCTCCGAACTAGGCTTGTACCGAAGCTTGAAAAATGGGATTTTGGAGATTTTCTCCATCTTTTGATTAATAATAATAATGCTTTGTTTTCAGTTTCTCCGAACTAGGCTTGAACCGAAGCTTCAAAAATGGGATTTTGAAGATTTTCTCCATCTTCTGATTAATCATAATAATAATAATAATAATAATAATAATAATAATAATAATAATAATAATAATGCTCTGTTTTCAGTATCTCCGAACTGGGTTTGAATTGAAGCTTCAAAAATGGGATTTTGGATCATTATTAACAGAATATGTAGCAGCAACAACAATGCCATTCTTCGACAGAGCCAGAGATACTACATACTGTGTGCGTATGAACATCGTCAAGAAGTGGGTTATTTTTGGCTTTGTGTAACATAAACACAGTGATCTTGTATAAATCAAGATCACTGTTCTTGATGAATGGCCATAAAACTTTTAATTTAGTCTCACCTTTGAGTTTGAGAAGATTCTCCTTTGCATCCTCTACCTTATGAACAAATTTACACCAATCAATACTTGACCCATTGTTGGTCTTCGAGGAGGGATCATTAACACTTACCTCATCATCATCATCCGTCTTAAAGAAATCATCATCACTACTGAACTTATCATCATCCTCCATCTTCCTCTTCCACGTCATTATGCCTGAACACAAACACAGTTTCAATCTTTGCAAAAGATTATTGGCAAAGAATGATTTGGTAGAAGAACTGTTCGTTATGAGTTGGAGAATGAGAGGTGAAATTTGTGAGATATTCATATACATATTTATATACACTAAATATTATACCAAATATGAAATCAAAGAGATTAGAATGAAAAGGGATTCCTAAATTGTAATGTAAATGGATACTTATACTAGAATGGAATGGGGATTAGATGGCATTATATGATTGGCAAAGTGTGCTCTTTTTTTTTTTTTTGGAACATGGCAAAGTGTACTCAACAGTGTCCCTATGGAACTGTTATTGTACATTACCCCTGTTTTTAAGGGTGTCCAAATTTCAAGGAACTTCTAACACCATTCGGCACCATGTCCTAACGGCCTTGTAACTCTTCCCTTAAGCTTCCCTTTCAAGTGATATTATCCTCTGTATATAGCAATTTCCTTTTTCTTTTCAAAATACTTGTATTTGAGCTATATGTTTCACTAACTGCACCTTCTCCTTGATATCTCTCGACCGGTAATTGTTATTCGCTATTGGCTCCCGGAACTACAATCCCCGGAGAATGAGCTTGACGTTGTTTTGGAACCAAAAAAACTTGCCCCCTTTCCTTTTCACGTCCCCAAAACAACATTATTTTGAGATTCTATAAGATGCAATACTTCCTGTTAGTTCATAAACAATGATAATGTCATATAAGATCATGGTTTTAATGACACAATAATAACAACAAAAGAACAAGTACACATATACATGGTTTGGCGAGAGGCCTATGTCTACGACGGAGCAAAGATAAAAATCCACTATACACAATAACAACTATAAGAACAACTCTGCAGTATATTCCTAAAATCATATAAATTCTTAATGTTGTAATTTTCTTGCTATTATTTTTTTTAAAGCGTAGTTGCTTTTTTTATTTTATTTTAATTAACCTGACACAAGTTGATTTTGTGGGCTAATATTGCGAAGCATGCATGAGCAACGAGACATTTGTGTCCTCAATTCAATACCCAGTTCTATTAAGAGTTAATAAATTTGATTTCTATCCGAGCATGCTTTTGTTCCTTATAATTGGTTTTCTAGCAAAATCCAGCTATGACAATTGTCTTTTTTTTACTTGCCTGTTTGAATGTATGCAAAATTTGTCTCAAACTCTTTTCTGTTTTCAGGATTTCATTGGCTTTCACTACATAAGATTTTAAATCCTGTTGAGCAAGCACAGTAAAGTATAATTCTTGCTACAACCAAACTATACCAATGTCGATTAAAGTAGTGATCTCATTAAAACAATCTAATTGGACTCATAAGAACGACATAATGGTTATGTTGGCGGTTCAATTTCAAGAAACATTCTCTTTCTTTTTCCCTTCCCGATATCAAAAAATGGCACATATTCGCGAACCATTGCACGTTTAGAGGAACCGGTTATGACAGAAAGGAATCGAGAGCCATGCCATAACATTAAAAGGTTTAGGATGGAGGCAACAGAGAATTGGCTGATTCTGAATCACATGGCATTCAAAATTAAAGCTCAGACAATACAATTACTGATAAAAGGTGAAGTATACATCTGAGACATTTTGTGAATAACTAATAAGAAAAATATAATCAGATGAATAACTATATAAAAAACCTCTTTTATGTATTAAATAATAAAAAAAATAACAAATAATCTCAGTTGATTAAGAGCTTCTACATTCACTTGAGCAACTACACCTCTAATGTTTTTTCACCTAAATCCTCTTCACTTCAACAAGAGTGAACCACAATTTTGAGCCCACCCGACATGACCAAAATTGTACAATCATTAATTCGCACTGCCTGCTGCTCTCCACAACATCATTCCAACTTGTCCTTAGATTATAAGTTGAATTCACTTTGCCTGTTTTCTTAGGCATGTCCCACTTCTTAAGAAATATATCAGATTCCTTTCTTGACGGATTAGTTAATTTGGCTTCAATGGATGTCTTATGATTTCCAATTCTTGTTTCAAGCAAGTTCTTATCTTCTCGCATGGGGAATCCATTATCAATTTGACTCAATGGCAAAGATAGACGCCTATGATAATGGTTAAGGTCTGTGTTGTACAGTGACTTTTCAATAAAAAATTCAATTCATAACCATTCAAACTTTCGATGTGATTCTTGTTGCAGCGCTCATATCTTTTACCTTTTGGGATTATAACAAATTTTCCGAATGGTGATCTTTCTCCATCATCACCGTCATCATCATCATCATCAACATCAATAACAACAGAATTTGGAGAAACAACACCATTCTTCTTCGAGCCCTCTTTGTCGACAGAGACAGAGTGAGTATGATCATCATCATCAGAAAGTGGCTTATGGGTTAAGTTGCGTAACTCAGACATAGTGAGCCCATATAAATCGACATCACTGTTATTGATGAATTGCCATAACACCTTCAACTTCGTGTCATGATCGGGTTTAAGAAGACCTATTCTTGAAACCTTTATCTTCTTATGGTATTTAGCCCAATCAGAGGGATCACCATTATCCAACATCAACATGTCAATAAATTTAGACAAAAATGAAGGAATATCAATACCCATCTTTCTCTTCTTCTTGGTGTTGTTGAATATAAGAACAATAGCAGACCAACACAGAGAGACAGAGAGTGATATATTGAACAACTCTTTGATGAAATTTGTGGGATACCTCTGCTTATCAATGTAATGCACATGTATATATAGAATTCAATGGACAACCAAACTAGAATAGACTAGATACTTGGGACTGAAGTCTCCAAACTGGGCTTGAACCGATGCTTCAAAAATGGGATTTTGGAGATTTTTTCAATCTTCTGATTAATAATAATAATAATAATGCTATGTTATCAGTTTCTTCGAACTGGGCTTGAACCGAAGCTTCAAAAATGGGATTTTGGAGATTTTCTCAATCTTCTGATTAATAATAATCATAATAACAATGCACTGTTTTCAGTTTCTCCGGACTGGGCTTGAACCGAAGTTCAAAAATGGGATTTTGGAGATTTTCTCAATCTTCTGATTAATAATAATAATAATAATAATAATAATAATAATAATAATAATAATAATAATAATAATAATAATAATAATAATGCTCTATTTTCAGTTTCTCTGAACTGGGCTTGAACCGATGCTTCAAAAATGGGATTTTTGAGATTTTCTCAATCTTCTGATTAATAATAATAATAATGCTTTGTTTTCAGTTTCTCCGAATTGGGCATGAATCGAAGCTTCAAAAATGGGATTTTGGAGATTTTCTCAATCTTTTGATTAATAATAATAATAATAATAATAATAATAATAATAATGCTTTGTTTTCAGTTTCTCCAAACTGGGCTTGAACCGAAGCCTCAAAAATTAAATTTTGGAGATTTTCTCGATGTTCTGATTAATAATAATAATAATAATGCTCTGTTTTCAGTTTCTGAAATTGGTGTGTTAGTGTACTTTGGACATTGAATTTGTGTGGTCTATGTGGGGGTGGAACAAGAGAAAAGGTGAGGGGAACTAGAATTATAATTGTAATTGGACACATGGCATGGAATGATTGGCAAAGTATGTACTCATAGTACTGTAATTGTAGGTTTTGTGTTTTTGGAACCCTAGTTTTCAGGGTGACTGAATTATGATTATAATTAGAATGGAGTTCTAACACCTTCCCGCCAAAACATGTCCCCAGTCCTAAGGAGCTTGTAACTCTTATTACCCAAGCTTGCTATTAGAGTAATATAAAAGTATCTATCAAAATCATATCACATAAAAAACCAAATCTTTTGTAATCTTGCTGCTAATTTGTTTTAGTTTTCTCCCTTGTTCTTGACAATCCAAACAAAACAAAAATAAAATAGGTACGGTGAATTACACTAACACTCCTTATAGTTTAGGATTCATGTCATTTTGGTCCTTAACTTTTTAATTATAATACATTTGACCCTAAATTTTGAATCTTATTCCAAATAAAGACAATTGAAGATACCATTACTTAATTTCAAGAGCAAAATTGTCAATTTGATCAAATATAAACTAATTTAACAAAAATAAATATAAAAAAAATTTTAATTTTTTAAAAATTATTTCTATCTACCAAAACTAAAATTATGTAAAATTGTTAAATCTTTTAGACATTTATTTATTTTTTTTACCAAATTAATTTTTATTATGTATTTGAATGATGATCATGTAATGAGCGGTTATTAGGATTTTAATATGTAATTGATATATTTAATATATAAAATGTTTTTAGTTTTGGATTTTTTGATTTAATGGATTGGTTTAATAATGATATCAAAGTTGTTGCCATATTTGACTTTTGGAAAAATAAAAACTAATTTAATGGAAATAAAAACAACCACCAAGTACATGATCATCATCCAAACACATAATACAAATTAATTTGGTAAAAATAAATAAATAAATAAATATCTAAAAGATATCAATTTTACATAATTTTATCTTCAGTGGGTAGAAATAATTTTTAAAAATTTGAAAATATTTTTTGATATTTATTTTTTTAAAATTAGTTTATATTTTGATTTTTCCCTTGAAATTAAACAATAGTATCTTTAATTGTCCTTATTTGGAAAAAGATTCAAAATTCATGATCAAATGTGTCATAATTGAAAAGTCAGCTATCAAAGTGACACGAACCCAAACTATGTGAACCGTTAGTGTAATTCGCCATTTGTCTTAAGTAGGACTGATTTTTTGATTTTATTACTTATTATGAGGAAGAAAAAATATTAGAACAATATAATATGACTCAAATAAATTAATAATTAAATTGTTTAGTTCATCCAAAACCAAACCAAAGTGTAATAGATCAAAACTAATTATACAAACATTGTGTACGCAATTCTTTATGTAAAAAACTCAAAAGAAAAAGTTGCACCCTTACCCTCCAATAATTACTTTTCGTCTACCATGCTGAATTTGTAATTACTTTTGCAATAATCTTACAATGAAATGGTAAATGGATGCTTATTTAATCGTTTAAGCTCAAAATCCAATCATCCTTACAATAATCCTGATTCTTGCAAAATTATTGTAAAAATTCTTACTCCAAATTATGGATCACCAAATCAGATTTTATATGTCACATTAATAAATTCTATAAAGTCTGTGGTTAAATATAGAGCCCTTATAGCCTTTGATTAGTATTACACTTCTAACAGTTCTCAAATTTTACTTTGTCCAAAAACTCAATAATAACACACTAATAAAAACTTATCAATTTTTTCTTTTTTTCTTTTGGGACTTTGGCTTTGGCCTGTTGTTTGTCAAAAAATAAAAAATATCTTATATCAAGACCTAACTAAAAAAAAGTCACTTTGTTCGGAAAAAAAAAAAAAAACCTTTAAAAGTGAATGTTGAAGAAAAAACTCTTTATCACACCGCCCATTTAACAAAATCACATTTTAAAAATTCTTATCAAAAAATTATTCTTATTCCAAATCTGAGCTTAAAAAATTCATTTTCTAAATTAAAATGAATTTTACACACACAAAAAAATTGTAATATAAAAAATAATACATAAATGTTAAGAAAATTTATCTGTAAATCCCATCTTGAAGAATGGTGATCCGTTTAATCCCAAAGATTTTCTTATAAACCAATTAGTTTCATTGATTTTGAAAATATAAATTTAATATATTATTTAAAAATTATAATTATGATATACCTTATTTGTACTATGTTTAATTCTTTCTTTTTTTTTTCTTTTGTGCTAAAAAGGTAAGATAAAGATACAGATAATCAAATTTGGGATGAATTTTTATATAAGAATATTTTTTATTTGGAAAATATTTCAAAACAAGTATAAAAATAAATTGAAATATGAAATTCTTCAAATATTCCAAAAGGATGTGAGATTCTTCAAACATTTCAAAAAAAGTACAAAAAACTTTTTAGTAAGTTTTGGACAAATATATAATTTCAAATTATAACACTCCAATGTAACACTTAAACATATACTCCAAAAAAAAAAAAAAAAAAAGAAAAAGAAATTGGTGTACTTTTCCAAACTAAGACTCTAAAGACTCGAATATAACACTAAAAAAAAAAAAAACTCTTTAGTGTAACACTGCAATGTAACAGATAAAAAAAATTCCTTGGTGTAATTTTTCTAAGAGTCTAATGTAACATTCCAAAAAAAAAAATGTAAGATTCTTCAAATCATTCTAAAAGGATGTGAAATTATTCAAAGTAGTAAACAACACCATTCTTCTTCGAGCCATCTCTGTTGACAAAGACGGAGTGTGTATAATCATCATTAGGGAATGGGTTATTGTGGGTTGAGTTGTGTAACTCAAACATAGTGAGCCCATATAAATCAACATCATTGTTCTTGATGAATTTTCCTAAGACCTTCAATCTCATGTCGTTGTCGAGTTTGAGAAGACCCTCCCTTGAAACCTCTAACTTCTGATGGTATTTAGCCCAATCAGAGGGATCACCAACACCTAACATCACCATGTGAACAAATTTAGACCAATTCAATGGATTATCTATTGGTACTTTTTCATAACAATACAAGAAAAATATATAAAATGAATTAAATAGAAATGAAAAAATAATTTTTTTTTATTAAAAGGATGAGATACAGAATAAATGATACAACTAAAAATACAAAAATGAATTAGATTACATTACTACTAGAATAAATTATTAACATGGATAACTAAATATTAGAACTCATCTTTGTAAATAAATATTAAAAAATTTAAGAACAAATGATAAGAAAAGAAGCAAACCGAAGATTGTGTGATACCACAGTTTCCTTAAAAAAGATTCACCATTTCCCAATGGATGCTGGAGGTACACCAGCATCTGTCTCCCAGGATACGACGGTCAAAACCAGCTAATGCAAAAGCACCTTCTGAATAGCTTCGGCGAACTTGATAAATGTTGCACTCTCTCTAACAAGAATCAAAGAAGGGGCTAGCAAAAGAAGATAAGAAAATTTTTCTTTGGTGGAAAAAAATATTTTCAACTTTTTATCTCAAAACACCATCTCCATTTTCCATAAAAAAATCTCTCCAAAATTATCCTTCTAAGTTGGAGGGGAAAAGCTTCTATTTATATAAGTAGGGGAAAGCTTTAGCCATAAAGGCTAACATCAATGGGGTCATCAAATGTCATCAACTCTAGCCATTAGGGCTAGGATCATCAAAGGTTCAAAACTCCAAAACCATTATATAAATCATAATATTTATATAATGCATAAGTTTGAGAATTAAACTAGATGGGTTGCAAAATGGATACGAGTGTTGGATCACAACCCGATCTAAGCCCAATTTCAAAAACATGTACAAATTAAGCCCAACACAGCTCAGCCCAAAGCTCAAGACTAGGTCCAAGTCCAAGTCTAAGACTAAACCCAGTACATGCACAAGTATAAGTCTAGGCCCAATCCAAACCATGACTAAGTCCAAATCTAAACCCAACTTTATTGATGCCCACTTTATGAGACAATTTTCATTCACAACTCGATGGTTGAGGCTCATTATTTTTGTATTACAATCTTCTCACTTAAGAGAATACAAAATCACTCAGACCCACCTCAACTAGAGGTTGGGTCCCACTTTACTTTCAAATTAAAATTACTGAAAAATCATTATTTTCCAACAATTCTCCACATAAATAAAATTGGCCAAAAAAAGAAAAACGGACAACACTTAACAACAATTACTCAGAGAGAGAGCACACAAAATAACCCTACATTAGAAAAGGTAGCTGTTGGCCTTGAATCTTTCGTAGTGAAAGCCTATCGGATTTACTAGCTGACCAGTGAACGTGATGTCTTGAACTATTCTGCCGTTTGTGTAAATCGAGACAATAGACCTCACACAGGAGTTACTCTAACCATTGTTCTTGTTCTCCCTGGTGTGTCCGGTTTGACCTCGGAACACAAGCCTGGTTCAGAGAGTGTTTTCAAAGAATTTGCCTTTTCTTTGTCGGTTGTCAATGCATCTGTCGACAATCTTTGTCCATCATAATTAACAGAACATGTAGCAGCAACAACAATGCCATTCTTTGATCCCTCTATGCCGAGAGAGCCAAAGGTACTACATACTGTGTGTGTATGATCATCATCTGGAAGTGGGTTATTGTTGGCATTGTGTAACTCGAAAATAATGATCTTGTATAAATCAAGATCACTGTTCCTGATGAATGGCCGTAAAACCTTCGATTTAGTCTCACCTTTGAGTTTGAGAAGATTCTCCATTGCATCCTTTACGTTATGAACAAATTTACACCAATCCATACTCGACTTATAGTTGGTCTTCGAAGAGGGATCATTAACACTTACCTCATCATCATCATCCGTCTTAAAGAAATCATCATCACTGTAGAACTTATCATCATCCTCTGTCTTCCACTTCCTCTTCATTACGCTTGAGCACAAACATAGTTTGAATCTTTGCAAAAGATTACTGGCAAAGAATGATTTGATAGAAGAACTGTTTGTTGTGAGTTGGAGAATGAGAGATGAAATTTGTCGGATATTCATGTCCATATTTATATACACTAAATATTATACCAAATATAAAATCAAAGAGATTGTAATGAAAAGGGATTCCAAAATTATAATGAAAAGGGATACCTAAACTATAATGGAATGAGAATTAGATCACATTATATGATTGGCAAAGTGAACTCTTTTTTCACTTTTTTTTTTTTTTTGAACTCGGCAAAGTGTACTCAATAGTGTCCCTATGGAACTGTTATTGTACATTACCCCTGTTTTTAATGGTGCCCAAATTTCAATGAACTTTTAATACCATCATGCACCACGTCCGAACAACCTTGTAACTCTTCTCGTAAGTTTCCCTTCGAAGTAACATTATCCTCTGTATATAGCAATCATCAGTATCTCTATTAGCACGCTGCTGGTTCGAACAACCACCCTTTTTAGATTTTTGTGAGCATGTTGCAAGATTAGATACTAAGGACTTGACAGTATTAAAGTTGATTTCAGATCTTTTTCCCTTTTCTTTGTCGGGTGTGAATGCAACTGTCGGCAATCTTTGTCCATCATTATTAACAGGACGTGCAGCATCAACAAAAATGCCTTTCTTTGATCCGTCTATGCTGAGAGAGCCAGAGATACTACATACAGTGTGTATGATCATCATCTGGAAGTGGGTCATTATTGGCTTTGGGTAACTGAAAGATAGCGATCTTGTATATATCAAGATCACTGTTCTTGATGAATGGCCGTAAAATGTTCAATTTAGTGTCACCTTCAAGTTTGAGAAGATTCTCCTTGGCATCCTCTACCTTATGAACAAATTTACACCAATGAATGCTCGACTCATTGTTGGTCTTCGAGGAGGGATCAGTAACACTTCCCTCATCATCATCCGTCTTAAAGAAATCATCTTCACTACTGAACTTATCATCATTGTCCATCTTCCTCTTCCTTCTCATTATGCTTGAACACAAACACAGTTTGAATATTTGCAAAAGATTATTGGCAAAGAATGATAGGATAGAAGAACTGTTTGTTGTGAGTTGGAGAATGAGAGGTGAAATTTATGGGATATTCATGTACATATTTATATTAACTAAATATTATACCATATAGGAGATCAAAGAGATTGTAATGAAAAGGGATATCTAAATTGTAAAAAAAAGGGATACCTAAACTAGAATGGAATGGGGATTAGATGGCATTACAAGATTGGCAAAGGGTACACTTTTTTCATTTCTTTCTTTTTTTTTTCTTTTTTTGAACATGGAAAAGTGTACCCAACAGTGTCCCTATGGAACTGTCATTGTATGTTTCCTCTGTTTTTAAGGTTGTCGAAAACTCAATGAACTTCTAACAAGATCCTACACCATGCCCTAAGGACCTTGTAACTCTTCCCTTAAGTTTCCCTTCCAAGTAATATTATCCTCTGTATATATCAATCACCGTCATCACAAACAGCACGACGCTGCTTCGAACAACCAACCTTTTTAGATTTTTGTAAGCATGTTACAGGATTAGATACTAAGTACTTGTCAGTATTGAAGTTGATTTCTGATCTTTTTCCCTTTTCTTTGTCGGCTGTGAATGCATTTGTCAGCACATCTTTGTCCATGCATCTATCAACAAATCTTTGTCCATCATTATTAACAGAACACACAGCAACAACAATAAGGCCCTTTTTCAATCCCTCTATGCCGCGAGAGCCAGAGATACTACATACTGTGTGTATATGATCATCAATTGGAAGTGGGTTATTGTTGGGTTTATGTAACTCAAACACGGTGATCTTGTATAAATCAAGATCACTATTCTTGATGAATAGCCATAAAACCTTCAATTTAGTCTCACCTTTGAGTTTGAGAAGATTCTCCTTTGTATCCTCTACCTTATGAACAAATTTACAACCATCAATACTCAACTCATTGTTGGTCTTCGAGGAGGGATCATTAACACTTACCTCGTCATCATCATACGTCTTAAAGAAATCATCATCACTACTGAACTTATCATCATCCTCCATCTTCCTCTTCCTCTCCGTTATGCTTGAACACAAACACAGTTTGAATCTTTGCAAAAGATTATTGGCAAAGAATGATTTGATAGAAGAACTATTTGTTGTGAGTTGGATAATGAGAGGTGAAATTTGTGGGATATTCATGTACATATTTATCGACACTAAATACTATACCAAATATCAAATCAAAGGGATTGTACTGAAAAGGGATTCCTAAATTGTAATAAAAAGGAATACCTAAACTAGAATAGAATGGGGATTACATGGCATTATATGATTGACAAAGTGTACTCTTTTTTCTTTTTTCTTTTTTTGAGCATGGAAAAGTGTACTCAACAGTGTCCCTATGGAACTGTTACTGTACGTTACCCCAGTTTTTTAGGGTTTTCAAATTTCAATGAACTTCTAACACCATCTTGCACCATGTCTTTACGACCTTGTAACTCTTCCCTTTAGTTTCCCTTTCAAGTAACATTATCGTCAGTGTATAGCAATCATCAGCATCTTAGTCAGCACGACGATGCTTCGAACAACCAACCTTTTCAGATTTTTGTGAGCATGTTACAAGATTAGATACTAAGGAGTTGTCAGTATTACAGTTGATTTCTTATCTTTTTCCCTTTTCTTTGTCGGCTGTGAATGCATCTGTCGACAATCTTTGTCCATCATTATTAACAAAACATGCCGCAGCAAAACCAATGCCCTTCTTCTATCCCTCTATGTGGAGAGAGCCAGAGATACTACATACTGTGTGTGTATGATCATCATCTAGAAGTGGGTTATTGTTGGCTTTGTGTAACTCAAACACAGTGATCTTGTATAAATCAAGATCACTGTTCTTGAAGAATGGCCATAAAACCTTTGATTTAGTCTCACCTTTGAGTTTGAGAAGATTCTCCTTTGCATCCTCTACCTTATGAACAAATTTACAACCATCAATACTCGAGTCATTGATTGTCTTCGAGGAGGGATGATTAACACTTACCTCGTCATCATCATACGTCTGAAACAAATCGTCATCACTACTGAACTTATCATCATCCTCCATCTTCCTTTTCCTCTTCATTATGCCTGAACACAAACACAGTTTGAATCTTTGCGAAAGATTATTGGCAAAGAATGATTTGATAAAAGAACTGTTTGTTGTGAGTTGGAGAATGAGAGGTGAAATTTGTGGGATATTCATGTACATATTTATATACACTAAATATTATACCAAATATGAAATCAAAGGGATTGTGCTAAAAAGAGATTCCTAAATTGTAATGAAAACGGATACCTAAACTATAATGGAATGGGGGTTACATGGCATTATATGATTGGCAAAGTGTACTCTTTTTTCTTTTTTCCTTTTTTAAACATTGCAAAGTGTACTCAACAGTGTCCCTATGGAACTGTTATTGTACGTTACCCCTATTTTTGAGGGTATCCAAATTTCAATGAACTTCTAACACCATCCTGCACCATGTCTTAACGACCTTGTAACTCTTCCCTTAAGCTTCCCTTTCATGTAACTTGATCCTCTGTATATAGCAATCATCAGCATCTCAATCAGCACGACGCTGCTTCGAACAACCAACCTTTTCATATTTTTGTGAGCATGTTACAGGATTAGATACTAAGGAATTGTCAGTATTAAAGTTGATTTCTTATCTTTTTCCCCTTTTTTTGTCGGCTGTGAATGCAACTGTTGGCAATCTTTGTCCATCATTATTAACAAAACATGCAGCAGCATAACCAATGCCTTTCTTCTATTCCTCTATACCGAGAGAGTTAGAGATACTACATACTGTGTGTGTATGATCATCATCTAGAAGTGGGTTATTGTTGGGTTTATGTAACTCAAACACAGTGATCTTGTATAAATCAAGATCACTGTTCTTGATGAATGGCCATAAAGCCTTCAATGTAGTCTCACCTTTGAGTTTGAGAATATTCTCCTTTGCATTCTCTGCCTTATGAACAAATTTAACACTATCAATAATCGACTCATTGTTGGTCTTCGAGGAGGGATCGTTAACACTTACCTCGTCATCATCATATGTCTTAAAGGAATCATCATCACTACTGAACTTATCATCATCCTCCATCTTCCTCTTCCTCTTCATTATGCTTGAACACAAACACAGTTTGAATCTTTGCAAAAGATTATTGGCAAAGAATGATTTGATAGAAGAACTGTTTGTTGTGAGTTGGAGAATGAGAGGGGAAATTTGTGGGATATTCATGTACATATTTATATACAGTAAATATTATACCAAATATGAAATCAAAGAGATTATAATGAAAAGGGATTCTAAAATTGTAATGAAAAGGGATACCTAAACTAGAATGGATTGGGGATTAGATGGCATTATATGATTAGCAAAGTGTACTCTTCTTTCATATTTTTTTTAAACATGGCAAAGGTTGCTCAAAAGTGTCCCTATGGAACTGTTATTATACGTTACCCCTATTTTTAAGGGTGTCCAAATTTCAATGAACTTCTAACACCATCCTGCACCATGTCCTAACGACCGTATAACTCTTCCCTTAAGCTTCCCTTTCAAGTAATATTATCCTCCGTATATAGAGATTTTTTTTCTTTTCAAAATACTTGTATTTGAGCTATATGTTTCATTAACTGCACCTTCTCCTTGATATCTCTCGACCTGTAATTGTTATTTGCTATTGGCTCCTGGAACTACAATCCCTGGCGAATGAGCTTGACGTTGTTTTGGAACCAAAAAAACCTGCCCCCTTTCCTTTTCACCTCCCCAAAATGACAATATTTTGAGATATTATAACGTGCAATACTTGCTGTTAATTCATAGACAATGATAATGTCATATAAGAACGTGGTTTCAGTGACACAATAATAACAACAAAAGAACTAGCATACGTATACATGGTTTGGGGAGATGCCTATGTCTACAATGGAGCAAAGATAAAAATCCACTATACACAATAACAACTATAAGAACAACTCTGCAGTATATTCCCAAAATCATATAAATTCTTAACGTTGTAATTTTCTTGCTATTTTTTTTAAAGGTTAGTTGCTTTTGTTTTATGCTAATTAACCTCACACAAGTTGATTTTGTGGGCTGCGAAGCATGCATGAGCAACGACACTATTGTGTCCTCAATTCAATAACCAGTTCTCTTAAGAGTTAATAAATTTGATTTTTGTCCGAGCTTGCTTTTGCTTCTTATAATTGGCTTTCCAGCAAAATCTAGCTACGACATTTGTCTTTTTTTTTTTACTTGCCTATTTGAATGTATGAAAAATTTGTCCCAAATTCTTTTTTGTTTTCAGCGTTTCATTGGCTTTCACTACACAAGATTTTAAATCCTGTTGAGCAAGCACAGTAAAGTATAATTCTAGCTACAACCGAACTATACCAATACCGATTAAAGCAGTGATCTCATTAAAACAATCTAATTGGGCTCATAAGAACGACAAAATGGTAATGTTGGCGATTCAATTTCAAGAAATATTCTCTTTCTTTTCCCCTTTCCTATAGCGACCCCGGTCTTTTCCCATTTAATTATTGTATCCGGACTGTTTCCGTAGATTCTGTCATTGTATAATGGTTGTGTTGTTATTCCTTATTTTCTCATTTGGAATTATAGGATGTGTTGGGCAGGTTTGTTTCAGGTTGGTTGGGTTTAGAAACCAAGTGTTGCTGTCCAGGTTTTTGGTTCTTCGCTCGAGCGAGGAGTTGTTCGCTCGAGCGAGAGGTAGTGTTTGATTTGGACCTGTAGCTGTGCATTCTTGGCTCGAGCGAGCTTTTCTTCGCTCGAGCGACTTAGTTCATCCTTCGCTCGAGCTATAGTTCCTTCGCTCGAGCGTGTGTCTGGGTTCAGACCTGAGGGTTTGAGTTCTTCGCTCAACCGAGCTTTCTTTCGCTCGAGCGAGCATTTGAGTTGTTGGCTCGAGCAAGGCTTCCTTGGCTCGAGCGTAGTTTCTCTGTGTCTGGTCGCTCGAGCGACCAAGTCTTCGCTCGAGCGAGCCTGTCCTGTTTATATACACAGCAGTGGGATTTGATCAGTCTTTTTCATTTTCTTTTGATTCCAAACCCTAGGTCCGACTTCTCTCTCTCCCTACTCACCTTCTTTCTTAGATTTGATCCACTTAGGGTGTGTTTCTACCCTAGATCCTTCATTAAAAAGATAGAGTGAGGCAAGGGCTACCATTTAATCTGAGCATTTGGCGATTTGGAGCACTTTGGTATTTGGGCACTCATCTCTTTCTTCACCTTTTGGGTTGTTTTCTTTGAGGTAGGGATTTCCTACTCCATTTTATAGGTTATGTTCTAAGTTTTGGTATTTTAATATGTTGGGAATACTTTGGTAAATTTTGGGAAAAACCTTAGTTGAATTATTGAATTGATTTGTATAAGTAATTCTTGGAATTGGGAAAAGATGGTTAAATTCATGGAATTGGGGAATTCATTGATTAAATGGCATAATTGGATAATTTGAAACATTTGTCTATTGAATTGTGGACATAGTTATTTTCAGTTTAGAAATAACTGTTTTGGGCTATCGGTAGAGGATAGTCATGATTGTTGTAGACATTGCATGTGGATTAGGAATAACTGGAACTAATCACATTGGTTAAGTCATTAATTTTGACTGTGGCATTGATACAGAAAATACGTGTATTGATTGAGCATTGCATTTGCATACATTGTTTGTGTGTGGGAGGAGATAGGGGATGTACTCCACGGTTTAGGGGAAGATAGGGGATGGACCTCTAAACCGGATTTTGTTTGGGAGGAGATAGGGGATGGACTCCATTAGCATCACTTTTATGTGTGCTTATTTATATAGAAGTGTTTTATTGATACAGCACTAAAATGTGTATCAATCTGGAAGTATGAAGTGTTTGATTTGAGCTTGAGTCTCATTTGTTTGTTGATATTGGAAGGATGTGAATATGATATATGTGATTCACTGTTGTAAGTTTGGCCAGGTTCTGAGCCATGTTGATAAAATTGGAAAGTAAAACGTATCTTAGACAATAGTGTCATGAGACTGTAAAATAAAGTAATTGATTATCTTGGTTAACCATCTGTTGAATGCTATTGCTTTATTCATTGCTTATATGTGGTTTAGTATATTTCTACTGGGCTGTGGCTCACCCTTTATGGGAACATCATTTTCAGGTTCAGGTGATAAACTACCTCCAAGGAATTAGCTTGGGAGGGTTTGGCTTTTGGATTGAAGAAGACTACTTTTAGTTAACTGTCTTAAATTATTAGTACATGTAAACATTCAAGCCTAGGGCTTTTCTTGTACTGAGTTAGAACTCATATTTTTGTATCCAAGTGTTAGCTTGGAAAGATGTAAGCCTGTAGGGCATTTTATTCGATGATACATGTAATGCTTTATTTTGTAATACTCTGATGAATGAATTAATAGATTGTCTTCTTTAAATAATGAATGTCAATGATATATATAATGGGTTATTTTTGAGGGCGTTACAACTTGGTATCAGAGCGTACCGGGTTTGAATACTTTGGGTACGTGGGAAGTGATTAGTATCACATTGGGTTCGTCTCGTTTGATAGAGACTTAGTGTAATGTTATATGCTTATGTGATAACATGTTTATGTCATTATGTGGGTATGGAATGTAGTTTCTAGGATGTTGATTGGACCCTTGAGTTTCTTGTAGTCTTGTTGGAAAGGCACTTGATCACTGCTGCTTCCAACCGGAACTATAGTAACGCATTGGGACTATCATTATCCGGGAATGAAATTCGTAGGTGCTTATGTGATTATGTGCTTACGTGGAATGAATTATTGTTGTCCATTGAATTAGGACGCGAGTGTTTAGCTTCGGCACATTTATTAATGTGCTAATGTCTTTGTTTCCTTTATTAGGATGTCAGGACGAGGACGAGGACGCGGTAGGCGTGGTAGGCCGGGTAGGCAGGAGGTGCCTGTGCCAGAGGAGATTCCGGCAGTTCAAGAGGGAATTGGCCAGGCCAATGTGGCCGAACCAGTAGGCCAGCAGGCTATGGGCGCTCTAGCCCGAGAGATAGCAGGGGCATTCAGGGAGTCAGTAGGCATTCTTAGAGCTGAGAATCAAGCTCAGGCTGGTATTGCGGATGCAGGACCTTCCTTTCTGAAGAGGGAGTTCTTCCGGTCCAATCCGGATGAATTTGTGGGTGATCCTAAAGAGCCACTTAAGGCAGATGAATGGCTCGAACAGACAACGAAGACGTTTGAGATGCTTGGCATCGAAGACGAGGGGTTGAAAGTGACCTTGGCATCTTTCCAGTTGAAGGGGGATGCGGGTCAGTGGTGGAAGTTTACTAAGGGGCGTATAGGAGGTACGTGGGAGGCTTTTGTGAATGCATTCCAGGAGAAGTTTTTATCTCCGGCAGTCAGGGAGAAGCTGCGAGACCAGTTTTGTCAACTTAAGCAGGCGAGTTCTTCAGTGGCCGAATTTGAGGCTGCATTTACTAGTTTGTCCAGGTTTGCACCTGAGTTGGTGGCGTCTGAGGAACGCCGTTGTATTGAGTTTGAGAAGAAGTTGAGGCGTGGCCTCAAGCTGAGAGTTGGGGGAACTATGATTCGGGATTATGGGCGTATGGTTGATGCTGCAGCCCATATGGAGATCATGATGCAGGAGGAGGAGGAAGGGCAGAAGGGCTCCAAGAGGAGTCAGGATAGTCAGAGTGATGGTAGGAGACAGAAGGGTTTCAATCCCCAGCAGTCTCAGGGTAGCTTTTCGAGATCGACTTTTCCTGTACCGAGTGCTAGTTCGGGGAAAGGCAGTCAGGGAGACATTACCTGTTTCAAGTGTGGCCAGCAGGGCCACAAGTCTCCAGTTTGTCCTCAAAGGGGGGGAGTTCAGAGAGCAGCATCTTCTTCGGCTCGATCTCAGAGCCAGAGTCAGGGTAGAGGTCAGCCACTCTCGTGTTATCAGTGTGGTCAGCCAGGGCACATGAAGAGGTATTGCCCACAGTTGGGTGGCACACCTGGTGCATCTGGTTTGAGGCCGATTCAGGGTCAGCAGCCAGCTCAGTCGGGTCCGGCCTCAAAGGCCAATCAGGGGGCTTCATCGTCTCAGTCGGTGCAGCAATCTTATGCTCCTAGGGTTGAGCAGGTTGATCAGAGGTCGTCTGGGCGCGTGTACGCTGTTACCGCGCAGGATCTTATACCGACTCCATCAGTTGTGAGAGGTACCTTCTTGTTTTGCAACTCGGTTGCTAATGTTTTGATTGATACGGGTGCATCTCATTCCTTTGTGTCTGCTGCATTTGCATCTGTTTTGGAGTTGGAGTTAGCACAGTTAGCATCTCCTATATGTGTAGTATCACCTCTTGGGGGTGAATTGATTTTGAAACAAGGCGTTAGGGGTTGTGATATAGAGGTTGATTATCATAGAATCCCATTTTCCTTTGTAGTTATGCCTATGAGGGGTTTCGATGTTATTTTGGGTATGGACTGGTTATCGTCATACCGGGCAGTTATTGATTGCTACCGCCAGAGGGTCACTTGTTGTACTGTGAGCGGAGAGTATTTTCATTTTCTGGGGGACCGGGTTGGTGATGTGCTGCCACCGGGGTATGTTCCGCGAGGACGGAGTGAGCTTAGTGGTCTACTTGCTAATCTTTCGATTAATGAGGATGTTGAGACTCAGATTGAGTTGCCAAGGGTGGTTTGTGAGTACTCGGACGTCTTTCCCGAGGATCTTGTTGGTTTGCCACCGCATCGAGAGACTGAGTTCTCTATTGACCTGGTGCCCGGCACGGCGCCGATTTCTATGGCACCTTATCGTTTTGCCCCAGCCGAGTTAGTTGAGTTGAAGATCCAACTCCAGGAGTTACTAGACAAGGGTTTTATACGCCCTAGTGTTTCGCCGTGGGGAGCACCGGCCCTCTTTGTTAAAAAGAAAGATGGTGCTTTGAGACTTTGTATAGATTATCGGAAATTGAATCGGGCTACGGTTAAGAATAAGTATCCTATGCCTCGTATAGATGATCTGTTTGACCAGTTGAAGGGTTCCCGTTGTTTCTCTAAGATAGACTTGAGATCGGGTTACCACCAGTTGAGGGTCAAGGAAGAGGATATTCCGAAGACGGCATTCCGTATGCGGTATGGCCATTATGAGTTTTTGGTGATGCCATTCGGGCTCACCAATGCACCGGCAGTTTTTATGGATTTGATGAACCGGATTTTCCGGGAATTCTTGGATCGGTTTGTAGTCGTTTTTGTGGACGACATCCTTATCTATTCGCCTTCTGAGGAGGAGCACGAGGCACACTTGAGGGTGGTGCTTGAGTTACTTAGAGCCCATAGGCTGTATGCCAAGTTTGGGAAGTGTGAGTTCTGGCTGAGGGAAGTCAAATTCTTAGGCCATGTGGTATCCGGTGAAGGAGTGTCTGTTGATACATCCAAGGTAGAGGCAGTGCAGGATTGGGCACAGCCTAAGAGTGTATTTGAGATCCGCAGTTTTCTGGGATTAGCTGGGTATTACCGTCGGTTTGTGAAAGATTTCTCCAGGTTAGCATCACCGTTGACTAGACTGACTCGGAAGGGAGTCAAATTTGTATGGAGTGAGACTTGTGAAAAGTCATTTCAGGAGTTGAAAGTTAGACTGACTACCGCTCCAGTATTGATTATTCCAGAGAGAGGGTTGGGTTATACGGTCTATTGTGACGCCTCACGAGAGGGTCTGGGTTGTGTATTAATGCAAGAAGGGAAGGTAGTTGCCTATGGCTCTCGTCAGTTGAAAATTCACGAGCAGAATTACCCTACACATGATCTAGAGTTAGCAGCTGTGATATTTGCCTTGAAGATTTGGAGGCATTATCTTTATGGTGAGAAATTCGAGGTGTTCTCGGATCATAAGAGTTTGAAGTATTTATTTACACAGAAAGACTTAAACTTGAGGCAGAGGGGGTGGATGGAGTTCATAGAGGATTATGACTCTGAGTTGCATTATCATCCGGGAAAGGCCAATGTGGTGGCCGATGCCCTTAGCAGGAAACCTGTTGGTGACATAGCTAGCATAGCCATCCGAGAGTGGGAGATGTTGGGTGCACTTGGAGAGTTTGATTTACTTTTGGGCGAATCCGTTGAGGCTGCAGCCTTGTTATCTGTTCTTGCACAGCCTTCACTTGTGACTCGAGTGTTAGAGGCTCAGAGAGGTGACTTTGAGGTAGAATCTCTCCGTGAGAAGATTTCCGGTGGGAAGGTTGAGAAGGGTTTGATGGTATTTTCCGACCTGAGTGTGAGATACCGTGACCGTCTGTTTGTGCCGGAGTCTTGCCGAGAGGAGGTACTCCGAGAGTTTCATCATTCACGCCTTACGGTGCATCCGGGAGGCACTAAGATGTATCGGGATTTGAGTTGCCAGTTTTGGTGGCGGGGTATGAAGAGAGATGTAGCAGCTTTCGTATCTAAGTGCCTTACTTGCCAGCAAGTGAAGGCCGAGCATCAGAGGCCAGCGGGTTTATTGCAACCCTTGCCTATTGCTGAGTGGAAGTGGGAGCACGTCACTATGGACTTCGTTGTGGGTCTTCCGAGGACTCAGCGGGGTAGTGATGCTATTTGGGTGGTTGTAGATCGGTTGACTAAGTCGGCGCACTTTATTTCTATGCGTGTGAGAGATTCGGTAGATCATCTTGCCGACTTGTATATTCGGGACATAGTGAGATTGCACGGGGTCCCAGTGACGATCGTCTCAGATAGAGATCCTCGTTTTACTGCCAGGTTGTGGCAGAGTTTGCAGAGTGCCTTAGGCACTAAGTTGACCTTTAGCACGGCTTATCATCCTCAGACTGATGGACAGTCCGAGCGTACTATTCAGATACTTGAGGATATGCTTCGGGGTTGTGTTCTTGACTTTAGTGGGTCGTGGGAGAGGCACTTACCGTTGGTGGAGTTTGCCTACAACAACAGTTTTCAGTCTAGTATCGGTATGGCACCATTTGAGGCCTTGTATGGCCGACCGTGTAGATCTCCTGTGTGTTGGGCCGAGGTGGGTGATGCACCTCTGTTGGGTCCAGAGTTGGTGAGGGAAACGACGGAGAAAGTTGAGCTTATCCGTAAGAGGCTTGTTACAGCACAGAGTCGTCAGAAATCGTACGCCGACCGTAGGAGGAGACCTTTGGTGTTTGAGGTGGGTGATCATGTCTTTCTGAAGATATCACCTAGACGGGGTTTGATGAGGTTTGGGAAGAGTGGGAAGTTGTCCCCTCGATTCATTGGTCCGTTTGAGATCCTTGAGAGGATTGGCGAGGCTGCTTATCGTTTAGCTTTGCCGCCGCAGTTGTCCGGAGTACATGACGTGTTTCATGTGAGTATGCTTCGGAAGTATGAGCCGGATCCATCACATGTGTTGGATTGGACCGATTTAGTAGTTGATGAGGATGTTTCATATGAGGAGAGACCGATTCAAGTCTTGGATAGGCGGGATCAAGTTTTACGAGGCAAGACCATCCCTTTGGTCAAAGTTTTGTGGAAACACCACGGAATGGAGGAAGCCACTTGGGAACGTGAATTGGAAGTCCGCGAGAAATATCCGAATATGTTTGTTGATTTGTAATCTTATAATTAGATTCTGTTATATTGTTGAACTTAAGAGCTTTACATATGTCTTAAGTTGTAAAACATTGAGTATGTTTTGGTAAATGGGTGTATCTTGAAACTTGTTTCATTATAGAAAGATTAGTGTAACATGGTATATGTTGATTACATTGTTGGATGTGGTATATATCATGCAGTTGAATATGATATGGAAATTGTTAACATTGAAAGGAATAATGCATAATAGTGGTGCAGGTTGAAATATATGTTGTTTTATATATATTGTGGGATGCCTTTTGATAAAGAGATAAAGTGACCAGTATTGGGTCAAGTTGTTTATTATTGTTATATACTATCTTTGGGTAATGAGAAAAAAAAAAAAAAACCTGTTTTCAAATTTGTGCCTAATTTCGGGGACGAAATTCTTTGAAGGGGGGGAGGTTATAGCGACCCCGGTCTTTTCCCATTTAATTATTGTATCCGGACTGTTTCCGTAGATTCTGTCATTGTATAATGGTTGTGTTGTTATTCCTTATTTTCTCATTTGGAATTATAGGATGTGTTGGGCAGGTTTGTTTCAGGTTGGTTGGGTTTAGAAACCAAGTGTTGCTGTCCAGGTTTTTGGTTCTTCGCTCGAGCGAGGAGTTGTTCGCTCGAGCGAGAGGTAGTGTTTGATTTGGACCTGTAGCTGTGCATTCTTGGCTCGAGCGAGCTTTTCTTCGCTCGAGCGAGTTAGTTCATCCTTCGCTCGAGCTATAGTTCCTTCGCTCGAGCGTGTGTCTGGGTTCAGACCTGAGGGTTTGAGTTCTTCGCTCGACCGAGCTTTCTTTCGCTCGAGCGAGCATTTGAGTTGTTGGCTCGAGCAAGGCTTCCTTGGCTTGAGCGTAGTTTCTCTGTGTCTGGTCGCTCGAGCGACCAAGTCTTCGCTCGAGCGAGCCTGTCCTGTTTATATACACAGCAGTGGGATTTGATCAGTCTTTTTCATTTTCTTTTGATTCCAAACCCTAGGTCCGACTTCTCTCTCTCCCTACTCACCTTCTTTCTTAGATTTGATCCACTTAGGGTGTGTTTCTACCCTAGATCCTTCATTAAAAAGATAGAGTGAGGCAAGGGCTACCATTTAATCTGAGCATTTGGCGATTTGGAGCACTTTGGTATTTGGGCACTCATCTCTTTCTTCACCTTTTGGGTTGTTTTCTTTGAGGTAGGGATTTCCTACTCCATTTTATAGGTTATGTTCTAAGTTTTGGTATTTTAATATGTTGGGAATACTTTGGTAAATTTTGGGAAAAACCTTAGTTGAATTATTGAATTGATTTGTATAAGTAATTCTTGGAATTGGGAAAAGATGGTTAAATTCATGGAATTGGGGAATTCATTGATTAAATGGCATAATTGGATAATTTGAAACATTTGTCTATTGAATTGTGGACATAGTTATTTTCAGTTTAGAAATAACTGTTTTGGGCTATCGGTGGAGGATAGTCATGATTGTTGTAGACATTGCATGTGGATTAGGAATAACTGGAACTAATCACATTGGTTAAGTCATTAATTTTGACTGTGGCATTGATACAGAAAATACGTGTATTGATTGAGCATTGCATTTGCATACATTGTTTGTGTGTGGGAGGAGATAGGGGATGTACTCCACGGTTTAGGGGAAGATAGGGAATGGACCTCTAAACCGGATTTTGTTTGGGAGGAGATAGGGGATGGACTCCATTAGCATCACTTTTATGTGTGCTTATTTATATAGAAGTGTTTTATTGATACAGCACTAAAATGTGTATCAATCTGGAAGTATGAAGTGTTTGATTTGAGCTTGAGTCTCATTTGTTTGTTGATATTGGAAGGATGTGAATATGATATATGTGATTCACTGTTGTAAGTTTGGCCAGGTTCTGAGCCATGTTGATAAAATTGGAAAGTAAAACGTATCTTAGACAATAGTGTCATGAGACTGTAAAATAAAGTAATTGATTATCTTGGTTAACCATCTGTTGAATGCTATTGCTTTATTCATTGCTTATATGTGGTTTACTATATTTCTACTGGGCTGTGGCTCACCCTTTATGGGAGCATCATTTTCAGGTTCAGGTGATAAACTACCTCCAAGGAATTAGCTTGGGAGGGTTTGGCTTCGGGATTGAAGAAGACTACTTTTAGTTAACTGTCTTAAATTATTAGTACATGTAAACATTCAAGCCTAGGGCTTTTCTTGTACTGAGTTAGAACTCATATTTTTGTATCCAAGTGTTAGCTTGGAAAGATGTAAGCCTGTAGGGCATTTTATTCGATGATACATGTAATGCTTTATTTTGTAATACTCTGATGAATGAATTAATAGATTGTCTTCTTTAAATAATGAATGTCAATGATATATATAATGGGTTATTTTTGAGGGCGTTACATTTCCGATATAAAAAAATGGCACATATCTGCCAACCATTGCACGCTCAGACGAACCGGCTATGACATAAAGGAATTGGGAGCCATGCCATAACATTAAAAGGTTCAGGATGGAGGCAACAGAGAATTGGCAGATTCTGAATCACATGACATTCAAAATTAAAGCTCAGACAATACAATTACTGATAAAAGGTGAAGTACACATATTAGACATTTTGTGAGTAACTAATAAGAAAAATATACTCTGATGAATAAGTATACAAAAAGTCTCTTTTATGTATAAAATAATAATAAAAAAAAACAAATAATCTTAGTTGATTAATAACTTCTACATTCAATTGAGCAACTACACCTCTAATGTTTTTTCGCCTAAATCCTCCTCACTTTAACAAAAGTGAACCACAATTTTGAGCCCAACCGAAATGATGAAAGTTATACAATCATTCCTTCGCACTGTTTGTTGCTCTCCAGAACATTATTCGAACTTGTCGCTAGATTATAAGTTGATTTCACTTTGCCTATTTTCTTAGGCATGTCCCACTTCTTGAGAAATATATCAGATTCCTTTCTTGACGGAACAATTAATTTGACTACAATGGATGTCTTATGCTTTCCAGTTCTTGTTTCGAGCAAGTCCTTCTCTTCATGCGTGAGGAATCCATTATCAATTTGACTCAATGGAAAAGATAGATGTCTATGATTATGGTTAAGGTCTGTGCTATATAGTGACTTTTCAATCACAAAATTCAATTCAATACCATTCAGACTTTCGATGTGATTTTTGAATTCAGTAGACAATTCTGGTGGAACTGCAGGTGCCTTTACAATCATCCTCTTCTTTTTTCTCCTGACCTTTTCTTTATTATCACCATAATCATCATCACTGTGCCGCCTTTTCAAAACAAAAGACTTTCCGGCAGCTTCAACTTGCATTGAATTTTTATAGGTTTCTTTGTCATCATTGCCTCAACCTCAGATATGTAATTGACCGGGACTATAATAAAACTCTTCTTGTTGCAGCGCTCTGATCTTTTCTCTTTTGGGATTACAACAAATTTTCTAAATGGCGATCTTTCTCTGTCATCACCACCATCATCATCATCATCATCATCATCCACACCAATAACAAAAGAACATGGAGAAGCAACACCATTCTTCTTCGAGCCCTCTCTATCGACAGAGGCAGAGTGAGTATGGTCATCATCATCAAAAAGTGGCTTATGGGTTGAGTTTCGTGACTTAGACATAGTGAGCCCATATTAATCAGCATGACTGTTATTGATGAATTGCCATAACACCTTCAATTTCGTGTCACGGTCGAGCTTAAAAAGACCCATTCTTGAAACCTCTATCTTCTTATGGTATTTAGACCAATTAGAGGGATCACCATTATCTAACATCAAGATGTCATAAATTTAGACATAAAAGAAGGATTATCAACACCCATCTTTCTCTTCTTCCTGGTGTTGTTGAATATATGAACAATAACACACCAACACAGAGAGACAGAGAGTGATTGATAGAACAACTCGTTGATGAAATTTGTGGGATACCTATGCTTATCTATGTAATGTACATGTATATATAAAATTCAATGGACAACTAAACTAGAGTAGACTAGACTACTAGGGACTGAAGTCTCCAAATTGGGCTTGAACCGAATCTTCAAAAATGGGATTTTGGAGATTTTCTCAATCTTCTGATTAATAATAATAATGCTGTGTTTTCAGTTTATCCAGACTAGGCTTGAAACGAAGCTTCAAAAATGGGATTGTGGAGATTTTCTCCATCTTCTGATTAATAATAATAATAATGCTTTGTTTTCAGTTTCTCCGAACTAGGGTTGAACCGAAGCTTCAAAAATGGGATTTTGGAGATTTTCTCCATCTTCTGATTAATAATAATAATAATAATGCTCTGTTTTTAGTTTCTCCAAACTAGGCTTGAACCGAAGCTTCAAAAATGGGATTTGGAGATTTTCTCAATCTTCTGATTAATAATAATAATAATTATGCTTTGTTTTCAGTTTCTCCGAACTGGCTTGAACCGAAGCTTCAAAAATGAGATTTTGGATCATTATTAACAGAATATGTAGCAGCAACAACAATGCCATTCTTCGATCCCTCTATGCCGAGAGAGCCAGAGATACTACATACTATGTTGTATGAACATCGTCGGGAAGTGGGTTATTTTTGGCTTTGTGTAACTCAGAGACAGTGATATTGTATAAATCAAGATCACTGTTCTTGATGAATGGCCGTAAAACCTTCAATTTAGTCTCACCTTTGAGTTTGTGAAGATTCGCCTTTGCATTCTCTACCTTATGAACAAATTTACACCAATCAATACTCGACTCATTGTTGGTCTTCAAGGAGGGAGGGATCATTAACACTTACCTCATCATCATCATCCATCTTAAAGAAATCATCATCACTACTGAACTTATCATCATCCTCCATTTTCCTCTTCCTTTTCATTATGTCTGTACACAAATACAGTTTGAATCTTTGTAAATGATTATTAGCAAAGAATGATTTGATAGAAGAACTATTTGTTGTGAATTATAGATTGAGAGTTGGAGAATGAGACGTGGTTGCTATGTAACTGTTATTATACGTTACCCATGTTTTTAAGGGTGTCCAAATTTCAATGAACTTCTAACACCATCCTGCACCATGTCCTAACGACCATGTAACTCTTCCCTTAAGCTTTCCTTTCAAGTAATATTATCCTCTGTACATAGCTATTTTTTTTTTCTTTTCAAAATACTTGTATTTGAGCTGTATGTTTCACTAACTACACCTTCTCCTTGATATCTCTTGACCTGCAATTGTTATTCCCTATTGGCTCCTGGAACTACAATCCCTGGAGAATGAGCTTGACGTTGTTTTGGAACCGAAAAAACCTGCCCCCTTTTCCTTTTCACCTATCCAAAAAAACATTATTTTGAGATACTATAAGGTGCAATACTTGCCTTTTGTTCATAAACAATGATAATGTCATATAAGAATGTGGTTTCAATGACACAATAATAACAACAAAAGAACAAGTACACATATACATGGTTTGGCGAGATGCCAATGTCTACGACAGAGCAAAGATCAAAATCTACTATACACAATAAATACTGTAAGAGCCACTCTGCAGTATATTCCCAAAATCATATAAATTCTTAACGTTGTAATTTTCTTGCAATTATTTTTTTTTAAAGGTTAGTTGCTTACACAAGTTGATTTTGTGGGCTAATATTGTGTAGCATGCATGAGCAACGAGACTTTGTGTCCTCAATTCAATACCCAATTCTCTTAAGAGTTAATAAATTTGATTTCTGTCTGAGCTTGCTTTGGCTTCTTATAATTGGTTTTCCAGCAAAATCTAGCTACAACATTTGTCATTTTTTTACTTGCCTGTTTGAATGTATGCAAAATTTGTCTCAAATTCTTTTTTTTTTTTTTTTTTTTTTTTTTTTTTTTTTTTTTTTTTTTTTAAGGTTTCGTTGGCTTTCACTGCACAAGATATTAAATCTTGTTGAGCGAGCATAGTAAAGTGTAATCCCAGCTACAACTAAACTATACCAATGTCGATTAAAGTACTGATTTCATTAAAACAATCTATTTGGACTCATAAGAACAATAGAATGGTTATGTTGGCGGTTCAATTTCTAGAAACTTTCTCTTTCTTTTTCCCTTTCCAATATCAAAAAATGGCACATATCCGCGAACCATTGTACACTTAGAGGAACCGGATATGACAGAAAGGAATTATGAGCTATGCCATAACATTAAAAGGTTCAGGATGGAGGCAACAGAGAATTGGCTGATTCTGAATCACATGACATTCAAAATTAAAGCTCAGACAATACAATTACTGATAAAGGGTGAAGCATACATCTGAGACATTTTGTGAATAACTAATAAGAAAAATGTAATCAGATGAATAACTATATAAAAAATCTCTTTTATGTATAAAATAATAAAAAAAACAACAAATAATCTCAGTTGATTAATAACTTCCACATTCACTTGAGCAACTACACCTCTAATGTTTTTTCTCCTAAATCCTCTTCACTTCAACAAGAGTGAACCACAATTTTGAGCCCACCTAAAATGACCAAAGTTGTACAATCATTCCTTCGCACGGCTTGTTGCTCTCCACAACATCATTCTAGCTTGTCATTAGATTATAAGTTGAATTCACTTTGCCTATTTTCCTAGGCATGTCCCACTTCTTAAGAAATATATCAGATTCCTTTCTGGGCAGATCAACTAATTTGGCTTCAATGGATGTCTTATGATTTCCAGTTCTTGTTTCGAGCAAGTCCTTCTCTTCTCTCGTGAGGAATCCATTATCAGTTTGACTCAATGGCAAAGATAGACACCCATGATTATGGTTAAGGTCTGTGCTGTATAGTGACTTTTCAAACACAAAGTTCAATTCAATTCCATTCAGACTTTCGATGTGGTTCTTGAATTTAGCAGGCAATCCTGGTGGAATTGTAGGTGCCTTTACAGTCATCCTCTTCTTCTTTCTCCTAACCTTTTCTTCATCATCACAATAATCACCATAATCACCATAATCACCATCACTGTGCCGCCTTTTCAAAACAAAAGGCTTGTCTGGCAACTTCAATTTGCATCGAATTTTCATAGTCTTCTTTGTCATTGTTGCCTCAGCATCAGACATGTGATTGACCAGGACTACAACAGAAATCTTCTTGTTGCAGTGCTCTGATCTTTTCCCTTTTGGAATTATAACAAATTTTCCAAATGGTGATCGTTCTCTATCATCACCATCATCATCATCATCATCAACATCAATAACAGAATAACATGGAGAAACAACACCATTCTTCTTCGAGTCCTCTCTGTCGGTAGAGACAGAGTGAGTATGATCATCATTATCAAAAAGTGGCTTATGGGTTGAGTTGCGTAACTCCGACATAGTGAGTCCATACAAATCAACATGACTGTTATTGATGAATTGCCATAACACCTTCAATTTCGTGTTATGGTCGGGTTTAAGAATACCCTTTCTTGAAACCTCTATCTTCTTATGGTATTTAGACTAATCAGAGGGATCACCATTATCCAACATCAACATGTCAACAAATTTAGACAAAAACGAAGGATTATCAACACCCATCTTTCTCTTCTTCTTGGTGTTGTTGAATATAAGAACAATAACACACCAACACAGAGAGACAAAGAGTGATTAATAGAACAACTCTTTGATGAAATTTGTGGGATACCTATGCTTATCAATGTAATGTACATGTATATATAGAATGCAATGGACAACTAAACTAGAGTAGACTAGACTACTTGGGACTGAAGTGTCCGTAATGGGCTTGAACCGAAGCTTCAAAAATGGGATTTTGGTGATTTTCTCAATCTTCTGATTAATAATAATAATAATAATGCACTATTTCTAGTTTCTCCGAACTAGGCTTGTACTGAAGCTTGAAAAATGGGATTTTGGAGATTTTCTCCATCTTTTGATTAATAATAATTGTTAGGTTTTTATTCTTGGCAACCCCGTTTGACAAAACTCCTTTCAGATGTATTTATTTTCGCACTTTTTTATTTTCAGTGAGGCTATGAGTTTATTAGATGCGAATCCAAACCCGAATCGAACCATGCAGAGAAGTTTGTGATGTTAATGCTTTCAAGATTGCCACTTCGCTGATTATTACGGGGGTCGAGCATTCAAAATTGCATGTCCGTCGTTGCTCGCTCGAGCCAAGGAATTCTCGCTCGAGCCAAGGAATGCACGCTCGAGCCAAGGAATGCACGCTCGAGCCAAGGATTGCGTCCATACAAAAACCTGAAAGAGTGTATTCCTCGCTCGAGCCAAGGATCCGTCGCTCGAGCCAAGGCACTAGTAGAAATCATGAAAAATACACTGCTCGCTCGAGCCAGAAAAGCTTCGCTCGAGCGAACCTCAGAATCCGGATTTCTCAAGAAGTTTGTTTTCTTCCCAATCTTGGATTACTTTTGGTTCTCTATAAATACTTGGTTTTCTCCCAAAACTAGGTGATTGATTGAAGTCCTCCAGATCTTCTTTTTGGTTCTTAAGGTTTATATCTGGGGATATTTTGTTTGTTTTCTTTGATGTTTTTATTGAGTCTTCAACTCATGATTTAAAGAGAGTACATCAAAGGTTTGTTTGTTATACACAAAAGAGAGAGTTGTTCTTCAGTTGTGGATTCTGAAGAATTCGAGCCTGAAGCTTTGGTGGAATCCAGAGTGGCTCATCAGAAAGACAATTCCGTGGTGAAGATGGGGTTGGAAGAGGCACATAAAGGTTGGTTCAATTAGGCGTTGTGGATTCGCTAGGTAATTGAGAGTATACCTGTGTAATTCCTTTAATTCTTCTTAGTGGATTGTCTTGTGGCTGTTGCCCGTGGTTTTTTTATCACAGTTGGAGGTGTCCAATTGTGGTTTTTTCCACGTTAAATCGTTGTCTCTTTGTCTTGATTGTTTGATTGTTTGATTGGGATTGTTATATTCTGCTTAAAATTGATACATAATCACAAATCAACATCTAGGGGATTTCTAGATTTTTCAATAATAATGCTTTGTTTCCAGTTTCTCCGAACTAGGCTTGAGCCGAAGCTTCAAAAATGGGATTTTGGAGATTTTCTCCATCTTCTGATTAATAATAATAATACTAATAATGCTCTGTTTTCAGTTTCTCCAAACTAGGCTAGAACCGAAGCTTCAAAAATGGGATTTTGGAGATTTTCTCAATCTTTTGATTAATAATAATAATAATAATAATAATAATAATAATAATAATAATAATGCTCTGTTTTCAGTATCTCCGAACTGGGCTTGAATCGAAGCTTCAAAAATGGGATTTTGGATCATTATTAACAGAATTTGTAGCAGCAACAACAATGCCATTCTACGACAGAGGCAGAGATACTACATACTGTGTGTGTATGAACATCGTCAAGAAGTGGGTTATTTTTGGCTTTGTGTAACAAAAACACTGTGATCTTGTATAAATCAAGATCACTGTTCTTGATGAATGGCTGTAAAACTTTTAATTTAGTCTCACCTTTGAGTTTGAGAAGATTCTCCTTTGCATCCTCTACCTTATGAACAAATTTACACCAATCAATACTCGACTCATTGTTGGTCTTCGAGGAGGGATCTATAACACTTACCTCATCATCATCGTCCGTCTTAAAGAAATCATCATCACTACTGAACTTATCATCATCCTCCATCTTCCTCTTCCTCTTCATTATGCCTAAACACAAATACAGTTTCAATATTTGCAAAACATTATTGGCAAAGAATGATTTGGTAGAAGAACTGTTCGTTATGAGTTGGAGAATGAGAGGTGAAATTTGTGGGATATTCATATACATATTTATATGCACTAAATATTATACCAAATATGAAATCAAAGAGATTATAATGAAAACGGATTCCTAAATTGTAATGTAAAGGGATACCTAAACTAGAATGGAATGGGGATTAGATAGCATTATATGATTGGCAAAGTGTGTTTTTTTTTTTCTTTTAACATGGCAAAGTGTACTCAACCGTGTCCCTATGAAACTGTTATTGTACATTACCCCTGTTTTTAAGGGTGTCCAAATTTCAAGGAACTTCTAACACCATCCTGCACCATGTCCTAACGACCTTGTAACTCTTCCCTTAAGCTTCCCTTTCAAGTAATATTATCCTCTGTATATAGCTATTTCTTTTTTCTTTTCAAAATACTTGTATTTGAGCTATATGTTTCACTAACTGCGCCTTCTCCTTGATATCTCTCGACCTGTATTTGTTATTCGCTATTGGCTCTCGGAACTACAATCCACAGAGAATGAGCTTGACGTTGTTTTGGAACCAACCAAAAAAAACTGCCCCTTTCCTTTTCAAGTCCCCAAAACAATATTATTTTGATATTCTATAAGATGCAATACTTCCTGTTAGTTCATAAACAATGATAATGTCATATAAGAACGTGGTTTTAATGACACAAAAATAACAACAAAAGAACAAGTACACATATACATGGTTTGGCGAGATGCCTATGTCTACGACGGAGCAAAGATAAAAATCCACTATACACAACAACAACTATAAGAACAACTCTGCAGTATATTCCTAAAATCATATAAATTCTTAATGTTGTAATTTTCTTGCTATTATTTTTTTTTAAAGGGTAGTTGCTTTTTTTTTATGTTAATTAACCTGACACAAGTTGATTTTGTGGGCTAATATTGTGAAGCATGCATGAGCAACGAGACATTTGTGTCCTCAATTCAATACCCAGTTCTATTAAGAGTTAATAAATTTGATTTCTATCCGAGCATGCTTTTGCTCCTTATAATTGGTTTTCTAGCAAAATCCAACTACGACAATTGTCTTTTTTTTACTTGCCTGTTTGAATGTATGCAAAATTTGTCTCAAATTCTTTTCTGTTTTCGGGATTTCATTGGCTTTCACTACACAAGATTTTAAATCCAGTTGAGCAAGCACAGTAAAGTATAATTCTTGCAACAACCGAACTATGCAAATGTCGATTAAAGTAGTGATCTCATTAAAAAAATCTAGTTGGACTCATAAGAACGACAGAATGGTTATGTTGGCGGTTCAATTTCAAGAAACATTCTCTTTCTTTTTCCCTTCCCGATATCAAAAAATGGCACATATCTGCGAACCATTGTACGCTCAGAGGAACCGGTTATGACAGAAAGGAATCGAGAGCCATGCCATAACATTAAAAGGTTTAGGATGGAGGCAACAGAGAATTGGCTAATTTTGAATCACATGACATTCAAAATTAAAGCTCAGACAATACAATTACTGATAAAAGGTGAAGTATACATCTGAGACATTTTGTGAATAACTAATAAGAAAAATATAATCAGATGAATAACTATATAAAAAATCTCTTTTATGTATAAAATAATAAAAAAAAACAACAAATAATCTCAGTTGATTAATAACTTGTACATTCACTTGAGCAACTACACCTCTAATGTTTTTTCGCCTAAATCCTTCTCACTTCAACAAGAGTGAACCACAATTTTGAGCCCACCCGAAATGACCAAAATTCTACAATCATTCATTCGCACTGCCTGTTGCTCTCCACAACATCATTCCAACTTGTCCTTAGATTATAAGTTGAATTCACTTTGCCTGTTTCCTTAGGCATGTCCCACTTCTTAAGAAATATATCAGATTCCTTTCTTGACGGATTAGTTAATTTGGCTCCAATGGATGTCTTATGATTTCCAATTCTTGTTTCGAGCAAGTCCTTCTCTTCTCGCGTGAGGAATCCATTATCAATTTGACTCAATGGCAAAGATAGACACCCATGATAATGGTTAAGGTCTGTGTTGTACAGTGACTTTTCAATAAAAAATTCAATTCATTACCATTCAAACTTTCAATGTGATTATTGAATTCAACAGGCAATTCTGGTGGAACCACAGGTGCCTTTACAATCATCCTCTTCTTCTTTCTCTTGACCTTTTCTTCATCATCACCATAATCACCATCACTGTGCCGCCTTTTCAAAACAAAAGACATGTCTGGAAGCTTCAACTTGCATCAAATTTTTATAGGCTTCTTTGTCATCGTTGCCTCAGCCTCAGACATGTGATTGATCGGGACTATAACTGAACTCTTCTTGTTGCAGCACTCATATCTTTTACCTTTTGGGATTATAACAAAATTTTCAAATGGTGATCTTTCTCTATCATCACCATCATCATCATCATCATCAACATCAATAACAACAGAATTTGGAGAAACAACACCATTCTTCTTCGAGCCCTCTTTGTCGACAGAGACAGAGTGAGTATGATCATCATCATCAGAAAGTGGCTTATGGTTTAAGTTGCGTAACTCAGACATAGTGAGCCCTTAAAAATCAACATCACAGTTATTGATGAATTGCCATAACACCTTCAATTTCGTGTCATGATTAGGTTTAAGAAGACCTATTCTTGAAACCTTTATCTTCTTATGGTATTTAGCCCAATCAGAGGGATCACCATTATCCAACATCAACATGTCAATAAATTTAGACAAAAACGAAGGATTATCAATACCCATCTTTCTCTTCTTCTTGGTGTTGTTGAATATAAGAACAATAACAAACCAACACAAAGAGACAGAAAGTGATATATTGAGCAACTCTTTGATGAAATTTGTGGGATACCTCTGCTTATCAATGTAATGCACATATATATATAGAATTTAATGGACAACCAAACTAGAGTAGACTAGACTACTTGGGACTGAAGTCTCCAAACTATGCTTGAACCGATGCTTCAAAAATGGGATTTTGGAGATTTTTTCAATCTTCTGATTAATAATAATAATAATAATAATAATGCTATGTTTTCAGTTTCTTCAAACTGGTCTTGAACCGAAGCTTCAAAAATGGGATTTTGGAGATTTTCTCAATCTTCTGAATAATAATAATAATAATAATAATAATAATAATAATAATAAATACTCTATTTTCAGTTTTTCTGAACTGGGCTTGAACCGAAGCTTCAAAAATGGGATTTTGGAGATTTTCTTAATCTTTTGATTAATAATAATCATAATAACAATGCACTGTTTTCAGTTTCTCCGGATTGGGCTTGAACCGAAGTTCAAAAATGGGATTTTGGAGATTTTCTCAATCTTCTGATTAATAATAATAATAATAATAATAATAATAATAATAATAATAATAATAATAATGCTCAGTTTTTAGTTTCTCTGAACTGGGCTTGAACCGATGCTTCAAAAATGGAATTTTTGAGATTTTCTCAATCTTCTGATTGATAATAATAATAATGCTTTGTTTTCAGTTTCTCCAAATTGGGCATGAATTGAAGCTTCAAAAATGGGATTTTGGTGATTTTCTCAATCTTTTGATTAATAATAATAATAATAATAATAATAATAATAATAATAATGCTTTGTTTTCAGTTTCTCCAAACTGGGCTTGAACCGAAGCCTCAAAAATTAAATTTTGGAGATTTTCTCGATGTTCTGATTAATAATAATAATAATAATAATAATAATAATAATAATAATAATAATGCTCTGTTTTCAGTTTCTGAAATTGGTGTGTTAGTGTACTTTGGACATTGAATTTGTGTGGTCTATGTGGGGGTGGAACAAGCGAAAAGATGAGGGGAACTAGAATTATAATTGTAATTGGACACATGGCATGGAATGATTGGCAAAGTATGTACTCATAGTACTGTAATTGTAGGTTTTGTGTTTTTGGAACCCTAGTTTTCAGGGTGACTGAATTATGATTATAATTAGAATAGAGTTCTAACACCTTCCCGCCAAAACATGTCCCCAGTCCTAAGGAGCTTGTAACTCTTATTACCCAAGCTTGCTATTAGAGTAATATAAAAGTATCTATCAAAATCATATCATATAAAAAACCAAATCTTTTGTAATCTTGCTGCTATTTTGTTTTAGTTTTCTCACTTGTTCTTGACAGTCCAAACAAAACAAAAATAAAATAGGTAGGGTGAATTACACTAACACTCATTATAGTTTAGGACTCATGTCATTTTGGTCCTTAACTTTTTCATTATAATACATTTGACCCTAAATTTTGAATTTTATTCCAAATAAAGACAATTGAAGATACCATTACTTAATTTCAAGGGCAAAATTGTCAATTTGATCAAATATAAACTAATTTAACAAAAATAAATATAATTTTTTTTTTAATTTTTTAAAAATTATTTCTATCTACCAAAACTAAAATTATGTAAAATTGTTAAATCTTTTAGACATTTATTTATTTTTTTTACCAAATTAATTTTTATTATGTATTTGGATGATGATCATGTAATGGGCGGTTGTTAGGATTTTAATATGTAATTGATATATTTAATATAAAAAATGTTTTTAGTTTTGGATTTTTTGATTTAATGGATTGGTTTAATAATGATATCAAAGTTGTTGCCATATTTGACTTTTGAAAAAATAGAAACTAATTTAATGGAAATAAAAACAACCACCAAGTACATGATCATCATCCAAACACATAATACAAATTAATTTGGTAAAAATAAATAAATAAATAAATATCTAAAAGATATCAATTTTACATAATTTTATCTTCAGTGGGTAGAAATAATTTTTAAAAATTTAAAAATATGTTTTGATATTTATTTTTGTCAAATTAGTTTGTATTTTGATTTTTCCCTTGAAATTAAACAATAGTATCTTTAATTGTCCTTATTTGAAATAAGATTCAAAATTCATGATCAAATATGTCACAATTGAAAAGTCAGATATCAAAGTGACACGAACCCAAACTATATGAATCGTTAGTGTAATTCGCCATTTGTCTTAAGTAGGACTGATTTTTTTATTTTATTACTTATTATGAAGAAGAAAAAAAATTAGAACAATATAATATGACTCAAATAAATTAATTAATTGTTTAGTTCATCCAAAACCAACCCAAAGTGTAATAGACCAGAACTAATTATACAAACATTGTGTACGCAATTCTTTATGTAAAAAACTCAAAAGAAAAAGTTGCACCCTTACCCTCCAATAATTACTTTTCGTCTACCATGCTGAATTTGTAATTACTTTTGCGATAATCTTACAATGAAACAGTAAATGGATGCTTATTTAATCGTTTAAGCTCAAAATCCAATCATCCTTACAATAATCCTGATTCTTGCAAAATTATTGTAAAAATTCTTACTCCAAAATATGGATCACCAAATCAGATTTTATATGTCACATTAATAAATTCTATAAAGTCTGTGGTTGAATATAGAGCCCTTATAGCCTTTGATTAGTATTACACTTCTAACAGTTCTCAAATTTTACTTTTTTTCTTTTGGGACTTTGGCTTTGGCCTGTTGTTCACCAAAAAATAAAAAATATCTTATACCAAGACCTAACTAAAAAAAAGTCACTTTGTTCGAAAAAAAAAAAAAAAAAAAAAAAAAAACCTTTAAAAGTGAATGTTGAAGAAAAAACTCTTTATCACACCGCCCATTTAACAAAATCACATTTTAAAAATTCTTATCAAAAAATTATTCTTATTCCAAATCTGAGCTAAAAAAATTCATTATCTAAATTAAAATGAATTTTACACACAAAAAAATTGTAATATAAAAAATAATACATAAATGTTAAGAAAATTTATCTGTAAATCCCATCTTGAAGAATGGTGATCCGTTTAATCCCAAAGATTTTCTTATAAACCAATTAGTTTCATTGATTTTGAAAATATAAATTTAATATATTATTTAAAAATTATAATTACGATATACCTTATTTGTACTATGTTTAATTCTTCTTTTTTTTTTTTTTTCTTTTGTGCTAAAAAGGTAAGATAAAGATACAGATAATCAAATTTGGGATGAATTTTTATATGAGAATCTTTTTTATTTGGAAAATATTTCAAAACAAGTATGAAAATAAATTGAAATATGAAATTCTTCAAATATTCTAAAAAGATGTGGGATTCTTCAAACATTTCAAAAAAAGTACAAAAAACTTCTTAGTAAGTTTTGGGCAAATATATAATTTCAAATTATAACACTCCATTGTAACACTCAAACATATACTCCAAAAAAAAAAAATTTGGTGTACTTTTCCAAACTAAGACTCTAATATAACACTACAAAAAAAAAAAAAAAAAACTCTTTAGTGTAACACTCCAATGTAACAGACAAAAAAAATTCCTTGGTGTAATTTTTCTAAGAGTCTAATGTAACATTCCTAAAAAAAAAATGTAAGATTCTTCAAATCATTCTAAAAGGATGTGAAATTATTCAAAGTAGTAAACACACCATCCTTCTTCGAGCCTTCTCTGTTGACAGAGACGGAGTGTGTATAATCATCATCAGGGAATGGGTTATTGTGGGTTGAGTTGTGTAACTCAAACATAGTGAGCCCATATAAATCAACATCATTGTTCTTGATGAATTTTCCTAAGACCTTCAATCTCATGTCGTTGTCGAGTTTGAGAAGACCCTCCCTTGAAACCTCTAACTTCTGATGGTATTTAGCCCAATCAGAGGGATCACCAACACCTAACATCACCATGTGAACAAATTTAGACCAATTCGATGGATTATCTATTGGTACTTTTTCATAACAATACAAGAAAAATATATAAAATGAATTAAATAGAAATGAAAAAATAATTTTTTTTAATTAAAAGGATGAGATATAGAATAAACGATACAACTAAAAATAAAAAAATGAATTAGATTACATTACTAATAGAATAAATTATTAACATGGATAACTAAATATTAGAACTCATCTTTGTAAATAAATATTAAAAAATTTAAGAACAAATGATAAGAAAAGAAGCAAACTGAAGACTATGTGATACCTCAGTTTCCTTAAAACAGATTCACCGCTTCCCAATGGATGCTGGAGGTACGCCAGCATCTGTCTCCCAGAATACAACGGTCGAAACCAGCTAACACAAAAGCACCTTCTGAATAGCTTCAACGAACTTGATAAATGTTGCACTCTCTCTAACAAGAATCAAAGAAGGGGCTAGCAAAAGAAGATAGGAAAATTTTTCTTTGGTGGAAAAAAAACATTTCCAACTTTTTATCTTACAACACCATCTCCATTTTTCATAAAAAAATCTCTCCAAAATTACCCTTCTAAGTTGGAGGGGAAAGGCTTGGTTCAGAGAGTGTCTTTAAAGAATTTGCCTTTTCTTTGTCGGTTGTCAATGCATCTGTCGACAATCTTTGTCCATCATTATTAACAGAACATGTAGCAGCAACAACAATGCCATTCTTTGATCCTTCTATGCCGAGAGAACCAAAGGTACTACATACTGTGCGTGTATGATCATCATCTGGAAGTGGGTTATTGTTGGCATTGTGTAACTCGAAAACAGTGATCTTGTATAAATCAAGATCACTGTTCTTGATGAATGGCCGTAAAACCTTCGATTTAGACTCACCTTTGAGTTTGAGAAGATTCTCCTTTGCATCCTCTAGCTTATGAACAAATTTACACCAATCCATACTCGACTTATAGTTGGTCTTCGAAGAGAGATCATTAACACTTACCTCATCATCATCATCCGTCTTAAAGAAATCATAATCACTGTAGAACTTATCATCATCCTCCGTCTTCCACATCCTCTTCATTACTTGAGCACAAACACAGTTTGAATCTTTGCAAAAGATTATTGGCAAAGAATGATTTGATAGAAGAACTGTTTGTTGTGGGTTGGAGAATGAGAGATGAAATTTGTGGGATATTCATGTGCATATTTATATACACTAAATATTATACCAAATATAAAATCAAAGAGATTGTAATGAAAAGGGATTCCTAAATTATAATGAAAAGGGATACCTAAACTAGAATGGAATGGGAATTAGATCACATTATATGATTGGCAAAGTGAACTCTTTTTTCACTTTTTTTTTTTGAACTCGGCAAAGTGTGCTCAACAGTGTCCCTATGGAACTGTTATTGTACATTACCCCTGTTTTTAATGGTGCCCAAATTTCAATGAACTTTTAATACCATCATGCACCACGTCCTAATGACCTTGTAACTCTCCTCATAAGCTTCCCTTCGAAGTAACGTTATCCTCTGTATATAGTAATCATCAGTATCTCTATTAGCACGTTGCTGGTTCGAACAACCACCCTTTTTAGATTTTTGTGAGCATGTTGCAAGATTAGATGCTAAGGACTTGTCAGTATTAAAGTTGATTTCTGATCTTTTTCCCTTTTCTTTGTCGGGTGTGAATGTAATTATCGGCAATCTTTGTCCATCATTATGAGCAGGATGTGCAGCATCAATGAAAATGCCTTTCTTCGATCCCTCTATGCTGAGAGAGCTAGAGATACTACATACAGTGTGTATGATCATCATCTGGAAGTGGGTCATTGTTGGCTTTGGGTAACTGAAAGACAGTGATGTTGTATATATCAAGATCACTGTTCTTGATGAATGGCTGTAAAATGTTCAATTTAGTGTCACCTTCAAGTTTGAGAAGATTCTCCTTTTCATCCTCTGCCTTATGAACAAATTTACACCAACAAATACTCGACTCATTGTTGGTCTTCGAGGAGGGATCATTAACACCTCCCTCATCATCATCCGTCTAAAAGAAATCATCTTCACTACTGAACTTATCATCATTGTCCATCTTCCTCTTCCTCCTCATTATTCTTGAACACAAACACAGTTTGAATATTTGCAAAAGATTAGTGGCAAAGAATGATAGGATAGAAGAACTGTTTGTTGTGAGTTGGAGAGTGAGAGGTGAAATTTATGGGATATTCATGTACATATTTATATTAACTAAATATTATACCATATAAGAAATCAAAGAGATTGTAATGAAAAGGGATATCTAAATTGTAAAGAAAAGGGATACCTAAACTAGAATGGAATGGGGATTAGATGGCATTACAAGATTGGCAAAGGGTACACTTTTTTCTTTTCTTTCTTTTTTCTTTTTTCTTTTTTTGAACATGGAAAAGTGTACCCAATAGTGTCCCTATGGAACTGTCATTGTATATTTCCTCTGTTTTTAAGGTTGTCGAAAACTCAATGAACTTCTAACAAGATCCTACACCATGCCCTAAGGACCTTGTAACTCTTCCCTTAAGCTTCCCTTCCAAGTAATATTATCCTCTGTATATATAGCAATCACCATTATCACAATCAGCACGACGCTTCATCGAACAACCAACCTTTTTAGATTTTTGTAAGCATGTTGCAGGATTAGATACTAAGTACTTGTCAGTATTGAAGTTGATTTCTGATCTTTTTCCATTTTCTTTGTCGGCTGTGAATGCATCTGTCAGCACATCTTTGTCCATGCATCTGTCAACAAATCTTTGTCCATCATTATTAACAGAACACGCAGCAGCAACAATAATGCCCTTCTTCAATCCCTCTATGCCGAGAGAGCCAGAGATACTATATACTGTGTGTATATGATCATCAATTGGAAGTGGGTTATTGTTGGGTTTATGTAACTCAAACACGGTGATCTTGTATAAATCAAGATCACTGTTCTTGACGAAAAGCCATAAAACCTTCAATTTAGTCTCACCTTTGAGTTTGAGAAGATTCTTCTTTGCATCCTCTACCTTATGAACAAATTTACAACCATCAATACTCGACTCATTGTTGGTCTTCAATGAGGGATCATTAACACTTACCTCGTCATCATCATACGTCTTAAAGAAATCATCATCACTACTGAACTTATCATCATCCTCCATCTTCCTCTTCCTATCCGTTATGCTTGAACACAAACACGGTTTGAATCTTTGCAAAAGATTATTGGCAAAGAATGATTTGATAGAAGAACTGTTTGTTGTGCATTGGAGAATGAGAGGTGAAATTTGTGGGATATTCATGTACATATTTATCGACACTAAATATTATACAAAATATCAAATCAAATGGATTGTACTGAAAAGGGATTCCTAAATTGTAATAAAAAGGGATACCTAAACAAGAATGGAATGGGGATTACATGGCATTATATGATTGGCAAAGTGTACTCTTTTTTCTTTTTTCTTTTTTTGAACATGGCAAAGTGTACTCAACAGTGTCCCTATGGAACTGTTATTGTACGTTACCCCCGTTTTTTAGGGTTTTCAAATTTCAATGAACTTCTAACACCATCCCACACCATGTCTTAACGACCTTGTAACTCTTCCCTTTAGTTTCCCTTTCAAGTAACATTATCCTCTGTATATAACAATCATCAGCATCTCAATCAGCACGACGATGCTTCGAACAACCAACCTTTTCAGATTTTTGTGAGCATGTTACAGGATTAGATACTAAGGAGTTGTCAGTATTACAGTTGATTTCTTATCTTTTTCAATTTTCTTTGTCAGCTGTGAATGCATCTGTCGGCAATCTTTGTCCATCATTATTAACAAAACATGCAGCAGCAAAACCAATGCCCTTCTTCTATCCCTCTATGCAGAGAGAGCCAGAGATACTACATACTGTGTGTGTATGATCATCATCTGGAAGTGGGTTATTGTTGGGTTTATGTAACTCAAACACAGTGATCTTGTATAAATCAAGATCACTGTTCTTGAAGAATGGCCATAAAACCTTCGATTTAGTCTCACCTTTGGGTTTGAGAAGATTCTCCTTTGCATCCTCTACCTTATGAACAAATTTACAACCATCAATACTCGACTCATTGTTGGTCCTCGAGGAGGGATCATTAACACTTACCTCGTCATCATCATAAGTCTTAAAGAAATCATCATCACTACTGGACCTATCATCATCCTCCATCTTCCTCTTCCTCTCCGTTATGCTTGAACACAAACACAGTTTGAATCTTTGCAAAAGATTATTGGCAAAGAATGATTTGATAGAAGAACTGTTTGTTGTGAGTTGGAGAATGAGAGGTAAAATTTGTGGGATATTCATATACATATTTATATACACTGAATATTATACCAAATATGAATTCAAAGGGATTGTACTAAAAAGGGATTCCTAAATTGTAATGAAAAGGGAAACCTAAACTAGAATGGTATGGGGGTTACATGGCATTATATAATTGGCAAAGTGTAATCTTTTTTCTTTTTTCTTTTTTTGAACATGGCAAAGTGTACTCAACAGTGTCCCTATGGAACTATTATTGTACGTTACCCCTGTTTTTGAGGGTATCCAAATTTCAATGAACTTCTAACACCATTCTGCACCATGTCTTCACGACCTTCTAACTCTTCCCTTAAGCTTCCCTTTCAAGTAACTTTATCCTCTGTATATAGCAATCAGCAGCATCTCAATCAGCACGATGCTGCTTCGAACAACCAACCTTTTTAGATTTTTGTGAGCATGTTACAGGATTAGATACTAAGGAATTGTCAGTATTAAAGTTGATTTCTTATCTTTTTCCCTTTTCTTTGTCAGCGGTGAATGCAACTGTCAGCAATCTTTGTCCATCGTTATTTAAAAAACATGCAGCAACAAAACCAATGCCCTTCTTTTATCCCTCCACGCCGAGAGAGCCAGCGATACTACATACTATGTGTGTATGATCATCATCTCGAAGTGGGTTATTGTTGGGTTTATGTAACTCAAACACAGTGATCTTGTATAAATCAAGATCACTGTTCTTGATGAATGGCCATAAAGCCTTCAATGTAGTCTCACCTTTGAGTTTGAGAAGATTCTCCTTTGCATCCTCTACCTTATGAACAAATTTACAACCATCAATAATCGACTCATTGTTGGTCTTCGAGGAGGGATCGTTAACACTTAACTCGTCATCATCATATGTCTTAAAGGAATCATCATCACTACTGAACTTATCATCTGCCTCCATCTTCCTCTTCCTCTTCATTATGCTTGAACACAAACACAGTTTGAATCTTTGCAAAAGATTATTGGCAAAGAATGATTTGATAGAAGAACCGTTTGTTGTGTTTTGGAGAATGATAGGTGAAATTTGTGGGATATTCATGTACATATTTATCGACACTAAATATTATACCAAATATCAAATCAAAGGGATTGTACTGAAAAGGGATTCCTAAATTGTAATAAAAAAGGGATACGTAAACTGGAATGGAATGGGGATTACATGACATTATATGATTTGCAAAGTGTACTCTTTTTTTCTTTTTTCTTTTTTTGAACATGACAAAGTGTACACAACGACGTCCCTATGGAACTGTTATTGTACGTTACCCCTGTTTTTTAGGGTGTCCTAATTCCAATGAACTTCTAACACCATCCTGCACCTTGTCCTAACGACCTTGTAACTCTTCTCTTTAGTTTCCCTTTCAGGTAACATTATCCTCTGTATATAGCAATCATCAGCATCTCAATCAGCATGACGCTGCTTTGAACCGCCAACCTTTTCATATTTTTATGAGAATGTTACAGGATTAGATACTAAGGAGTTGTCAGTATTAAAGTTGATTTCTTATCTTTTTCCCTTTTCTTTGTCGGCTGTGAATGCATCTGTCGGCAATCTTTGTCCATCATTATTAACAAAACATGCAGCAATAAAACCAATGCCCTTCTTCTATCCCTCTATGCGGAGAGAGCCAAAGTACTACATACTGTGTGGGTATGATCATCATCTGGAAGTGGGTAATTGTTGGCCTTCTGTAACTCAAACACAATGATCTTGTATAAATCAAGATCACTGTTCTTGAAGAATGACCATAAAACCTCGATTTAGTCTCACCTTTGAGTTTGAGAAGATTCTCCTTTGTATCCTCTACCTTATGAACAAATTTACAACCATCAATACTCAACTCATTGTTGGTCTTCGAGGAGGGATCATTAACACTTACCTCGTCATCATCATACGTGTTAAAAAATGATCACCACTACTGAACTTATCATCGTCCTCCAGCTTCCTCTTCCTCTCCGTTACACTTGAACACAAACACAGTTTGAATCTTTGCAAAAGATTATTGGCAAAGAATGATTTGATAGAAGAACTGTTTGTTGTGAGTTGGAGAATGAGAGGTGAAATTTGTGGGATATTCATGTACATATTTGTATACACTAAATATTATACCAAATATGAAATCAAAGGGATTGTACTAAAAAGGAATTCCTAAATTGTAATGAAAAGGGATACCTAAACTAGAATGGAATGGGGGTTACATGGAATTATATGATTGGCAAAGTGTGCTCTTTTTTCTTTTTTCTTTTTTTAAACATGGCAAAGTGTACTCCACAGTGTCCCTATGGAACTGTTATTTTTTGTTACCCCTGTTTTTTAGGGTATCCAAATTTCAATGAACTTCTAACACCATTTTGCACCATGTCTTAACGACCTTGTAACTCTTCCTTAAAGCTTCCCTTTCAAGTGACTTTATCCTCTGTATGTAGCAATCATCAACATCTCAATCAGCACAACACTGCTTCGAACAACCAATCTTTTCAGATTTTTGTGAGCACGTTACAGGATTAGATACTAAGGAATTGTCAGTATTAAAGATGATTTCTTATCTTTTCCCTTTTCTTTGTCAGCTGTGAACGCAACTGTCAGCAATCTTTGTCCATCATTATTTACAAAACATGCAGCAGCAAAACCAATCCCCTTCTTCTATCCCTCTATGCCGAGAGAGCCAGAGATACTACATACTATGTGTGTATGATCATCATTTGGAAGTGGGTTATTGTTGGGTTTATGTAACTCAAACACAGTGATCTTGTATAAATCAAGATCACTGTTCTTGATGAATGGCCATAAAGTCTTCAATGTAGTCTTACCTTTCAGTTTGAGAAGATTCTCCTTTGCATCCTCTACCTTACGAACAAATTTACAACCATCAATAATCGACTCATTGTTAGTCTTCGAGGAGGGATCATTAACACTTACCTCGTCATCATTATATGTCTTATAGGAATCATCATCTCTACTGAACTTATCATCATCCTCCATCTTCCTCTTCCTCTTCATTATGCTTGAACACAAACACAATTTGAATCTTTGCAAAAGATTATTGGCAAAGAATGATTTGATAGAAGAACTGTTTGTTGAGAGTTGGAGAATAAGAGGTGAAATTTGTGGGATATTCATGTACATATTTATCGACACTATATATTATACCAAATATCAAATCAAAGGGATTGTACTGAAAGGGATTCCTAAATTGTAATAAAAAAGGGATACCTAAGCTATAATGGAATGGGGATTACATGGCATTATATGATTGGCAAAGTGTACTCTTTTTTCTCTTTTCTTTTTTTGAACATGGCAAAGTGTACTCAACAATGTCCTTATGGACCTGTTATTGTACGTTACCCCTATTTTTTAGGGTGTCCAAATTTCAATGAACTTCTAACACCATCCTCCACCTTGTCCTAACGACCTTGTAACTCTTCCCTTTTATTTCCCTTTCAAGTAACATTATCCTCTGTATATAGCCGTCATCTGCATCTCAATCAGCACGGCGCTACTTCGAACAACCAACCTTTTCAAATTTTTGTGAGCATGCTGCAGGATTAGATGCTAAAGTGTTGTCAGTATTAAAGTTGATTTCTTATCTTTTTCCCTTTTCTTTGTCAGCCGTGAATCCATCTGTCGGCAATCTTTGTCCATCATTATTAACAAAACATGCAGCAGCAAAACCAATCCCCTTCTTCTATCCCTCTATGCGGAGAGAGCCAGAGATACTACATACTGTGTGTGCATGATCATCATCTGGAAGTGGGTTATTGTTGGCTTTGTGTAACTCAAACCCAGTGATCTTGTATAAATCAAGATCACTGTTCTTGAAGAATGGCCATAAAACCTTCGATTTAATCTCACCTTTGAGTTTGAGAAGATTCTCCTTTGCATCCTCTACCTTATGAACAAATTTACAACCATCAATACTCGACTCATTGTTGGTCTTCGAGGAGGGATCATTAACACTTACCTCGACATCATGAAACGTCTTAAAGAAATCATCATCACTACTGAACTTATCATCATCCTTCATATTCCTCTTCCTCTCCGTTATGCTTGAACACAAACATAGTTTGAATCTTTGCAAAAGATTATTAGCAAAGAATGATTCGATAGAAGAACTGTTTGTTGTGAGTTGGAGAATGAGAGGTGAATTTTGTGGGATATTCATGTACATATTTATCGACACTAAATATTATACCAAATATGAAATCAAAGGGATTGTACTGAAAAGGGATTCCTAAATTGTAATACAAAGGGATACCTAAACTGGAATGGAATGAGGATTACATGGCATTATATGATTGGCAAAGTGTACTCTTTTTTCTTTTTTCTTTTTTTGAACATGGCAAAGTGTACTCAACAGTGTCCCTACGGAATTGTTATTGTACGTTACCCCTGTTTTTTAAGGTGTGCAAATTTCAATGAACTTCTAACACCATCCTGCACCTTCTCCTAACGACCTTGTAAATCTTCCCTTTAGTTTCCCTTTCAAGTAACATTATCCTCTGTATATAGCAATCATCAGCATCTCAATCAGAACGACGCTGCTTCGAACAACCAACCTTTTCAGATTTTTGTGAACATGTTACAGGCTTAGATACTATGGAGTTGTTAGTATTAAAGTTGATTTCTTATCTTTTTCCCTTTTCTTTGTCGGCCGTGAATGCATCTGTCGGCAATCTTTGTCCATCATTATTAACAAAACATGCAGCAACAAAACCAATGCCCTTCTTCTATCCCTCCATGCAGAGGGAGCCAGAGATACTACATACTGTGTGTGTATGATCATCATCTGGAAGTGGGTTATTGTTGGCTTTGTGTAACTCAAACACAGTGATCTTGTATAAATCAAGATCACTGTTTTTGAAGAATGGCCATAAAACCTTCGATTTAATCTCACCTTTGAGTTTGAGAAGATTCTCCTTTGCGTCCTCTACCTTATGAACAAATTTACAACCATCAATACTTGACCCATTGTTGGTCTTCGAGAAGGGATCATTACCACTTACCTCAACATCATGAAACGTCTTAAAGAAATCATCATCACTACTGAACTTATCATCATCCTCCATCTTCCTCTTCTTCTTCGTTATGCTTGAACACAAACACAGTTTGAATCTTTGCAAAAGATTATTGGCAAAGAATGATTTGATAGAAGAACTGTTTGTTGTGAGTTGGAGAATGAGAGGTGAAATTTGTGGGATATTCATGTACATATTTATTGTCACACCCCAAACCCGTCCCTAAAAGTTTGGGCATGACTACTTCAGAAACGAACACTTAACTTGATGTGCATAAGATATGGGGCCTGAACGGAAGCATTAATAAAATAAAATAACATAAAACATCATCCATTGAGCTACCTCTACTATGCCAAGATCGCAGATATTACATTAGATAGATAATACACAGGAAGCATATACCCGAGCTTTAGTTGCCGTCATTTACATTCATACAAAAGTACTAAAGAAGAAAGGGGTTATTTACAAAATGCAGGGTTCCATCTTAAGTGCCTAGACACAATGAGGTTGACAAGAGATAGACAAGTCTCAAGGGTTGGGACTGGCTTTCCAGTTAATTACCTACAGAAACAGACAAAATACAGAGCGAGTAAAACTCAGTGAATAATAGCACATACATAATGCAGTGGTTAACTTAAATAATAAAACATATAATTGTGGAGGCATATGATTAATTACATTCTGTAGTCATTTCTAGAACGGCCATGGCCCAACTTCCTTAACAGAGTGATTTTAAGCCCAGTAATACACAGGACGGCCATTGGCCTAGAAATAACAGAACGACCTAGCGGCGCAGAAATTACAGAACGGCCTAGCAGTGCAGAAATAACAGAAAGGCCTAGCGGCCCAGAAATAACAGAACGGCCTAACGGCCCAGAACTAACAGAACGGCTTAGCGGCCCAGAAATAACAAAATGGCCTAGCAGCCCAGAAATAACAGAACGCCCTAACGGCCCAGAAATAACAGAACGGCCTAACGGCCCAAAACTAACGGAACGGCCTAGCGGCCCAGAAATAACCAAACGACTTTTAGTCCAGTTCATATATGTATGGACTCAAGAGGTGGCTAGCACGAATTCTAGAGGTGGCTCCCACCAAAGTGTAGCACTTAGTTCTGTACAGCACTTTGTTCCATACCAGAAATCAATAAGTTTTAAAAACCAAACAATTCATACTATATCACCTCATAAACGGAATGAATTAACAAGGCATGATGCATAAATAGAATGAATAAACCGAACAGAATAATCCCAAATTCATAAGAAGATCGTCACAGAATAATGTACATAAATCATTTCATAGGTTATTACCAATGGGCATAATCATCTTACGTATGTCAGAACATTAACAACACTCCTTGATAGACGTCACAAATATCATTACAGTACGATCAATAAGAACGGAATAATTTACCTCATAACAGTCTTGATTCATCATTGACAAAACAGAATGATTCGGAATACAGGAACATCATTGTTTCGTTTGTCTACTATAAATCAATACAGGTAATGTACGGATAACAGAACGTTAATAATGCCTTTCACCAGTAAGCAATCCCAACTATGTTCATCCATTATAGGCAAACACTTATGTTGTAAGACATGTATTACCCAACAGACTATAGGAATCCCTATTAGGGTACTCGGGATATCATGTTCCCATTCAGCATATCATATTCCTGACAAGCGGAGTGTACTCCCACGAACTCTTTTTGTTAACTAATTCCATTATATGAATAGTTGGTATGAAATTCTTATGCGGAATTATGGATCATTCATAGGGTATAGCACATTACCGATAATCATTATCCGTAATCAGAATACAGAGTAATCTTTGAATCACAGCGATGTATGCCAAATCTTTCAATGACCACACAGGTTCACACTAATTCCCAATCCACATATCATTGCTCACGGAAAACAGAATGTTAATAATAAGAAGTATTAACGGTAAATAATGTACATTTGTAGTACTATTACTCACAGTGCTATAACGGAGTGCTTGTCCTTCCCGGGTTACGCCCTACACCTGTACACAACTTATACATTAATTCCTTTTCTTTCTTAATTCATTTCCTGTTTCATTTTACTTCGAATGAATTTACAGGCATCTTAAGGGCATCAAACACAAATTCCAAAAATACCAGAGGGTTAAGCCCGTAAAACAGAGCAAACAATATTTTGCAGCATGGGCCGCACGTGCGGCTGTGAGCCCCGCACGTGTAGCAAGGCTTCCCAACAAAACCCCATTTTTGGTAAGCTTGTATCAGGCTCCAAATAGGCCCTTTAATTGATAAAGTATGGTTCAAAAACATGTAAATAAAGAATATAAACATGTATCAATCCAAATATAACCAAATCTTTAATCTTAAACTCACAAACCTAACTTAATTCCAAAGATTTCTATCTACCATCCATACTCACACACACACATACACACTATACCACCTGTAGACGTCCCCGAACGCCCCGGGAGGATGAGTCCCGTTCTGTTCGTTATTGGGCTCACTACAGTTCAGGACTCTCAAATTGTCATGGTTCTAAATCTGAACCAAAGAGTCCAAATCCGGCAAATCGTTTTGAGAAAACAGATTTTGAAAGAAGAAGTGCCAAACATGGACTGCTTTGCCAGATACAGAGTCGCCACCTAAATGTTTTATTTTTGGGAAATTTAGCAAACCCTGACTCGTTTGCCTAAGGCCACGTGTCCGTCATCACCAAAGTTGCCTCGGCTCGGGAACTTGGGTACGATTGGGGAAGGTCACTTCGTGAGCACCCCCGCTCGCCCGATCAAAGATCAGCCTCCACTAACCATGATATCTATTTTTGAAAACATTATGCGTTCTTATTCCGGTTATTAGCCTAGGTTTACTATGTGATGCGCACAACATACAAGTATAGACTGGATCGTCTGAATTGGAACAAAACATTTCATGTTTATTTTTGAAAGTGGTTTGATGGTGCTACCCGCAAGTAGGCTAAGACGTGGATTTGCCACCCTCGGGTGGGCTTAGAAAAACATGATTTCGCCACTATCCAGTGGGCTTAAAACTCACAGTCAATGTATTTATTCCAATTGAAATAATCCAACCTTCACCCACAGGCATTCAGGCAGTTATATCACATAAGCACTTAGCCTCATGGTAAGCATGCTATCATGGCAGTCACTCACATGCATGCAAGGATGCTAAACCATAAAACTTACCGAGTACTCCAAGCCAAAACAGAAGTTAATTAGAAATCCATGCATGATCCTAATTATACAGAAATGCCTAATGCAACACATGCAAAAATGCAACTATAGAAGGCTCGGCTATTCTAAAGATGGCATGCGATGATGCTACAGCTTACATGTATTCAATTTGGAATTGAAATACAAATGTAGTTAGTATGATGCGCCGAGCCTGGTGCATGCAAAACAGATGAATGAATGCAAGTATGCTATCATACTGTATGCTAATTGAAACATGCCCTACTCTAACCATCATAAGCAAGTAAATAAAAGGGAGAAAGACGTGGGGTTGGAAGACATACATCACACACACGCACACTTATTACAATATTGCCCTCGCGCAGAGGGTCCGAATAAATAATATACAGTCCCAAATGAATAATTACAGTCCAAATATGTACAAAACCTTAATTAATTAACAAATTAAATTAGGAAAGCAATAATTTGGCATGCAAGACAGGGATTGCCTCAAATCTGCTCCGGATGATGAATGATGCATGCTCCGGTTGCCTTTGTCGAAAAATCCCTTGTGATGCCTCGGTTTGCCTCTGTTTACAATTGTTCTTGGAATGCATGCCAAGCTCCGAAAGGCTGCCGATTTTTGATTTGCTGCAATAGAGAGCAACAAAGGGGCATGGCAAAGTATTTTCACATATGTATGCATGACTACTCTTCGGGGAGTGTAGTCCTCGATCCTCGTGCCACCAATCACGTATCTTGATGCATGATGGCCGAGGAGTCGAATTGCACGACTCGATATGAAATGAATGCACATATAAACGGAACAAGACCTAAACTCCATCATGGATAATTCGGAGTGTCGGTGACTGGGAATTGAGACACGTTCCGTCACTCGAAGTACGAAACATCCCTCGTTTCCCGTGCTCGGGCTAACTCCTATCCCAAGCACAATGCAATATGCACGACATGCATGAGTGCAACTAATATACAACCTAGCATGCACAATGTTATGAGATGGCATACACAATGCACGATGTAACAAGGCATACACAATGCTCTAACATACAACCTAGCATACGCAATGCTATGAATCGAAATGGCATACACAATGCCTAATGGACTTACACCAACATGAGTGGACCTCATCCACACTCATATCAGTAGCCAGGAGATGAAAAATGAGACTCTCAAAATACGTGCATGCATGCACGCAAACTGAGGACCGAACCTAAGGCATAGTATGCAACTCTAACAAGGCATGGCAAGGCATGAAATGTGGCACATAAGCATGTAATTTCAGCACTGAAATATGATACAAAACAGCCTCGAAACATGGAAACAAGGCACCTGATGCATGGAATGAACCCCGAAATTTGAAACTAGGCACATGGAATGACTTACAGCTATACAAAGCATGCATTTTTTGATCATGAAGCATGAAGACAGATGCAATACAGTCCCAAAACATGCATATTTCCAGTTTATAACAAGCCTCAAAAATGAACACAAATAGGGCTAATCTATTATGCAAAAATGGCCCTAAAAGAGAGATTAAACACAAGGGACAGCAGCTGACCCCAAATGGAAAAGAGCCCTTCAACAAAGTTGAAGAGCGGCTCAAAACAAGACACTTTACAGTTTACATCAAGCCACGAAAATAATCACAAATAAGGCCAAACTATTATGCAAGAAAAGGCCTAAAAGAGGGGTAAAGAGACAAGTGGTAGCTTCTGTTCTCAAACAGAGGAGAGACCTTAAACAATGTTGAAGAGGGGCTCAAAAAAAGATATTTCACAGTTTATGGTAAAGTCCAAAACAGCTCACAAATTAGCCTAAAATACTATGCAAAAATTGGCCTAAAAGAGAGATAAAGAGGCAAGTGATAAATGGAGACCTCAAAAAGAGGAGAGGCCTTCAACAATATTGAATAGCAGCTCAAAATAAGATATTTTACAGTTTGGCTCAAGGCCCAAAAAATGCTTACAAACAGGGCTAACATATCATGCAAGAAATAGCTATAAAAGAGGGATAAAGGGAAAGGGGCAGCAGGTGGCTTCAAACAAAGAAAAACCCTTGATCAAACATGAATATAAGCTCAAAAAAGGACTATTTCTAGTTAGGGTCGGAGCCTAAAAATGCTTTCAAGCAAGGCTTAGATATAAAGCAAGAAAAGACTAGAAAAGGGAGAAAGAGGACTCACCCTTGAAGACCAATGAACCAGTAGCTTTTGGTTGAAGAAATGGTGCTCCTAACCTCTGGAAATAACCTCCAAGTTTCTGGAATGGGGTATGGAGGTGTGGTGCTATGAGGTGGTGTAGAAATGGTCCAAGAACAAAGGTATTTGATGGTTGAATGAGAGAGATGGAGGATGTATGTATGAAAGGCTCCAATTGGTTTTTTTCAACCCTTAGAAATGGTGGAGAGGTGCTTGTCTTATAGAGGGAGAGAGGCAAGGAAAAGGGGGGAAATCAAATTCAAATTTCCCCTCCAAAAGACCCCCCATCGAATACAGGATCTGGGGAAAAAAGAGGGCATATCTGTAAGGAACCAGGTGAGGGGGTCATGGCTGGCCAGGTTTTGAGGGTTCAGGTGGCCGGCCGACCAAGGGTCAAAAGGGTCATTGACAATTGCTGGTCGGCCATCTCATATTGGTGGCCTCCCATGTGTGCACAACACAACTATGTAGTCAAAACCCAGAAAAAGTGAACCAGGAGAGAGAAAAGACCATTTTTTAGAGGGGTTCAAAAGGGTCAAGCACAATTACTGGTCAGCCACCAAATATTGGTGGCCTCCCAAGTGTGTACATCACAAATATGGGGTTTAGGGTTCAAGAAAGTGGCCTCGGGGTGGTCAACATTGGCTTTCAAGTGAGGAAAACGAGCGTCGGAGAGCGATGAAGAAATAAAGCTAGCTTTTCAGAACAATTGCTGGCCTCCCACCCTCCTACAAGCTTCGTAACTATGAAAATAAGGCCTCCACCAAAAATGAACCAAAACGGATGCAAAACGGAGGTTCGGGGACCGAAACACGCGGCCCGGGGCCCCGAAAATGGGCTGTTAAGCACCGGAGGTGGCATTCGACCACGAAGTTGGTCTCTCGGGCCACAGTGTCCCCCAAAAGGGAGTAAATAAGGTGTATACCAAAAATCGGAGCAAACGGAGGTGGTTAGGTGGTCCCGAACCGAGGCACACGGCCGTCGGCTCCGAAAAATCGAAAACCGGGCTCCAAACGGGAAAAATGGCCTACGACCACGAAACGTAGCCTACGGCCACTGAGAGATGGTCTACGAGACCTCTCCCTCCCTTTGGGAAGAGAAAATAGAGAAAACAGAGCCTGGTTCGCAAACCGAGGCCAGGCACGAAAGAGTCCGGAAGTCCAGAGGCAAGGCTTGCAGCCAGGACTCTGAAACTTCTGAACGAGCACGATATGCAATATCACCGAGCGCTCAATCAGTGACGTCTAAGTCTTGAGGTTGGTCAAAAATGGGGTGTCTACAGTTGCCCCTCTTTGACAGAACTCGGAAGTCATAATTGACGGGAGTGAACGTCAAAGCCCAGAGATGACCCATTTTTGACAAGGCCGAAGACTTAGACAAACAGGCAAGACAAATAGAGATGTGCCCGCAGACATGCCCGCAGGCAGGGGCAAAATGCAACTGACAATACAAGAAGCCGAATGTATCTCAATGATCATGCAAATGCCGCAAGCCGTAATGCGGCACATATTTACAATAGATGCAACAGTTTTAAGCAAGAATGCAAAGCAACAACTGCATTTCATGCAGTTAAGAATGCGGAGAATTTATTCAATTCTCGCCACGTCTCACACGGAGAAGATACAATACCTGCGCGGTTCGTCTGGTCGCACCAGCCTCAAATGAACCGTACATACAATATCGTTCCAATAAAAGAAAGAAACTCGACAAGTACAACATAATCAGCAACACATGTTCAAAGCGATATTTGAATGCAGACAATCGCGGCGTCGATAGAAAGGTGCATCGCAATGTGAGGAGTAATGCGCGCGACAACGCGGGTTAAGCACGAGGATTTGACAATACCTGTGAAATGTGCACAGTAGTATGAGTGGTGTGCATGAGAATGCAAGTGACGTGCATAACAATGCAGAATAAATGTGAATTCGAATGCGAATCTGTCATAAAACGACGGGCAAAGAAATGCGAGTTTTCGATGAGGGTGACTCAATTGCGACCTCCGGTTTACCTCCCAGAGGGGTCGCAACATGTTCGAAAAGGATACATCTCACTTTTGATGAGTAACGATGAACAACGCATCGAAAGTTGGAGTTGAAGTTCCGGTAGAGCGATTTTGCGACGGAAAGTGCACTTCTCTTGTACTTTTTCTGGTCCCGGGGGCCCCAATCCTTCCCAAAATTTGCAGAGAGCTTGGTGGGCACTTGGGGAACACCACCGACCAGGTCTCATCCCAGGGAGAGGCCACCGACCAGCATTTTGCAAAGGGGGTGGTCGGCCTGCCACAAAAGGTGGTCGGCCGACCACTTAGCCCAAATTTGGGGCAGTTCGGTCATTTTGCTCTCATTCCTTTAAATACACTCGGCCAAAGCCTCATTCCTCACAACTTCAGCTCCGAAAACACCTTCTCTTCCTTCCTAGACCATTTTCCCCTTCAGATCTGAGCTCTATACGCGTTTTCCAACGCCCCACACAAGTTGTTTTCGCGAAATCTTTCAGTTTTCATCACTTTGGACCGATTAAATTTTGATTTCGGTGCTTCTTTTCTCAATTTCACCACTTGAGGTAAGTTTGTCTCAACATTTGGAAGATTTCCTCGGGGGTTGACTTTTGTTGACTTTTTCATTTCCCGAGAGTTGACTTTTTCTGACTTTTTCCAATTTTTGCTCATTTTTGCTCCTTTTGCAGATTTTCTGAAATGGCTGGTCATCTTCCTCACGGTGGAGGTCCTCCGGGCACTGGGGATGATCCCAATATTATGGCTCTGCCTCCAAGGGTTCGACCCTTCATACCCAAGAGGTACGCCCCTCGAGCACATATCCTTCCGCGGGCTATTTTTTATCACTTCACTAATTTTGATGATCGAGCGCCTGGGGATCTGCTTTTGCGAGAGCCGGAGTCTCACCTCTCTCATGAGGCACGAGAGGTATTTACTTCGCCTTTTTTACATTTCTGCAACGTATTCCGCATTTTTGTACGTTTCATGCCTCTTGCTATGCATGTCTGCTCTTTTTAACACGTAGCTTGTTCTGACGCTTAGCCCATGATACAGTATTCCATTTGCGTTTTGAACGCTTGAGTTTCTAATCACGTAGCCCATAACCTGATGGTGAACACACAACACACATATATGTTGACAGTTGAACACACAGCCCAAACTCTGAATTTCTGAACACGCGGCCCAAGGTGAACACGCAGCACACACTTGTTGAGAGTAGAACACACAGCCCAAACTCCGAATTTCTGAACACGCAGCCCATTGTTAAGGTGAACACACAGCACACACTTGTTGAGAGTAGAACACACAGCCCAAACTCCGAATTTCTGAACACGCAGCCCATTGTTAAGGTGAACACACAGCACACACTTGTTGAGAGTAGAACACACAGCCCAAACTCTAAATTTCTGAGCACGCAGCCCAAGTTGAAGGTGAACACGCAGCACACACTTGTTGAGAGTAGAACACACAGCCCAAACTCTGAATTTCTGAACACACAGCCCATTGTTGAGGTGAACACACAGCCCACACTGATGTTGAGAGTAGAACACACAGCCCATACTCTGAATTTCTGAACACTCAGCCCATTGTTGAGGTGAACACACAGCCTACTGATTTTGAGATCTAAACACACAGCCCAAACACTTTGATGTTGAACACTCGGCTCGAACTTTGAGGTGAACACACAGCCCACTGGTTTTAAGAGTTGAACACGCAGCCCAAACACTTGAATTCTGATTTGATTTTGCATATAGCTTATACATTTCATTTGCACGCAGCTTGTATATCTCATTTGCACGCAGCTTGTTTATTTCATTCTGAAACTGAATATATGTATTCACCGTGAATGCAGGTGTCCTCCCGTGTTACACGGGGATACGACTCCATTGTTGCGAGAGATTGGTACGCGGAGCTCCCAGAGGCTGTCCGCGATTGGGTTGATCTAGCAGGATTCGGGCCCTTTTGTGCCGGGATATCTCGTTATCTAACTAGCAGGACATTGATGGGCGCCCTGGTGGAGAGGTGGTGGGACACCACCAACTCCTTTCATTTCTCATCTACCGGGGATATGACCATGACCCCATTTGACTTTGCCGTATTGACTGGCCTTGACGTGGGAGGCTGGGCGATCCCATATGACAAGGATATGGGCCAGTGGGAGGCCGCTTGGATCTACTTACTAGGAGCTCATCCACCGGTCGACCGATCCTCGGGCCGAGTCCAGTGCACTTGGTTTTCTTCATATTTTAGGCATACTGAGCCCGAGACGCTGGAGGAGATTACACAGTACGCCCGCGGGTTTTTGATGTTCCTCTTCGGGACCACTCTGTTCTCCGACAGGGGGAACACCGTTGGGTTATATCTGCTGGGTGCCCTGGCAGACCTCACACAAGTTAGTCGGTATGATTGGGGTGGCGCCAGCTTGGCTACCCTCTATTGCTATATGAGCGTGACCTCCCGCGGATGAGGGAACATAGTTGGCGGCTACTGGAGAGCCTGGGAGGTACCTTCTGCCCTCTTGTTTTACATTTCTGCTTTTCAATGTATGTATATTGCACACACGGCACACTTTATACTCTGTCCTGACATCCTGCATTCAGCATTCTGTATTCTGATGGCTTCTGCCCCGTTTTCCGCAGTTATGGGTTTTCGCATATTTTCCCGTACTAGCGCCAGAGTTGGAGGTGGAGGCGCCCCTTGTGACCCCTTACTCGCTTGTTTTCGAGGGCCAGTACCTACCGCGGCCTCGGGAGACTCTTCTCTACCTACGGCAGTATTTCGATACGATATGGCCGTCAGAGGTAATCTAAAACTCCCAATTCCCAATGTTTTCATCTCTGGTTTATTCCGTACATCTACGGTTTCTGATCAGCCTATGCATTGGTTACCCGCAGATTACCTGGCAGCCTTGGTTGCCTTTGGGTGGGGACCTTCGATTTCAGTTTGTCGGAGGATGGGGCTCTTCCCGGTATAGGATCTTGTTCGAGGGGCCAGTTGGTAGGGCCTGGTTCCTAGGGGAACGCTTCCTTCGTCAGACTATGGGCTTTCCTGAGCAGAGTGTTCCCTCAGCACCTCCGGACGATATACGGCTCGTTGATAGGCTTACTCCCCAGGGTGTCATTGACGCTAGACTGGGCACTGATGCACTGCTGCATATAGAGGACGGGGAGTACGCGACCTACCGTCACACCTACTTGATGCCTCCGTTGATAGGTGTCCGTACTCCCTTGAGGAGGTCTACTGACATGCCGTCTTTGAGTCGAGCTCGGGCTGCAGGCGCCCCTTCTACTAGCAGGGCTGGCACATCGAGAGGAAGGGTTGGACTGGTCCCCCCGATTCCTCCGACTCATCATCATGCCGGATGGCCAGACATGCCGACTGAGTTGACAGGATGGCGATACGGGACCTCCTACCCGATTCCGATAGAGCCTCCCATGCCTGATCATCGATATGTCATTGATCCCGACTCACCGCCGGTATGCCCTACTACTTTTCATCTATCATTCAAATACTTAGACACTCCTTTATTCATTGATGATTTGAGCTTGTATCTGCAGCCACCCAGGGAGTACATGGAGGGGGTGATCGGATTGGTGGCCTCACTCGAGGGCATGGTCTTGCGGAGAGAGGTGCAGCTGTCCATCATGGGTTTCTAGGTACTCTTTAGTTTTTCCGCATTTGTCATACTTCTGATGACATGTTGACCTTGAACATTTTACTGCTTTGATTAATTGCATGTGTAGAGCACATCTGACATACCACATTCATATACTGTATCCGCATGCACCCTCATTTCATGTAGTTTGCTTGCATCTGTATCTGATACACACATTTTGAGCTGATGTATTCAAATTGCACTTTTTATTTTCAGATGCCTCCAGTATATCCGCCACAGACCGGGCCATCTCGACCTTCTTGGGGAGCCAGGCCATCTCGGCCTTCTCGCGGGGCCGGGAGAGGGGAGTCGCCCCGCAGACGCAGGGCACACATCGTAGAGGAGGAGGCCGATGAGGACGAGGAGGAGGAGGAGGCTACAGATCGTCAGTCAGAGACCTCTGCTGACAGAGAGGAGGGTTCCGACCCTGGTTCAGGGAGTGGAGAGGAGGCTGAGGAGAATCCTGAGGATGACAGTTCCGACTCAGATGGTACCGGTGGTGCAGACCCTGTTCCGCAGAAGAGGACGAAGAGGGCCTCTTATTCCTGCTCTTGAGAGCATTGGTGCAGCTGTTTCCTGCTTTATTTATCTTTTTTACTAGTAGTTGTAGCACATTGTACATTGTTAGGTAGTTTTATTTTCTGTAAAACTTGTACCTTTGCTGTAGAATGTTGTAACAAAGGAAGCATGATGGAATGAAACAGCTTTTTGTTTTGAAAAAGTGTTGTACTTTATGTTCTCAGCATCGCATCGCATCATTTTGCAAGTAAAGAGATTGAACGGTAAATGTGCATTGTGTATGTGCCAAGTCAGGTAGCGAACCAACACGACAAACAAAACAACCTAATCTTACTGAGAAACAACAACAACAAAACAAACCTCAGTAAGTTTACAACTCGATAAGCAAAACACAACAAAATTGATAAACAAAGAGTAACAACTCAAATGCACAAAACTCGGCGACTCGATTAAACAAGACTCGGTAAACGAAACAGCTCGACTAAGAAAACAACAACTCGATAAGCAAGACAACAACTCGATAAGCAGAACAACAACTCAATAAACAAGATTAACAACAACTCTATAAACAAAGTGTATTTCGGACGATTTGGGCGACGAAACGCATCCGAAACAGAGAGAAATGGAGGCTTTTGACACTCCCGATGCATGGAAATGCTAAGAAATTTCTTCTGGAGAGTAAACAGGGCCAAATACGCAGATTGCAGCATGGCCGGCCACTTTTGGGAGCTGGCCGACCAGCTTTTTGCATTTGAGGGGGGGGAGGTGGCCGGCCTGCTAAAAAAGGTGGCCGGCCGGCCACTTAGTCCAGCCACCACCAAATTTTCGACACGTGTCCCCCCGAACAGTGCCTTATCCCCTTTAAAAGTCCTAGGTCTGTGGCTCATTCATTTCATCTCAGTTTTGCACCAAAATGGAAGCGTTTCTCGTTGAAAATCTCACAGCTTGGATTGCTTCTTTAGACGGCTCGGAAAAGTTGAACTTCTGGGGCTTTGGCTTGAATGCACTATTCACGCTGAGCCGCACTCCACTACACCTTCCTTTCCTTCATGCCGCGGCAAGGTTTTGGAACCCGGTAACGCATGTCTTTAGCTTCGGCGGGCAAGAGGTATGTCCAACTTTTGAAGACTTTCAGGCTTTGATGGAATCCGAAAGTTGTGAAGAGATCTTGCCTCAGTTTCGCTTTGGCCACGCCCAAGCTTTAGGGCGGATGTGTGGACTCACCACGCATGACGCTCGATCTCTGACCTGTAATGGGGAACTGGACATCCTCGGATTGATTTATCGCTTTTCTGACGCCGGTGACCGTGGCGACCATCATTGGCAAGGTTTCCGACAACATGCCCTTTGCTTGTGTATGCTATCTCACTTTCTGCTTGCATCGGGCTTTGGTGGATCTAGCATTCGCCTGATTGAAGTTGCTCAAGGCTTGAAGGATGGAAAGAGTTGTATTGCGATGACACTGGCTGAGACGCTGATGGGCTTGGATGCTTTCCATCCCCGGGAGATAACCTGATTTGCGGGGAGTCCACTACTGCTGCAGGTAATGTTTCTCACCCAATCTCACATATGTAATGCTCACATCACTCGGCCCCCAAGCTCGATTTTTCTCATAAAACCCTTGTCTTACTTTTCTCTCATCGTATATCTCTCTATTCTTTATTCTCTTATTTTTCGTCCCTCCCCAGGTGTGGTTGATGGATAAATTGCAAGTTGTGGACTCTTGCCCTGCCTACTCAGCTCGTAGCTACTTCTTTCGACAACGCCTAGTCGATGCCTTTGATGAGGGATGGTGGTTCGACTGGATGTGCAATTTGTTTGCAGATCGCATCGCCTGGCGCTGCCCTTGGCTCAATCTCCCGGCAATGAGCTATAGTATGTGCCGGCAGGCTGGGATCCAGTTGGTTGGTCTGACTCACTGTGTATTCTACTTTCCGTTCTGGTTCTAACGCCAGTTTGGTCATGATCAGACTTGCCCGCCAGAAGGGATAGAGTATCCGGCTGCCTTCCCAGTTTGAGGTGCACAGCTTGCCCGATATGCCACAGCATGGAGAACGAGAGAACTCCTGGCCCCCACTCCCACTTTCAGTTATACTTTGTCTGACGAGTGCATGGATTGGCTCAATGAAGAGGCACGGATTGGGCCCAGCTCGGTATCAGAAGCTTCGACCAGCTCTGGGAGGGGGCGCAGGGACACCGGACTTGGCTATGCCCCGGATTTATTGCTTTATTAGTACTTTCAAGTTTTCTTTATGAATGTAATAGAAAGTAACTTCAATTGTATGCAAGAGCAGGAGAACTCTATTTTGAAATCAATGAAATTGAAGGTTGTGGTACTGAAAATTTTCCGCTTTGGTCCAAAAATGGTATTAGTTGTAAAGAGATTAATTTGAACAAAGTCAACTTTTATTAAAACTTTTCAAAATCATTTTCGATATGGATCAGAACTGGACACGCCTGAGATCTGTCACTGAGATGCACAACCTCGGATCCCTGTAACTGGAAAGTTGCCCCTAGTCTGAAGAGCACCGCGGTACTGCATGGCAACGAAAAGTTGCCCCTAGTCTGAATAGCACTGCATTGGAGATTCTAACGGAAGCCCTCAAATGCTGATAGACAAAGATGACTGAGATGATCAAATGGACAAAGTTGATCGGGAAACGTTTATGGCTGAACTTCAGGATGAAGTTGCCTACGTATCCCGAAGATGGGAATCAAGCCTTACGTAGTTCAGGCTTAGGTTCACTCGAGTATTTCCACTCTCCTTTTACGCTCTAACTTTTTCCAAGGTCGCCCTTTGCGGGTTTTCAACCTTGCGAGCTCAGTTTTTATATTTTCCAATTTTTTTATGCTCTAACTTTTGCCTAGGTCGCCCTTTCGGGTTTTCGGCCTAGCGAGCCTCTCAGGGATAATATTTCTTCAACTTGTCCATGTTGATCGGTTGTGAAAATTCTAGGCCATCTAGGTCCATCAGAACCACAGCTCCACCTGACCAGATAGACTTGATGATGTAGGGACCAGTCCAATTGGGTCTGAACTTGCCCCTTGGGTCGTGGATGGGAGCTCAGTTGTCCTTGAGCACCAAATCTCCTTCCTTTAGATTCCTGGACTTAACTTTCTTGTTGAAAGCCCGGGCAATTATGTGCTAATAACCTTGAACATGGTACAGTGCTTTCAGTCTTCTCTCATCAAAGAGCATGAGTTCCTCAAACTTGCTCTGCTGCCAATCTATTTCGGCTATTTGACACTCAGCCAACACTCGCAATGACGGAACCTCAATCTCGATAGGTAGAACGACCTCCATCCCATAAACCAATGAATACGGAGTCGCTCCGGTAGAAGTTCTAATTGAAGTCCTGTAGCCCCACAGAGCAAATGGCAGCTTATCTGGCCAATCCCGGTAGGTTTCCACCATCTTCTGCAGTATATGTTTGATCTTCTTGTTGGTGACCTCGACCGCTCCGTTGGTTTGCGGCCGGTATGTGGATGACTTATGGAAAGCCACGTTGTATTTTTCCAACAAGTCAATCACTTCCTTCTTAAAGTGGGAACCATTATCTGAAATGACCTCGTTTGGGACCCCGTAGCGGCAGATGATGTTGTTTCTGATAATTTTGCAACGTGCGACGGCTTCAACACCGCATACGATTGGGCCTCAACCCACTTTGTAAAGTAATCTATCGCGACCAGGATGAACTCATGCCCATTCGACCCCTTCGGAGTGACAACCCCGATCACATCGATTCCCCAAACTGAAAATGGCCATAGCGAAGTCATGTTATACAGCTTCGACGACGGGATATTTATGCGGTTTGCATGAATCTGACACTTGTGGCATTGCCGGACAAAACCGATACAATCCTCCTCCATGGTGGACCAGTAGTAACCCTGTCTGAGGATCTTCCGTGCTAGCATTACTCCGTTCATATGCGCACCGCATTCTCCTCCATGGATGGCCTCCATCAGGCGATTCGATTCCTCGGTTTTAACACATAACTTATGCATTCCCAGATGACCTCTCTTATACAGCTTACCCCTGCAGATGATGAACTGAACGGCCATTCTTCTGATCGCCCTTTTATCCTTGGCATTTACCCCTGGTGGGTATGCTTCCTTCTCTAAGAAATTCCAAATGTCATAATACCAGGGGTTTTCTTCCTGAACCTCATCTATAGCGGCGATCGACTCATAGGCTGGCGCAAATTTCTAGTCAATGATGACTGGACGCATCCAGATTCCAAACGGGATGTCTATCATGGAAGATAGAGTTGCTAAAGAGTCTGCGAACCTGTTGTTCTCTCTTGGAAGATGAGCAAAGTTTAGCTTTTCAAACCGAGGAATTAACAAGTCCAAGGTCTGGTGATACATTATCATCTTTTCTTCTTTGACTTTCCAGTCTCCTTTTGCTTGAGACACAACAAGGTTTGAATCCCCGATGACGTCCAACCGTCTTGCTCCTAGTTCTAGGGCTGCTTCTAGACCGGCAATGCATGCCTCATATTCTGCTTCGTTTTTCGAGACTTTGAACCGGAGTTTGAAGGCTAGAGGGATACGGGAATTGTCGGGTGCTATTAGCAACACTCCTATCCCATACCCGTATTGATTTGACGCTCCGTCAAAGTACATCGTCCAATATTCGTCGTCGATGTGCAAAATGGCTTCATCTGGGAATAAGTATTCAACTGCTTCACCTCCTTCCACTGGATGATCGGCTAAGAATTCTGCTACTGCTCTTCCTTTGACTGACTTGTGTGTCACATATTTTAGGTCGAATTCGGAGAGCAACAACAACCAACGAGCTAGCCTACCCGTAAGTGCCGGTTTCTCGAAAAGATATTTGATGGGATCGAGTCGTGAAACTAACATTACGGAGTGAGCTAACAGGTAGTGTCGCAGCTTCCTGGTAGCCCATACCAAAGCTAAGTAAGCCTTCTCCAACGGCGTATAGTGAGTCTCATACTCTAGCATCTTCTTGCTCAGATAGTAGATGGCTCTCTCCACCTTGTCCTCTGACTCTTGTGTGAGCATACAGCCCATTGTGGTCTCGGTCACTGAAAGGTACAATATCAACGGTGTCCCTGGCTCTGGCGGTGACAACACGGGCGGGTTCTGTAAGTATTCCTTGATTTGTTCAAAAGAAGCTTGGCATCGGCCGTCCCATTGGAATTTCTTGCCTTTCTTCAGGAGACCAAAAAGTGGTTCACAAGTCAAGGTTAATTTTGAGATAAACCGTCTTATGAATTGCACTTTACCCAGAAAGCCTCGCACCTCTTTTTCAGTCCTTGGTGGTGGCATTTCTAAGATGGCCTTGATCTTTGAAGGGTCGACCTCGATGCCCCTTTGTGTAATCAGAAATCCCAGCATTTTTCCCGCTGTAACATCGAACGTACACTTCTAAGGATTTAGCCGCAACCGAAATTCTCTGATCCGTTGAAATAACTTTTGCAAGGCGGTGTAGTGGCCCTCTCTTTCTTTGGACTTGACAATCATGTCGTCCACATACACCTCAACCTCTTTGTGGATCATATCATGCAATATTGTAGTCGCGGCCCGTTGATATGTAGCCCCAACATTCTTTAATCTAAACGGCATCACTCTGTAGCAGTAGGTCCCCTACGGGGTGGTGAAAGCAGTCTTTTCCCGGTCTTCTGGTGCCATCACTATCTGATTATAGCCTGAGAAGCCATCCATGAATGAAAGCAAAGCATGCCCCGCTGTGAAATCCACTAACTCATGAATATGCGGCAAGGGAAAGTCGTCCTTCGGACTAGCTCTGTTCAAATCCCTGAAATCCACGCACACTCGGATCCTGCCATCCTTCTTTGGCACTGGGACGATGTTGGCCAACCAAGTCGGGTATTTGGATACCAGCAGGAAGCCTGCGTCGATTTGCTTGGTGACCTCTTCCTTAATCTTGAGAGCCCAGTCGGGGCGGATCCTCCTGAGTTTCTGCTTAACAGGTCGGGCCTCGGGGTCAAGAGGGATCCGGTGCTGTACAATCTCAAGATCGATTCCAGGCATGTTTTCATAGGACCACGCGAAAACATCTTTGAAGTCTTTTAATAAAGCGACCAAGCGCTCGCGTTCCTCTGAAGACAACGTGGACCCGATTTGGACCAGCCGCGGGTCCTCCTCAGTACCAATATTTACTGTAGTGATTTCATCAACCTGGGGTTTAACAAATCTTTCCTGCTCTTGTTCAATTACGTGTTGCAAAACCGGAGGAACTTCGTCCTCGTCGTTTTCATCAAAATTTTAAAAGTCTGAGTTAATGCAATAAATCAAAGGCACAGAAAAGTACTCAAAAACCACAGCTACTTGATTCTCATTAAGCACATCCAAATCGTCCGATTCTTCGGTTACAACAGACTCAAAAGAGAAAGAAAAAGACAACCTGGACAAGACTGTGGCATCCAGGTTATCATCCCCAGGATTACCAGACTCAGACTCAGTCGAGCTGGAACCTGATTCCGACTCACAAGACTCGGTGGAATCAGATTCCAGCTTACTACCTGACTCGGTGCTGCTGGACAAAAATCCCTCTTCATACTGCCGAATGAGAGAGGGTGCGATGGATGTATCCATAATAGTTGCTGACGGGCCCGCAGCCGTCTCATTCCTGATCACGCATACCGAAAAGTTATTCCCCAAGCACTCTTGGTCGATCGGAGGATCTGAAAGTAGACATGCCAGTGCTACCCCCATTTCAAGTTCGGTGTCCTCAGACTGCACTTTCTTACTCTGTTCAACCTCAGCTGATGGGTCTGTCTGCTCTTCGGCAACGTCATCCCCGAATAGTTGCAGGTCGAAGAAGATCTCGAAACCTGGCACGCGCTTCCTCTCCGCGTTCAGCCATGGCTCTGGGAAGCCACAAAATGGAAAGTCCTCTCCCTCCCGGACGAAGCGTCCGTTTAGGGTACCCTGAATGGGCCTATGCATCAACTCAAAAGGCTTCCCGGCCGGCTTTGCTGTGGCTCTTCCGGCCATTTCCTTTCCCTTCCTTACCCAGTCCTCTTTGGTGGGCAGATATCCCAACCCAAAGGTATGAGGGTTGTGTGGCACTTCGGCCAATGCTGCGACGCCCTTCCGGCCACTCCTTCCTAATCCCATCCCGGGGATGTGTTGTAGCTTGTTCATGAGGTATACAGATTGAGCACTGACATATACTCCCTCATTAATGGCCATGATATTCTGCACAACCCGGGCCTCAGCCAGAGTAAACCCTAATAAGAACACATCCTCCATACCGTGCTTGATTTCCAAGACTAGTGTAGACACTTCTGGCGGTGGATGGATTGATGAATTCCTGAAAACAATGGCCACCCCCTTCCCGTGAGGGTACTTCAGCATTTGATGCAAAGTGGAAGAGGCTGCCTTCACTTGGTGCAACCACGGTCGCCCCAAAAGTAGGTTAAAGGTCGCGGGAACGTCCAAGACATGGAATTCAATGTTGTGTTGTCCTGGACCAACCTGGGTCTGAATTTTGACAGTCCCCATCACCTCCCTGCTTGTATTATCGTAGGCTTTGATCACTTGAGTAGTCGGCACGAAGTCCGCGGGCTTCAACCCGATCGCATATGTCGTTCTTGACGGGCATACATTAATGGCGGATCCCGTGTCGATAAGAACCACTGGCACCCACCTGCCTCTACATTCCACGGAGATGTAAAGGAGTTTGTTATGATTTGCGCCCTTAGGCAGCAGTTCTTTATCTGAAAAGGTTAGAGTCAGGGAACCTCCTCCCGGAAAGACCAATCCAACCAGTTGCTCTGGTGTGGTATCTATAGAGAGTTTGGCCTTGTCCATAGCAGATAGGACAGCCTGTCTGTGCACTCGTGAAGCCATAAGCAGTCCCTAGATGGAGATGTCTGCTTGTATCTTCTTTAACTGTTTGAGTACAGCCTCCTCTTCAAGCTGTTTCTCCTTCTGTTTCTCAGCTTCTTTATCCTTCCTAGATGCCTTTGGCTGGTCCAGGTGCGGGGGCTTGAAATGCTGCCCGCTTCTCATCATATGGTCGACCTCTTCGACATACCAGGTGTCGTCTGGCTGATGGTTTCCCCAATCTTTATCTGTGTGGGCAAGACATAAATCATCGTCCTCCCACTACATTCCATCGGCCGCCGACAGACACCTGTTTGGCTCCGGTATGTTTGTACTCTCAGTACTTTCAGCCCACATGCCCGCAGCATCTTCTGTCTTTGTGCACACAGCACTTTCAGTCCCCTCATGGACTTTGGCTTTCAGGATTCTCTCAGAATCCCAAATCTTTTCTCATTCTACCCGCGTTAGCGTAGTTTGTTGTTCAGCTTTCCCTACATTCACAATGCTCCTGTTCTGAGCGAAATTCTTCGTACCGGCGCTCTCCGGCAATGTAATCTGACTTCCGGCCCTTCCGGCCACAGCTAATATTCCTGCCCCTGTTGGGCTCTGTTCTAGTTGGGACTCTTCCACCACATCCGGTTGATCATCCAGCCATCCAGTGGCCTCTGCCGATTCCTCATAATCAAACTAGTTGACTGCCGCGCCCCCTGATTCTTGGTCATCGAAAAACTGTAGGTTGGCAAAGTCCTCCTCCACAGCCGTCAAATCATTTGCCCCTTGCTCAAATCCATCCCCCTGGATCACACGCAGCTCTTCCTTATCTGGTAATTCTATACCCATCCCAATCTGGCCTGTTGACAAGATGTACTCACTCGGATCATAGACTTCCCCAGCAAAACTCTCAGACTGTTCAATCCCAGACTCAACAATTCCATTCTTTTCTGAAGTCTGCCCTGCCCCATCTTCGATGATCACCACCGTCGGCTCTGGTTGGGTTGTGGAGATGTCCAACATGCACAAAGAGTCGGTGTAGTCAAGAAGGAGCACCTCCGGCTTGGGTAGGTGGGATGGGGTGATATGGATACTAGGATCGTAAGATGCGACCCCAGTTTGGATAAAATTGATTCTATTGGGAGGGGGAGCTTGGTTATGCAGTGGGAGAGGATTGGTTGTGACATTTGGTTTGTCGGGAGGCACAATCACCTGCTTGTCAATAAGATCCTAGATCTCGTGACACAATCTAAAACAACGGTTGGTGTCGTGACCGTGTTGTTGGTGATATGCACAGTATTTTACTGGGTCATGAGAGGGAGGGAGTGGATTTGGTAGTGGCCTCGGCTCCAGGGGCTTCAAATGCTTTTTTCTGATTAATACCCCTAGAGTTTTGGACAGGGGCATGTATAAGGGTGTGAAGGTTCTTTGGCCTCTAGGTTAGTATTTGGTGGTCTGCGTGTTGCTTCCGGATGCACCGGAGAAGGGCGTGGCTGCCATGGGTCTTGGAAGGGGAGGGGGAATGGTGGTGACCATGCTCACCTCTGAAGCTCTTGCAGTTGCAGCGCCACTCGGGCCTGCATTGTTGTTGCGGTTGAAAGTCCTCCTTGGTTGCTCCCTATCTTGGTCGATCAAACCCTGTTTCATTGCATCTTCAATCTGTACCCCCATCTCATGCAGATCTGAAAAAGTGGGGAAGGGGAGTACAATCATCTTTTGCATCAATTTTGGCTAGAGATTGCGCACAATCATCCTGATCTGGTCTTTATCGGTGGGCCTTAAAGTCATTATCGAGGCCTTCGCCCTCCACCGGGTTACGAAATCCGAGAAACTCTCCTTGGGCTCCTGCCTTGTTGTTTCGAGATTACGAGTTGTAATCTCGATTTGGGTGTTGTAAGAGTATTGCGCAACAAAGGCTTTAGCCATTTCATCCCAACTCAGCTTGACATCATCCTCCAACTTTGCATACCAGATGGCGGCTACACCCGACAGGGTCCGGCCAAATAGTGAAAGTTTCTGGGGTCTAGTTAGGCCCATTGGCCGCAGTATATCTGAGAATAGCCGGAGGTGGACCATGGGATCCCCAGGCCCGTTGAAGCGATCGATCTGCAGCATTTTAAATCTATCCGGTAGCGTCACGGCCACATCGGTATATCCGTCTTCGATATCCGGAATAGCCTTTACCCTTTGTGATTTTTTAAAAAGCTTCTCGAGCTTGCTCAATTTCAGTGTTGTTGGGTCTATTTCGAACTCGAAAGGAGAGTCCGGGTGGTTGATAGACGTAGGTGCCTTGGACAGTTGAGCAGAAGTGGGGGCGGAGCCGGCCCCATTGGAAGGTCTGTGTCCTCCTGGACGTTCTGGACATTTGGCAAGGTGTTCCGGGCATTTGGCAGGACATTCTGGACAGTTGGTGTCAGCTCTGGTAACGGGATCCCTGGTGGAGGAGGAACTGGATGTGAGGCTGACGCTCCGGCTTGCTGCTGGAGCCGGGTAATTAGCTCCGCCTGCTGGGCCATGATTACGGCCTGCTGTTTAGAGAACTCCGCTTGGCGGACAGTGTCCTCCTGTATTTGCTTCATGCTCTCTTGGAGTTGACGCATCATTTCCTCCATTCCAGCTACGCTCTGCTGATCCTGCTGACTGACTGGTATGTGTATTTCTATGTCAGAAACTAAAACCTTAGCCCGACTGTTCACTACTAGGGTAGACCACTGTTCCGGTAACCTCTGCTCAGACACACTGCGTTTTCTTGGCCTTCTTCTGACAACTGGGGGTAGAGAATGAAACACTGGCTGTCTGTCAACCAGAACCTCAGATCGATTGAGCCGACGACCTCTTGTCCAGAGTGTTTGGGGAATGTCTATTTGGCCGGAAGCAATTGTGCTGAAACTGTCCTAGCAAAAGATAAATAAAGCAATAAGGAAATAAATAACCAGATAAATGAACAGCATAACAGCTTAAAATAAATACACAACACACAGCTGGGCATAACAACACACGGTCGATAAGCTGAATACACATTGTCCTCAAACACTGATCATTGTCCCTGAATCACTGTTCCCCAAGACTAAATCTGATACCCACGGATAATTGATTCTCAAACACTGACTGATGCCCGCAGGCCTGATGCCCAAACTCATAAACTGATACATGCATTTCCCTGTAGAGACGCACTCTAAAAGCACATAACAAATAAGTGAGAGCCAAAACAACCCTATGTTGGGGTAAGGTTTCCCTGTCCTATTCTGTCAGGAGCTAAGGTTTCACTACGCACGCAGCGGTTTCAAACAACCTATCGGGTAAGCAACCTATCCTAGTTTGGAATGGTCACTACGGATCCGAATATGCACTAGGTCGAATGGTCGACAAGGGTGCCCCGATAAAACCGGGATTTGTTTTCCCATACTGGCAGAGCCCATAACCGGTCAGCCTTATGGTCATGCCTTGACAAGACAAGCCTCCGGCAAACCGTTCAAGAATAGCAGATGGCAAACACGGTGTCCTAGGCGTATCAATGCAAATGCAATGCAAAGAAACACATAAGTGTAGTCAAAACAAGATATCATGAGTTTGAGTCGAGTTCTCTAAATCCCCAACGGAGTCGCCAGAAACTGTAGACGTCCCCGAATGCCCCAGGAGGGCTAAGTCCCGTTCTGTTCGTTATTGGGCTCACTATAGTTCAGGACTCTTAAATTGTCACGGTTCTAAATCTGAACCAAAGAGTCCAAATCCGGCAAATCGTTTTGAGAAAACAAATTTTGAAAGAAGTGCCAAACATGGACTGCTTTTCCAGATACAGAGTCGCCACATAAATGTTTTATTTTTGGGAAATTTTGGAAACCCTGACTCGTTTGCCTAAGGCCACGTGTCCATCATCACCAAAGTTGCCTCGGCTCGGGAACTTGGGTACGATTGGGGAAGGTCACTTCGTGAGCACCCCCGCTCGCCCGATCAAAGATCAGCCTCCACTAACCATGATATCTATTTTTGAAAACATTATGCGTTCTTATTCCGGTTATTAGCCTAGGTTTACTATGTGATGCGCACAGCATACAAGTATAGACTGGATCATCTGAATTGGAACAAAACATTTCATGTTTATTTTTGAAAGTGGTTTGATGGTGCTACCCGCAAGTAGGCTAAGACGTGGATTTGCCACCCTCGGGTGGGCTTAGAAAAACATGATTTCGCCACTATCCAGTGGGCTTAAAACTCACAGTCAATGTATTTATTCCAATTCAAATAATCCAACCTTCACCCACAGGCATTCAGGCAGTTATATCACATAAGCACTTAGCCTCATGGTAAGCATGCTATCATGGCAGTCACTCACACGCATGCAAGGATGCTAAAGCATAAAACTTACCGAGTACTCCAAGCCAAAACAGAAGTTAATTAGAAATCCATGCATGATCCTAATTATACAGAAATGCCTAATGCAACACATGCAAAAATGCAACTATAGAAGGCTCGGCTATTCTAAAGATGGCATGCGATGATGCTACAGCTAACACGTATTCAATTTGGAATTGAAATACAAATGCAGTTAGTATGATGCGCCGAGCCTGGTGCATGCAAAACAGATGAATGAATGCAAACATGCTATCATACTGTATGCTAATTGAAACATGCCCTAATCTAACCATCATAAGCAGGTAAATAAAAGGGAGAAAGACGTGGGGTTGGAAGACATACATCACACACACGCACACTTATTACAACATTGCCCTCGCGCAGAGGGTCCGAATAAATAATATACAGTCCCAAATGAATAATTACAGTCCAAATATGTACAAAACCCTAATTAATTAACAAATTAAATTAGGAAAGCAATAATTTGGCATGCAAGCCAGGGACTGCCTCAAATCTGCTCTGGATGATGAATGATGCATGCTCCGGTTGCCTTTGTCGGAAAATCCCTTGTGATGCCCCAGTTTGTCTCTGTTTGCAATTGTTCTTGGAATGCGTGCCAAGCTCCGGAAGGCTGCCAATTTCTGATTTGCTGCAACCGAGAGCAACAAAGGGGCATGGCAAAGTATTTTCACATATGTATGCATGACTACTCTTCGGGGAGTGTAGTCCTCGATCCTCGTGTCACCAATCACGCATCTCGATGCATGATGGCTGAGGAGTCAAATTGCACGACTCAATATGAAATGAATGCACATATAAACGCAACAAGACCTAAACTCCATCATGGATAATCCGGAGTGTCGGTGACTGGGAATTGAGACACGTTCCGTCACTCGAAGTACGAAATGTCTCTCGTTTCCCGTGCTCGGGCTAACTCCTATCCCAAGCACAATGCAAACATGGCACCCGATGCATGGAATGAACCCCGAAATTCGAAACTAGGCACATGGAATGACTTACAGCTATACAAAGCATGCATTTTTTAATCATGAAGCATAAAGACAGATGAAATACAGTCCCAAAACATGCATATTTCCAGTTTATAACAAGCCTCAAAATTGAACACAAATAGGGCTAATCTATTATGCAATAATGGCCCTAAAAGAGAGATTAAACACAAGGGACAGCATCTGACCCCAAATGGCAAAGAGACCTTCAACAAAGTTGAAGTGGGGCTCAAGAAAAGACACTTTATAGTTTACATCAAGCCACGAAAAGAATCACAAATTAGGCCAAACTACTATGCAAGAAAAGGCCTAAAAGAGGGGTAAAGGGACAAGTGGTAGCTGCTGTTCTCAAACAGAGGAGAGCCCTTTAACAATGTTGAATAGGGCCTCAAAAAAGGTATTTCATAGTTTATGGCAAAGTCCAAAACAGCTCACAAATAAGCCTAAAATACTATGCAAAAATTGGCCTAAAAGAGAGATAAAGAGGCAAGTGATAGAAGGAGACCTCAAACAGAGAAGAGCCCTTCAAAAATGTTGAAGAGGGGCTCAAAACAAGACATTTTACAATTTTGCTCGAGGCCCAGAAATGCTTACAAACAGGGCTAACATATCATGCAAGAAATAGCCATAAAAGAGGGATAAAGGGAAAGGGGCAGCAGGTGACTTCAAACAAAGAAAAACCCTTGATCAAACATGAATATGAGCTCAAAAAAAGACTATTTCTAGTTAAGGTCGGAGCCCAAAAATGCTTGAAAGAAAGGCTTAGATATAGAGCAAGAAAAGACTAGAAAAGGGAGAAAGAGGACTCACCCTTGAAGACCAATGAACCAGCATATTTTGGTTGAAGAAATGGTGCTCCTAACCTCTAGAAATAACCTCCAAGTTGTTGGAATGGGGTATGGAGGTGTGGTGCTATGAGGTGGTGTAGAAATGGTCCAAGAACAAAGGTATTTGATGGTTGAATGAGAGAGATGGAGGATGTATGTATGCAAGGCTCCAATTGGTTTTTGTCAACCCTTAGAAATGGTGGAGAGGTGCTGGTCTTATAGAGGGAGAGAGGCAAGGAAAGGGGGGGCAAATCAAATTCAAATTTCCCCTCCAAAAGACCCCCCCTCGGATACAGGATCTGGGGGGAAAAAGAGGGCATATCTGTAAGGAACCAGGTGAGGGGGTCATGGCCGGCCAGGTTTTGAGGGTTCAGGTGGCCGGCCGGCCACCTCCCATGGCCGGCCGACCAAGGGTCAAAAGGGTCAATGACAATTGCTGATCGGCCACCTCATATTGGTGGCCACCCATGTGTGCACAACACAACTATGTAGTCAAAACCCATAAAAAGTGAACCAGGAGAGAGAAAAGACCATTTTTTAGAGGGGTTCAAAAGGGTCAAGCACAATTACTGGTCGGCCACCAAATATTGGTGGCATCCCAAGTGTGTACATCACAAATATGGGATTTAGGGTTCAAGAAAGTGGCCTCGGGGTGGTCAACATTGGCTTTCAAGTGAGGAAAACGGACGTTGGAGAGCGATGAAGAAATAAAGCTGGCTTTTCAGAACAATTGCTGGCCTACCACCCTCCTACAAGCTTCCTTACTATGAAAATAAGGTCTCCACCAAAAACAAACCAAAACGGATGCAAAACGGAGGTTCGGGGACCGAAACGCGCGGCCCGGGGCCCCGAAAATGGGCTGTTAAGCACCGGAGGTGGCATTCGACCACGAAGTTGGTCTCTCGGGCCATAGTGTCCCCCAGAAGGGAGTAAATAAGGTGTATACCAAAAACCGGAGCAAACGGAGTTGGTTAGGTGGTCTCGAACCGAGGCACACAGCAGTCGGCTCCGAAAAACCAAAAACCGGGCTCCAAACGGGAAAAATGGCCTACGACCACGAAACGTAGCCTACAGCCACTGAGAGATGGTCTACGAGACCTCTCCCTCCCTTTGCGAGGAGAAAATAGAGAAAACAGAGCCTGGTTTGCAAACCGAGGCAAGGCACGAAAGAGTCCGGAAGTCTAGAGGTAAGGCTTGCAGCCGGGACTCTGAAACTTCTGAACGAGCACGATATGCAATATCACCGAGCACTCAATCAGTGACGTCTGAGTCTTATGGTTGGTCAAAAATGGGGTGTCTGCACCACCATTTATTTATGTAGATAAACTCAAGCTTGATGTTAAATCCTCACTACAATTCCAAATTAATGCAACACACGAGACAACAACTCTTGTAAGCATTTGATACAACAATATGGAGGAATTCCTACTAAATTCAAAGAGAGGGATCAAGAAGAAGGGATTAAACATACCTTAAGTTGAATTCCCTACAACTCTCTAAATTTTCCTAAATTCCTTCTTGTTGAACTTCTTTTTCCCCTTTCAAACCCTTCTTTTCTCTAATTTTCTTCTTAGGGAATAGTTTTAGTAATGGCTCTCTAAGTCAAAGGGTTAGAGAATATAGACATATATATATATATATATTAAAAGTGAATAAGGACGAAAATTAATCAGTTTAATCATTCCAAATTGAAATTTCACCGAAAATTATATTATGACTTAAAAATTATGTTGATCTCAAATGTGAAGTCAATTTCGGATTATTAAGCCTCTAAGGCTCTCAATTTCTAATTTAAACATCTTAAGTGTGACAGATAATTTTCCTTCTCATACAGATCATATGATTCACTTAATGAAACTCAATTTCACATAAAATTCCACAGTAAGCATTTAAATGCTCAGAATAAGGAACTGAAAATATACCAGAAACAGATACGAGGATCGGGTTATTACATTTATCGACACTAAATATTATACCAAATATCAAATCAAAGGGATTGTACTGAAAAGGGATTCCTAAATTGTAATAAAAAGGGATACCCAAACTAGAATGGAATGGGGATTACATGGCATTATATGATTGGCAAAGTGTACTCTTTTTTATTTTTTCTTTTTTTGAACATGACAAAGTGTACTCAACAGTGTCCCTATGGAACTGTTATTGTACGTTACCGCTGTTTTTTAGGGTGTCCAAATTTCAATGAACTTCTAACACTATCCTGCACCATGTCCTAACGACCTTGTAACTCTTCCCTTTAGTTTCCCTTTCAAGTAACATTATTCTCTGTATATAGCAATCATCAGCATCTCAATCAGCACGACGCTACTTCCAACGACCAACCTTTTCAGATTTTTGTAAGCATGTTACAGGATTAGATACTAAGGAGTTGTCAGTATTAAAGTTGAATTTTTATCTTTTTCCCTTTTCTTTGTCGGTTGTGAATGCATCTGTCGGCAATCTTTGTTCATCATTATTAACAAAACATGCAGTAGCAAAAACCAATGCCCTTCTTCTATCCCTCTATGCGGAGAGAGCCAGAGATACTACATACTGTGTGTGTATGATCATCTTCTGGAAGTGGGTTATTTTTGGCTTTGTGTAACTCAAACACAATGATCTTGTATAAATCAAGATCACTGTTCTTGAAGAATGGCCATAAAACCTTCGATTTAGTCTCACCTTTGAGTTTGAGAAGATTCTCCTTTGCATCCTCTACCTTATGAACAAATTTACAACCATCAATACTCGACTCATTGTTGGTCTTCGAGGACGGATCATTAACACTTACCTTGTCATCATCATACGTCTTAAAGAAATCATCATCACTACTGAACTTAACATCATCCTCCATCTTTCTCTTCCTCTCCGTTATGCTTGAACACAAACACAGTTTGAATCTTTGCAAAACATTATTGGCAAAGAATGATTTGATAGAAGAACTGTTTATTGTGAGTTCGAGAATGAGAGGTGAAATTAGTGGGATATTCATGTACATATTTATATACACTAAATATTATACCAAATATGAAATCAAAGGGATTGTACTAAAAACGGATTCCTAAATTGTAATGGAAAGGGATACCTAAACTAGAATGGAATGGGGGTTACATGGCATTATATAATTTGCAAAGTGTACTCTTTTTCCTTTTTTCTTTTTTAAACATGGCAAAGTGTACTCAACGGTGTCCCTATGGAACTGTTATTTTACATTACCCCTGTTTTTGAGGGTATCCAAATTTCAATGAACTTCTAACACCATTTTGTGCCATGTCTTAACGACCTTGTAACTCTTCCCTTAAGCTTCCCTTTCAAGTAACTTTATCCTCTATATATAGCAATCATCAACATCTCAATCGGCACGACGCTGTTTCGAACAACCAACCTTTTCAGATTTTTGTGAGCATGTCACAGGATTAGATACTAAGGAATTTTCTGTATTAAAGTTGATTTCTTATCTTTTTCCCTTTTCTTTGTCGGCTGTGAATGCAACTGTCGACAATCTTTGTCCATCATTATTAACAGAACATGCAGCAGCAAAACCAATGCCCTTCTTTTATCCCTCTATGTCGAGAGAGCCAGAGATCCTACATACTGTCTGTGTATGATCATCATCTGGAAGTGGGTTATTGTTTGGGTTTATGTAACTCAAACACAGTGATCTTGTATAAATCAAGATCACTGTTCTTGATGAATGGCCATAAAGCTTTCAATGTAGTCTCACCTTTGAGTTTGAGAAGATTCTCCTTTGCATTCTCTATCTTATGAACAAATTTACAACCATCAATAATCGACTCATTGTTAGTCTTCGAGGAGGGACTGTTAACACTTACCTCGTCATCATCATATGTCTTAAAGGAATCATCATCACTACTGAACTTATCATCTTCCTCCATCTTGCTCTTCCTCTTCATTATGCTTGAACACAAACACAGTTTGAATCTTTGCAAAAGATTATTGGCAAAGAATGATTTGATAGAAGAACCGTTTGTTGTGTGTTGGAGAATGATAGGTGAAATTTGTGGGATATTCATGTACATATTTATCGACACTAAATATTATACCAAATATCAAATCAAAGGGATTGTACTGAAAAGGGATTCCTAAATTGTAATAAAAAAGGGATACCTAAACTGGAATGGAATGGGGATTACATGGCATTATATGATTTGCAAAGTGTACTCTTTTTTCTTTTTTTGAACATGACAAAGTGTACTCAACAGCGTCCCTATGGAACTGTTATTGTACGTTACCCCTGTTTTTTAGGGTGTCCAAATTCCAATGAACTTCTAACACCATCCTGCACCTTGTCCTAACGACCTTGTAACTCTTCCCTTTTGTTTCCCTTTCAAGTAACATTATCCTCTGTATATAGCAATCATCAGCATCTCAATCAGCACGACGCTGCTTCGAACAACCAACCTTTTCAAATTCTTGTGAGCATGTTACAGGATTTGATACTAAGGAGTTGTTAATATTAAAGTTGATTTCTTATCTTTTTCCCTTTTATTTGTCGGCTGTGATTGCATCTGTCGGCAATCTTTGTCCATCATTATTAACCAAACAAGCAGCAGCAAAACCAATGCCCTTCTTCTATCCCTCTATGCGGAGAGAGCCAGAGATACTACATACTATGTGTGTATGATCGTCATCTGGAAGTGGGTTATTGTTGGCTTTGTGTAACTCAAACACAATGATCTTGTATAAATCAAGATCACTGTTCTTGAAGAATGGCCATAAAACCTTCGATTTAGTCTCACCTTTGAGCTTGAGAAGATTCTCCTTTGCATCCTCTACCTTTGAGTGAGAGGTGAAATTTGTGGGATATTCATGTACATATTTATATACACTAAATATTATGCCAAATATGAAGTCAAAGGGATTGTACTAAAAAGGGATTCCTAAATTGTAATGAAAAGGGATTCCTAAACTAGAATGGAATGGGGATTACATGGCATTATATGATTGGCAAAGTGTACTCTTTTTTTCTTTTTTCTTGTTTTGAACATGGCAAAGTGTACTCAACAGTGTCCCTATGGAATTTTTATTGTATGCTACCCCCAATTTTAAGTGTGTCCAAATTTCAATGAACTTCTAACACCATCCTACACCATGTCCAAACAACCTCGTAACTCTTCCCTTAAGCTTCCCTTTCAAGTAATATTATCCTCTGTATATAGCAATTTTTTTTTCTTTTCAAAATACTTGTATTTAAGCTGTATGTTTGACTAGCTGTACCTTTTCCTTGATATCTCTCGACCTGTAATTGTTATTCGCTATTGGCTCCTGGAACTACAATCCCCTGAGCTTGACGTTGTTTCAGAACCGAAAAAACCTGCCCCCTTCCTTTTCACCTCCCCAAAATGACATTATTTTGAGATACTATAAGGTGCAATACTTGCTGTTAATTCATAAACAATGATAATGTCATATAAGAATGTGGTTTCAATGACACAATAGTAACAATAAAAGAACAAGTACACATATACATGGTTTCGCAAGATGTCTATGTCTACGACGGAGCAAAGTTCAAAACCCAATATACACAATAACAACTATAAGAACAACTTTGCAGTATATTCCCAAAATCATATTAATTCTTAACGTTGTATTTTCCTGCTATTTTTTTTAAAGGTTAGTTGCTTTTGTTTTATGTTAATTAACCTCACATAAGTTGATTTTGTGGGCTAATATTGTGAAGCATGCATGAGCAACGAGACTTTTGTGTCCTCAATTCAATACCCAGTTCTCTTAAGAGTTAATAAATTTGATTTCTGTCCGAACTTGCTTTTGCTTCTTATAATTGGTTTTCTAGCAAAATCTAGGTAGGACATTTGTCTTTGTTTTTACTTGCATGTCTGAATGTATGCAAAATTTGTCTCAAATTCTTCTTTTTTTTTCAGGGTTTCGCTGGCTTTCACTACACAAGATTTTAAATCCTGTTCAGCAAGCATAGTAAAGTATAATTCTAGCTACAACCGAACTATACCAATGCCGATTAAAGTAGTGATTTCATAAAACAATCTATTTGGACTCATAAGAGCAATAGAATGGTTATGTTGGCTGTTAAATTTCAAGAAACTTTCTCTTTCCCTTTCTGATATAAAAAAATGGCACATATCCGCAAACCATTGCACGCTCAGAGGAACCGGCTATAACAGAAAGGAATTGGGAGCCATGCTATAACATTAAAAGGTTCAGGATGGAGGCAACAGAGAATTGGCTGATTCTGAATCACATGACATTCAAAATTAAAACTCAGACAATACAATTACTAATAAAAGGTGAAGTATACATCTGAGACATTTTTGTGAATAACTAATATGAAAAATATACACAGATAAATAACTATATAAAAAATCTCTTTTATGTATAAAATAATAATAAAAACAACAAATAATCTCAGTTGATTAGTAACTTCCCCATTCACTTGAGCAGCTACACCTCTAATGTTTTTTCGCCTAAATCCTCTTCACTTCAACTAGAGTGAACCACAATTTTGAGCCCATCTAAAATGACTAGAGTTGTACAATCAATCCTTCACACAGCTTGTTGCTCTCCACAACATCATTCTAACTTGTCGTTAGATTATAAGTTGAATTCACTTTGCCTATTTTCTTAGGCATATCCCACTTCTTAAGAAATATTTCAGATTCCTTTCTTGACGTATCAATTAATTTGGCTTCAATAGATGTCTTATGATTTCCAGTTCTTGTTTCGAGCAAATCCTTCTCCTCTCACATGAGAAATCCATTATCAATTTGACTCAATGGCAAAAATAGACGCCCATGATTATGGTTAAGCTTTGTGCTGTACAGTGACTTTTCAATCACAAAATTCAATTCAGTACCATTCAAACTTTCGATGTGATTGCTGAATTTAGTAGGCAATTCTGGTGGAACTGCAAGTGCCTTTACAATCATCCTCTTCTTCTTTCTCCTGACCTTTTCCTCATCATCACCATAACCACCATCATTGTGTTGTCTTTTCAAAACAAAGGACTTGTCTGGTGGCTTCAACTTGCATCGAGTTTTCATAGGCTTCTTTGTCATCATTGCCTCAGCCTGAGACGTGATTAATCGGGACTATAACAGAACTCTTCTTGTTGCAGCGCTCTGATCTTTTCCCTTTTGAGATTACAACAAATTTTCCAAATGGTGATCTTTCTCTATCATCACCATCATCATACTCATCGACATCAATAACAACAGAACATGGAGAAATAACACCATTCTTTTTCGAGCCCACTTTGTCGATAGAGACAGAGTGAGTATGATCATTATCATCAGAACATGGCTTATGGGTTGAGTTGCGTAACTGAGACATAGTGAGCCCATATAAATAAACATGACTGTTATTGATGAATTGCCATAACACCTTCAATTTCGTGTCATGGTCGAGTTTAAGGAGACCCATTCTTGAAACCTCTATCTTCTTATGGTATTTATCCCAATCAGAGGGATCAGCATTATCCAACATCAACGTGTCAATAAATTTAGACAAAAACGAAGGATTATCAACACCCATCTTTCTCTTCTTCTTGGTGTTGTTGAATATAAGAACAATAACACACCAACACAGAGAGTGATTGATAGAACAACTCTTTGATGAAATTTGTGGGATACCTATGCTTATCAATGTAATGTACATGTATATATAGAATTCAATGGAGAACTAAACTAGAGTAGACTAGACTACTTGGGACTGAAGTCTCCAAATTAGGCTTGAACCGAAGCTTCAAAAATGGGATTTTGGGTATTTTCTCAATCTTCTGATTACTAATAATAATAATAATAATAATAATAATAATAATAATAATAATAATAATAATAATAATAATGTTTTGTTTTCAGTTTCTCCGAACTGGGCTTGAACCGAAGCTTCAAAAATAGGATTGTGGGGATTTTCTCAATCTTCTAATTAATAATAATAATAATAATGCTCTGTTTTCAGTTTCTCCGAACTAGGCTTGAACCTAGGCTTCAAAAATGGGATTTTGGAGATTTTTTCAATCTTCTGATTAATAATAATAATGCTCTATTTTCAGTTTCTCTGAACTGGGCTTGAACTGAAGCTTCAAAAATGGAATTTTGGAGATTTTCTCAATCTTTTGATTAATAATAATAATAATAATAATAATAATAATAATAATAATAATAATAATAATGCTCTGTCTTCAGTTTTTGAAATTGGTGTTTTAGTATAATTTGGACATTGAATTTGTGTGGTCTATGTGGGGGTGGAATGAGTGAAATTATGAGGGGAACTAGAATTATAACTGTAATTGGACACGTGGCATGGAATGATTGGCAAAGTGTATACTCACAGTACTGTAATTATAGGTTTTGTGTTTTTTGAACCCTAGTTTTCAGGTGTTCGAATTATAATTATAATTAGAATGGAGTTTTAACACCTTCCTACCAAAAATTGTCCCGAGTCTTAAGGAGCTTGTAACTCTTATTACCCAAGCTTGTTGTTCAAGTAATATAGTAGTATCTGTCAAATCATATCATATAAAAAACCAAACCTTTTGCAATCTTGCTGCTAATTTGTTTTAGTTTTCCCTCTTGTCCTTGACAGTCCAAACCAAACGAAAATAAAATAGGTAGGGTGAATTACACTAACACTCCTTATAGTTTGGGACTCATGTCATTTTGGTCATTAACTTTTTAATTGTGATACATTCGCCCTAAATTTTGAATCTTATTCCAAATAAAGACAATTGAAGATACAATTACTTAATTTCAATGGCAAAATCATCAATTCGATCAAATATAAACTAATTTAACAAAAAAAAATATCAAAAAAAATATTTTTAAATTTTTAAAAATTATTTCTATCTACCAAAAATAAAATTATGTAAAACTAATAAATCTTTTAAACATTTATTTATTTTTTTTACCAAATTAATTTTTATTATGTATTTGGATGATGATCATGTAATGGGTGGTTGTTCGGATTTTAATATGTAATCGATATATTTAATATATAAAATATTTTTAGTTTTGGATTTTTTGATTTAATGGATTGGTTTAATAATAATATCAAAGTTGTTGCCATATTTGACTTTTGGAAAAAAAAACTAATTTAATGGAAATAAAAACAACCACCAAGTACATGATCATCATCTAAACACATAATACAAATTAATTTGGTAAAAATAAATAAATAAATAAATATCTAAAACATTTATCAATTTTACATAATTTTATGTTTAGTGGGTAAAAATAATTTTAAAAAATTCGAAAATATTTTTTTGATATTTATTTTTGTCAAATTAGTTTATATTTTGATTTTCCTTTGAAATTAAACAATAGTATCTTCAATTGTCCTTATTTGGAATAAGATTCAAAATTCAGGATTAAATGTGTCACAATTGAAAAGTTAGGTATCAAAGTGACACAAATCCAAACTATAGGAACCGTTAGTGTAATTCGACATTTATTTTAAGTAGGACTTATTTTTCGATTTTATTAGTTATGATGAAGAAAGAAAAAAAAAAAGTAGAACAACATAATATAACTCAAATAAATTAATAAATTGTCTAGTTCATCCAAAACCAACCCAAAGTGTAGTAGACCAAAATTAATTATACAAACATTGTGTATGCAATTCTTTATGTAAAAAACTCAAAAGAAAGAGTTGCACCCTTACCCTACTTTAATTACTTTTCGTCTACCATGCTGAATTTGTAATTACTTTTGCAATAATCTTACAATGAAACAGTAAATAGATGCTTATTTAATCGTTCAAGCTCAAAATCCAATCATCCTTACAATAATCCTGATTCTTGCAAAATTATTGTAAAAATTCTTACTCCAAAATATGGATCACCAAATTAGATTTTATATGTCACATTAATAAATTCTATGAAGTCTGTGGTTGAATATAGAGCCCTTACAGCCTTTGATTAGTATTACACTCCTAACAGTTTTCAAATTTTACTTTGTCCAACAACTCAATAATAACCCACTAATAAAAATTTATCACTTTTTCTTTTGGGGGCTTTGGTTTTGGCCTATTGTTCACCAAAAAATAAAAAATATCTTATATCAAGACCTAACTAAAAAAAAGTCACTTTGTCCCAAAAAAAAAAAAAAAAAAAAAAACAAAAAACAAAACCTCTAAAAGTTTTATCACTTTTTCTTTTGGGGGCTTTGGTTTTGGCCTATTGTTCACCAAAAAATAAAAAATATCTTATATCAAGACCTAACTAAAAAAAAGTCACTTTGTCCCAATAAAAAAAACAAAAAACAAAACCTCTAAAAGTGAATGTTGAAGAAAAAACTTTTTATCACTGCCCATTTAACAAAATCACTTTTTAAAAATTCTTATCAAAAAAATTATTCTTATTCCAAATCTGAGCTAAAAAAATTCATTATCTAAATTAAAATGAATTTTATAAATAAAAAAAATTTGTAATATAAAAAATAATACATAAATGTTAAGAAAATTTATCTGTAAATCCTATCTTAAAGAATGGTGATCTATTTAATTCCAAAGATTTTCTAATAAACCAATTAGTTTCATTGATTTTGAAAATAAAAATTTAATATATTATTTAACAATTATATTTACGATATACCATATTTGTATTATGTTTCATTCTTCTTTTTCTTTTTCTTTTGCGCTAGAAAGGTAAGATAAAGATACAGATAATCAAATTTGGGATGAATTTTTATATGAGAATCTTTTTTATTTGGAAAACATTTCAAAAGAAGTACAAAAATGACTTGAAATATAAGATTCTTCAAATATTATAAAAGGATGTGAGAGTCTTCAAACATTTCAAAAAGAGTACAAAAAACTTCTTAGTAAGTTTTGGGAAAATATATAATTTCAAATTATAACACTCTAATGTAACACATAATACTCCAAAAAAAAAAAAAAATTAGCGTACGTTTTCCAAACTAAGAATCTAATATAACACTAAAAATAAAAAAAATAAAAAAAAAAAAACTCTTTAGTGTAACACTCGAATGTAACACAAAAAAAATTCCTTGGTGTAATTTTTCTAAGAATCTAATGTAACATTCCAAAAAAATATGTGAGATTCTTCAAATCATTCTAAAAGGATGTGAAATTATTCAAAGTAGTAAACAACACGATTCTTCTTCGAGCCTTCTCTGTTAACAGAGACGGAGTGTGTATGATCATCATCAAGAAGTGGGTTATTGTGGGTTGAGTTATGTAACTCAGACATAGTGAGCCCATATAAATCAACATCATTGTTCTTGATGAATTTTCCTAAGCCCTTCAATCTCTTGTCATTGTTGAGTTTGAGAAGACCCTCCCTTGAAACCTTTAACTTCTGATGGTATTTAGCCCAATCAGAGGGATCACCAACACCCAACATCACCATGTGAATAAATTTACACCAATTCAATGGATTATCTGTTGGTACTTTTTCATAAAAATACAAGAAAAATATATAAAATGAATTAAATAGAAATGAAAAAAATATTTTTTTTTATTTAAAGGATGAAATATAGAATAAACAATACAACTAAAAATACAAAAATGAATTAGATTACATTACTAATAGAATAAATTATTAGCATGATAACTAAATACTAGAACTCATCTTTGTAAATAAATATTGAAAAATTTAAGAACAAATGATATGAAAAGAAGTAAACCGAAGCCTGTGTGATATCACAGTTTCCTTAAAACAGATTCACCGCTTCCCGATGGATACTGGAGGTACGCTGGCGTCTGTCTCCAAGGATACGACGGTCAAAACTAGTTAACGCAGAAGCACCTTCTGAATAGCTTTGGCGAACTTGATAAAGGTTGCACTCTCTCTAACAAGAATCAAGGAAGCGGCTAGCAAAAGAAGATAGGAAAATTTTTCTTTGGTGGAAAAAAAACATTTCCAACTTTTTATCTCAAAACACCATCTCCATTTTCCATAAAAAAATCTCTCCAAAATTATCCTTCTAAGTTGGAGGAGAAATGCCTCTATTTATACAAGTAGGGGAAAGCTTTAGCCATGAAGGCTAACATCAATGGGGTCATCAAATGTCATCAACTCTAGCCATTAGGGCTAGGGTCATCAAAGATTCAAAACTCCAAAACCATTATATAAATTATAATATGTATATAATGCATAAGTTTGAGAATTAAATTAGATAGGTTGCAAAATGGATACGGGTGTTGAGTCACAACCTGATCCAAGTTCAATCTCAAACACATGCACAAACTAAGCCTAACAAAGCTCAGCCCAAAGTTCAAGACTAGGTCCAAGTCCAAGTCTAAGACTAAACCCAGTACATGCACAAGTACAAGTCTTGGCCCAATCCAAACCACGACTAAATCCAAATCTAAACCCAACTTTATTGATGCCTAATTTATGAGACAATTCTCATTCACAACTCAATGGTTTAGGCTCATTATTTTTGTATTGTAATCTTCTCACTTAAGAGAATACAAAATCAGTCAGACCCACCTCAACTGGCTGTTGGGTCCCACTTTACTTTTAAATTAAAGTTTCCGAAAAATCATTATTTTCCAACATTTCCCCACATGAATAAAATTGGCCGAATAAAGAAAAACAGACAACACTTAACAACAATGACTCAAAGAGAGAGCACACAAAATAACCCTGCATCAGAATAGGCAGCCGTTGGCCTTGAACCTTTTGTAGTGAAAGCCTATCGCATTTACTAGCTGACCAGGGAACGTGATAGCTTGAACTGTTCTGCCGTTTGTGTAAATTGGGACAATAGACCTCACATAGGAATTACTCTAACCATTGTTCTTGTTTTCACTGGTGTGTTCAGTTTGGCCCTGGAACACTAGCCTGGTTCAGAGAGTGTTTTTAAAGAATTCGCCTTGTTAATTCTTAAAGAAGTGGCCCTATTTCGCACTCACATAGGTGACCTACATAAGGTATCTCGCTATACCATGGTTGACTATTCACAGCACTTAGGTCATTAAAAGCATCAGCTTAACCTTTTATCCCACAGGATATCACTGTATAAAGGAATGGCCAAGAGGATTTACCTCTTCAGTGACTTACTCGTTATACGCAATTAGGTTGTCTCGTTGAATCTAGATCTTGGGATCTCCAGTCAGCTAGGTTGGGTTTTCCATTGCGGTAACACTCACTAAAGGCCTTAACCCCATTTCTCTTGACGACTTCTTACTAACTCTCAATTTAGCCCTTTAATTAGCGGATCCGCAATATTGTCTTTAGACTTTATATAGTCTGTAATGACAACACACGAGAGTAGTTGTATGGATTTATGTCATCGATGAAAATGTCTAGACCTTCCATATATGTCCTACTAATACTTGATTGGTTGTCGCAAAGTATACAAAATTGCTAGCACAAGTTTTGATCAACATGGAATATCGAAAACGGTAAAGCCATTCAACTACTTCAGTAGCTTTATCTGAATACCTAAATTTTGATTCCATCATTGATCTCATGATACACATATGCTTCAAAGATCTCCAAGACACGGTTACAGCTCTAATTAGAGAAAACATATCCATTATTGGATTTATAGTCTTTATATCAAATATCCAGTAAGGGCCTTTGTACCCTTCAAGTACAACTGGATATGAAGTGTTATGCAAGCCATAATCCTGGCTTCATCGTAAGTATGTTAGTACCTGCACAAACGCCTTCTACAGATAGGCATTGGGATTACTTGTGTATCTACTTAGCCTACTTACTGAGTATGCTATACATGGGCTTGTACACCTCATCAGATACTTTAAACCTTCAATGACTCGAGAATATTTTAGTTGAAATACACTCTCACCATTATTCTCGGCCAAATGTAGACTCAAGTCTACTAGTGTCCTCGACACACTTGTATCTGATTTACTAAATTTTTCAAGTATCTTATCAAAATAATGAGGCTGAGAAAGCACAATGCCAACAAATGGTCAGGAAATCTTAATTCTCAGATATACATCTGCAAGGCCCATGTCAAACTTAGAGTTCGACATCCACTTGGTAGTATTGAACATCTTTTCATAACTACCAACAATAAGCATGTTACCTGTACATAGACACAAAATTCCATATATTATTGTCAGTGTCTTTGACATAAACACATTTGTTAATATGCACTTGACAACATAATGTAGTCAAATTCTCATGTCAATGTTTCGGTGCTTATTTCAAATCATAAAATGATTCTCAAGGTTACAGTCTTTCCTCGTCCTGGAACTAACAAACCCTTTGGGTTGTTGTAGACGTCCCCGAACGCCCCGGGGAGGGACGAGCTCCCGTTCCGTTCATTTGGGGTTCACTACAGCTCAGGACTCTCAATTTGTCACGGTTTGTAATCTGAACCAAAGAGTCCAAATCCGGCAAATCGTTTTGTGAAAACAGATTTTGAAAGAAGAAGTGCCAAACATGGACTGCTTGGCCAGATACAGAGTCGCCACCTAAATGTTTTATTTTGGGAAAATTTAGGAAACCCTGACTCGTTTGCCTAAGGCCACGTGTCCGTCATCACCAAAGTTGCCTCGGCTCGGGAACTTGGGTACGATTGGGGAAGGTCACTTCGTGAGCACCCCCGCTCGCCCGATCAAAGATCGGCTTCTACTAACCATGATATCTATTTTTGAAAACATTATGTGTTCTTATTCCGGTTATTAGCCTAGATTACTCTGTGATGCGCACAGCATACAAGTATAGACTGGGTCGCCTGAATTGGAACAAAACATTTCATGTTCGTTTGTTTGAAAATGGTTTGATGGTGCTACCCGCAAGTAGGCTAAGACGTGGATTTACCACCATCAGGTGGGCTTAGAAAACATGATTTTGCCACTATCTAGTGGGCTTAAAACACACATTTGATGAATTGTTCCAATTCAAATAACCCAACCTTCACCCACAGGCATTCAGGCCGTTATATCACATAAGCATATAGCCTCATGGTAAGCATGCTATTCATGGCAGTCACTCACACGCATGCAAGGATGCTAAAGCATAAAACTTACCGAGTACTCCAAGCCAAAACAGAAGCTAATTAGAAATCCATGCATGATCCTAATTATACAGAAATGCCTAATGCAACACATGCAAAAGTGCAACTATAGCAGGCTCGGCTATTGTAAACATGGCATATGAAATGCTACAGCTAACATGTATTCAACTTGAAATTGAAAATACAATGCAGTTAGTATAATGCGCCGAGCCCAGTGCATGCAAAACAGATGAATGAATGGAAACATGCTATCATACTATATGCTAATTGAAACATGCCCTAATCTAACCATCATAAGCTGGTAAATAAAAGGGAGAAAGACGTGGGGTTGGAAGACATACATCACACACACGCACACTTATTACAACATTGCCCTCACGCAGAGGGTCCGAAAGAATAATACAGTCCCAAATAATACAATCCGAATAAATAATACAATCCAAATATGTACAAAAATCCTAATTAATTACCAAATTAACTAAGAAAACAATAAACTGGCATGCAAGCCAGGGACTGCCTTGACTCTTCTTCAGATGATGAATGTTGCATGCCCGGGTTGCCTTTGCACGGAAATCCACTGTGATGCCCCAATTAGCCTTTGTTTTGCAAAAATTTTTTTGGAAAGCGCGCCAAGCCCCAGAAGACTGCTGATTCTTGATTTGCTGCAACAGAGAGCAGGAAAGGGGCATGGCAATGTATTTTCACAAATGTATGCATGCTTCGATCCTCGTGCCACCAGTCACGCATCTCGATGCATGATGGCCGAGGAGTCGAATTGTGCAACTCAATATGAAATGAATGCACATATAAACACAACAAAACCTAAACTCCATCATGGATAATCCGGAGTGTCGGTGACTGGGAATTGAGGCACGTTCCGTCACTCGAAGTACGAAACGTCCCTCGTTTCCCGTGCTCGGGCTAACTCCTATCCCAGGCATGATGCAGTATGCATGATATGCATGAAATGCAACTAATATACAACCTAGCATGCACAATGCTATGAAATGGCATACACGATGCACGAGGTAACATGGCATACACAATGCGCTAACATACAACCTAGCATACGCAATGCTATGAAATAAAATGGCATACACAATGCATAAATGGGCTTACATTGAGATGAGTGGACCTCAGTTACACTCACATAAGAGGCCATGAGATGAAAATCAGACACTCAAGATGCGTACACGCATGCACGCAAACCGAGGACCGACCCTAAGGCACCAAATGGCACTCTAACAAGACATGGCAAGGCATGAAATATGATATGAAAACATGCAAATTTCAGAAGCGAAATATGGTGCAAAACAGCCCTGAATCATGGAAACATGGCACCTGATGCATGAAGTGGTACCCGAAATGCAAAATTAGGCATACGCAATGACCTATAGCTATACAAAGCATGCATTATTTGATCATGAAGCATGAAGACAGATTCAAGACAGTCCGAAAAAAATCATATTTACAGTTTTAAGCAAGGCCAAATAGTGAACAAAAATGGGGCTAAGCTAGCATGCAAAAATGGCCCCGGAAGAGAGATAATGAAGCAAGTGGCAGCTTCTGTCCCTAAACAGAGAAGGGCCCTTCTACAATGTTGAAGAGGGGCCCAAAATATAGAATTCTACAGTTGGTGGCCGGGCCAAAAAATAGTACACAAGCATGCTCAAAATACTCTACAAAATAAGGCCTAAAAAGAGGTCTAAACACAAGGAGGAAAAAGGAAACACCAAACAGAAAAAGACCCTTGATGAAACATGAAGAGGGGGACAAAATAAGGCCATTTACAGTTCAGACCAAAGTCCAGAAACACAAACACAAGGGGCTAACAAATCATGCAAAAATGAGGTCAAAAGAGGGATATAATGGCAAGTGGCAAAAGGAAGCCACAAACAGAGATGAGCCCTTCAACAATGTTGAAGAAAGGCTCAAAATAAGCTTCTTTCCAGTTCTGACTAGAGCTCAAAACAGTTTACATATAGGCCTAAAATAATATGCAAGAAAATGGCATACAAAGGAGGTAATGAAGCAAGTGCAAAAAGGGAGCCTCAAACAGTGAGAGGCCCTTAAATAAACATGAAATAGAGCTCAAAAAAATGATATTTTCAGTTAGGGTCGGAGCCCCAACATGCAAGCACAAAGAGCTAAGATGTGAACCAAGAAAAGGGTCAAAAAGGGGAGAAGAGGACTTACCCTTGAAGACTAATCTTTGACAGAGTTTTGGACCAAGAAATGCTGCCTCCTAAGCTCTGAGCAGACCCCCCAAGCTGCTGGAACGGAGTGGTGGTGTGGTGCTAGGTGATGGTGAGGAAATGGTGTAAGAATCAAAGGGTTTTTTAAGGCTTAGAGTAGAGAGAGAGAGAGAGATTTAATGTGAGAGCTCCAAACCAAAATTTTCTAACCCCTAAAACACAGCTGGGGGGTCTGTTATATAGACACAAGAGGGTGGAAAAGAGGGGTAAAATTGGAGGGAAATGAAATTCAAATTTCCCCCCAAAATTGGCCTAAAAGGGAGATAAAGGGGCAAGTGATAGTAGGAGATCTCAAACCGAAGAGATCCCTTCAAAAAAGTTGAAGAGGGGCTCAAAATAAGATACTTTGTAGTTTTATGAGAAGCCACGAAAATAAATACAAGTAGGCCTAAACTATCATGCAAGAAATGGCCTAAAAGAGGGGTAAAGAAGCAAGTGGCAGTAAGAGATCTCAAACAGCAAAGGGTCCTTAATCAAACACGAAGAGGACCTCAAAATATGACTAAATCAAGTTCGGGTCGGAGACCAAAAATGCAGAATGAAGGTTCGGGAGCCAAAATACGCAGTTTGGGGCCCCGAAAGTGGGCTGTTAGGCACCGGAAGTGGTGTCCGACCACGAAGTTGGTCTCTCGGACCGCGGTGTCCCTCAAAAGAGATTAAATAAGATTCATGCCAAAAACTGGAGCAAACGGAGGTGGTTAAGCGGTCCCGAACCGAGGCACACGGCCAACGGCTCCGAAAAATCGGAAACCGGACTCCAAACGGGCAAAACGGCCTATGACCATGAAACGTAGCCTACGGCCACTGAGAGATGATCTACGAGACCTATCCCACCCTTCGGGAAGAGAAAACAGAGAAAACGGAGCCTGGTTCGCAAACCGAGCGAAGCACAAAAGAGTCCGGAAGTCCGGAGGCAAGGCTCGCAGCCGAGACTCTGAAAATTCTGAACGAGCACAATATGCAGTATCACCGAGCGATCAACTGGTGACGTCTGAGTCTCAAGGTCGGTCAAAATGGGGTGTCTACAGTTGCCCCTCTTTGACAGAACTCGAAAGTCATAAGTGACGGGAGTGAATGTCAAAGCCGAGAGACAACCCATTTTTGACAAGGCCAAAGACTTAGACAAACATACAAAATAACACAGATGTGCCCGCAGGCATGCCCGCAGGCAGGGGCAAAATGCAACTGCCAATGCAAGAAGCTGAACATAACTTATGATCATGCAAAGAAAACTGTAATGAAGCATACCATGCAACAGTTTTTAGCAAGTGAATACAAATCTAACTACATTTCATGCAGAAAGGATGTAAGAAAATTATGCAATTCTCACTGCGTCTCACGCGGAGAAGGCTAAAAGCGACTACTGAGAATACCCGGAGTCTTACACACAACATCTCTCTGCGTATCACACATAGGAGAGGAAGAAGGTAAATCTCTCAGCGTATCACATGCAAAAGAGGAAAGGTAAACTTCTCAGCGTATCACACGCAAGAGAAGAAAGGTAAATTCCTCAGCGTATCACACGCAAGAGAAAACCTCTCAGCATATCACATACAAGAGAGGAAAGGGAAATTTCTCAGCGTATCACACGCAAGAGAAAACCTCTCAGCATATCACATGCAAGAGAGAAAAGGGAAATTTCTCAGCGTGTCACACGCAAGAGAAAACCTCTCAGCATATCACATGCAAGAGAGAAAAGGGAAATTTCTCAGCGTGTCACACGCAAGAGAAAACCTCTCAGCATATCACATGCAAGAGAGAAATGGGAAATTTCTCAGCGTATCACACGCAAGAGAAAACCTCTCAGCATATCACATCCAAGAGAGAAAAGGGAAATTTCTCAGCGTCTCACACGCAAAAGAAAACCTCTCAGCATATCACATGCAACAGAGAAAAGGGAAATTTCTCAGCGTATCACACGCAAGAGAAAACCTCTCAGCATATCACATGCAAGAGAGAAAAGGAAAATTTCTCCGCGTATCACTCGCAAGAGAAAACCTCTCAGTATATCACATCCAAGAGAGAAAAGGGAAATTTCTCAGCGTATCACACGCAAGAGAAAACCTCTCAGCGTATCACATGCAAGAGAGAAAAGGGAAATTTCTCAGCGTATCACACGCAAGAGAAAACCTCTCAGCGTATCACATGCAAGAGAGAAAAGGGAAATTTCTCAGCGTATCACACGCAAGAGAAAATCTCTCAGCATATCACATGCAAGAGAGAAAAGGGAAATTTCTCAGCGTATCACACGCAAGAGAAAACCTCTCAGCATATCACATGCAAGAGAGAAAAGGTATGAATGAACGCCGGAACTCGTCCGAATGTTCAAAACTGAAGATGTCCTACCACACCGCATGCGAGAGGAGAAAAGACGACAATTGCAAGTAAAAAGGTGCATAACGATACAGGTGGAGTGTACATAACAATGCAAGTAATGAGCATAACAATGCTAGATAGATGTGCATAACAATGCAAGTAATGAGCATAACAATGCTAGATAAATGTGCATAACAATGCAACGAATGAGCATAACAATGCTAGATTGATGTGCATAACAATGCAACGAATGAGCATAACAATGATGGATAGATGTGCATAACAATGCAATGAATGAGCATAACAATGCTAGATAGATGTGCATAACAATGCAACGAATGAGCATAACAATGCTAGTGGAACGCGCGTGACAACACCCCTTTTTTTAAAAAAAAAAAAAAAAAAAAAAAAAAAAAAAAAAAAAAAAAACCGAATAAGGGAATACAAGCCTTAAGTAGACCAATTTCCAAATGCAACCTCTGATTTACCTCTCGGAGGGGTCACGATACATTCCAAAAAGGATACACCTCGTGCATGCCGACTGACGATGAGCTACACATCGAAGACATGAGTTGAAAATTCCGCAGAAACATTTTGAGCTGAAAAGAGTGGGTTCTTCTTGCACTTTCTTGATTGTACTTCCAAACCGCAGTTACTACCTTTCGTTCCTGGCCATGTTCACAACTTTCCCTATTCTCCAACGGGGTTACAGACTAGGTTGATTCAGTATCCAGAATCGAGGCGCATTCACATGCTATCTCAATCTATGGGGCTGCCATACAGATTTCAAGCCGAGGATAGACCCCTGGGTATTTAAACCAGACTTTAGTCTCGGAAATTCTGAACCTTTGCGTTCTAGGCAATAGTCGTTCGAACTCTAGTTTCCACCGTCGCAGTTGGTCTCCTAGGAACTCATTGCAAACACAGCCAAGATGCATCTGGCAGGGGCTGGTTTTCTGAGGGAGCACTTCGATTGCCATTCTGGCATTAAAGTAGGCTTGAGTTTGGGAGTAGAGACACACTCATACTTCGGAGCATTGACAAGGCCTGAAGAGGTACATTTGGAGTATAATAACGGAGAGTATAATCACGGAAACTGAAACAAACTCAAATGCTCCAATTTTCCCTCTTTTCTTTTGCTTCGCAGCCTGGAACCTATATAGCTTTAGATAGATCTTAATTTTACTGTTCTCACATGACTTGGGTTGAAGCGTGCGGTTTTACGAAAGAACGAATCTTGTTTTGCACAATCATGAAGAATGGCACAGCACTCAGAGCACAAAACGATTTTATTTTTTGAAATTAAGAAATGAGTTCTTAACCGGGTATTGAGCCTACGACTGAACACAGCGAAAAAGACTCAACAACAAAAGACAAAAAGGTAAACAACCTAAACACAACGAGACACGCTCGGGACGACTCAAAGCAGGAATCGAGATAAACAAAACAAAAGACACGACACACAGACGTATTACAAAGACGGCAGACCTCTCAGATCGCGGGGAGCCAGTTTCTCCGGATATTGTTTCCCACCCTTTCTCATTTGTGTCTCTCACATCACTCGGCCCTTAGGCTCTGTTTTTCTGAAAAAGTCCTTTCCTCATTTCTTCTCTCAGCGCACACCTCTCTATTCTTCAATCTCTCATTTTGTTATCCCTCCCCTGGGTGGTTGATGGATAAGCAGGAAGTTGTGGGCTCTTGCCCCCGGTATTCTACCAGATTCTTCTTCTTGTTCACAACAGTGAGTTTCTTCCACAGAAGGGTTGTGCTACAATTGGGTGTGTAGCAAATCTGCAGCTGACATCGGTTGACGATGCTCAGTTGGGAAGTTCGGATGCGATCAGATCTATCCAGATAAGGGAGTGGAATATCTTGTCCCATTCCGGTTCGTGCTTCGCACTTGGCTTGATACCTCGTTGCTTGGAGGATGAGAGAGCTTTCAGCCCTTTGTTGTTAACTTCAGTTGTGCCCTATTCTAGCAGGCAGAGTGCCCTTCTTGGCAAGTATGTTGACAATGGGAAAGATAGGAAGCCTGACTCAACTGTGCCCCTAGTTCATCATTTTGACCATTTTTTTTTTGTTTTAGTTTTCTCCTAAAAAATTTTGACCAAAATGAGAGTTAGATTAACATGCTTGTTCAATTTTCTGATTTAAAATCATGCAAGTCAGGCCATGAGCATTGAAAATTTTCCTCTTTTGGGTCCAAGAAATGGTCCAGTTTTGAAAATGGAATACTTTTCAAGAAGATTAGTCAACCTCAGTAAAAATTCTCAAAAACTATTTTTGCAAACGACCACTGCTCAACGAGCATGGAACCTACTCTTGAGATGCGCAACCTCGGATCCATGGCAATGGAAAATTGCCCCTTGTCTGAAGGACACTGCATGGCAATGGAAAGTTGCCCCTTGTTTGAAATGACACTGCGGCGTTTTGAATGGCAACGAAAAGTTGCCCCTGTTTGGATAGCACCGCAGCGCATTGTAGTCAGTCCTCAGAGCGACGAACACAACCAGACTCTCAGATACAGAGAAGACAAAGATGACCAGAACCATCGCATGGACACAGTCGATTTGGAAGTGTTTATGGCTGGACTTCAGAATGAAGTTGCCTACGTATCCCAAACATGAGAATCAAGCCTTACGTAGTTCGGGGTTAAGGTGCACTCGGGTATTTAACCTCCCCTTTTGCGCTCTAACTTTTGCCAAGGCCGCCCTTCCGGGTTTTCAGCCTTGCGAGCTTTGTTCCTCTTTTTCTTTTTCTTAATTTTTCTTTCTTTTTTTTGCATTTTTCTTTTTCTTTTCTTTTTGCATTTTTTTGTCTCGCTCTAACTTTTGCCTGGGTCGCCCTTCTGGGTTTTCGGCCCAGCGAGCCTCTCAAGGGTAAAAGTGTAGCTTGGTCCATGTCAAATGGTTCTGAGATCTCGAATCCGTCTGAATCCAAGAGAATAGCTGTTGTTCGTTGATGATGTAGGAGTCTATCCAATGGGGGGGGCTGAATTTGCCCCTAGTGTTGTGGATAGGAACTCAGTTGTTCTTCAGCAGTGTCTTCTTCCTTCCTTCCTTCTGGGATTTGGCATTCTTGCCGTTCTTCATCTTTGATTCTTCGAGCACATTTGAAATTCCTTTGCCCCTAGTTCGAGGGGTGCTTTTGATTGAGCTTTGCAAGCTTCTTTTGATCGCATCTGATCTTCTTGATCTGACTTTCTTGCCCCTTGTTCGAGGGCTGCTTTGAATCTCGCCACACAGGCCCTACATTGTGGTTGACCATTGAACATTCTGAATGCAAGTTCAAGGTTTGAAAGCAAGGGGCTGAGTCTTGAGGCTGAGAGCGATCCTAGGCTGCACAATCTCAGGAGCGATTCCACACAGGTCTTCGCAGGATCGCGCAAAACATTTTTTGAAATCTTTTAAGAAAGTGACCAGTCGCTCGCGCTGAAGACAGTGTAGAACCAATCTGGATCAAGCTAGGATCCTTTCCAGTACTCACATTAACAAGCATGATTTCAATCATTAAGGGCTTAGCACGCCTCTCTTTCTCTCAATTGATCAAATTTTGCAAAACCGAAGGAATTCCTTCCTCTTCGTTTTTATCACAATGTTTCAAAAAAAGTTTTGGAAAACTTAGGTCGATACAATGAATTCAAGGCATAGAAAAGACATAGCTTTTAGTCAAATACTGCCATCTCATTTAGAATTTCTGGCACAACTGGCACACGGCGGAAGCGAACACGAGAGTGTGAAAATCACTGTTGTTTCATTGAGATCTGTTGGCATAACTGGCTCCTCGGCAGAAACAGACTCAAAGAAAGAAAAAAAGACAAACACGAAACAAAATAGTGATGTCCGAGGTAACACCCCTGAGATCACCCGACTCCTATACAACAGGACTGACTCGATACGACAAGACAGACCTCAACTAACTCAGTATGAAAAGACTGACTCAAAACAAAAGGACAGACTCAAAACAAAACAACAAGACTGACTCAATACCCAAGTCAGAATGTAGCATTCGCCAACTGCTCAAAACGGTGCGTGCCATATGCCATATCTGGAGTAAATCGAGTGCCATCCGCATGTGGTTCATCCCCCGATCACATAGTCAAATTATTCCCCCCAAGTTCACTGATCAACTGCCGATAGACTTTGCAGGACTTGGTGCGGCGATGACCCCGTTGTCGATCAGATCTTGTATTTCGTGGCGGAGACGAAAGCACATGTCAGTGTCATGGCCAGCTCGCTGATGGAAGGCACAGTAGTCGGCTGGGTTGTGTGAGAGAGGGAGGTTCTTTGGTAATGGCTGCGGCTCCAGGGGCTTCAGATGCCCTTTCTTGATCAAAACCCCTAGAGCCTTTGACAAAGGCATATAAAGTGGCGTGAAAACCTTCTTGGCTTGGGGTGGATATTTGGCTGCTTGCGAGCTACTCCCGAATGCACTGGTGAATGGGGTGGTTGTTTTTGGTGCGGTGGCGGTAACCATGCCCACATCAGAAGATCTTGCAGCTGCATCACCACTGGTGGTCGCATTTGAACTGCGGGAAAATGCCCTCTTGGGCTGGTCTTTCTCCTGGTCAAGAAGGCCCTACTTCATAGCGTCCTCAATCTGTACCCCCATCTCATGTAGATCAGAAAAGGTAGGGAAGGGGAGTATAATCATCTTCTGCATCAATTTTGGTTGGAGGTTACGTACAATCATCCTGATCTGGTCCTTGTCAGTAGGCCTCAGGGTCATCATCGATGCCTTCGCCCTCCACCGAGTTACGAAATCTGAGAAAGTCTCTTTGGGCTCCTGCCTCGTTGTTTCGAGATCACGAGTTGTAATCTCGATCTGGGTGTTGTACGAGTACTGTGCGACAAAGGCCTCGGCCATTTCATCCCAACTTCTTTTTACCTCATCTTCCAACTTCGCGTACCAGATAACGGCCACACCCGACAGGGTTCGGCCGAACAGCGAAAGCTTTTGTGGTCGGGTTAGGCCCATTGGCCGCAGTATATCTGAGAATAACCGGAGGTGGACCATGGGATCCCCGGATCCGTCGAAACGATCAATCTGCAGCATCTTGAATCTATCTGGCAATGTTACGGCCACATCGGTATATTCGTCCTCGATATCCGGAATAGCCTTTACTCCTTGTGATTTCTTGAAAAGCTTCTCGAGCTTGCTCAGTTTCAGAGCCGTATGGCCTATTTCGAACTCGAAGGGAGAGTCCGGGTGGTTGGGTGTATGGGTCTTGGATAGTTGAGGCGGAAGTGGGGGCAGAGCTGGCCCCGTTGGAAGGTCTGTGTCCTCTTGGATGTTCTGGACATTGGGTAAGGTGTTCTGGGTGTTTGGCAGAGCATTCTGCACAGTAGGTGCTTGCTCGGGTAACGGGACCCCTGGTGGAGGAGGAACTTGATGTGAGGTTGATGCTGCATTTTGTTGTTGCAGTCTAGTGATTAGCTCGGCCTGCTGAGCCATGACTGTGGCCTGCTGTTTAGAGAACTCTGCTTGGCGGGCAGCGTCCTCCTGCATTTGTTTCATGCTCTCTTGGAGCTGGCGCATCATTTCTTCCATCCTGGCAGTATTCTGCTGATCTTGCTGACTGTCTGGTGGGGTGGGTAAGGGCCACTGATCTGGTAACTGCTGAACTGGTGATCTGTGCCTAACTGGCCCCTTTTACCCTGCCTCTGGTAAAGGAACACTGATTGCCTTTGAACTGAATCTCTGACTCGACAAAGTCTATCAGCACAAGTTCGGTGTACCTGGGGGATATTGGAGCCTTCTGAAGCTATGGTTCCAGGACTATCTAGCAAAAGAGAAAACATGCAGCATCTCAGCCTGATTTCACCAGAACAGATATGAGCATAATGGGATGACTGTGCCCTCTACTGAATTCTACCCCAAAATTCGGCCTGTAAATTGTTACCCTCGAGTAAACTGAATCCCAAAATACTGAACTGGTGCCCGCAGGCCTGATGCCCAAACTTGCAAACTGATACATGCATTCCTGTAGAGACGCACTCTAAAAGCACATAACAGATAAGTGAGAGCCAAAACACCCCTATGTTGGGGTAGGGTTTCCCTGTCCTATTTTGTCAGGAGCTAGGGTTTCACTACGCACGCAACGGCTTCAAACAACCTATAATGGGTAAGTAACCTGTCCTAGTTTGGAATGGTCACTATGGATCCGAATATGCACTAGGTCGAATGGTCAAAAAGGGTGCCCCGGTAAAACCGGGGTTTGTGTTCCCATACTGGCAGAGCCCACAACCGGTCAGCCTTATGGTCATGCCTTGACAAGACAAGCCTCCGGCAAACCGTTCAAGAATAGCAGATGGCAAACACGGTGTCCTATGCGCACCAATGCACATGCAATGCAAAGAAATACATAAGTGTAGTCAAAAACAAATATCATAAGTTCGAGTCAAGTTCTCTAACTCCCCAGCGGAGTTGCCAGAAACTGTAGACGTCCCCGAATGTCCCGGGGAGGGACGAGCTCCCGTTCCGTTCGTTTGGGGTTCACTACAGCTCAGGACTCTCAATTTGTCACGGTTCGTAATCTGAACCAAAGAGTCCAAATCCGGCAAATCGTTTTGAGAAAACAGATTTTGAAAGAAGAAGTGCCAAACATGGACTGCTTTGCCAGATACAGAGTCGCCACCTAAATGTTTTATTTTGGGAAAATTTAGGAAACCCTGACTCGTTTGCCTACGATTGGGGAAGGTCCCTTCGTGAGCACCCCCACTCGCCCGATCAAAGATCAGCCTCTACTAACCATGATATCTATTTTTGAACACATTATGTGTTCTTATTCCGGTTATTAGCCTAGATTACTATGTGGTGCGCGCAGCATACAAGTATAGACTGGGTCGCCTGAATTGGAACAAAACATTTCATGTTCGTTTGTTTGAAAATGGTTTGATGGTACTACCCGCAAGTAGGCTAAGACGTGGATTTGCCACCCTCAGGTGGGCTTAGAAAACATGATTTTGCCACTATCTAGTGGGCCTAAAACACACATTTGATAAATTGTTCCAATTCAAATAACCCAACCTTCACCCACAGGCATTCAGGCCGTTATATCACATAAGCATATAGCCTCATGGTAAGCATGCTATTCATGGCAGTCACTCACACGCATGCAAGGAGGCTAAAGCATAAAACTTACCGAGTACTCCAAGCCAAAACAGAAGCTAATTAGAAATCCATGCATGATCCTAATTATACAGAAATGCCTAATGCAACACATGCAAAAGTGCAACTATAGCAGGCTCGGCTATTCTAAACATGGCATATGAAATGCTACAGCTAACATGTATTCAACTTGGAATTGAAAATACAATATAGTTAGTATGATGCGCCGAGCCCGGTGCATGCAAAACAGATGAATGAATGCAAACATGCTATCATACTATATGCTAATTGAAACATGCCCTAATCTAACCATCATAAGCTGGTAAATAAAGGGGAGAAAGACGTGGGGTTGGAAGACATACATCACACACACGCACACTTGTTACAACACTGCCCTCGCGCAGAGGGTCCGAAAGAATAATACAGTCCCAAATAATACAATCCGAATAAATAATACAGTCCAAATATGTACAAAAATCCTAATTAATTACCAAATTAACTAAGAAAACAATAAACTGGCATGCAAGCCAGGGACTGCCTTGACTCTTCTTCAGATGATGAATGATGCATGCCCAGGTTGCCTTTGCACGGAAATCCACTGTGATGCCCCAATTAGCCTCTGTTTTGCAATAATTTTTATGGAAAGCGCGCCAAGCCCGGAAGACTGCTGATTCTTGATTTGCTGCAACAGAGAGCAGGAAAGGGGCATGGCAATGTATTTTCACAAATGTATGCATGCTTCGATCCTCGTGCCACCAATCACGTATCTCAATGCGTAATGGCCGAGGAGTCGAATTGTGCAACTCAATATGAAATGAATGCACATATAAATACAACAAAACCTAAACTCCATCATGGATAATCCGGAGTGTCGGTGACTGGGAATTGAGACACGTTCCGTCACTCGAAGTACGAAACGTCCCTCGTTTCCCGTGCTCGGGCTAACTCCTATCCCAGGCACGATGCAATATGCATGATATGCATGAAATGCAACTAATATACAACCTAGCATGCACAATGCTATGAAATGGCATACACGATGCACGAGGTAACATGGCATACACAATGCGCTAACATACAACCTAGCATACGCAATGCTATGAAATAAAATGGCATACACAATGCATAAATGGGCTTACACTGACATGAGTGGACCTCATCCACACTCACATAAGAGGCCATGAGATGAAAATGAGACACTCGAGATGCGTACACGCATGCACGCAAACTGAGGACCGACCCTAAGGCACCAAATGCCACTCTAACAAGACATGGCAAGGCATGAAATATGATATGTAAACATGCAAATTTCAGAAGCAAAATATGGTGCAAAACAGCCCCGAATCATGGAAACATGGCACCCGATGCATGAAATGGTACCCGAAATGCAAAATTAGGCATACGCAATGACCTATAGCTATACAAAGCATGCATTATTTGACCATGAAGCATGTAGAAAGATTCAAGGCAGTCCCAAAACAAGCATATTTTCAGTTTTAAGCAAGGCCAAATAGTGAACACAAATGGGGCTAAGCTAGCATGCAAAAATGGCCCCGAAAGAGAGATAATGAAGCAAGTGGCAGCTTCTGTCCCTAAAAAGAGAAGGGCCCTTCTACAATGTTGAAGAGGGGCCCAAAATATGATATTCTACAGTTGGTGGCCGAGCCAAAAACAGTACACAAGCATGCTCAAAATACCATACAAAATAAGGCCTAAAAAGAGGTCTAAACACAAGGAGGAAAAAGGAAACATCAAACAGAAAAAGACCCTTGATAAAACATGAAGAGGGGGACAAAATAAGGCCATTTACAGTTCAGACCAAAGTCCAGAAACACAAACACAAGGGGATAACAAATCATGCAAAAATGAGGCCAAAAAAGGGATATAAAGGCAAGTGACAAAAGGAAGCCACAAACAGTGATGAGCCCTTCAACAATGTTGAAGAAAGGCTCAAAATAAGCTTCTTTACAGTTCTGACTAGAGCTCAAAACAGTTTACATATAGGCCTAAAATAATATGCAAGAAAATGGCATACAAAGGAGGTAATGAAGCAAGTGCAAAAAGGGAGCCTCAAAAAGTGAGAGGCCCTTAAAAAAAATGAAATAGAGCTCAAAAAAATGATATTTTCAATTAGGGTCGGAGCCCCAACATGCAAGCACAAAGAGCTAAGATGTGAACCAAGAAAAGGGTCAAAAAGGGGAGAAGAGGACTTACCCTTGAAGACTAATCTTTGATAGCGTTTTGGACCAAGAAATGCTGCCTCCTAAGCTCTGAGAAGACCCTCCAAGCTGCTGGAACGGAGTGGTGGTGTGGTGCTAGGTGATGGTGAGGAAATGGTGTAAGAATCAAAGGGTTTTTTAAGGCTTAGAGTAGAGAGAGAGAGAGAGAGAGAGATTTAATGTGAGAGCTCCAAACAAAAATTTTCTAACCCCTAAAACACAGCTGGGGGGTCTATTATATAGACACAAGAGGGTGGAAAAGAGGGGGAAAAATGGGGGGGAAATGAAATTCAAATTTCCCCCCAAAATTGGCCTAAAAGGGAGATAAAGGGGCAAGTGATAGTAGGAGATCTCAAACCGAAGAGATCCCCTCAACAAAGTTGAAGAGGGGCTCAAAATAAGACACTTTGTAGTTTATGACAAGCCACGAAAATAAATACAAGTAGGCCTAAACTATCATGCAAGAAAAGGCCTAAAAGAGGGGTAAAGAAGCAAGTGGCAATAGGAGATCTCAAACAGCAAAGGGTCCTTAATCAAACATGAAGAGGACCTCAAAATATGACTAACTTAAGTTCTAGTTGGAGCCCAAAAATGCATAATGAAGGTTCGGGAGCCAAAACACGCAGTTCGGGGCCCCAAAAGTGGGCTGTTAGGCACCGGAAGTGGTGTCCGACCACGAAGTTGGTCTCTCGGACCGTAGTGTCCCTCAAAAGGGAGTAAATAAGATGCATGCCAAAAACTGGAGCAAACGGAGGTGGTTAAGCGGTCCCAAACCGAGGCACACGGCCAACGGCTCCGAAAAATCGGAAACCGGACTCCAAACGGGCAAAACGGCCTACGACCACGAAACGTAGCCTACGGCCACTGAGAGATGATCTACAAGACCTCTCCCACCCTTCGGGAAGAGAAAACAGAGAAAACGAAGCCTGGTTCGCAAATCGAGGCAAAGCACAAAAGAGTCCGGAAGTCCGGAGGCAAGGCTCGCGGCCGAGACTCTGAAAATTCTGAACGAGCACAATATGCAGTATCACCGAGCGCTCAACTGGTGACGTCTGAGTCTTAAGGTCGGTCAAAAATGGGGTGTCTACAGTTGTTCCATAAAGATTTATTCAACTAAATCTTCATATAGGAAAACTATCTGAACATTCATCTTGATGGTATCTCTAGACTTCGCACAATTGCGATCACACTCACCATAACTGGTGATCACGTATCAAAGTAATCCATGCATTCTCTTTGCAAGTGTCCTTTGATAACAAGCCTATCTCATCGGCTTTCATTCACTTACATCCCAAGGCTTACTACCTATGCAAGATAAAGCTAAATTAATAATTTCTTTCTAGAGAAATCACAACTTCAAAGAAACTTTTAGCCTCACTAGCCACCATATAGGTTTAAGAAGACCAGACAAAAGAACTTTAAAGTCCTAGTCTATTTACATATTCTAGGCTTATCTTTTTTTCTCATGAAATCGTTTCCTCAATTCCATGATGACATTCTTGTGTAAATTTGAATATTAGATTTATCCACAAGAAAACTGATATGAACTACTATATTCATGAATGGATAGGAGTAGTACCAATAAAAGATAAGTTAAGAGAGAATAGATTGAGATAGTTTGGTCATATACAACAAAGACCAACAAAGATAGTAGTGAAGAGGTGCGATATAGTGACGGTAGATGGAAGTCTTAGGGGAAGGGGTAGACCTAGATTGACGTGGGCTAGTGTAGTAAATAGAGATATGAATCTCCTTAATTTAACTAACCAAATAGTTGTTGATAGAATCGCGTAGAGAAGAAGAATTCATGTAGCTGACCTCATTTGATGTGTAACGCCCCGAAAATAATCCAATATACATAATACATCAACCACATCCACTAAGTAGTCAAGGCAAACCTCTAACCCTTACATCATTAATCAAAAGAGTTATCACAAAAGTTCCACATGCGATTTATACATTCAACGGTATGAAAATACATGAATTTATAGCATGTGGAGCGTCAAGTTTCAAAATAAATAAAATACCCTCATGGGCTACAACTTCTAAGGCTGAAGCCTGGTTACACAAAAGTGGCCTCTCAGGCCCATACAAAAATAGCCCTTGGCTTTACAAAAAAATTTACAACAAAATAAAAGAGCAATCTACTCTTCACAAAAGATATCCACGCCCTCAACTTGGCGGGATCACCACATCTTTACCTGCACCAAAATCTCATAGGGGTGAGCATAAAGCCCAGTAGTGAATCCTTAACAAAGTATATACATTTATGCAAGATTTCCAATGTTTAATGCGAATGCAAATGCTATGCAATACCATTTCAAAGATAATCTCATGTCACGCTTTTCTCGAAAATCACCATGTTTTCAATAACATTTTTGTAATCTCGTCAATTCCAAATTTGCAATTTTCATCATTAGGGGTGATAAATATGACACAGGTAATCCCTAGGTTGGTGTCTGCAAGTAGGCTTTACAAGCACTACCAATAACCCCACTTTACCGGTTGCTAACCGGAAGGGAAGTGGTATCTCCTCCGCGCGTGTTTTCGATCTTTCACCCCAGACACTTAGGCCAACTTATCAAATTGAACTACACCTCCTAACTGGACTTACCAACGTATTTACCCCATAACATTTCCATAATTCTCATTTCAAGTATTTGTTTCTCAATGTAATCATTTTCCAACTCGAGTTAGAATGCAATAAGATCGATTGAGGGAATGTATCATGCAAGAGATGCTTAAAAATTTATTAACATACTATCATTTTTAAGCATTTCCAATAACACAATGACAACCCCATACCCCATTTCCCTCCCTTTAACATGAGTCAACATAAAACTACAAGTTTAATTAAATGCCACAACATATGATAACCTTCCACATCTTGTATTAAGCTCATTACCTTGGCCATCTCAAGGCCATATGCAATATTTTTTAACATTTACCTCTCAAGATTTCAATGTTCATAATCTATGGATCTCAACCAATGGATCAACTCATCACTACACATGCATTAACATTTACCAACAAGTTCAAATATAGTTCCCAATTTGTCATATGTCAAGAAGTCATTATACTACGCACAATAAAAATAGAATTCTTACATTTTCAAAAGAAAACCCCCAATTTCTAGGTTTTTACCAAAAACCTAACATTTTCCATCTTCTTTGCAAACTCTCATTTTATTCTTAATCTTAACCCATGTTGTCCAGAATTCAAGAAAAATCTTTAAAGGAATACAAGATAGAGTTTATTCTACAAAATCATCAATTTTCTTGAGCCACAAGCCCATTTTGAAATAACAAAGAAGGGTTCACTAAATCAACCCAAAAACTTACATAAACATATATGTAACTCAAAGGAAACCCTACCTCAAGCTTGATGAAGAAATTAGTGAAACCCTAGGATCAAGGATGAGAAATCTTTGATTTCCACCACACAATGTGAAGCCCTAGCTTTTGATCTCCAAGATTAGTGAGGGAAGATGACTATACCCAATGGATTGCAAGGGAAAATCAAAGAGTTTTAGTGTTTGATGAGAGTTTTCAGAGCGAAGGAGGAGAAAAATGATGGTTAGAGTGAGAGGGAAATGCCCAAAATGTGATACACACTCGGCCAAAAAGAGAAAAAAAAAAAAAAAAACAGACATTCAGATTGCCCAGATTGCCGCACGTACGGAGCGCCTCCCTCGCACGTGCAGCCCTCACCCCCGCACGTGCGGTAGTCCTCCCCGCACCTCAGTCCGCACCTACCTTTTAGGCGTGGGCAAGTCTCCCAACTCATCCTCTCCCGCATGTGTGGCCTCATCCCCTGTACGTGCGGCCTCCATCCAGAACGTGCGGCCCAAGGCCCCGCACGTGTGACCCTAGCCCAGCAGGCCAGAACTTCCCCGGTTCACTCCCGGGCACTCTGGACTCGGCCGTGCACCTTCCGAAACAAAAGAAAAGGCCAACCCGAAATAAACAAGGATGAGAATTCGAGAAGAGACATCCGAACACAACAATCTCAATGAAAATGAAAATGAAGAGACATGTAGCAAAACCAATCTTCACATGATGGGACTTAAGACTTGGTTTGGTTTAGTTTGGTTAATAATTTGTATTTTTTTTTAAATCTTTTTCAGCTTCTAGTGTTGCTTGGATATATAAACTACTTGGGATTTTAATCAAACTTATGATTGACTTGTTTATGATGTGCATTTTCAATTTATTAGTTTACACTTTTATGATTACTTTTATATTGAAATTATGAAGTTTTAGTGAATACACATTACTATATTTGAAGGTGAATCTGAATAATTAACTTGAATAATTTTTTAAAGCATGATTTCCAAAATGTAGCCTATGTTATTCAACACAATGTGCATATCATTACTTTTGCATTGTCTTTTATGACCCTTTCGAGGTAAGATCAGAGAGATATAGAATAAAACATCACCAAGCAACATACATTGCATGTTTTAAATTAAATAAATTTATAAATAGTTAAATGACTTCCATATTAAGTTAGCCAACTAGGAGATTACCCAGATACCTGGGCTATTATTGCATATCACTGAGGGTTATCATAGCATTTAGGCAACTATGATTTGACCCGCTGCACAATTGTCAAACAAAAATAATAATCTACAACATCAAAGTAAAAGACATGACCCACTTCATTGTCACTCGTCAGGTGGTTGTTTAATAGTGGCCTCTTTTGCTTATTTATAAAGTTAGAATATATTACTCTGCAAAAATTAGGAGGAAAAAAAAAAAAAAACTGTTACAATATAGGGTTTCAACTTTGTGAGCACATTTGGTGTTTGAAAGTTTCGACCAATAAAACCGAAAGGCTAAAGTTGTTTCTATTTTATCAAACCTACCCATGCAAGTAACTTTAACATATATGGTAGGATGTTTATGTAAACATTTGAACAAGTAGCATTCAACCTAAGGCTAGTCTAATATATTATGCTCAACCCAAAGTTGACTTTGCGCCTTTTAGCAAAAGCCCGAAACAAGCTGAACCATAACTTCTAGTTAACAAACTTCAGCAAGCCCTTTTTTTTAAGAGGTTTTCCAATGCGAAACTGTTCATATCAGAGGATAGTTAACCTTATAGTTGCCTTGTGAAACCGTACCTTTAACTGGGTCCATGTTTTAACATACTCAAAAATTTAGGGCATGTTTGGTTGTGTTTTCGTTCACCATTTTTGTTTTACATGTTTTCATAAACAAAAGCAATGAAAACTTCAAAATCACCCATTATTTTCATATTGTTTTCATTTTTGTGTGAAAACAATTTTCAAAATTTTGAAAAAAAACTTTTGTTTATTTCCTAAAAGTAAGTAGTTTTTTAAAAAAAGAATCCCAAAAATAGTGTTCAAAAATAATTCGCCAAACAAGTTTTCTATGTTTTCCGAAAAATGAAAAACAAAAATACAATCAGTTTCTTAGAATCCTTTTTATTTCATCCTCTGTGTTCTAATTATGTAAGCAACATCTTCTATAATCTCCCTTCCTTACAGTTTGTGTGTTTGGTCGCTTTTAGGTATTTCTTATCCATCAAGCTTCAAAGTACCTCATTTCCACTTCTTGTTTAACATTTTTTTTTTTTGTGATAAATAACAAATATTTTTTGTTATATAGTCAAGTGCTATATAACAAATATAGCACTCGACTATGAAGCATCGACAATTCAAAAAGTGTCGTATCCGTGTCGGACACATGGACATGACGGGGACATGCAGACAAAGTATGTGACACGCCACATGGAGTGTCCCCTTATTTAATTAAGACACGCCACATGGAGTGTCCCCTTATTTAATTAATTTATTTTCAGGGGATGCACCTAGGACACTTTAGGGACACACTAGGAACATGCCAAGTTGTCTTTTTCCCTATTTTCTTTAGATTAAAGACTTTCACCATAAATTTATTTTAGGTTTTAAAATTAATTAAAAGACCCTCCAATAATATTAAGTTTGCACTTAAAGATCCACAAGCAAAATATTTGAGATTGTAAAATAACTATTACTTAATTATTTATTTGATTTGTATATTTGGGTTCTCACAGGATTAAAACTGATTACTAGTGAACTCACCACCACCATCAGTTCTGAAAATTTTAAGAGTAGCTTCAAATTGATTTTCAACAAACACTTTAAACTCTTGAAATTTAGAGAACACCTCACTTTTGTAGCACAAAGGATAGATCCCAATGAATTTACTAAAATCATCAATAAAATAACATAGTATTTAATATGAGAAGGAGAAGCAGAGAAAGGTCCCCAAACATCACTATGAATGAGAGACAATGGTTTATTCACAATAGAATTAGACAAATTGAAACGCAATCTATGACTCTTGGCCACAGCATAATGAGTACACAAATGAGTGTTATTACAAGAAGATGATGAAATAGGCATACTAAATTTGCTAATCAAAACTTGCATCTTTTGAGATGAAGGATGACCAAGCCTAGTATGCCATGTATAAGGAGACACAAAACTAGTAGCAAGAAAAGCATTAGAAACGAATGGTGCAGGTGTTGAAGATTGTGAAAAACTAGAAGACAAGTGATAGAGGCCTTGATGATGAACACCTTTATAGAAAAGTTTCTTGGTGAGTTTGTCCTGAATCACAAAGGATTGGTTATCAAATATAATAGCGCAATTGTTATCAGAAGTTAGCTGATGAACCGAGGGAAGATTGGAAGAAATGAAGGGAACAAGAAGAATATTATTAAGTTTAAAAGGAAAAGAAGGAATAGGAAGAATACCTTGACTTGTGTGGTGAATGGGAATGGACTGACCATTACCAATAACAACCTAATCTGAGCCATAATATGGTTGATATTGTTGACAATGAGCAAGATCAGAAGTCACATGAGATGAAGCAGCAGAATCCACATACCAGTTAGCAGATGGTGAAGAAGAGTCAGATGTAGCGGAAGCAGCAAAGGCAGCCTTAGGTGAAGAAAATGAAGGCTGAAATGAAGCATCCATCCTATACCAACCGTTAAGGGTAGTGTGATTAGATTTGCTACAAATTTGACAAATCACAAAAGAAGCTGAAGACTAATATGAATACTGAAATTTTTGAGATGATCTGCCAGAACCACTCCTTTGATTTGGAGAACCACGAAAAAAACCTACCACCCCTGTTACCTCCTCTTGGATAAGAAGATCGATTTCCTCTAAAACCAGAGGACTAAGATTTATAAGAAGGATGATCTTTCATTGCAGCATAAGCAATTGTAAGATCTGAAGATGAAGTAGCTTTAGTATCAGGTTCGATATGTAAAGCCTCAGAACATAGCAAGGATGAGAGATCCTCCATAGAAATTGGTTCAACTCGAGCATGAATAGTGGTTTTTAAGGCATTATATTCAACGGAAAGGCCATTTAAAGTAATGAGAACAAGATCTTCATCTGGAAGAGGTGAAGAAGCAAGGGCCAATTGATCCGAGATTGTTTTGAGTTGAAGAAGATAGGCTTCCAACTGATTTTGAGTTGATCGATATGCGAATGAGAGAGAGAGAGAGAAGTGAATCTTCTGGCAAGAAGAGACCGGACTTCTTTACAAGTAGAGCAATCAAATACAGAGGTGAAAATAGAAGGTGTGAGAGTTGCTGTGATGCAACTGAGCAAATGAGAATCAATCTGCTTCCATTTGAGAAATTCTGAGTTGATCATAGTCTTGCCGTCTGAATCAAGCACAAATTCAGAGGGACATTCAACAGAACCATCAACAAATCCCAGTAGATTTGTGGCTTCGAGTATATTTTGGAATTGATTCTTCCAAACAATATAATTCGATGAATCCAACTTGACAGTCACAAAAGAATTCAGATTCGAAATCAAGAATGTGAGATTCGAAGGAAGAGGATTTGAAGTATCTTCCATGAACGCCATTGAAGCTAAGCTCATTGGAGCACCAGTTCTGATACCATGAAGAAGATATGAATTTCTTTATTCATTAACCTAAAAGAGTATATGATATCTGTTTATATACATCAGTAAAGAAATCAATAACCATCTGTATCTATTCTATATCTTACACACTATTAACTGATTTAGTTAACACACTCTAACTAATTTAGTTATATCAACAGACTATGGCTGTGATATGCTACAACATAGTTGTATCAATTTTGGTGGGCTCATATTGAGATGCTCTGGATTTCATAACTCTATCAAATTCAACTATATCATTTCGTTCAAGAATGTCGTATAAATTTATTCTATTTTTTTTTGGGTGAATATGTTGTATAAATTTTCTGCTCGTATAACTTATTAACTCACTATTTCATTATATTGAGATACATTGCAATAAAAAAAACTCAATTTGTATAGCACTAATAAAATAAAAATAGAACTTCAAAATTTAACATAATTCAATAAATTAACAAATCATTTGTGCAAACTTCAGCGCATGAATTACTAAATTAAACATTCAATTTAAATACAAAACTCTAAATCTATATGTATTTTTTGTTAAGTAGTTTCAGTATTTACAAATATCTAACTTCCCATTTCTTATAGGAATTGGCAACCCCTTCATGTAATTGCTCTTGCTCTTGATCTCTAAAACAATAACTAGAATGTGTAGACGTCCCCGAACGCCCCGGGAGGAACGAGTCCCCCCGTTCCGTTCGATATTGGGCTCACTACAGTTCGGACTCTCAATTTGTCACGGTTCTAAGTCTGAACCAAAGAGTCCAAATCTGGCAAATCGTTTTGGGAAAATAGATTTTGAAAGAAGTGCCAAACATGGACTGCTTTGCCAGATACAGAGTCGCCACCTAAATATTTTATTTTGGAAAATTTAAGAAACCCTGACTCGTTGCCTAAGGCCATGTGTCCGTCATCACCAAAGTTGCCTCGGCTCTGGAACTTGGGTACGATTGGGGAAGGTCACTTCGTGAGCACCCCCACTCGCCCGATCAAAGATCGGCCTCTACTAACCATGATATCAAGTTTTGAAAACATTGTGTGTTCTTATTTCAGTTATTAGCCTAGATTTACTATGTGATGCGCACAGCATACAAGTATAGACTGGATCGCCTGAATTGGAACAAAACATTTCATATTTGTTTATTTGAAAATGGTTTGATGGTGCTACTCGCAAGTAGGCTAAGGCGTGGATTTGCCACCCTCGGGTGGGCTTAGAAAACATGATTTTGCCACTATCTAGTGGGCTTAAAACACACATTTGATGAATTGTTCCAATTCAAATAACCCAACCTTCACCCACAAGCATTCAGGCAGATATATCACATAAGCAATTGGCCTAATGGTAAGCATGCTATCATGGCAGTCACTCACACGCATGAAAGGATGCTAAAGCATAAAACTTACCGAGTACTCCAAGCCAAAACAGAAACTAATTAGAAATCCATGCATGATCCTAACTATACAGAAATGCCTAATGCAACACATGCAAAAATGCAACTATAGCAGGCTCGGCTATTCTAAACATGGCATATGAAATGCTACAGCTAACACCTATTCAACTTGGAATTGAAAATACAATGCAGTTAGTATGATGCACCGAGCTCGGTGCATGCAAAACAAATGAATGAATGCAAACATGCTGTCATACTGTATGCTAATTGAAACATGCCCTAATCTAACCATCATAAGCTGGTAAATAAAAGGGAGAAAGACGTGGGATTGGAAGACATACATCACACACACGCACACTTATTACAACATTGCCCTCGCACAGAGGGTCCGAATAAATAATATACAGTCCCAAATATATAGTACAGTCCAAATAAATAATATAGTCCAAATATGTACAGAATCCAAATTAAATAACAAATTTAACTAGGAAAGCGGTAAACTAGCATGCAAGCTAGGGACTGCCACGACTCTGTTCCAAATGATGGATGATGCATGCTCGGGTTGCTTGGCACGGAAATCCACTACGATGCCCCAATTAACCTCTGTTTGCGATTGATGCCGGAATGCTGTGCAAGGCCTTTGAAAGGCTACTGATTCTTGATTTGCTGCAACAGAGAGCAGGAAAAGGGCATGGCAATGTATTTTCACAAATGTATGCATGCCTCGATCCTCGTGCCACCAATCACGCATATCGATGCATGATGGCCGAGGAGTCGAATTGCACGACTCAATATGAAATGAATGCACATATAAACACAACAAAACCTAAACTCCATCATGGATAATCCGGAGTGTCGGTGACTGGGAATTGAGACACGTTCCGTCACTCGAAGTACGAAACGTGCCTCGTTTCCCGTGCTCAGGCTAACTCCTATCCCAAGCACAATGCAATATGCATGACATGCATGAATGCAACTAATATACAACCTAGCATGGACAATGCTATGAGATGGCATACAAAATGCACGTTGTAACATGGTATACACAATGTGCTAACATACAACCTAGCATACGCGATGCTGTGAAATGAAATGGCATACACAATGCATAATGGACTTACAACAACATGAGTAGACCTCAGCCGCACTCACATAAGAGGCCATGGGATGAAAAATGAGACACTCGAAATGCGCACACACATGCACGCAAACCGAGGACCGATCCTAAGGCACCAAACACCACTCTAACAAGACATGGCAAGGCGTGGAATATGGCATACTAGCATGAAAATTTCAGTAGCAAAATATGATGCAAAACAGCCCCGAAACATGGCAATATGGCACCCGATGCATGAGACGAACCCCGAAACTCAAAACTAGGCATGCGCAATGACCTATAGCTGTACAAAACATGCACTATTTGAACATGAAGTGTGAAGAAAGATTCAAGGCAGTCCCAAAATAAGCATATTTACAGTTTTAAGCAAGGCCAAAAAGTGAACACAAATAGGGCTAAGTTAACATGCAAAAATGGCCCCGAAAGAGAGATAAAGAAGCAAGTAGCAGCTGCTGGCTCCAAACAATGAAGAGCCCTTCAACAAAGTTGAAGAGGGGCTCAAAACAAGAGTTTATGGCCGAGCCCAAAACAGTGCACAAGCAAGCTTAAAATACTATGCAAAATAAGGCCTAAAAAGAGGTTTAAACACAAAGTGTAAAAAGGGAGCCTCAAACAGCAAAATACCCTTTATCAAACATGAAGAGGGGGTCAAAATAAGGCTATTTATAGTTCGGACCAGAGCCCAAAAATACAAGCACAAGGGGCTAACAAAACATGCAAAAATAAGGCCAAGAGAGGGATAAAGAGGCAAGTGACAAAAGGAAGCCTCAAACAGTGAAGAGCCCTTCAACAATGTTGAATAAGGGCTCAAAATAGGCCACTTTAGAGTTTATAACCAAGCTCAAAACAGTTTACAAATGAGCCTAAAATACTATGCAAGAAAGAGGCATACAAGAGAGGTAAAGAAGCAAGTGTTAAAAGGAAGCCTCAAATAGGGAGAGACCCTTAAACAAACATGAAGAGGAGCTCAAAATAATGCTATTCTCAGTTAGGGTCGGAGCCCAAATATGCAAGCAAGAGGAGCTAATATGTTGAGCAACAATAGGCAAGAAAGAGGGAGAAGGAGACTTACCCTTGTAGCCTAAACCTTTGACAACTCTTGGACCAAGTTTGGTGGCTCCTTAGCTCTGGAAAATAGCTCCAAGTGGCTGGAATGGATGGTGGTGGTGGTATGGTGCTAGGTGGTGGTGTAGAAATGGTATAGTGTTTGGGAGGTTTTGAGGGTTGGAGTGTAGAGAGAGAGAGATATAATGCAAGAACCTAAAGCAAATTTTTGTAACCCCTTAACACACAGCTGGGGGGTCTGCTATATAGGCAAAAGAGGGGGAAAAGAGGGGGGAAAATGGGGGGGAAAGAATTCAAGTTTCCCCCCAAAAATGCAGCCCCCCGGATACAAAATCTGGGGGGAAACAGAGGGCATATCTGTAATGTACCAGTGGAGGGGATCATGGCCGGCCTGTTATTGGAGTAGCAGGTGGTCGGCCAGCCCTTCCCATGGCCGGCCGGCCAAGGGTCAAAAGGTTCAATCATGATTAGTGGCCGGCCACCCCAGAAAGAGGGCCTCCCATGTGTGCACAACACAACCATGTAGTCAAAAACTGGAGAAAGTGAACCAGGAGAGAGAAAAGGCCACTTTTATGAGGGGTTCAAAAGGGTCACACAGAATTACTGGCCGGCCATATGATATTGGTGGCCTCCCAGGTGTGTACAACACAAATATGTGGTTTGGGGCAAGAAAAAGTGGCCTTAGGGTGGTCAACATTGGCTTTCAAGTGAGAAAAACGGGCGACGGTGGGCGATGAAGGGATAAAACTGGTTGTCAGAACAATTACTGGCCTCCTACCCTTCTATGACCTTCCTAAAAATGAAATAGAGGTCCCTGCCAAAAATGAACTCAAACCGATGCAAAATGGAGGTTCGGGGGCCGAAACGCGCAGCCCGAGGCCCCGAAAACTGACTGTTAGGCACCGGAAGTGGTGTCCGACCACGAAGTTGGTTTTTCAAGCCACAGTGTCCCTCAAAATGGAGCAAATAAAATGCTTGCCAAAAACCAGAGCAAATGGAGGTGGTTAAGCGGTCCCGAACCGAGGCACACGACCAACGGCTCCGAAAAACCAGAAACCGGACTCCAAACGGGCAAAATGGCCTACGACCACAAAACGTAGCCTACGGCCACTGAGAGATGATCTACGAGACCTCTCCCTCCCTTCGGGAAGAGAAAACAGAGAAAACAGAGCCTGGTTCGCAAACCGAGGCAAGACATGAAAGAGTCTGGAAGTCCGGACGCAAGGCTCGCAGCCGAGACTCTGAAACCTCAGAACGAGTACAATATGCACCATCACCGAGCGCTCAATCGGTGACGTCTGAGTCTTAAGGTCGGTAAAAAATGGGGTGTCTACAGTTGCCCCTCTTTGACAGAACTCGAAAGTCACACGTGGCGGGAGTGAATGTCAAAGCCCAGAGACGACCCATTTTTGACAAGGCTGAAGACTTAGACAAACAGGAAAGATAGCAAAGATGTGCCCGCAGGCATGCCCACAGGCAGGGGGCAAGATGCAAAATGATATGTAGGAAGATTTTGATAATTAGACTTATACGCCACGCGAAGTCGGTTTGAAAATTGGACTTACACGCTACGCGAAGCCGGTTTGATAATTGGACTTATACGCTACGCGAAGCTGGTTTGATAATTGGACTTATACGCTACGCGAAGCCGGTTTGATAATTGGACTTATATGCTACGCGAAGCCGGTTCGAAGATTGAGGATTCATGCAATGCACTGTAATGTAGTGGCTAAAATGCAATGTAATAGCTAAGAGGTAAATGTACCTTACAGGGGCAATTGGCAATGACTTACCTCATGCTGCTGGGGATCTTTCGCTTCTTCTTGGTTGAACTGCAGGTACTACTTTTCTCCCTGACTATGGTCGCAGCTTTCCCTATTCTCCAACAGGGTGACAGACTAGGTTGGATCAGTATCCAGAATTGAGGTGCATGCAGATGCTATCTCAATCTATGGGGCTGCCATATAGATTTCAAGGCGAGGATACACCACTGGGTATTTAAACCAGACTTTAGTCTCGGAAATCCTGAACCTTTGCGTTCTAGTGTAGACGCGCCCGCGTGGCCTCATGCTACAGTTCGGACTCAATTTGTGTCACGGTTCTTAATCTGAACCAAAGAGTCCAAATCTGGCAAATCGTTTTGAGAAACAGATTTTTGAAAAAGTAGTGCCAAACATGGACTGCTTTGCCAGATACAGAGTCGCCACCTAAATATTTTTTATGGGAGAATTTAGGAAACCCTGACTCGGTGCCGAAGGCCACATGTCCGTCATCACCGGAGTTGTCTCGGCTCGGGAGCTTGGGTACGATCGGGGAAGGTCAGCTATGAGCACCCCCTTTCGCCCGGTCCGAAGACCGGCCTCTACTAACCGTGATATCCAGTTTTGAAAACGTTTATGTATTCTTACCCCGATTATCAGCCTAGAATTACTATGTTATGCACACAGCAAACAAGTATAGACCAAATCACCTAAATTGGAACAAAACATTTCATGTTTGTTTTGAAAATGGTTTGCTACTCGCAAGTAGGCTAAAATGCAGATTTTGCCACCTTCAAGTGGGCTTTTTAGAAAAGACGGTTTTGCCACTATCTAGTGGGCTTAACAAATATAGTTTTAACGCATTATCCCAATTTAAGCAGTTGGACCTCCACCCACAGGCATTCAGGCAATTTATCTCATGTAAACACTTAGCCGCATGGCAAGCATACTCTTATGGCAACATTCACACGCATGTTGGATGCTAAAGCATAACCACTTACATTGTACTCCGTGCCAAAACAATAAACTAGTTAGCAAATGTGCGTGTCCTAGTTCATGTTATTTTGCCTAATGCAACACATACAAGGTGCAATTCTAGTTAGGCTCGGTTAACCTAAATATGGCATACGATATGCAACCAACTAATTCATGTATTCAATTTTGGAATTTGAAAATACGAATGCGGTTAGCATGATGTACCGAGCCCGGTGCATGTTAACAGATGCATGAATGCACGCATGCATATCATAAGGTATGCTAATTTCAAAAATGCCCTAATCTACCATCATAAGCTGGTAAATAAAAGGGAAGAAAGAAATGGGGATTGGAAGACATACACACACTCACCCACACTTATTACATGTTTACCCTCACTCAGAGGGTTCGAATTAATATTACAGTCCCAAAATAATGAACAAATAAAATTATTACAAAATTTCCTAATTAATTAAAAAAAAGAGGAAGCAAAAGAATGAAGAGGGTGGCCACAGCCTCTGCCTCGGGGCGCGCAGATGATGCATGCTCGAATCCGTCCTGCCCGGAAAACCCGTACTATGCTCTTGTCGCCTCTGTTTGTACTGCCTTGTCTTTCTGAAAATTTCCAAAGTGCTGGAACAAGCTCTCTGCATCCTGCAGAGCACCACCGGCCAGACAGAATTGCCACCGGCACTCCGAAATTCCCGTCGGCACTTTATCAGATTCATCGGCACTCCAGATAGTGCCGGTCGGCACTAAATTATGCCGGTCGGCAGACACTTCCTGCAATAGACAGTTTGACAGCAAACAGAGGACAGGCAGTGCATAGTATGGAGTTTTTGGACACATGTAAGCATGGTCCTACTTCTTATCATATTTTAGACTCAAAGAAGCATGACTTTCGATCCTTGAATCATCAATGGTACATGATGAGTCAAAGGATCGAATTTGCCATTTGATATGAAAATGCATGCAACAAACAACATGAAAAACCGAGGCCTTATCAAGTTAGAGTCAAAGGTCCCGATGACCGGGAATCAAGGCGCGTTGCATCACTTGAAGTATGAATGGTCCTTGATTCCCGAACTTAGTTTGACACCCCAAACCAAGTAAATGCAATGCATGTAATGCTCAACAAGGCTCAAATACATCATGCCACCAAGATATAAAGCACAACAAACATTATGCAACCAACATGACAAATGTACAATGCTAAGCATACAAGGTACAAAAATGGTGCAAACATGGACCAAATTGACTATGGGATTGATGTGCTACAAAGCTTAATGGAACAACTATGCAACAAACATGGAGCAAGCATGCAAGAGGGCTTAAAAATGGCAAAAGGGCAGACCCTTACCCTCCTCAAAACGGTGGCCAAGAGTGCTCAAAATGATAGACAATCAACTCATGTTAACAAGCAAATTCATGGTCCCAAAGCTAAGGCACACAAGGAGACAACTTACCTTCAATGACATGACCACTCATGGCATGATCAAGACAAGTAAAAACAGAATCTATGCATGCAAAATAGGACCCCAAAAGCTCCTAATATGGCAACTAAGATATCCCCCATGAAGCAAATACACTAAGGCTCATTCTTAGGCATAAGAGGACACACCCTCAAGACATGAAAAAGACCATGTATGCACACATGTAAGCATGATTCTTGGACTAAAATATGACCCTAGATGATGCCAAATCAAGAGGGTAAACACAACCATGCATGCTAGAGGTCAAAATGCTCAAAGCTTCCAAGCCAAAATACAAAGCAACTCTAACAAACATGCTAAACATGACCAAGTTGATGACCAACAGATGTTAAGCATGGAAAAACAATGCTAAATGCTCCATGGAACCAAGCCAACACACACAAAAATCATGGCCTAATCATGGGATGTATTTTTAAGCAAGATGGAGCAATACAAAGCAAATATCACAAGCATACAAGAGGGCCAAACCCGGCCAAAAACAGAGGTTATGTAAGACCTAAGATGCCTAAAAAAGTGCTGAAATGAAGCCAAGAAACAACAAGCACACATGCTATCCTTTTGAGCCCAAAAAGCAAGGAAACAAAACCATAAAGGGGGAGGGGTGTCCCTCCCCTATGCAAGACTTCAAACCAACTTTTTTGACACTAAAATACACTGATTTTTGGTGATCAAAAGATCAAAATGCTGAAGTGAACGAAACCTTATCAAAAAGGCACCAAAATAGGCCAAACAAGGCCTATGAGGGTGAGTTTGCAATCTAACCACAAAGTGACCTTAATGAAAGTGTTAGAGCAGGAAAATATGAGCCTTTTTTATGTTATACACAAGAGCCAAAACAATAAACAAAATAGGTAGAAAATCAATGCAAGTTTGGGGAATAAAAGGGAAGATGCTCACCCTTGAAGAACCCTTGAAGAACAAATGGCCTAACCTCCTTCTTTGGATCAAAACCAGTCCAAAACTCAAGAAACAACTCCCCCAAGCCCCTCAATCTCGGACTAAGGTGTAATGGTGTGTGTAATGGTGCAAAAGTAAGGTAAAACACACCTTTTGGGCCAAGAAACACACACAAGAAGGGAGAGGGAGAGAGGTATAGAGATAATATGTATCTATATCTCTAAAGGCTGATTTTGCTTCTGTTTTTCTAACCTAGAACCAAGAGGAAAGCCTCCCTCTTATAAGGATCCCTCTTGCAAAGCTTATTCAACAAGCTTGGCTAGAGGGAAATCCCTCCATACACGTGTATGGAGGGGAAAGGAGTTGGTGCCAGCTATCACAGCTGGCACAAAATATCTCCATAAAGTGGAGGAACAGTGGTCGGCTGCCCAAAAAGGCTATTCCGGCAAAAAACAGTGCCGACCGGCAACATATTATGCCGACCGGCAATAAAGTGTGCCGACCGGCAAACAAAATTGCCGATGGAAGAAAAAGACCAGCCGGTGGCCTCCAGCCACTGCCGGTGGTGTATGGGGATGTCTCACAAGGCATTCCCTGCCCCTCTAAGGCAAAACAAAAGTGTTTGGTGCAAAACCAGACACTAAACAGTCGAGTTCGGGGATCCTGAGGCAAGGCGCGCGAGCCGAGACCTCCGGGAACTCCAAACGAACACAATCATGGATGATCACCGAGTGTTCAAACGGTGACGTCCAAGTCTTGAGGACGGTCAAAAATGGGGTGTCTACAGTTGCCCCTCTTTGACAGAACTCGAAAGTCATAACAATGACGGGAGTGAATGTCAAAGCCCAGAGACGACCCATTTTTGACAAGGCCGAAGACTTAGACAAACATGCAATACAAATAAGATATGCGCCCGAAGGCAGGGGCAAAATGCAAGACAATGCACGGAGCCGAGCATAACTCATGATCATGCAAAGAAAGCTGTAACGAAGCAAACATGCAACAGTTTTAAGCTAGCATACCAAACTACACTACAATGCAGAAAGGACGTAAGAGAATTATGGAATTCTCAAAAAGTCTCACTCGGGAGATATAATACCTGTGCGGCTCGTCGGGTTGCACCAGCTTCAAATGAACCGTACATACAATATCGTGCCTGCAAAGAAAACAAACTTAACAGGTACAATATGGTTAGCGACATGCATGACAATGCAAGAATAGTGGTGTACTCGAAATGCGTGACAGCGCGAAGTAAGTAGAGAGCATGACAATGCATATTGAAATACAACTAGGCAAGCGGAGCAAGCGGTCTACGCAGGCGACGAAATTGATCACAAGCACGCGGTCTACGCAGGCGATGAAACTAAACAAGCGGTCTACGTAATTAACACATGCGGTCTATGCTGGTGACGGAGTTAAACATGCGGTCTACGCAAGTAATGGAATTAAACATGCGATCTACGCAATCAAAACATGCGGTCTACGCAGGTAATGGAATTAAACATGCGATCTACGCAATCAAAACATGCGGTCTACGCAGGTAATGGAATTAAACATGCGATCTACGCAATCAAAACATGCGGTCTACGCAGGTAATGGAATTAAACATGCGATCTACGCAATCAAAACATGCGGTCTACGCAGGTAATGGAATTAAACATGCGATCTACGCAATCAAAACATGCGGTCTACGCAGGTAATGGAATTAAACATGCGATCTACGCAATCAAAACATGCGGTCTACGCAGGTAATGGAATTAAACATGCGATCTACGCAATCAAAACATGCGGTCTACGCAGTTAATGGAATTAAACATGCGATCTACGCAATCAAAACATGCGGTCTATGCAGGTAATGGAATTAAACATGCGATCTACGCAATCAAAACATGCGGTCTACGCAAGTAATGGAATTAAACATGCGATCTACGCAATCAAAACATGCGGTCTACGCAGGTAATGGAATTAAACATGCGATCTACGCAATCAAAACATGCGGTCTACGCAGGTAATGGAATTAAACATGCGATCTACGCAATCAAAACATGCGGTCTACGCAGGTAATGGAATTAAACATGCGATCTACGCAATCAAAGGAACGTACTATTACACAGCATAATCGAAACAATTTGCGGGGCTCACAAAGCATGAAAAGGATACGGGGCGGGACATTCTTCGCATGCATCGAGCGTTGCTTGCAGAAGTTGTGATCTGAGGTCAACTCAAAGGTTCACGTTTCAAAGGTGTGATTTCCCGTAATGTGAGGGCGTCCGACAACGCGGCTGACCCGAACAAAGATGCGGAAGGTGCGTTAACCGCAAGGGGAGTTTCACCGGTATCAGTTCTGATACTTGGCTACCCTGCCATTCTACGTTTTATTTTCCTTTTTACTAGTAGTTTAAGCACATTGCACTGCCTCAGGCAGGTTTATTTTCTTTCTCAAAATTCATACACTTTGCAAAACATGTGATGGGGAATGAAACTAATCATTTTATTCAAAAGGTGTTGCATTTGTGGATCTTCTGTGCATCGCATCGCAGGGTTTCACACCACAATGTGAACGAAATTGAACTCATTTTGGAAATTCGTCATCGTAATAATCAGGTAGTGAACCGACTTACAACTCGATAAGCAAAACAAAGCTATGACACAACCAAACAAGTGTGAATACAACTCGATAAACGAACCGAGAGCTACAAGAGAGCGAAATACAACTCGATAAGCAAATGTTCAAAACTCGATAAGCAGACGGGCGTGACTTCGCAAGAGTTTATCGCCGGGGGGGATTTGGAGGTGGTGAAGTTCCCCAATTCTTAGCATAAACAGCTCAGGAGACCAGGGAGGAAGCCCACCGGCACGGTGTAGGAACCACCGGCTGCAAGGAGTGGCTACCGGCCGTATGTCTGTTTTGTCGGCAAACTGAAATGGCCGGTCGGCATATTTTTATGCCGGTCGGCATATATTTCTGGCCGGTCGGCACTAAACGAGGGGAACCACCAGAATGTTGACACCTGTCTCCCCACTCAACCTTATCTCCTACAAAAGATCCCAGCTTCGTAGTTTTCCTCATTTTCACACTGATTTGCTCCAATGGAAGAGTTTCTTGCTCAAAATCTCACAGCTTGGATTGCTAGCTTGGATGGCTCAGAAAAGGTGAATTTCCGGGGTTTCGGCATAAATGCACTATTCACTCTGGGTCGTACCCCGTTGCATCTCCCGTTTCTTCACGCCGCGGCAAGATTTTGGAATCCGGTGACACATGTCTTTAGCTTCGCCGGGCAAGAGATATGTCCTACCTTTGAAGACTTTCGAGCATTAATGGAGTCCGAGCGCGACGAGGAGCTCCTACCCCAACTTAATTTTGGTCATGCCCAATCCTTAGGGCGCATGTGTGGACTCAGCATGCGCGATGCTCGGTCTTTGACGGATGGTGGGATGTTAGACATTCCGAGTTTGGCCAATCGATTTTCTGATACTGGTGATCGCAGCAACCATCACTGGCAAGGCTTCCGGCGACATGCGCTCTGCTTGTGCATGCTGTCTCATTTCCTGTTCATTTCGGGCTCTGGAGGGGCTAGTGTCCGGCTGATTGAGGTTGCCCAAGGCTTGAGAGAGGGCAAGAGCTGTATCGCCATGGTTCTGGCCGAGACACTAAGGGGCCTAGACGCCTTTTACTGTCATGAGGCGACTAGGTTGGCAGGGAGTCCACTATTGCTACAGGTAATATTTCCCACCCAATCTCGCATTTCTGTATTGCTCACATCACTCGGCCCTCGAGCTCAGTCTTTTCTCACAAAACCCCATTCTCACTTTTCTCTCCTCGTACATCTCTCTATTCTTTAATCTCTCATTTTTCAATCCCTCCCCAGGTGTGGTTGATGGATAAATTGCAGGTTGTGGACTCCTGCCCAGCATATTCAGCTCGCGGCTACTTCTTCCGGCATCGTCTAGTTAATGCCTTGGATGAGGAATGGTGGTTCGCTTGGATGTGCCACTTGTCCGCAGACCGTATTGCTTGGCGGTGCTCTTGGTTGAACCTTCCGGCAATGAGTTACAATATGCCTCGGCAGACTGGGATTCAACTGGTCGGTCTCACTCATTGTGTATTCTATTTCCCATTTCGGATTCGACGCCAATTTGGCCATGATCAGACCTGCCCGCCAGAGGGGATAGACTATCCTGCTGCATTTCCAGCCCGAGGCGCGCAGCTTGCTTGGCAGGCCACTGTGTGGAGGGTGAGAGAACTCCTGGCCCCCGCTCCTACTTTCAGTTGCACTTTATCTGACGAGTGCATAGATTGGCTCAATGAAGAAGCACAGATCGGGCCCAGCTTGGCATCAGAGGCTTCGACCAGCTCTGGGAGGGGGCGCAGGAACACCTGACTTGACCATGCCCTAGATTTATTGCTTTATTAGTATTTTCAAGTTTTCTTTCATGAATGTAATAAAAAGCAACTTCAATTGTTTGTAAGAGCAGGAAGACTCTGTTTTGAAATCAATGAAATTGAAAGTTCTGGTACTAAGAATTTTCCACTTTGGTCCGAAAATAGTCGGAGTTGTAAAAAGATTATTTGAACGAAGTCAGCTTATATTAAAACTTTTCAAAAACATTTTTGATTGTGGATCAGAACTGGACACGCCTGAGATCTGTCGCTTGAGATGCACAACCCCAAATTCCTGCAACTGGAAAGTTGCCCCTAGTCTGAAGAGCCTCGTAGCACCGCCTAACAACGGAAAGTTACCCCTAGTCTGAGTGGCACTGCACCGGAGATTCCAACGAATGCTGATGGACAAAGGTGGCTGAGATGATCAAATGGACAAAGTTGATCGGGGAAGTGTCATGGCTGAACTTCAGGACGAAGCTGCCTACGTATCCCAAAGATGGGAATCAAGCCTTACGTAGTTCCGGCTCGGGTTCACTCGAGTATTTTCACTCTCCTTTTGCGCTCTAACTTTTGCCAAGGCCGCCCTTTGCGGGTTTTCAGCCTTGCGAGCTCAGTTTTTATATTTTCTAATTTTTTGTGCTCTAACTTTTGCCTAGGTCGCCCTTTCGGGTTTTCGGCCTAGCGAGCCTCTCAAGGGTAGTATTTCTTCAACTTGTCCATATTGATCGGTTGAGAGAATTCTAAGCCATCTAAGTCCATTAGAACCACAGCTCCGCCTGACCAGATGGTTTTGATGATGTAGGGACCAGTCCAATTGGGTCTGAACTTGCCCCTCGGGTCGTGGATGGGAGCTCGGTTGTCTTTGAGTACCAAATCCCCTTCCTTTAGATTTCTGGACTTAACCTTCTTGTTAAAAGCCCGAGCAATCCTGCGCTGATAACTCTGAACGTGGTACAGTGCTTTCAGTCTTCTTTCATCAAAGAGCATTAGTTCCTCGAACCTGCTCTGCTGCCAATCTGCCTCAGCTATCTGACATTCGGCCAATACCCGTAAAGACGGAACTTCAATTTCAATAGGTAGAACAGCCTCCATTCCATAAACTAACGAATACGGAGTTGCTCCGGTAGAAGTTCTAATCGAAGTCCTGTAGCCCCACAGAGCGAACGGCAACTTATCTGGCCAATCTCGATAGGTCTCCACCATTTTTCGCAGTATATGCTTGATGTTCTTGTTGGCGGCCTCAACTGCTCCATTGGTTTGCGGCCGATACGTAGATGACTTATGAAAAGCCACGTTATACTTTTCCAACAAGTCGACCACTTCTTTCTTAAAGTGGGATCCATTGTCCGAGATGATCTCATTTGGCACCCCGTAGCGACAAATGATGTTGTTTCTGATGAACTTTGCGACGTGCGACGCCTTCAACACCGCGTATGATTGGGCCTCGACCCACTTTGTGAAATAATCTATCGCTACGAGGATATACTCATGTCCGTTCGATCCCTTCGGGGTAACAGCTCCGATTACATCGATCCCCCACACGGAAAACGGCCACGGGGAAGTCATATTGTACAATTTGGATGGTGGGATGTTCATACGGTTTGCATGGATCTGGCATTTGTGGCATCGCCGAACAAAGCCGATACAATCCTCTTCCATGGTCGACCAGTAATAGCCCTGTCTAAGGATTTTTCTGGCCAACATTACTCCATTCATGTGTGCACCGCATTCTCCTCCATGGATGGCCTCCATTAGGCGCTTCGACTCTTCAGCTTCTACACAGAGCTTATGCATTCCCAGATGACCTCTTTTGTACAGTTTACCTCCGCAGATGATGAACTGAATAGCCATTCTTCTAATGGCCCTTTTATCCTTGGTGCTTGCCCCTATCGGATACGTCTCCTTTTCCAAGAAGTTCCAAATATCGTAATACCAGGGGTTGTCGTCTTGGGTCTCATCTATGGCGGAAACTAACTCGTATGCTGGCGCAAACTTCTGATCAATGATGACTGGACGCATCCGGACTCCCGACGGGATGTCTATCATGGAAGATAGAGTTGCTAACGAATCTGCAAACCTGTTGTTCTCTCTTACGAGGTGGGTGAAATTTAGTTTCTCGAACCGAGGAATTAACAAATCCAAGGTTTGGTGGTAAATTATCATCCTTTCCTCCTTGACCTTCCAGTCTCCTTTTGCTTGAGACACAACAAGATTCGAATCCCCAATGACGTCCAACCGTCTTACCCCTAGCTCTAGGGCTGCTTCCAGACCAGCAATACATGCCTCATACTCTGCCTCATTGTTCGAGACTCTGAACTGGAGCTTAAATGCCAAAGGGATACGGGAATCGTCAGACGCTATCAGCAACACTCCTATCCCATACCCATACTGGTTTGACGCTCCGTCAAAGTACATCGTCCAAGTTTCATCCTCGATATGCAGAATCGCTTCATCTGGGAATAGGTACTCAACCGCTTCATCCCCCTCAACCGGGTGGTCGGCGAGGAACTCCGCTACTGCTCTCCCTTTCACCGACTTGCGTGTTACATACTTCAAGTCGAATTCGGAAAGCAAAAGCAACCAACGAGCTAGCCTACCTGTAAGTGCTGGTTTCTCAAAAAGATATTTGATGGGATCCAAACGTGAAACCAACATTACAGAGTGAGCTAACAGGTAGTGCCGCAGCTTCCGGGTAGCCCATACCAAGGCCAAACAAGCCTTCTCCAGTGGTGTATAGCGGGTCTCGTAATCCAGCATCTTCTTGCTCAGATAATAGATAGCCCTTTCCACTTTGTCTTCCGACTCCTGTGCGAGCATGCAGCCCATGGTGGTCTCAGTTACCGAAAGATACAATATCAACGGTCTCCCTGGTTCTGGCAGTGACAATACAGGCGGGTTCTGTAAATATTCTTTGATCTGCTCAAAAGCTGCTTGACATCGGCCGTCCCATTGGAATTTCTTTCCTTTCTTCAGGAGGCCAAACAGTGGTTCACAAGTCACGGTTAGTTTAGAGATGAACCGCCTTATGAATTGCACTTTACCTAGAAAGCCTCGCACCTCCTTTTCAGTCCTTGGTGGTGGCATTTCTAAGATGGCCTTGATTTTGGAAGGGTCGACCTCGATGCCCCTTTGCGTTATCAGAAACCCTAGCATCTTTCCTGCTGTAACACCAAAAGTACACTTCTGGGGATTTAGCCGCAGCCGAAATTCTCTGATCCTTTGAAAAAACTTTTGTAAGGCGGTGTAGTGGCCCTCTCTTTCTTTGGACTTGACAATCATGTCGTCCACATACACCTCGACCTCTTTATGGATCATATCATGCAATATCGTAGTTGCTGCCCGCTGATAGGTAGCTCCCGCATTTTTCAGCCCAAATGGCATCACTCGATAACAATATGTACCCCACGGGGTAGTGAATGCAGTCTTCTCCCGGTCCTTGGGCGCCATTACTATCTGATTATAGCCTGAGAAACCATCCATAAACGAAAGCAAGGCATGTCCTGCCGTGAAATCTACCAGTTCATCGATGTGTGGCAAGGGAAAGTCGTCCTTCGGACTGGCCCTGTTCAAATCTCTGAAGTCTACACAGACCCGAATTCTGCCGTCTTTCTTCGGTACCGGAACAATGTTGGCCAACCAAGTCGGATACTCAGACACCAACAGGAAGCCTGCGTCAATCTGCTTGGTGACCTGTTCCTTGATCTTAATGGCCCAATCAGGGCGGATCCTCCTGAGCTTCTGTTTGACAGGTCGGGCCTCGGGATCAAGAGGGATCCGGTGCTGTACAATCTCAGGATCGATTCCAGGCATGTCTTCATAGGACCACGCAAAAACATCTTTGAAATCTTTTAACAAAGCGACTAAGCGCTCGCGTTCCTCAGAAGACAACGTGGACCCGATCTGGACCAGCCGCGGGTCATTCTCAGTACCAACATTCACAGTGGTGATTTCATCCATTAAAGGTTTAACAAATCTTTCCTGCTCTTGATCAATTAACCGTTGCAAAACCGGAGGAATTTCTTCCTCGTCGTTTTCATCAAAATTTTGAAAATCCTGATTTAAGCAATAAATCAAAGGCACAGAAAAATACTCCGAAACCACACCCACGTCGTTCTCATTAAATACTTCCGAGCCGTCGGATTCTTCCGTTACAACAGACTCAAAAGAAAATGAAAAAGACGATCTAGACAGGACTGTGGTATCCGGGTTATCACCCCCGGGAATACCGGACTTAGACTCAGTTGAGCTGGAATCTGATTCCGACGTACAAGATTCGGTAGAATCAGATTCCGGCTCACTACCTGACCCGGTGCTGCTTGATAGAAAGCCTTCTTCATATTGCCAGATGAGAGAAGGTGCGATGGATGCATCCAAAATAGCTGATGGTAGGCCCGCAGCCGCTTCATTCCCAATCACACATACCGAGGAGCTATCCCCCAAGCACCTCTGTTCGATCGGAGGATCTGACAGCAGACATGCCAACGCTGCCCCCATTTCATTTTCAGCGTCCTCGGACTGCACCTCCTTACTTTGCTTGGCCTCAGCCGATAGATCTGCCTGCCCTTCGGCGATGTCATCCTCAAGTAACTGTAAATCAAAGAAAATTTCAAATCCCGGTACGCGCTTCTTCTCCGCATTGAGCCACGGCTCCGGGAAGCCACAGAACGGAAAGTCCTCCCCCTCCCGGACGAAACGTCCGTTCAGGGTCCCCCGAATGGGTTGGTGCATCAAGTCAAAGGGCTTCCCTATCTGTTTCGCCCTGGCCCTTCTGGCCATTTCCTTTCCTTTCCTTATCCAATCCTCTTTGGTGGGCAAGTAGCCCAAACCAAAGGTATGGGGGTTATGTGGCACCTCGGTCGATGCTGCGGCACCTTTCCTACCGCTCTTGCCTAATCCCATCCCGGGGATGTGCTGGAGTTTGTTCATGAGATAAACTGCTTGGGCGCTGACATACACCCCTTCGTTAGCTGCCATGATGTTCTGTACAACCCGAGCCTCGGCCAAGGTAAAACCTGATATGAACACATCTTCTATGCCATGCTCAATTTCTAGAACAGGCGTAGACACCTCTGGTGGTGGATGAATTGATGAATTTCCAAAAACAATCGCTACTCCCTTCCCATAGGGGTATTTCACCACTTGATGTAAGGTAGAGGAGACCGCCTTTACCTGATGCAGCCACGGCCGTCCCAAAAGCAAGTTGAACGTTGCAGGAACCTCCAAGACATGGAAATCTATCTCATGCTGTCCGGGCCCAACCTTTGTTTGAATCTTAACTGTCCCCATTACCTCCCGGCTTGTGTTATCATACGCCCGAATTACCTGGGCCGTTGGTATAAAATCCGCGACTTTCAAACCAATCGCATAAGCTGTCCTTGCCGGGCAGACATTGATAGCGGATCCCGTGTCGACAAGTACCACAGGTATCCATTTATCTCTGCACTCGACAGAGATGTAGAGCGGCTTGTTATGGTTTGCACCCTCGGGTGGCAGCTCTTTGTCAGAAAAATTCAATGCTGGGGAATTCCCTCCTGAAAAGACTAATCCCACCAGCTGCTCGGGCGTGGTGTCTATGGACAGCTTGGCCTTGTCCATGGCTGTAAGGACAGCTTGTCTATGTACTCGAGAAGCCATAAGCAGTCCCCAGATGGAGATGTCTGCTTGTATCTTTTTCAATTGTCTCAATACGGCCTCATCTTCGAGTTGCTTCTCCTTTTGTTTCTCTGCTTCATTATCTTTCCCAGACGCCTCTGGTTGATCTAGGTGTGGAGGCTTGAAATACCGTCCACTCCTAGTCATGTGATCGACTTCGCCGATATACCAGGTATCATCTGGTTGGTTACCTTTCCAATCCTCGTCCGTGTGGGCAAGACATAGATCGTCGTCTTCCCACCACATACCATCTGCGACTGACAAGCATCTGTCTGGTTCTGGCACAACTGTCTCGATACTCACAGTACCTCTTACCCCTATGTTCACAGCATCCTCCATTTCCGTACTTGCGGCGGTTTCGACCCCTACGTGGCCTTTTGCTTTTCTAATCCTCTCAGAATCCTCGAATCTTTCTTGTTCTGACTTTGTCAATGCAGTAGATTGCTCACTGATCCCTGTACTTAAAATGCTCCATTCCCGAGCGAAACTCTCGACGCCGGCGCTCTCCGGCGATGTATTCTGCTTTTCGACACTCCCGGGCGTTGTTGACATTCCTGCCCCTGCCGGGCCTTGTTCTGACTGGAACTCCCCTATTACATCCGGCTGATCATCTAACCACCCCGTGGCCTCTGCTGATTCTTCATTATCATACCAGTTGATGGCTGAGTCTTGGTCATCATGAAATTGGGACTTGACAACGTCCTTTTCCACGGCTGTCAAATCATCCATTTCCTGTCCTGAATTGTCCCCTCGGATTACACACAGCTCTCCCCCGACTGGAAATTCGACATTTGGTCTATTCTGGCCCACGGGTGAAATGTAGTCATTCGGATTGTAAGCATTCCCAACATCATTCTCAGGCTCCACGGACCCTGGTTTGACAACCCCTTTCTTGTTCTCGATGGTCACCACCACTGGCTTGGGTTGGGTTATGGAGATGTCCGTCATGCACAAATCGGTGCAATCGGGGAGGAAAACTTTAGGTTTAGGTAGGTAGGAGGGTGTGATGTAGATACTGGGATCGTGGGATGCGACCCCAGTGTGGATGAAGTTGACTCTTTTGGGTGGTGGAACTTGGTTATGCGCGGGGAGAGGATTTGTGGTAACATTAGGTTTCTCAGGGGGAAGAATCACCCCATTATCAATGAGATCTTGAATCTCATGACGTAAACGAAAGCATAGGTCAGTGTCATGACCATGCTGCTGGTGGAACGCACAATATTTGGCTGGGTTGTGGGTGGCGGGTAGTCTTTCTGGTAAGGGCCGCGGCTCTAGGGGCTTCAGATGCCCTTTCCTGATCAAAACCCCCAGAGCTTTGGATAGGGGCATATAAAGTGGAGCAAAGGTTCTGGTGTTTCTGGGAGGGTATTTGGCTGTTTGCGAATTGCTTCCGGACGCGCCGGAGAATGGTGTGGCTGCTGTATTTCTCGGGGAAGGGTTAGTGGTGACCATACTTACTTCGGAGGTCCTGGCAGTCGCAGCGCCACTCGGGCCTGTATTAGTACTACGATTGAAATTTCTGCGGGGTTGGTCCCGATCATTATCAATCCAACCTTGTCTCAAGGCGTCCTCGATCTGCACCCCCATTTCATGTAAATCGGCAAAGGTGGGAAAGGGGACTACAATCATCTTTTGCATTAGCTTCGGCTGAAGATTGCGCACAATCATCTGAATCTGGTCTTTGTCTGTGGGTCTCAAGGTCATCATTGAAGCTTTAGCCCGCCATCTAGTTACAAACTCTGAGAAGCTTTCCTTGGGTTCTTGCCTCGTTGTCTCGAGATCCCGGGTCGTGATCTCGATTTGTGTGTTATACGAGTACTGCAGGATAAAGGCCTCAGCCATCTCGTCCCAGTTTCTCTTGACGTCGTCCCCCAACTTGGCATACCATGCGGACGCCACACCTGACAAGGTCCGGCCGAATAAAGATAGTTTCTGCAATCTGGTGAGGCCCATTGGCCTTAGGACGTCTGAAAACAGTCGCAGGTGTACCATGGGATCCTCAGACCCGTCAAAACGATCAATTTGGGGCATCTTAAATCGATCTGGCAGCGTCACGGCTGTGTCGATGTACCCATCTCCAATGTCCGGAATGGACTTCGCACCTTGAGATTTCTTGAACAGCTTTTCAAGCTTGTGCATTTTTAATGTCATGGGGTCTATCTCAGACTCAAAGGGAGAATCCGATACGTTAATGGGAGTGGTTGCCTTGGATTGTTGAGGCGGAATCGGGGGTGGAGCCGGCCCCGTTGGGATGTCTGTATCTTCTTGGACATTCCGGGCGTTTGGTGTTTCTTCGGGTATTGGAACCCTTAATGGAGGAGGGATTTGCTGCGAAGGTGATGCCACGGTTTGCTGTTGCAACCTCCCAATTAAATCCGCTTGCTCACTCATCACTGTAGCCTGTTGCCTGGCAAATTCTGCCTGTCGGGCAGCATCTTGCTGCATCATTTTCATGCTTTCCTGAAGTTGGCGCACCATCTCCTCTAAGCTAGCCATATTGTTCTACTCTGGTTGAATTGCTGGTATGCGTTCCCTCTCTGTGGGTGAAACGGGATCCTGATCCCTACTGTACACAGGTGGGGTAGACGAAGCCCTTTGTACCGATTGCTGAACCGATATCCTCTGCCTAGTTGCTTTCCGTTTAGTAACCGGGGGTAGAGAATGGTACACTGGTTGTCCTTCTATCAGATCCTCAGATCGATGGAGCCGGCGACCTCTGATCCAGAGTGCTTGGGGAATGTCTACTGGGTTAGACGCAATGATGCTAAACTACCTAGTAAAAAGATAAATAAAGCAATAAATAAACCAACAACCGGACAGCACAACAGCATAAAATAAACAAATAATATACAGTTGGATTTTCAAAACACATAGTCGATAAGCCGAGCACACGGTTCCCCGATACCGACCACTGTTCTCAAAATTTCTACTCCCAATACTGAGCCCTGATTCCCGCAGATAACCGATTCTTCTTAAAACTGATACTGATGCCCTCAGGCCAGATGCCCATACTTACAAACTGGTGTGTTCATTTCCCTGCAGAAATACATTCTAACAGCACATAACAAGTAAAGAGAGCCAAAACACCCCTATGTTGGGGTAGGGTTTCCCTGTCCTATTTTGTCAGGAGCTAGGGTTTCACTACGCACGCAGCGGTTTCAAACAACTTAGCATCGGGTAAGCAACCTGTCCTAGCTTGGAATGGTCACTATGGTTCCGAATATGCACTAGGTCGAATGGTCAGAAAGGGTGCCCCGGTAAAACCGGGGTTTGTGTTCCCATACTGTCAGAGCCCATAGCCGGTCAGCCTTATGGACATGCCTTGACAAGACAAGCCTCCGGCAAACCGTTCAGGAATGGCAGATGGCAAACACTGTGTTCCTAGGCGCACCAATGCACATGCAATGCAAAGAAACACATAAATGAAATCAAAACAGGATATCATGAATTTGAGTCAAACTCTCTAAAAGTCCCCAGCAGAGTCGCCAGAAACTGTAGACGCGCCCGCGTGGCCTCATGCTACAGTTCGGACTCAATTTGTGTCACGGTTCTTAATCTGAACCAAAGAGTCCAAATCTGGCAAATCGTTTTGAGAAACAGATTTTTGAAAAAGTAGTGCCAAACATGGACTGCTTTGCCAGATACAGAGTCGCCACCTAAATATTTTTTATGGGAGAATTTAGGAAACCCTGACTCGGTGCCGAAGGCCACATGTCCGTCATCACCGGAGTTGTCTCGGCTCGGGAGCTTGGGTACGATCGGGGAAGGTCAGCTATGAGCACCCCCTTTCGCCCGGTCCGAAGACCGGCCTCTACTAACCGTGATATCCAGTTTTGAAAACGTTTATGTATTCTTACCCCGATTATCAGCCTAGAATTACTATGTTATGCACACAGCAAACAAGTATAGACCAAATCACCTAAATTGGAACAAAACATTTCATGTTTGTTTTGAAAATGGTTTGCTACTCGCAAGTAGGCTAAAATGCAGATTTTGCCACCTTCAAGTGGGCTTTTTAGAAAAGACGGTTTTGCCACTATCTAGTGGGCTTAACAAATATAGTTTTAACGCATTATCCCAATTTAAGCAGTTGGACCTCCACCCACAGGCATTCAGGCAATTTATCTCATGTAAACACTTAGCCGCATGGCAAGCATACTCTTATGGCAACATTCACACGCATGTTGGATGCTAAAGCATAACCACTTACATTGTACTCCGTGCCAAAACAATAAACTAGTTAGCAAATGTGCGTGTCCTAGTTCATGTTATTTTGCCTAATGCAACACATACAAGGTGCAATTCTAGTTAGGCTCGGTTAACCTAAATATGGCATACGATATGCAACCAACTAATTCATGTATTCAATTTTGGAATTTGAAAATACGAATGCGGTTAGCATGATGTACCGAGCCCGGTGCATGTTAACAGATGCATGAATGCACGCATGCATATCATAAGGTATGCTAATTTCAAAAATGCCCTAATCTACCATCATAAGCTGGTAAATAAAAGGGAAGAAAGAAATGGGGATTGGAAGACATACACACACTCACCCACACTTATTACATGTTTACCCTCACTCAGAGGGTTCGAATTAATATTACAGTCCCAAAATAATGAACAAATAAAATTATTACAAAATTTCCTAATTAATTAAAAAAAAGAGGAAGCAAAAGAATGAAGAGGGTGGCCACAGCCTCTGCCTCGGGGCGCGCAGATGATGCATGCTCGAATCCGTCCTGCCCGGAAAACCCGTACTATGCTCTTGTCGCCTCTGTTTGTACTGCCTTGTCTTTCTGAAAATTTCCAAAGTGCTGGAACAAGCTCTCTGCATCCTGCAGAGCACCACCGGCCAGACAGAATTGCCACCGGCACTCCGAAATTCCCGTCGGCACTTTATCAGATTCATCGGCACTCCAGATAGTGCCGGTCGGCACTAAATTATGCCGGTCGGCAGACACTTCCTGCAATAGACAGTTTGACAGCAAACAGAGGACAGGCAGTGCATAGTATGGAGTTTTTGGACACATGTAAGCATGGTCCTACTTCTTATCATATTTTAGACTCAAAGAAGCATGACTTTCGATCCTTGAATCATCAATGGTACATGATGAGTCAAAGGATCGAATTTGCCATTTGATATGAAAATGCATGCAACAAACAACATGAAAAACCGAGGCCTTATCAAGTTAGAGTCAAAGGTCCCGATGACCGGGAATCAAGGCGCGTTGCATCACTTGAAGTATGAATGGTCCTTGATTCCCGAACTTAGTTTGACACCCCAAACCAAGTAAATGCAATGCATGTAATGCTCAACAAGGCTCAAATACATCATGCCACCAAGATATAAAGCACAACAAACATTATGCAACCAACATGACAAATGTACAATGCTAAGCATACAAGGTACAAAAATGGTGCAAACATGGACCAAATTGACTATGGGATTGATGTGCTACAAAGCTTAATGGAACAACTATGCAACAAACATGGAGCAAGCATGCAAGAGGGCTTAAAAATGGCAAAAGGGCAGACCCTTACCCTCCTCAAAACGGTGGCCAAGAGTGCTCAAAATGATAGACAATCAACTCATGTTAACAAGCAAATTCATGGTCCCAAAGCTAAGGCACACAAGGAGACAACTTACCTTCAATGACATGACCACTCATGGCATGATCAAGACAAGTAAAAACAGAATCTATGCATGCAAAATAGGACCCCAAAAGCTCCTAATATGGCAACTAAGATATCCCCCATGAAGCAAATACACTAAGGCTCATTCTTAGGCATAAGAGGACACACCCTCAAGACATGAAAAAGACCATGTATGCACACATGTAAGCATGATTCTTGGACTAAAATATGACCCTAGATGATGCCAAATCAAGAGGGTAAACACAACCATGCATGCTAGAGGTCAAAATGCTCAAAGCTTCCAAGCCAAAATACAAAGCAACTCTAACAAACATGCTAAACATGACCAAGTTGATGACCAACAGATGTTAAGCATGGAAAAACAATGCTAAATGCTCCATGGAACCAAGCCAACACACACAAAAATCATGGCCTAATCATGGGATGTATTTTTAAGCAAGATGGAGCAATACAAAGCAAATATCACAAGCATACAAGAGGGCCAAACCCGGCCAAAAACAGAGGTTATGTAAGACCTAAGATGCCTAAAAAAGTGCTGAAATGAAGCCAAGAAACAACAAGCACACATGCTATCCTTTTGAGCCCAAAAAGCAAGGAAACAAAACCATAAAGGGAGAGGGGTGTCCCTCCCCTATGCAAGACTTCAAACCAACTTTTTTGACACTAAAATACACTGATTTTTGGTGATCAAAAGATCAAAATGCTGAAGTGAACGAAACCTTATCAAAAAGGCACCAAAATAGGCCAAACAAGGCCTATGAGGGTGAGTTTGCAATCTAACCACAAAGTGACCTTAATGAAAGTGTTAGAGCAGGAAAATATGAGCCTTTTTTATGTTATACACAAGAGCCAAAACAATAAACAAAATAGGTAGAAAATCAATGCAAGTTTGGGGAATAAAAGGGAAGATGCTCACCCTTGAAGAACCCTTGAAGAACAAATGGCCTAACCTCCTTCTTTGGATCAAAACCAGTCCAAAACTCAAGAAACAACTCCCCCAAGCCCCTCAATCTCGGACTAAGGTGTAATGGTGTGTGTAATGGTGCAAAAGTAAGGTAAAACACACCTTTTGGGCCAAGAAACACACACAAGAAGGGAGAGGGAGAGAGGTATAGAGATAATATGTATCTATATCTCTAAAGGCTGATTTTGCTTCTGTTTTTCTAACCTAGAACCAAGAGGAAAGCCTCCCTCTTATAAGGATCCCTCTTGCAAAGCTTATTCAACAAGCTTGGCTAGAGGGAAATCCCTCCATACACGTGTATGGAGGGGAAAGGAGTTGGTGCCAGCTATCACAGCTGGCACAAAATATCTCCATAAAGTGGAGGAACAGTGGTCGGCTGCCCAAAAAGGCTATTCCGGCAAAAAACAGTGCCGACCGGCAACATATTATGCCGACCGGCAATAAAGTGTGCCGACCGGCAAACAAAATTGCCGATGGAAGAAAAAGACCAGCCGGTGGCCTCCAGCCACTGCCGGTGGTGTATGGGGATGTCTCACAAGGCATTCCCTGCCCCTCTAAGGCAAAACAAAAGTGTTTGGTGCAAAACCAGACACTAAATAGTCGAGTTCGGGGATCCTGAGGCAAGGCGTGAGAGCCGAGACCTCCGGGAACTCCAAACGAACACAATCATGGATGATCACCGAGTGTTCAAACGGTGACGTCCAAGTCTTGAGGACGGTCAAAAATGGGGTGTCTACATCTAGGCATAAGCCATTCGAACTCTTGTTTCCACCGTCTCAGTTGGTCTCCTAGGAACTCACCGCAAACATAGGCAGGTGGCTATACCAGGCCACCAGAAGTCGTTCGGGCACGACAAACACCAAAGGAATTGCACCTTTAGAGGATTTAAGGTCTCCTAGACCGGGGAGTGCACAAGACAGTGCGAATAAAGATGCAGGATTTAAGGTCTCCTTAGACCGGACGATAAAATAGATATGGTGCAATGGATGTAATAGATGTGATGCAATAGATAATAGATGCGATGCAACAGAGAGTACAATAGATGCAAAATGGTGACACACTCCAACCACGTTGGACTCGTGAGTGGAGGAAGAATAAAGAAAATTAATCAGGAGCGCGCTCCATGCATCCTAAGATAAATTCCAGACACGTTGAAATCGTGTGAGGAAGGGGACAAAGAGAGTAACATAGGGACTTATCCTAGTGTTTCAGAATGGTATGAGCTCTGGAACGTATTCCGAATGCTTTTAACCAAAGAGGGAGAGACAAAGGGACGTATCTCGAGGATTAGGGACGTATCCCAAAGGTTAGGGATGTATCTCGAGGATTAGGGACGTATCCCAAAGGTTAGGGACGTATCCCAAGGATTAGGGACGTATCCCAAAGATTAGAGACGTATCCCGGTGTTTCGGAGAGGAGGAGAAACATAGGGACGTATCCTGTTGTTTCGGAATGGAAAGAGAAACATGGGGACGTATCCCGGTGTTTCAGAATGGTGTGAGTATTGGAACGTATTCCGCACACTTTTAACCGAAGAGGGAGAAACCTAGAGACGTATCCCGGTGTTTTAGAAGGGTATAAGAAACAAAAGGACGTATCCCAGTGTTTCCAAACAAAGGAGCGCGCAAAACAACGCAATGCAGGTGCACAAGACAGTGCGATAAAATGCATTTTCAAGTGCAGGTAAGGTGCGCAAGACAGCGCGATGCGATATGCAAAGCACAAGACAGTCCGATGCGCGAAATAGCGCGATGAATGCAATGCACAAAACAGTGCGAATGAGGTGCGCAAGATAGCGCGATAAAATGCATGCACAACGCAAGACTTGGCACACGGCTTACGACATAGCATTCCATTCATTTGGCGCACAGCTCATAACCCAACAATTTGTTTGTTTGGCACGCGGCTCCCAACACAATATTCTGTTTATTTGGCACGTAGCTCGAACACGGCACTCTGTTTATCTAGACACACGGCTCTTTTGGGCACACAGCTCATTCAGGCACACAGCTCATTTTGGGGGTACACAGCTCATTTTGGGCACACAGCTCGCCCCCTCTTTTTTTTGTTTTGGGCACGCGGCAGATCTCGGGCACACAGCTCGTTTTTCGGGCACACAGCTCATTTTTTTGGGCACACGGCTCATTTTCGGGCACACGGCTCATAATACTGCTCAATCTGAACACTTTGTCCATAACACAGCATTCGATTTGCGTTTTGAACACGCAGCTCAAACACTTCGAACTTCTGAACACGCAGCTCAAACTTTTGTTGTGAACACGCAACCCACATTTTTGAAATTTGAACTCACAGCTCAAACTCTTGCGGTGGACACGTGGCCCACACTGATTGAAAGTTGAACACGCAGCCCAAACTTTTGATGGTGAACACACAGCCCACAGTTTTTAAAAGTTTGAACACGCAACTCATTCATTTCATTTGCACGCAGCTTATACATCCCACTTCGAACACACAGCTCACACATTTCACTTGTGAACACGCAGCCCACACATTTCTCTTCTGAACACGTAGTTCATTCATTTCATTTGCACGCAGCTTATACTGAACACACAGTTCATACACTTCACTTCTGAACACACAGCTCATTCACTTCATGTTGGACACGCAGCTCACATACTTCAATTCTGAACACACAGCTCATATACTTCAAATCTGAACACACAGCTCATATACTTCAATTCTGAACACACAGCTCATATAATTTATGTTGAACACGCAGCTCACGTATTGCAATTCTGAACACATAGCTCATATACTTCAATTTTTGAACACGCAGCTTATAACATAACACTGCTCAATTTGAACACACGGCTCATATATCAGTAGTCTTTTAATTTTGAACACACAGCTCATTCTGAACATACAGGATGCGATGACGGAACTTGCAGAAGTTGAAACAAACTCAGATGTCTGACATTTTCCTCTTTTCCTTTTGCTTTGAAGTTTGAAACCTATATAGCTTCAGATGGGTTCTGGCTTTACTGTTCCCACATGACTCGGGTTGATCCCTGCGATTTTTTTGAAAGAACAAAATCTTGTTTTGCACAAATGTGGAAAACGACATGGCACTCTGAGCACAAGACAATTTTTGAAATTAAGAAATGTGTTCTTAATTGGGTATTAAGCCTACGATTGAACACAACGAAAAAGACTCAACAACGGAAAACAAAAGGTAAACGACCTGAACACAATGAGACACGCTCGGAAAGACTCAAGGCAAGAATCGAGACAAACAAAACAAAAGACACGACACACAGACGCGTTACAAAGACGAGAGACCTCTCAGTACGCGAGGAGCCAGTTTCTTCGGGTATTGTTTCCCACCCTTTCTCATTTGTGATTCTCACATCACTTGGCCCTCAGGCTCTGTTCTTGTTGAAAAAGCCCTTTTCCTCACTTTTTCTCTCAGCGCACATCTCTCTATTCTTTAATCTCTCATTTTTTATCCCTCCCCTGGGTGGTCGATGGATGAACAGGAAATTGCGGGCTCACACCCAACATAATCAGCTCGCGGTTATTTTCCTCGGTGACATCTGTTGATGTTCGAGATGAGGGAGTGAAGTATCTTGATCCATTCCAATTCTTGCTTCGCACTTGATTTGATACCTCACTGCTTGGAGGGTGAGAGAGCTTCCAGCTTTTTACTGATAGCTTCAACTGTGCCGTTTCGAGAAAGTAGAGTGCCCTTCTTGGCAAACATGTTGACAATGGGGGAAAGACAGAACACCTGACTCAACTGTGCCCCTAGTTCATCATTTTGACCATTTTTTTTGGTTTTTGACGTTCTGCTAAAACAATTTTGACCAACATGAGAGTTAGATTAACACACTTGTTCAATTTTCTGATTCAAAATCATGCAAGTTAGGTTATGAGCACTGAAAATTTTTCTTTTTTGGGTCCAAGAAAAAGGTCCAGTTTTGGAAAAATGGAATAGTTTTCGAGAAGACTAGTCAACCTCAGTAAAAATTCTCAAAAACTATTTTTGCAAACGACCACTGCTCAACGAGCATGGAACCTACTCTTGAGATGCACAACCTCAGATTTGAAGGAAAATTGCCCCTTGCTTGAGGGGAGCTGCATGGCAACGGACAGTCGCCCCTTATTTGAACGGCACTGCAGCGCTTTGAATGGCAACGGAAAGTTACCCCTTGTTTGAACGGCACCACAGCGCATTGAATGGCAACGGAAAGTTGCCCCTTGTTTGAGCGGCCCCCACAGCGCATTAAAGTCAGTCCTCAGAGTGACGAACACAACCAAATTCTCAGATACAGAGAAAGCGAAGATGATCAAAACCATTACATGGGCACAATCAATTTGAAGTGTTTCATGGTTGGACTTCAAAATGAAGTTGCCTACGTATCCTAAACATGGGAATCAAGCCTTACGTAGTTCGGGGTTAAGGTACGCTCGGGTATTTAACCTCTCTTTTTGCGCTCTAACTTTTGCCAAGGTCGCCCTTTGTGGGTTTTCAACCTTGCGAGCTTTGTTTTTCTTTTCATTTCTTTTCATTTTTTTTCTTTTTCTCTTTTTTTGTTCTTTGCATTTCCCCTCCCCCCCTTTTTTGTTCTTTTTCTTCTTTTTCTTGCTCTAACTTTTTCCTGGGTCGCCCTTCTGGGTTTTCGGCCCAATGAGCTCTCAAGGGTAAAAGTGTAGCTTTTATCCATGTGGAATGGTTTGAGATCTCGAAGCCATCTGAATGCAGGAGAATGGCTGTTGTTCGTTGATGATGTAGGAGTCCATCCAATGGGGGGGCTGAATTTGCCCCTAGTGTTATGGATAGGAACTTGGTTGTCCTTCACTAATACTTTCTTCTCTCTTCCCCTCTGGGATTTGGCATTCTCGCTGATCTTCATTTTTGACTCTTCGAGCACATTTGAAATTCTTTTGCCACTAATTCGAGGGGTGCTCCTGATCTAGCTTCGCAAGCTTTTTGATCTGACTTTGTCGCCGCTACTTCACAGGCTGTTTTTGATCCGGCCACACAGGCTTTACATTGTAGTTGACCGTTTTACATTCTGAATCCAAGTTCAAGTTTTGAAATCAAGAGGGTGGAGTCTCGAGACTGAGAGCGATCCTAGGCTGCACAATCTCAAGAGAGATTCCACACAGGTCTTCGCAGCACCGCGCAAAACATTTTTTTGAAATCTTTTAAGAAAGTGACTAATCGCTCGTGCTGAAGACGGTGTGGGGCCAATCTGGCTCAAGCCAGGATCCTTCCCAGTACTCATGTTAACAAACATGATTTCATTTATTAAGGGCTTAGCACGCCTCTCTTTCTCTCAATCTGATCAAAGTTTTGCAAATCCCGAGGAATTCCTTCCCCTTTGTTTTCATCACAATGTTTAAAAGGTTTTGAAAAACTCAGGTCAATGCAATGATTTTCAAAGCATAGAAAAGCAGGTGAAAAGCACTGTCATTTTATTCAGAACTTCTGGCACAACTGGCACAAGGCAGAAGCGAACACAAGAATGTGAAAATCACTGCTGTTCATTCAAATCTGTTGGCACAACTGGCTCCTCAGTAGAAACAGACTCAAAGAAAGCGAAAAAAGACAAACACGAAACAAAACAGTGATGTCCGAGGTAACACCCTTCGGGATCACCCGACCCCTATACAACAGGACTGACTCGATACGATAAGAAAGACCTCAACTGACTTAGTATGAAAAGACTGACTCAAAACAAAAAGACAGACTCAAAACGAAACAACAAGACTGACTCAATACCCAAGTCAGAATGTAGCTTTCACCAAATGCTCAAAACGGTGTGTGCCATACGCCACATCCGAGGTAAACCGCGCGGCGCCCATAGGTGGTCGAACCCTTGATCACATACTTGCATTATCCTTGAAATCCAACAACCCGATGGTGACAGACTTTGCCGAGCTTGGAGGGAGGATGACTTCATTGTCAAACAAATCTTGCACTTCGTGGCGAAGACGGAAGCAGTTGTCGGTGCTGTGACCGGTTTGTTGATGGTATGCACAGTACTGGGTACCATTATGCTTAGCTGGAAGGGGACTCGGGAGAGGCCGAGGCTCGAGGGGTTTGAGGTGCCCTTCTTTGACAGGGATTTGAAGGGCCTTAGACAAAGGCATGTAGAGGGCATGGAAGACCCTGCGACCTCGGGGCGGATACTTCGAGGTTTGCTGACTTTTGCCGGATGCACTCAAAAAAGGGTCGGCAGGTGTTGCCTTGGCTCTCTGATCTTTTCTAGGTGCAGGGTTAGGATTGGAAGGAACTGTTCTGGTACGACGGTCCCTATCTCGATTTTCCTTATGGCTTAAACTGCTCTCGGCCTAGGTGGGGAAGATGTCATCCACAGTTTTTACAGCAACAACGAGTACTTGTTGCTTATTCAACCCTTTGGCTTTCAGAGCCTCAACAGCTTGCTGGAGTTGTTCATAGGGATCGGTGTCCATTTTCATCTTGTTCTTTCCACTAGCCTCAGCTTGGTGGAAGGTTTGGGTTGCTTGACTAGTACGAAGTCTGGCTGTTGTTGACATATCATTGCCAGAGCTTGAGACAGCCTCAGGTTGGCTGATCTCAATTACAATTCGCCCCAGTAGCGGGGGCTCCTGCGATATGAAATTCCCAGCATACGATGAATTTGGTGGCGGAACCGACATTCCGCAGGCTAGATCCGCCACAGATCTTTGAAGGTCACCAATCATTCCCATTAACTCGAATGCGGTGGGCTCACGGGTTTGAAATAACTAGGGTTCCCAAATCGAATGTGCGGCAGGTGACTTGGGTGGGTGTGGCACTTCAACATCGATATCACCCTGCAATGTGATTCCTTGGTCTGATGCGGCTGCCATAACCACAATTTCTTCTGAATTTTGCGTCATCACGAGTCTGCTGAGCTGATCGGAGGTGATGTGACTGGTGACTGACAGATCAGATGGACCGGACTGGTGACTGACGGATCTGAAGAATCGGCAAACCTTTTCCTGTCTTGCCTCAGCAAAGGAGAACATTGGTCGCTCTAAACCGAGTCTCTAAACCTTGAAAGAGAAAACATGCAGCATCTCAGCCCAATCCCACCAATACAGACATGAATATAACTGAATAACTGCATTCAACCACTGATCACTGTTCCCAAAATTACTACCCCCAAAACTGAATCTGATACCCGTGGATAATTAATTCTGAAAATGCTAAACTAATGCCCGCAGGCCCTTGATACCCAGAAACACTGAACTGGTGCCCGCAGGCCTGATGCCCAAACTTGCAAACTGATACATGCATTCGTATAGAGACGCACCCTAAAAGCACATAACAAACAAGTGAGAGCCAAAACACCCCTATGTTGGGATAGGGTTTCCCTATCCTATTTTTTTAGGAGCTAGGGTTTCACTACGCACGCAGCGGTTTCAAACAACCTATATCGGGTAAGCAACCTGTCCTAGTTTGGAATGGTCACTACGGATTCCGAATATGCACTAGGTCGAATGGTCAAAAGGGTGCCCCGGTAAAACCAGGGTTTGTGTTCCCATACTCGTAGAGCCCACAACCGGTCAGCCTTATGGTCATGCCTTGACAAGACAAGCCTCCGGCAAACCGTTCAGGAATAGCAGATGGCAAACACGGTGTCCTAGGCGCACCAATGCAAATGCAATGCAAAGAAACACACGAGTGTAGTCGAAAACAGATATCATGAGTTCGAGTCAAGTTCTCTAACTCCCCAGCAGAGTTGCCAGAAACTGTAGACGTCCCCGAACGCCCCGGGAGGAACGAGTCCCCCCGTTCCGTTCGATATTGGGCTCACTACAGTTCGGACTCTCAATTTGTCACGGTTCTAAGTCTGAACCAAAGAGTCCAAATCTGGCAAATCGTTTTGAGAAAACAGATTTTGAAAGAAGTGCCAAACATGGACTACTTTGCCAGATACAGAGTCGCCACCTAAATATTTTATTTTGGGAAATTTAGGAAACCCTGACTCGTTGCCTAAGGCCACGTGTCCGTCATCACAAAGTTGCCTCGGCTCGGGAACTTGGGTACGATTGGGGAAGGTCACTTCGTGAGCACCCCCGCTCGCCCGATCAAAGATCGGCCTCTACTAACCATGATATCAAGTTTTGAAAACATTGTGTGTTCTTATTCCGGTTATTAGCCTAGATTTACTATGTGATGCGCACAGCATACAAGTATAGACTGGATCGCCTGAATTGGAACAAAACATTTCATGTTTGTTTATTTGAAAATGGTTTGATGGTGCTACCCGCAAGTAGGCTAAGACGCGGATTTGCCACCCTCGGGTAGGCTTAGAAAACATGATTTTGCCACTATCTAGTGGGCTTAAAACACACAATTGATGAATTGTTCCAATTCAAATAACCCAACCTTCACCCACAGGCATTCAGGCAGATATATCACATAAGCAATTAGCCTCATGGTAAGCATGCTATCATGGCAGTCACTCACACGCATGCAAGGATGCTAAAGCATAAAACTTACCGAGTACTCCAAGCCAAAACAGAAACTAATTAGAAATCCATGCGTGATCCTAACTATACAGAAATGCCTAATGCAACACATGCAAAAATGCAAGCAGGCTCGGCTATTCTAAACATGGCATATGAAATGCTACAGCTAACACGTATTCAACTTTGAATTGAAAATACAATGCAGTTAGTATGATGCGCCGAGCCCGGTGCATGCAAAACAGATGAATGAATGCAAACATGCTATCATACTGTATGCTAATTGAAACATGCCCTAATCTAACCATCATAAGTTGGTAAATAAAAGGGAGAAAGACGTGGGGTTGGAAGACATACATCACACACACGCACACTTATTACAACATTGCCCTCGCACAGAGGGTCCGAATAAATAATATACAGTCCCAAATAAATAGTACAGTCCAAATAAATAATATAGTCCAAATATGTACAGAATCCAAATTAAATAACAAATTTAACTAGGAAAGCGATAAACTAGCATGCAAGCTAAGGACTGCCTCGACTCTGATCCGAATGATGGATGATGCATGGTCGGGTTGTTGGCACGAAAATCCACTGCGATGCCCCAATTAGCCTCTGTTTACGATTGATGCTGGAATGTTGTGCAAGGCCTTTGAAAGGCTACTGATTCTTGATTTGCTGCAACAGAGAGCAGGAAAAGGGCATGGCAATATATTTTCACAAATGTATGCATGCCTCGATCCTCGTGCCACCAATCACGCATATCGATGCATGATGGTCGAGGAGTTGAATTACACGACTCAATATGAAATGAATACACATATAAACACAACAAAACCTAAACTCCATCATGGATAATCCGGAGTGTCGGTGACTGGGAATTGAGACACGTTCTGTCACTCGAAGTACGAAACGTGCCTCGTTTCCTGTGCTTGGGCTAACTCCTATCCCAAGCACAATGCAATATGCATGACATGCATGAATGCAACTAATATACAACCTAGCATGGACAATGCTATGAGATGGCATACAAAATGCACGATGTAACATGGCATACACAATGCGCTAACATACAACCTAGCATACGCGATGCTGTGAAATGAAATGGCATACACAATGCATAATGGACTTACAAAAACATGAGTGGACCTCAGCCGCACTCACATAAGAGGCCATGGGATGAAAAATGAGACACTCGAAATGCGCGCACACATGCACGCAAACCGATGACCGATCCTAAGGCACCAAATACCACTCTAAGAAGACATGGCAAGGCGTGGAATATGGCATACTAGCATGAAAATTTCAGTAGCAAAATATGATGCAAAACAGCCTCGAAACATGGCAATATGGCACCCGATGCATGAGACGAACCCCGAAACTCAAAACTAGGCATGCGCAATGACCTATAGCTATACAAAACATGCACTATTTGAACATGAAGTGTGAATAAAGATTCAAGGCAGTCCCAAAACAAGCATATTTACAGTTTTAAGCAAGGCCAAAAAGTGAACACAAATAGGGCTAAGTTAACATGCAAAAATGGCCCCGAAAGAGAGATAAAGAAGCAAGTAGCAGCTGCTGGCACCAAAAAATGAAGAGCCCTTCAACAAAGTTGAAGAGGGGCTCAAAACAAGAGTTTATGGCCGAGCCCAAAACAGTGCACAAGCAAGCTTAAAATACTATGCAAAATAAGGCCTAAAAAGAGGTTTAAACACAAAGTGTAAAAAGGGAGCCTCAAACAGCAAAAGACCCTTGATCAAACATGAAGAGGGGGTCAAAATAAGGCTATTTATAGTTTGGACCAGAGCCCAAAAATACAAGCACAAGGGGCTAACAAAACATGCAAAAATAAGGCCAAGAGAGGGATAAAGAGGCAAGTGACAAAAGGAAGCCTCAAACAGTGAAGAGCCCATCAACAATGTTGAAGAAGGGCTCAAAATAAGCCACTTTAGAGTTTATAACCAAGCTCAAAACAGTTTACAAATGAGCCTAAAATACTATGCAAGAAAGAGGCATACAAGAGAGGTAAAGAAGCAAGTGTTAAAAGGAAGCCTCAAACAGAGAGAGGCCCTTAAAAAAACATGAAGAGGAGCTCAAAATAATGCTATTCTCAGTTAGGGTCGGAGCCCAAATATGCAAGCAAGAGGAGCTAATATGTTGAGCAAAAATAGGCAAGAAAGAGGGAGAAGGAGACTTACCCTTGTAGCCTAAAACTTTGACAACTCTTGGACCAAGTTTGGTGGCTCCTTAGCTCTGGAAAATAGCTCCAAGTGGCTGGAATGGATGGTGGTGGTATGGTGTTAGGTGGTGGTGTAGAAATGGTATAGTGTTTGGGAGGTTTTGAGGGTTGGAGTGTAGAGAGAGATATATATAATGCAAATTTTTGTAACCCCTTAACACACAGCTGGGGGGTCTGCTATATAGGCAAAAGAGGGGGATAAGAGGGGGAAAATGGGGGGGAAAGAATTCAAGTTTCCCCCCCAAAAATGCAGCCCCCCGGATACAAAATCTGGGGGGAAACAGAGGGCATATCTGTAATGTACCAGTGGAGGGGATCATGGCCGGCCAGTTATTGGAGTTGTAGGTGGCCGGCCGGCCCTTCCCATGGCTGACCGGCCCTTACCATGGCCGACCGGCCAAGGGTCAAAAGGTTCAATCATGATTAGTGGCCGGCCACCCCAGAAAGAGGGCCTCCCATGTGTGCACAACACAACCATGTAGTCAAAAACTGGAGAAAGTGAACCGGGAGAGAGAAAAGGCCACTTTTAGGAGGGGTTCAAAAGGGCCACACAGAATTACTGGCCTGCCATGTGATATTGGTGGCCTCCCAGGTGTGTACAACACAAATATGTGGTTTGGGGCAAGAAAAAGTGGCCTTAGGGTGGTCAACATTGGCTTTCAAGTGAGAAAAACGGGCGACGGAGGGCGATGGAGGGATAAAACTGGTTGTCAAAACAATTGCTGGCCTCCCACCCTTCTACGACCTTCCTAACAATGAAACAGAGGTCCCTGCCAAAAATGAACTCAAACCGATGCAAAATGGATGTTCGGGGTCCGAAACGCGTAGCCCGAGGCCCCAAAAACTGACTGTTAGGCACCGGAAGTGGTGTCCGACCACGAAGTTGGTTTTTCGAGCCACAGTGTCCCTCAAAAGGGAGCAAATAAGATGCTTGCTAAAAATCGGAACAAATGGAGGTGGTTAAGCGGTCCCGAACCGAGGCACACGGCCAACGGCTCCGAAAAATCGGAAACCGGACTCCAAACGGGCAAAATGGCCTACGACCACAAAACGTAGCCTACGGCCACTGAGAGATGATCTATGAGACCTCTCCCTCCCTTCGGGAAGAGAAAACAGAGAAAACAGAGCCTGGTTCGCAAACTGAGGCAAGACATGAAAGAGTCCGGAAGTCCGGAGGCAAGGCTCGCAGCCGAGACTCTGAAACCTCAGAACGAGTACAATATGCACCATCACCGAGCGCTCAATCGGTGATGTCTGAGTCTTAAGGTCGGTCAAAAATGGGGTGTCTACAGAATGTCAATTGTAATAACCTCATTCTTGATAAATCCTAGCATACACTGTCAATTGACGTGCCATTTAGGCCATTTGGTACAATGAAAAACGTTTCTAAAAAATAAAATACAATGGCAGTGGCAATGGTAATGATTACGACGATGGAAACACGCCCAAGGAGAATTGCCTTCTAGAAGATGAAAAGTCATGAAAACATAGATAGAGTTGTGTCCATGAGTTGCCACCTGAGAATTTTTCCACATCTCATCTTCAAGTTTCTCTAGGAAAGAAAGCACATACCTTTCTGCAAGAATTTCCGACCATGTTTAGAATTTGAAGGGTAAACTTTTTACTTATTCTCAAAGTAGAATGCACTCTTTAATTGTCGTTAGCAGCCATTCTTCGATAAAGTTTCATACAAACAATATTACAGCAAAACATGCTTTCATCCAAATACTAAAGCAGGACTCACTTTGCAAACCTCGGTATTAAAGCCACAATCCATTAAAAACAACAGCCAAGCTCTTTGTTATTAAGAGAGTCGATCCCTAGGGCCTTTAACTTCAACAAGCTTGGCTTCACCACTATAATCACCATGGAAGCGCCATAACAATAAATCAGGCATTCCACTAGACCAGCTCTGGTAACCTTGAGCCAAGTGCCGGCAGATTGAGGCCAAACAAGGGCCACCAATGCATGTCACAGCCGTTCGAAGCTCAGATAGTGAATGTCGGTCCCAATTAACTCCGTGACAAGCTGTTCCTAAATGTGATTCCCATGATGTAATAAGGATCTCTTTAGCCATTCCATCATAGATTTTTTCAAGTAGTGGTTCTAGGAGACTCTTTCTTGCTTCATAAAACCCATCAGTATCCAAATCTAAAGAGGCGGTCTACAAAATGAATGGCCCTAGCTTGAAAATGAAGTAATAGAAGAATCTTTGGAGAAGGAGTACGTAAATTGGATATATGTATAGAGAGAGGAGGGAGAACAAAAAAAAAATAGAGAATACATTACTTGTCAACTTTTCAAGGGGAGAATGATGTAAAGCCGTAGGTGTTGTTGAATGACATGCATATTTTCATTTCATACTTAAATGCTTAGTGTTAAATTGATTAAACATCCTTAGATGAATTTTTGAGACATGGTTTAGAAATATTGTTCTTTAAATATCATGCACCCAAGGGCGGAACCAAGATTGTAGTATTGGGGGGGGGGACCAAAAGTAAGGTATAATAAAGTCTAATCGGTCGGATCAAGTCCAATTTAGACGACTAAAATCAACAAATCAATATTAAAACTAAGCTGATAAATAATTTTAAAAAATGTATTCCACGAACTTAAATTTCAATGATTTACCACTAGAAAAATGCAAATGAGGCAATGATTTACCTCATTTAAAATGCAATGATTTACCAACTCAAGGATCAGTATTGGGGATGAGAGGCTCACAAAATTTTGGCTGGATCTGTGGCTTGGTAGCGACTATTTCAAAAATTTATTTCCTCGACTATTCTCTGTGTCTATGCATAAAGGGGAATCACTGGCAGTGGTTAAGAGTAGGAGTACTGATAATGAGGACTGGGAGTTAGTTTTTAGAAGAGTTTTGTTCCAATGGGAATTGGATGACCTGAGGAGGTTGAAGGAGCTGTTGCGCACTGCTCCAGAGCTTAGGAATGGTGTGGTTGATGGGTTATTTTGGACTGCTGATAAGTCGGGAATTTTCACTGTTGACTCTGTCTATAAGTGGTGTGAGTTATCCCCTACTCTGCCTACAAATTTGGGGGATCTCATATGGAGGAATGTTGCCCTCCGAAAGTGCAATTTCTTGGGTGGTTAGTATGGAAAGGGAGGATTAAGACTACTAGTTATTTGCAAAGGATTGGAGCAATCAGTGCTAATTCTGATGCTAGTTGTAAATTCTGCGGGAATGAATTAGAGACTGCCACTCATGTGCTACTGTGCTCTCCGTTTAGTTGGCGAGTGTAGACACCCCATTTTTGACCGTCCTCAAGACTTGGACGTCACCATTGGAACACTTGGTGATTACCCTTGTTTGTGTTCGTTTGGAGTTCCCGGAGGTCTCGGCTACGTGTAGACGTCCCCGAACGCCCCGGGAGGAACGAGCTCCCGTTCCGTTCATTTTGGGGTCACTACAGCTCAGGACTCTCAAATTTGTCACGGTTCTAAGTCTGAACCAAAGAGTCCAAATCCAGCAAATCGTTTTGAGAAAACTGATTTTTGAAAGAAGTGCCAAACATGGACTGCTTTGCCAGATACAGAGTCGCCACCTAAATGTTTTTAAAATGGGAAATTTAGGAAACCCTGACTCGGTGCCAAAGGCCACGTGTCCGTCATCACCAAAGTTGCCTCGGCTCGGGAACTTGGGTACGATTGGGGAATGTCACTTCGTGAGCACCCCCGTTCGCCCGGTCAAAGACCGGCCTCTACTAACCATGATATCTATTTTTGAAAACATTGTGTGTTCTTATTCCGGTTATTAGCCTAGGTTACTATGTGATGCACACAGCATATAAGTATAGACTGGGTCGCCCGAATTGGAACAAAACATTTCATGTTTATTTATTTGAAATATGGTTTGCTACTCGCAAGGAGGCTTAAAACATTTGATGATTTATTCCAATTTAAGTAACCCAACCTTCACCCACAGTCATTCAGGCAGTTATATCACATAAGCAATTAGCCTCATGGTAAGCATGCTATCATGGCATTCACTCACACGCATGCAAGGATGCTAAAGCATAAAGCTTACCGAGTACTCCAAGCCAAAACAAAAGCTAATTAGAAATCCATGCATGGATCCTAAGTATACAGAAATGCCTAATGCAACACATACAAAAATGCAACTATAGCAGGATCGGCTATTCTAAACATGGCATATGGAATGCTATAGCTAACATGTATTCAACTTGGAATTGAAAATACAATGCAGTTAGTATGATGCGCCGAGTCCGGTGCATGCAATACGGATGAATGAATGCAAACATGCTGTCATACTGTATGCTAATTGAAACATGCCCTAATCTAACCATCAAAAGCGGATAAATAAAAGGGAGAAAGACGTGGGGTTGGAAGACATACAACACACACACACACACTTATTACAGTTATGCCCTCGCGCAGAGGGTCCGAATAAATAATACAGTCCCGAATAAAAGAATATTACAATCCGAATAATATACAAATTCCTAATTAATTAACAAATTAAATAAGAAAATAAATAAAACTGGCATGCAAGCCAGGGACTGCCTTGCATCTGATGGATGATGCATGTCCGGGTTGTCTTGCGCGGAAATCTACCGGGATGCCCCAATTAGCCTCTGTTTACACCTTTTCTTGAAACGCGTGCCAAGTCCCGAAAAGTTGCTGATTCTTCATTTTGCTGCAACAGAGAGCAGGAAAGGGGCATAGCAATGTATTTTCACAAATATATGCATGCCTCGATCCTCGTGCCACCAATCACGCATACCGAGGCATGATGGCCGAGGAGTCGAATTGCACAACTCAATATAGAATGAATGCACATGAAAACACAACAAGACCTAACTCCATCATGGATGATCCGGAGTGTCGGTGACTGGGGAATTGAGACGCATTCCGTCACTCGGAGTACGAAATGCACCTTGTTTCCCGTGCCCGGGCTAACTCCTATTCCGAACACGATGCAATATGCATGACATGCATGAAATGCAACTAAGATACAATCCTAACATACACAATGCTATGAAAATGAGATGCCTCGAAATGCGTGCACACAGGCATGCAAACCGAGAAAATGACAGAATGCGATCTAAGATACAACCTAGTATGCACTATGCTGTAAAAATGAGATGCCTCGAAATGCGTGCACACGGGCACGCAAACTGAGAAAATGACATACGCAATGCAAATGACATGGAAATAGGATATGGGCTTACACTAACATGAGAGAGCCTCAGCCACACTCACATAAGAGGCCGATGAATGAAAATGAAGTGCCTCGAAATGCGTGCACACGTGTGCACGCAAATCGAGGTAATGGCATACGCAATGCAATATGGCTAAAATGGCATATAGAATGCAACATGGACTTATAGTAACATGAGAGAGCCTCAGCCACACTCACATAAGAGGCCGATGAATGAAAATGAAGTGCCTCGAAATGCGTGCACACGTGTGCACGCAAATCGAGGTAATGGCATACGCAATGCAATATGGCTAAAATGGCATATATAATGCAACATGGACTTATACTAACATGAGAGAGCCTCAGCCACACTCACATAAGAGGCCGATAGATGAAAATGAAGTGCCTCGAAATGCGTGCACACGGGCACGCAAACTGAGGTAATCGCATACGCAATTCAATAGCATGGAAATGATATGAAAACATGTTAATGGATTTTCAGCAATGAAATGTGGGGGAAAACAGCCCCGAAATGAGGCGAAAACACACCCGATGCATGGAATCTCTCCCGAAATGCAAAATTAGGCACATAGAATGAACTACAGCTATACAAAGCATGCATAATTGGTACATGGAATTAAAAGACAGAAGCAAGGAAGCCCCAAAATAAGCATTTTACCAGTACAAATCATGGCCAAACAGCAAGCAAAGATAGGGCAACAATGGCATGCAAAAATGGCCCTAAACATGAGATTATGAAGCAACTCACAGCTGCTAACTCCAAATAGGTTAGGGCCCTTCAACAACATTGAATAGGGGCCAAAAATAAGCCACTTTACAGAACTGTAAAAACCATAAAAACAAACATAGATATGGCTAAGCTCTTATGCAAGAAAAAGGGCCAAAAGGTGGCCAAAGAGGCAAGTGGCATATGCAAAGCCCAAACTAAAAAATTCCCTTCTACAACATTGAAGAGGGACCAAAAATATACATATTTAAAGAACTGTAAAAACCCCAAAACAGTATACAAACATGTTAGAAATGCAATGCAAAATGAGGCTCAAAAGTGGCTATAACACAAAGTATACAAAATATTCATCAAACAGCCAAAGACCCTTAATAAAACATGAAGAATGGGCCAAAATAAGACTATTTTTAGTACTGTAAAAAGGCTGAAAACCGAATCATGATAGGCTGCCAAAACATGCAAAAATGGGGACCAAAGAGGGAATATAAAGGCAAGTGTAGCATGGAGGTCCCAAACAGTATTGAGCCCTTCTTCCATGTTGAAGAGGGACTCAAAATAAGCCTGTTTTTAGTTCTGTAAAACGCCCAAAAATGAAAGCATAATGGGCTGCCAAAGCATGCAAGAAAAGGGGACCAAAGAGGGATATAACATGAAGTAGCATATGGAGGTCCCAAACCATGAAAGGCCCTTAATAAAACATGAAGAATGGACCAAAATAAGACTATTTTTAGTACTGTAAAAATACTAAAAACCGAAGCATAATAGGCTGCCAAAGCATGCAAGAAAATAGCATTTAAGGAAGACATTGAAGCAAGTGCAAGATGGGGGGCTCAAACAGGGTTGAGCCCTTAATAAAAAGTTAAAAAGAGCTCAAAAGAAGGCCACTTTCAGTTATGGCCGGAGCTCAAAGCAAAAAGCATATATGGCTAAGAAATGTTGCAAAAATAAGCTTAAAAAATGGGAAATGGCAACTCACCCTTGTAGACCACTCTTTGGTTGCTCCTTGGACCAAGTTGCAGCACCTTTAGCCTCTAAGAAGCCCTCCTTGCTGCTGGAAATGGAGTGGTGGTGGTGGTTCTTGGTGTTGATGAAGAAATGAGGTGTAGAACTTGGATGTTTTTGAGAAAATGAGAGAGATAGAGGGAGATTTGGATGCAAGACTTGAAGACAATTTTTCTAACCCCTCATGCAAAGGCTTGCAGCTGGTTATAAGGAACAAAAAAAGGGTGTAAAGGTGGGGAAATGGTGGGGGAAAAGGAGGTAAGTTTTCCACCAAAAAAATATCCCCCGGATACAGATATTTTCTGGGGGATAAAGCTATACAGCTGTAAAGTGTGATTTGTGAGGATCATGGCCGGCTGGTTTTTGGACTTGAAGGTGGCCGGCCGGCCACCACCCCTAGCCGGCCGGCTAGGGGTCAAAAGGGTCAAGTTGAATTAATGGCCGGCCACCACTTAGGGTCCTCCCATGTGTGTGCAACACAACCCTATGGTTCAAAAATTGGCAATTATAAAACAGGAGGGACAACAAGCCATTTTTAGGGGGGGTCAAAAGGGTCAGGTGACATTAGTGGCCGGCCACCAACTTTTAGGATCCTCCCAAGTGTGTACATCACAAATATGTGGTTCAAAGTTCAAGAAAGTGGCCCAAGGGTGTTCAACATTGGCTCGGAAGGAGGGGTTCAAAAGGGTCAAATGGAATTAGTGGCCGCCCACCAACTTTTAGGGTCCTCCCATGTGTGTACATCACAAGTATGTGGTTTAAAGTTCAAGAAAGTGGCTTCAGGTTGTTCAACATCAGCTCGGAAGTGAGAAAAAACGAGCGTCGGAGGGCGCCGGAGGAGCAAAAACTAGTTGTTGAAACAATTGCTGGCCTCCCACCCTTCTACGGCCTTCCCGGTGATAAAACAAAGGTACCTGCCAAAAATGAACAAAAACTGATGCAAAACGAATGCTCGGGGGCCAGAATGCGCAGTTCGAGGCCCCGAAAATTGCCTATTAAGCACCGAAAGTGGCATTCGGCCACGAAGTGGGTTTTTCAGACCCCAGTGTCTCTCAAAAGGGAGTAGAAAGGAAGTATGCCAAAAATCAGAACAAACGGAAATGGTTAGGCGGTCCCGAACCGAGGCACACGGCCAACGGTCCCGAAAAACTGGAAACTGGACTCCGAAATGGGCAAAATGGCCTGCGGCCACAAAATGTAGCCCACGGCCACTGAGAGATGGTCTACGGGACCTCTCCCTCCCCTTAGGAAAAGAAACAGAGAAAACCGAGTCTGGTTCACAAACCGAGACAAGGCATAGAAGAGGGTTCGGAAATCCGGAGGCAGGGCTCACGGCCGCGACTCTGAAACTTCTGAACGAGCACATTATGCAACATCACCAAGCGCTCAATTGGTGACGTCTGAGTCTTAAGGTCGGTCAAAAATGGGGTGTCTACACTACGCGCCTTGCCTCAGGATCTCCGAACTCGACCGTTTAGTGTCTGGTTTTGCACCAAACACTTGTGTTTTGCCTTGGAGGGGCAGGGAATGCCTTGTGAGGCATCCCCACACACCACCGGCCATAGCCACAGGCCACCGACTGTGTTGTGTTTCCGTCGGCAATCTATTTTGCCGGTTGGCACTATTTGTTGCCGGTCGGCACTATTTTTTGTCAAAATGGCAATTTTGAGTAGCCGACCACTGTTCATCTACTTTATGTAGATATTTTGTGCCAGCTATGATAGCTGGCACCAACTCTGCTTCCCTCCATACACGTGTATGGAGGAATTTCCCTCTAAGCAAGCTTGTTGTGTAAGCTTTGCAAGAGGGACTTCTATAAGAGGAGAGGTCTTCTTCTTGTTCTACGTTAGAAACTTGGAAGGCAAAACCAGAGCTTATACATATAGATACACCCTCTCTCTATATTTCCCTCTCTCTCCTCCCTTGTGTGTGTTTCTTGGCCTAAAAGTGTGATTTTACCTTACTTTTGCACTAATACACACACTATTACACCTTGCTCCGAGATTGAGGGACTTAGAGGGTTGATTCTTGAGTTTTTGAGTTGTTTTTGATCAAAAGAAAAGGGTTGCATTGGCTGTTCTTGAAGTGTGCTTCAAGGGTGAGCATTTTACTTTAGTTTCTCCAAACTTGCACTAGTCTTTTACCTATCTTGCTTGCTGATTTAGTTTTTGTGCATAACATAAAAAAGGCTTATATTTTCATGCTTAAGAACTTTCATTAAGGGTCTTTTGTGGTTTGAGTTCAAACTCACCCTCTTAGGCTTTATTTGGCCTCTTTTGTTGCCTCCTTGGTAAGGCCTTGTTTGCTTAAGTGTTTTGGTCTTTTCACCACTGAAAACCAGTGGATTTTCAGTGGTGAGGAAGGTGGTTGGAAGTCTTGCATAGGGGAGGGACACCCCTCTCCCTTCATTGTCTTATTTCCTTGCATTTTGGCTTAAAGGGTAACATGCATGCTTGATTGGTTTTGGCCCTTTTTTCAGAGGTTTTTGGGTGTTTTTAGGTCATATGTAATCTCTGTTTTTGGTCGGATTTAGGCCCCTTTGCATGCTTAACATACTTGCTTCACATCCCCCTAGTTGGCCTAGAAATGCATCTTGTGTTTAGGCCATGATTCTTGCATGTGTTGGCTTAGTTCCATGAAGGTGTTGGCATTATTTTACCATGTTTAAGGTCTGTTGGCCATTTATTTCAGTCATACTTGCCTTGTTTGGTGTCACCTCTTTGTGTTTTGGCTTGTAATCTTTGAGCATATTGACCTCTAGCATGCGTAGCTGTGACCATCCTCACGATTTGGCATCATTTAGGACCATATTTCAGTCCATAAATCATGTTTATATGTATGCATGTGTGACCTCTTTCATGCCTTGAGGGTGTGCCCTCTTATGCCTAGAAATGAGCTTCGGTGCATACATCTCTTTCGGGCCACTTTAGCTGCCATATTAATGGGTTTTGGAGTCCATTTTTGCATGTTAAATTTCTGTTTTGGCTTGTCCAATTCATGCCATGAGTGGTCATGTTGGTGGGAGTGAAGTGCCCCCTTTTTGTGCCTTAACCTTGGGACCATTGGCTTGCTTGTTGGCATGAGTATTTGTCCACCCTTTTAGGCACTTTTGGCCACTGTTTTGGGATGGATCAAGGTCTGCCCCTTTATGGTTTAAAGGCCCTCTTGCATGCTTGTCTTATGACCATTGCATAATTGCCTCATCAAGTGTTGTATTGTGTTGATCCTATTGCTTAGATTGTCCATATTCGCATCGCATTTGCATCTTGTGTGCCTAGCATTGCATACTTGTCATATTAGTTGCATGGCACTTGGCATGCTTTGCATTTTAATCCCATGTTGTATCTTTGAGGCATTGTTTGCATAACATGCATTGCATTACTTGGTTTGGGGTGTCAAACCAAGTATAAGGGTCAAGGAGCATTCATACTATAAGTGATGTAATGCGCCTTGACTCTCGGTCACCGGGGCCCTTGACTTCGGTATGATAGGGTCTTGGTCCTCATTTGTGTGATTACATGCATTTTTACATCAAGTGGCAAGCTTGATCTCTTGGGCTATCATGCACCATTGATGGCTCGAGGATCGAGGGCCATGCTTTCCTGAGTTCAAAGCGTGATGGGAAACATGACTGTGCTCACATGTGCCTGAAATCCCATGCCATATACTGTCTATCTTCTGTTGCTGTCAAAACTGGCCTCTGCAGGAATCTTCTGCCGACCGGCAGAATTCAATGCCGACCGGCATTGTATGAATGGCCGATAATTCCAACAGCAGCCGATGGAAATTACATTTGGCCGGTGGGAATTTCCTCCAGCCGGTGGTATTCTGTAGCATGCAGGGAACCTGTCCTAGGACTTTGGCAATTTTCAGAGAGACAGGGCAGTATAAACAGAGGCGGCAGTGGTATGGTACGGGCTTTTCGGGCGAGCCAGATTTCGAGCATGCATCATTCGCGTATCCCGAGGCAGAAGCTGTGGCCACCTTTCTCCTTTTTTGCATTCTTTCTATTAATTAATTAGAAATTCTGTAATAGTTAATGTATTTGTTATCCGGACTGTAATATTTATTTTTACCCTCTGAGTGAGGGCAATTGTGTAATAAGTGTGCGTGAGTGGGTGTATGTCTTCCAACCCCACGTCTTTCTTCCCTTTTATTTACTCGCTTTTGATAGTAGATTAGGGCATCTTTAAAATTAGCATACCTTATGCAATGTATGCGTGCATTCATACATTTGCCTTGCATGCACCAGGCTCGGCACATCATTCTAACTGCATTTGTACTTCAATTTCAAATTGAATACGTGATAGTTGTAGCATTTCACATGCCATGCTTAGGTTAGCCGAGCCTATCTAATTGCATCCTGTATGTGCTGCATTAGTCAATTTAACATGAACTAGGATCACGCATGTTTGCTAACTAGTTTATTGTTTTGGCTTGGAGTACGATGTAAGTATTTTATGCTTTAGCATCTCGCATGCGTGTGAATGTCAACATGACAGTATGCTTACCATGTGGCTAGATGCTTATATGATAAACTGTTTGAATGCCTGCGGATGAAGGTTGGATTGTTTGAGTTGGAAAAACTCGTTGAAATCTGTATTTTAGCCTACTTGCGAGTAGCAAATTCCAAAACATTTTCCAAAACAAGCGGATATGCAATGTTTCTTTCCAAATTAGGCAATCTAGTCTATACTTATTTGTTGTGCGCATAACATAGTAATTCTAGGCTAACAAATGGAATAAGAACACATAATGTTTTCAAAAACGGATATCACGGTTAGTAGAGGCCGATCTTCGGATCGGGCGAGAGGGGGTGCTCATAGCTGACCTTCCCCAATCGTACCCTAGCTCCCGAGCCGAGACAACTCCAGTGATGACAGACATGTGGCCATCGGCACCGAGTCAGGGTTTCCTAAATTCCCCCATTTTAAAATATTTAGGTGGCGACTCTGTATCTGGCAAAGCAGTCCATGTTTGGCACTTCTTTTTCAAAAAATCTGTTTCTCAAAACAATTTTCCAGATTTGGACTCTTTGGTTCAAGATTAAGAACCGTGACACAAATCGAGTCCGAACTGTAGCGGGGTCCCTCGCGGACGTGCTACAGTTTCTGGCGACTCTACTGGGGACTTAGAGAGCTTGACTCGAACTCGTGATATCCTATTTTGATTTCATTTATGTGTCTCTTTGCATTGCATTTGCATTGGTGCGCCTAGGACACAGTGTTTGCTGTCTGCCATTCCTGAACAGTTTGCCAAAGGCTTGTCTTGTCAAGACATGACCATAAGGCTGACCGGTTATGGGCTCTGACAGTATGGGGACACAAACCCCGGTTTTACCGGGGCACCCTTTTCGACCATTCGACCTAGTGCATATTCGGATCCATAGTGACCATTCCAAGTTAGGACAGGCTGCTTACCCGATGTTAGGTTGTTTGAAAACTGCTGCGTGCATAGTGAAACCCTAGCTCCTGACAAAATAGGATAGGGAAACCCTACCCCAACATATGGGTGTTTTGGCTCTGTTTACTTGCTATGTGCTTTTAGAGTGTTGCTCTATAGGAACGTGCATATCAGTTTGCAAGATTGAGTATTAGACCTGAGGGCATTGGTATCAGTTTATGAGAATCAGTTATTTGCGGGTATCAGGTTCAGTTTTGGGAACAGTGATTTTGGGGAAACAGTGATCAGTATCGAGGAACAGTGTGTTCGGCTTACCAACTGTGTATTATGGATACCCAACTGTGCGTTGTGTGTGTTTATTTTATGTCGTTACGCTGTCCGGTTGTTAGTTTATTTACTGCTTTATTTATCTTTTTGCTAGGTAGTTTAGCATCATTGCTTCCAACCCGGTAGATATTCGCCAAGCACTCTGGATTAGAGGTCGTCGGCTCCATCGATCTGAGGATTTGGTAGACGGACAACCAGTGTACCACTCTCTACCCCCGGTTACCAGACGGAGGACAACTAGGCAGAGGGCATCAGTTCAACAGTCAGTACAGAGGGCCTTATCTACCCCACCTGTGTACAGTAGGGATCAGGATCCTGTTTCACCCGCAGAAAGGGAACATATACCGACAATTCAGTCAGAACAGAACAGCATGGCTAGTTTAGAAGAGATGGTGCGCCAACTCCAAGAAAGCATGAAAGTGATGCAGCAGGATGCTGCCAGACAGGCTGAATTCGCCAAACAACAAGCCACAATTATGAATGAGCAAGCGGAATTAATCGTAAGATTGCAGCAGCAAACTGGAGCATCTGCTTCACAGCAAGTCCCTCCCCCACTAAGCGTTCCGATACCCGAAGAGACGCCAAATGCCCGGAATGTCCAAGAAGATATGGACATCCCAACGGGGCCGGCTCCACCCCCGATTCTGCCTCAACTATCCAAGGCACCCACTCTTATCAATCATTCGGATTCTCCTTTCGAGTCCGAGGTGGACCCCGTGGCATTAAAAATGCGCAAGCTTGAAAAGCTGTTCAAGAAATTTCAAGGTGTGAAGTCCATTCTGGACATTGGAGACGGATACACTGACGCAGCCGTGACGCTGCCAGATCGGTTTAAGATGCCACAAATTGATCGTTTTGACGGATCTGGGGATCCCATGGTGCACCTGCGACTATTTTCAGACGTCCTACGGCCAATGGGCCTCACTAGACTGCAGAAGCTGTCTTTATTTGGCCGGACCCTGTCGGGTGTAGCGGCCACATGGTATGCCAAATTGGAGGATGACGTCAAGAGAAGTTGGGACGAGATGGCTGAGGCCTTCATCCTGCAGTATTCATACAATACACAAATCGAGATCACGACCCGGGATCTCGAGGCAACGAGGCAATAACCCAAGGAGAGCTTCTCAGAATTCGTAACCAGATGGCGGGCTAAGGCTTCGATGATGACCTTAAGACCCACGGACAAAGACCAGATTCGGATGATTGTGCGCAATCTTCAGCCGAAGCTAATGCAAATGATGATCGTACTCCCCTTCCCTACCTTTTCTGATCTGCATGAAATGGGGGTGCAGATCGAGGATGCCTTAAAACAAGGCTTGATTGATAATGACCGGGAGCAACCCCGCAGAACTTTCATTCGTAATACTAATGCAGGCCCGAGTGGCGCTACAACTACTAGGACCTCCGAAGTGAGTATGGTCACCACCAACCCTTCCCCGAGAACTATGGCAGCCACACCATTCTCTGGTGCGTCCGGAAGCAACCCACAAACAGCCAAATACCCTCCCAAAAATACCAGAACCTTCGCTCCGCTTTATATGCCCCTGTCTAAAGCTTTGGGGGTTTTGATCAGAAAAGGGCATCTGAAGCCCCTAGAGCCGCGGCCCTTACCGGAAAGACTCCCCGCTGCCCACAATCCAGCCAAGTATTGTGCATTTCACCAGCAGCACGGTCACGACACCGACCTGTGCTTTCGATTACGTCATGAGATTCAAGATCTCATTGATAACGGGGTGATCTTACCTCCTGAGAAACCCAATGTTACTACAAATCCTCTCCCCACACATAACCAAGCTCCACTACCCAAAATAATCAAATTCATTCATACTGGGGTCGTGTCCTACGATCCTAGTATCTATATCACACCTTCCAACCTGCCTAAGCCAGAAGTTTTCCTTCCTGATTGCACCGATTTGTGCATGATGGACGTCTCCATAACCCAACCCAAGCCAGTGGTGGTGACCATCGAGAGCAGGAGAGAGAAGACTCCAAAGGAGAAGGGGGTTGTCGAGCCAGACTCTGAGGAGTCTGGGAGTGATGTTGAGTGACTACATTTCACCGATGGGCCAGAATAAACCAGATGTGGAATTTCCAGCAGGAGGAGAGCTGTGTGCAATCCAAGGGGACAGTCCAGGACATGGAACGGATGATTTGACAGCTGTGGAAGAGGATCTTGCCAAGTTCTAGTTTTACAGTAACCAAGATCCAGAAGACTCAGCCGTCAACTGGTTCGATTATGATGAATCGACAGAGGCCACGGGATGGTTGGACGATCAGCCAGATGTGGTAGGAGAGTTTCAGTTAGAGCAAGGCCCGGCAGGGGCAGGAATGTTAGTGACAGTCGGGAGGGTCGAAGAACAGAGTACATCGCTGGAGAGCGCCAGTGTCGAGAGTTTCGCTCGGGAGTGGAGCATTTTGAGTACAGGGATCATTGAACAATCTACTGCATTGACACAGTCAGAGCAGGAAAGATTCGAAGATTCTGAGAGGATCAGGAAGGCAAAAGCCCACGTGGGGGTTGAGACTGCCACAAGTATAGAAATGGAGAATGCTGCGAGCATAGGAATAGAAGGTACTGGAAGTATCGGAACAGTCATGCCAGAACCGGACAGGTGCCTGTCAGCTGCAGATGGCATGTGGTGGGAAGATGATGATCTATGTCTTGCCCACACGGACGAGGATTGGGGAGGTAACCAACCAGATGATACCTGGTATATCGGCGAAGTCGATCATATGACAAGGAGTGGACGGTACTTCAAGCCTCCACACCTAGATCAACCGGAGGCGTCTGGAAAAGATAAGGAGGCAGAGAAGCAAAAGGAAAAGCAACTCGAAGATGAGGCCGTATTGAGACAATTGAAGAAGATACAAGCAGACATCTCCATCTGGGGGCTGCTTATGGCTTCTCGAGTACATAGGCAGGCTGTCCTTTCAGCCATGGATAAAGCCAAGCTTTCTATAGACACCACGCCCGAACAGCTGGTGGGCCTAGTTTTTTCGGGAGGGACTACCCCGATGTTGACCTTTTCTGACAAAGAACTGCCACTTGAGGGTGCGAACCATAACAAGCCACTCTACATCTCTGTGGAGTGCAGAAATAAATGGATACCCGTGGTGCTTGTCGACACGGGGTCTGCCATCAACATCTGCCCAGCAAGGACAGCCTATGCGATCGGTTTGAAAATTGTGGATTTTGTGCCAACGGCCCAGGTGATTCGGGCGTATGACAACACAAGCCGGGAAGTAATGGGGATAGTTAAAATTCAAACAAAGGTTGGGCCGGGACAGCATTAGATAGATTTCCATGTCTTGGAGGCTCCTGTAACTTTCAACCTGCTTTTAGGACGGCCGTGGCTGCATCAGGCAAAGGCAGTCTCCTCCACCCTACATCAAGTGGTGAAATACCCCTATGGGAAGGGAGTAGCCATCGTTTTCAGAAATTCATCGATTCATCCGCCGCTAGAAGTATCCACGCCTGTTCTAGAAATTGAGCACGGTATGGAAGATGTGTTCATATCAGGTTTTACCTTGGCTGAGGCTCGGGTTGTACAGGATATCATGGCTGCTAGTGAAGGGGTATATGTCAGTGCTCAGGCAGTCTATCTCATGAACAAGCTCCAATACATCCCCGGAATGGGATTGGGCAAGAGCGGCTGGAAGGGCGTCGCAGTATTGGCCGAAGTGCCACACAACCCTCATACCTTTGGATTGGGTTATCTACCCACCAAAGAGGACTGGATAAGGAAAGGAAAGGAAATGGCCGGAAGAGCCAGAGCAAAGAAGGCTGGGAAGCCTTTCGAGTTGATGCATAGGCCCATTCAGGGTACCCTGAACGGACGCTTCGTTCGGGAGGGGGAGGACTTTCCGTTTTGTGGCTTCCCAGAACCATGGCTGAACACGGAGAAGAAGCGCATGCCAGGTTTTGAGATTTTCTTCGACCTGCAGCTACCTGAGAGTGACATCGCCGAAGGGCAAACAAATCTATCGGTTGAGGCTGAACAAAGTAAGGAAGTGCAGTCTGAGGACGCTGAAAATGAAATGGGGGCAGCACTGGCATGTCTGCTTTTAGATCCTCCGATCGAACAGAAGTGCTTGGGGGATAGCTCCTCGGTATCTATGATCAGGAACGAAACGGCTGCGAGCCTACCAGCAACTATTTTGGATGCATCCATCGCACCCTCTCTCGTCTGGCAATATGAAGAAGGATTTTTATCCAGCAGCACCGGGTCAGGTAGTGAGCCGGAATCTGATTCCACCGAGTCCTGTGAGTCGGAATCAGGTTCCAGCTCGACTGAGTCTGAGTCCGGTTTTCCTAGGGGTGATAACCCGGATGCCACAGTCCTGTCTAGGTCGTCATTTTCCTTCTCTTTTGAGTCTGTTGTAATAGAAGGATCAGACGGCTCGGAAGTATTTAATGAGAACGATGTGAATGTGGTTTCTGAGTATTTTTCTATGCCTTTGATTTATTGCTTAAATCAGGATTTTCAAAATTTTGATGAAAACGACGAGGAAGAAATTCCTCTGGTTTTGCAACGGTTAATTGATCAAGAGCAGGAAAGATTTGTTAAACCCTTAATGGATGAAATCACTACCGTGAATGTTGGTACTGAGAAGGACCCGCGGCTGGTCCAGATCGGGTCCACGTTGTCTTCAGAGGAACGCGAGCGCTTAGTCGCTTTATTAAAAGATTTCAAAGATGTTTTCGCGTGGTCCTACGAAGACATGCCTGGAATCGATCCTGAGATTGTACAGCATCGGATCCCTCTTGATCCCGAGGCCCGACCTGTCAAGAAGAAACTCAGAAGGATCCGCCCTGATTGGGCCATTAAGATCAAGGAAGATGTCACCAAGCAGATCGATCCAGGCTTCCTGCTGGTATCCGAATACCCGACTTGGTTGGCCAACATTGTTCCGGTGCCGAGGAAGGATGGCAGAATTCGGGTATGTGTAGACTTCAGAGATTTGAACAGGGCCAGTCCGAAGGACGACTTTCCCTTGCCGCACATTGATGAATTGGTAGATTTCACGGCAGGACACGCCTTGCTTTTGTTTATGGATGGCTTCTCAGGCTATAATCAGATAGTAATGGCACCCGAAGACCGGGAGAAGACTGCATTCACTACCCCGTGGGGTACATATTGCTACAGAGTGATGCCATTTGGGTTGAAGAACGCTGGAGCTACTTATCAACGGGCAGCAACCACGATATTGCATGATATGATCCATAAAGAGGTCGAGGTGTACGTGGACGACATGATTGTCAAGTCCAAAGAAAGAGAGGGCCACTACACCGCCTTACAAAAGTTCTTTCAAAGGATCAGAGAGTTTCGACTGCGGTTGAATCCCCAAAAGTGTACATTCGGTGTTACAGCGGGGAAAATGCTAGGGTTTCTGATTACACAAAGGGGCATCGAGGTCGACCCTTCCAAAATCAAGGCCATCTTGGAAATGCCACCACCAATGACTGAAAAGGAGGTGCGAGGCTTTCTAGGTAAAGTGCAATTCATAAGACGGTTTATCTCAAAATTAACCTTGACTTGTGAACCACTTTTTGGTCTCCTGAAGAAAGGAAAAAAGTTCCAATGGGACGGCCGATGTCAAGCAGCTTTTGAACAGATCAAAGAATATTTACAGAACCCGCCCGTGTTGTCACCACCAGAGCCGGGGAGGCCGTTGATATTGTACCTTTCAGTAACTGAGACTACCATGGGCTGCATGCTTGCACAAGAGTCAGAGAACAAAGTGGAGAGGGCCATCTACTATCTGAGCAAGAAGATGCTGGATTACGAGACCCGCTACACCCCGCTGGAGAAGGCTTGCTTGGCCTTGGTATGGGCTACCAGGAAGCTGCGGCACTACCTATTAGCTCACTCTGTAATGTTGGTTTCACGCTTGGATCCCATCAAATATCTTTTCGAGAAACCGGCACTTACGGGTAGGCTAGCTCGCTGGCTGCTGTTGCTTTCTGAATTTGATCTGAAGTATGTAACACGCAAGTCAGTAAAAGGAAGAGCAGTAGCAGAGTTCCTTGCCGACCACCCGGTTGAAGGGGATGAAGCGGTTGAGTACCTGTTCCCAGATGAAGCTATTCTGCACATCGAAGATGAAACTTGGACGATGTACTTTGACGGAGCGTCGAACCAATACGGGTATGGGATAGGAGTGTTGCTGATAGCGCCGGACGATTCCCGTATCCCTTCAGCATTCAAACTCCGGTTCAAAGTCTCGAACAATGAAGCAGAATATGAGGCATGTATTGCTGGCCTAGAAGCAGCCCTAGAACTAGGGGCAAGACGGTTGGACATTATTGGGGACTCGAACCTTGTTGTATCTCAAGCAAAAAGAGACTGGAAAGTCAAAGAGGAAAGGATGATAATTTACCACCAAACCTTGGATTTTTTAATTCCTCGATTTGAGAAACTGAATTTCACCCACCTAGTAAGAGAGAACAACAGGTTCGCAGATTCACTAGCAACTCTATCTTCCATGATAGACATCCCGTCCGGAGTCCGGATGCGTCCAGTCATTATTGATCAGAAGTTTGCGCCAGCGTACGAGTCAATTTCCGCCATAGATGAGGCTCAGGACGACAACCCCTGGTATTACGACATTTGGAACTTCTTGGAAAAGGAGGCGTATCCGCCAGGGGCAAATGCCAAGGATAAAAGGGCAATCAGAAGAATGGTTGTTCAGTTCATCATCTGCGGGGGTAAGCTGTACAAGAGAGGTCATCTGGGAATGCATAAACTCTGTGTAGAAGCTGAAGAATCGAAGCGCCTGATGGAGGCCATCCATGGAGGAGAGTGCGGTGCACACATGAATGGAGTAATGCTGGCCAGAAAGATTCTCAGACAGGGCTACTACTGGTCTACCATGGAAGAGGATTGTATCGGCTTTGTTCAGCGATGCCACAAATGCCAGATCCATGCAAACCGTATGAACATCCCGCCGTCAAAGCTGTACAACATGACGTCCCCATGGCCATTTTCCGTTTAGGGAATTGATGTGATCGGAGCTGTTACCCCGAAGGGATCGAATGGACATGAGTTTATCCTGGTAGCGATAGATTACTTTACGAAGTGGGTCGAGGCCCAATCATACGCGGTGTTGAAGGCGTCGCACGTCGCAAAGTTCATCAGAAACAACATCATCTGTCGCTACGGGGTGCGAAACGAGATTATTTCAGATAACGATTCCCACTTGAAGAAGGAAGTGATTGACTTGTTGGAGAAATATAACGTGGCTTTTCATAAGTCATCCACATACCGGCCGCAAACCAACGGAGCAGTTGAGGCCGCCAATAAGAACATCAAGCATATACTGCGGAAGATGGTGGAAACCTACCGCGATTGGCCAGATAAGTTGCCGTTTGCTCTGTGGGGCTACAGGACTTCAATTAGAACTTCTACCGGAGCGACTCCGTATTCATTAGTTTATGGAATGGAGGCCGTTCTACCTATCGAAATTGAGGTTCCGTCCTTACGGGTATTGGCTGAGTGTCAAATAGCCGAAGCAGATTGGCAGCAGAGTAGGTTTGAGGAACTCATGCTTTTTGACGAGAGAAGACTGAAAGCACTGTACCACGTTCAAAGTTATCAGCGCAGAATTGCCCGGGGTTTCAACAAGAAGGTTAAATCCAGGAATCTAAAGGAAGGGGATTTGGTGCTCAAGGACAACCGAGCTCCCATCCACGACCCAAGGGGCAAGTTCAGACCCAATTGGACCGGTCCCTACATCATCAAAGCTATCTGGTCAGGTGGAGCTGTGGTTCTGATGGACCTAGATGGCCTGGAATTTTCCCAACCGATCAACATGGACAAGTTGAAAAAATATTACCCTTGAGAGGCTCGCTAGGCCGAAAACCTGAAAGGGCGACCTAGGCAAAAGTTAGAGCACAAAAAATTAGAAAATATAAAAACTGAGCTCGCAAGGCTGAAAACCCGCAAAGGGCGGCTTTGGCAAAAGTTAGAGCGCAAAAGGAGAGTGAAAATACTCGAGTGAACCTAAGCCTGAACTACGTAAGGCTTGATTCCCATTTATGGGATACGTAGGCAACTTCATCTTGAAGTTCAGCCATAACACTTCCTCGATCAACTTTGTCCATTTGATCATCTCAGTCATCTTTGTCTATCAGCATCCATTGGAATCTCCAGTACAGTGCTACTCAGACTAGGGGCAACTTTCCGTTGCTGTGCAGTGCTGCGGTGCTCTTCAGACTAGGGGCAACTTTCCAGTTGCAGGGATCTGGGGTTGTGCATCTCAGTGACAGATCTTAGGCGTGTCCAGTTCTGATCCATATCGAAAATGATTTTGGGAAGTTTTAATAAAAGCCGACTTTGTTCAAATAATCTTTTTTATAACTTTGACCATTTTTGGACCAAAACGGAAAATTTTCAGTACCACAACCTTCAATTTCATTGATTTCAAAACAGAGTTCTCCTGCTCTTGCATACAATCGAAGTTGCTTTTATTACATTCATAAAGAAAACTTGAAAGTACTAATAAAGCAATAAATCTGGGGCATAGTTAAGTCAGGTGCTCCTGCGCCCCCTCCCAGAGCTAGTCGAAGCTTCTGACGCCAAGGTGGGCCCGACCTGTGCCTCCTCATTGAGCCAATCCAAGCACTCATCAGACAAAGTGCAACTGAAAGTAGGAGCGGGGGCCAGGAGTTCTCTCATCCTCCACGCGGTGGCCTGCCAAGCAAGCTGTGTGCCTCGGGCTGGGAATGCAGCAGGATACTCTATCCCCTCTGGCGGGCAGGTCTAATCATGGCCAAATTGACTTCGAATCCGGAACGAGAAGTAGAACACACAGTGAGTGAGACCAACCAATTGAATCCCAGTCTGCCGGGGCATATTGTAACTCATTGCCGGAAGGCTCAGCCAAGGGCACCGCCAAGCAATACGGTCTGCGGACAAGCAGCACATCCAAGCAAACCACCATCCCTCATCCAGGGCATTGACTAGATGGTGCCGGAAGAAGTACCCATGAGCTGAATATTCTAGGCAAGAGTCCACAACCTGCAGTTTGTCCATCAACCATACCTGGGGAGGGATGAAAAAATGAGAGAGCAAAGAATAGAGAGATGTACGAGGAGAGAAAAGCGAGAATAGGGTTTTGTGAGAAAAGACCGAGCTTGAGGGCTGAGTGATGTGAGCAATGCAAATGTGAGATTGGGTGGGAAACATTACCTGTAGTAGTAGTGAACTCCCTGCTAATCTGGTCGTCTCATGATGATAAAAGGCGTCTAAGCCCATTAACGTCGCAGCCAGAGTCATGGCAATACAACTCTTGCCCTCCTTCATGCCTTGGGCAACCTCAATCAGCCGGACACTAGACCCTCCAGAGCCTGAGACGAATAGAAAATGGGATAGGATGCACAAACAGAGGGCATGTCGCCGGAAGCCTTGCCAATGATGGTTGTTGCGATCACCAGCATCAGAACACCGATCGGTCAAACTTGAAATGTCCAGCATCCCGTCACAAATTAGAGACCGAGCGTCACGCATGCTGAGTCCACACATTCGCCCTAAGGATTGGGCATGGCCAAAATTAAGTTGGGGCAAGAGCTCCTCGTCGCGCTCGGACTCCATTAAGGCTCGAAAATCTTCAAAGGTAGGACATATCTCTTGCCCAGCAAAGCTAAAGACATGCGTCACCGGATTCCAAAACCTTGCCGCGGTGTGGAGAAACGGGAGGTGCAGTGGGGTACGAGCCAGAGTGAATAGTGCATTTATGCCGAAACCTCGGAAATTCAACTTTTCCGAGCCATCCAAGCTAGCAATCCAAGCTGTGAGATTTTGAGCAAGAAACTCTTCCATTAGAGCAAATCAGTGTGGAATTGAGAAAAACTATGAAGTTAGGGTCTTTTGTAGGAGATAAGGTTGGGTGGAGGACAGGTGTCAACATTCTGGTGATTCCCTCATTCATAGCCTGCTAGCCAAATATCCTGCCGACCGGCCATCATCTTTTGCCGACCGAACAAGTTTCTGGCCGATGGCCTTTGCCCTTGGCTGATGGGCTTTCTCCTGGTTCCTTGAGCTGTTTATGCTAGGGATTAGGGAACTCCACCACCACTGATCCCTCCCCGGGTGATCGATTCTTGCGTAGTCATACCTGTCTGCTTATCAGGTTATTGTACATTTGCTTATCGAGTTGTATTTCACTCTCTTTGAGTTTTTGATTTGTTTATCGAGTTGTACTCACACTTGTTTGGTCATATCATGCCTTTGTACATTTGCTTATTGAGTTGTAAGTCTGTTCACTGCCTGATTATTACGATGCGAATACTCGGTGTTCAAAATGAGTTCAATTTCGTTCACATTGTGGTGTGATACCTTGCGATGCGATGCATAGGAAGTTTACAAATACAACATCTTTTGAACAAAATGGTTGTTTCATTCCCGTCACGTGTTTTGCAAAATGTGTAATTTTGAGAAAGAATAAAACCTACCCGAGGCAGTGCAATGTGCTCAAACTACCAGTAAAAAGGAAAGTAAAACATAGAATGACAGGGTAGCCAAGTGTCGGAATGGATACCAGCAAAACTCCCCTTGCGGTCAACGCACCTTCCATGTCTTTGTTCGGGTCAACCACATAGTTTGGCACCTTCATTACTTGAGACCCTGCGGGGAAGTACGCTTTTGAAACATGGACCTTCGAGTTGACCTCAGGTCACAACTTCTGCCAATGATGCTCAATATGTACGAAGAACGTTCCTTCCCGTATCCTTTTCATGTCTTAAGGATTCCCACAAATCGCTTCAATTACGCTGTGTTACAGTGTTTTACATCCCTGCATTATGAATGATATGTCCTCACTCACATATGTTCAAGTTTCTGTTAAGTGCATTACCTGCGTAGACCGCATGTTTGTAATCAATTTCATTACTTGTGTAGTCCGCATGTTAATTACATTACCTGCGTAGACCGCATGTTTGTAATCAATTTCATTACTTGCGTAGACCGCATGTTAATTATATTACCTGCGTAGACCGCATGTTTGTAATCAATTTCATTACTTGCGTAGACCGCATGTTAATTACATTACCTGCGTAGACCGCATGTTTGTAATCAATTTCATTACTTGCGTAGACCGCATGTTAATTACATTACCTGCGTAGACCGCATGTTTGTAATCAATTTCATTACTTGCATAGACCGCATGTTAATTACATTACCTGCGTAGACTGTATATCTGTAATCAAATTCATTACTTGCGTAGACCGCATGTTAATTACATTACCTGCGTAGACCGCATGTTTGTGATCACTTACATTACTTGCGTAGACCGCATGTTTTGCCTGCGTAGACCGCATATTTGCTCACCTACATTACCTGCGTAGACCGCATGTATTGCTTGCGTAGACCGCATAATTGTTCAAATCCATTACCTGCGTAGACCGCATGTTTTGCTTGCATAGACCGCATGATTGTTCAATTTCATTACTTGCGTAGACCGCATGTTTTGCTTGCGTAGACCGCATGTTAATTACATTACTTGCGTAGACCGCATGTATTGCTTGCGTAAACTGCATAACTGTTCAATTCCATTACCTGCGTAGACCGCATGTTTTGCTTGCGTAGACCGCATGATTGTTAAATTCATTACCTGCGTAGACCGCATATTCTACTCGCGTAGACCGCATTCTTATGTCCAATTTCATTGCTTGCGTAGACTGCATGCTTATGATCAAATTCATTGCCTGCGTAGACCGCATACTCCACTTACACATCTGTACCATCACAGCATTGTTATGCCCCCTACTTGCTTTGCGTTGTCACGCATTTCGGGTACACTATTATGCATGTTGTTAACGATGTTGTACCTGTTAAGTTTGTTTTCTTTGCAGGTACGATATTGTATGTACGGTTCATTTGAGGCTGGTGCAACTAGACGAGCCGCACAGGTATTGTATCCTCCGAGTGAGACGTATTGAGAATTACATAATTCTCTTACATCCTTTCTGCATTTTAGTGTAGTTTGGTGTATGCTAGCTTAAAATTGTCGCATGTTATGCTTCGTTACAGCTTTCTTTGCATGATCATAAGTTATGTCCGGCTCTGTGCATTGTCTTGCATTTTGCCCCTGCCTCCGGGCGCATACCTTGTTTGTCTTGTATGTTTGTCTGAGTCTTCGGCCTTGTCAAAAATGGGTCTTCTCTGGGCTTTGACATTCACTCCCGTCATTGTTATGACTTCCGAGTTCTGTCAAAGAGGGGCAACTGTAGACACCCCATTTTTGACCGTCCTCAAGACTTGGACGTCACCATTGGAACACTTGGTGATTACCCTTGTTTGTGTTCGTTTGGAGTTCCCGGAGGTCTCGGCTACGCGCCTTGCCTCAGGATCTCCGAACTCGACTGTTTAGTGTCTGGTTTTGCACCAAACACTTGTGTTTTGCCTTGGAGGGGCAGGGAATGCCTTGTGAGGCATCCCCACACACCACCGGCCATAGCCACAGGCCACCGGCTGTGTTGTGTTTCCGTCGCCAATCTATTTTGCCGGTCGGCACTATTTTTTGTCAAAATGGCAATTTTGAGTAGCCGACCACTGTTCATCTACTTTATGTAGATATTTTGTGCCAGCTGTGATAGCTGGCACCAACTCTGTTTCCCTCCATACACGTGTATGGAGGGATTTCCCTCTAAGCAAGCTTGTTGTGTAAGCTTTGCAAGAGGGACTTCTATAAGAGGAGAGGTCTTCTCCTTGTTCTTGGTTAGAAACTTGGAAGGAAAAACCAGAGCTTATACATATAGATACACCCTCTCTCTATATTTCCCTCTCTCTCCTCCCTTGTGTGTGTTTCTTGGCCTAAAAGTGTGATTTTACCTTACTTTTGCACTAATACACACACTATTACACCTTGCTCCGAGATTGAGGGACTTGGAGGGTTGATTCTTGAGTTTTTGGGCTATTTTTGATCAAAAGAAGAGGGCTGCATTGGTTATTCTTGAAGTGTGCTTCGAGGGTTAGCATTTTACTTTAGTTTCCCCAAACTTGCACTAGTCTTTTACCTATCTTGCTTGCTGATTTAGTTTTTGTGCATAACATAAAAAAGGCTTATATTTTCATGCTTAAGAACTTTCATTAAGGGTCTTTTGTGGTTTGAGTTCAAACTCACCCTCTTAGGCTTTATTTGGCCTCCTTTGTTGCCTCCTTGGTAAGGCCTTGTTTGCTTAAGTGTTTTGGTCTTTTCACCACTGAAAACCAGTGGATTTTCAGTGGTGAGGAAGGTGGTTGGAAGTCTTGCATAGGGGAGGGACACCCCTCTCCCTTCATTGTCTTATTTCCTTGCATTTTGGCTTAAAGGGTAACATGCATGCTTGATTGGTTTTGGCCCTTTTTTCAGAGGTTTTTGGGTGTTTTTAGGTCATATGTAATCTCTATTTTTGGTCGGATTTAGGCCCCTTTGCATGCTTAACATACTTGCTTCACATCCCCCTAGTTGGCCTAGAAATGCATCTTGTGTTTAGGCCATGATTCTTGCATGTGTTGGCTTAGTTCCATGAAGGTGTTGGCATTATTTTACCATGTTTAAGGTCTATTGGCCATTTATTTCAGTCATGCTTGCCTTGTTTGGTGTCACCTCTTTGTGTTTTGGCTTGTAAGCTTTGAGCATATTGACCTCTAGCATGCGTAGCTGTGACCATCCTCATGATTTGGCATCATTTAGGACCATATTTCAGTCCATAAATCATGTTTATATGTGTGCATGTGTGACCTCTTTCATGCCTTGAGGGTGTGCCCACTTATGCCTAGAAATGAGCTTCGGTGCATACATCTCTTTGGGGCCACTTTAGCTGGCATATTAATGGGTTTTGGAGTCCATTTTTGCATGTTAAATTTCTGTTTTGGCTTGTCCAATTCATGCCATGAGTGGTCATGTTGGTGGGAGTGAAGTGCCCCCTTTTTGTGCCTTAACCTTGGGACCATTGGCTTGCTTGTTGGCATGAGTATTTGTCCACCCTTTTAGGCACTTTTGGCCACTGTTTTGGGATGGATCAAGGTCTGCCCCTTTATGGTTTAAAGGCCCTCTTGCATGCTTGTCTTATGACCATTGCATAATTGCCTCATCAAGTGTTGTATTGTGTTGATCCTATTGCTTAGATTGTCCATATTCGCATCGCATTTGCATCTTGTGTGCCTAGCATTGCATACTTGCCATATTAGTTGCATAGCACTTGGCATGCTTTGCATTTTAATCCCATGTTGTATCTTTGAGGCATTGTTTGCATAACATGAATTGCATTACTTGGTTTGGGGTGTCAAACCAAGTGTAAGGGTCAAGGAGCATTCATACTATAAGTGATGTAATGCGCCTTGACTCTCGGTCACCGGGGCCCTTGACTTCAGTATGATAGGGTCTTGGTCCTCATTTGTGTGATTACATGCATTTTTACATCAAGTGGCAAGCTTGATCTCTTGGGCTATCATGCACCATTGATGGCTCGAGGATCGAGGGCCATGCTTCCCTGAGTTCAAAGCGTGATGGGAAACATGACCGTGCTCACATGTGCCTGAAATCCCATGCCATATACTGTCTGTCTTCTGTTGCTGTCAAAACTGGCCTCTGCAGGAATCTTTTGCCGATCGGCAGAATTCAATGCCGACCGGCATTGTATGAATGGCCGATAATTCCAACAGCAGCCGATGGAAATTACATTTGGCCGGTGGGAATTTCCTCCAGCCGGTGGTATTCTGCAGCATGCAGGGAACCTGTCCTAGGACTTTGGCAATTTTTAGAGAGACAGGGCAGTATAAACAGAGGCGGCAGTGGTATGGTACGGGCTTTCCGGGCGAGCCAGATTTCGAGCATGCATCATTCGCGCATCCCGAGGCGGAGGCTGTGGCCACCTTTCTCGTTTTTTGCATTCTTTCTATTAATTAATTAGAAATTCTGTAATAATTAATGTATTTGTTATCCGGACTGTAATATTTATTTGTACCCTCTGAGTGAGGGCAATTGTGTAGTAAGTGTGCGTGAGTGGGTGTATGTCTTCCAACCCCACGTCTTTCCTCCCTTTTATTTACTCGCTTTTGATGGTAGATTAGGGCATCTTTAAAATTAGCATACCTTAAGCAATGTATGCGTGCATTCATACATTTGCCTTGCATGCACCAGGCTCGACACATCATTCTAACTGCATTTGTACTTCAATTTCAAATTGAATACGTGATAGTTGTAGCATTTCACATGCCATGCTTAGGTTAGCCGAGTCTATCTAATTGCATCCTGTATGTGCTGCATTAGTCAATTTAACATAAACTAGGATCACGCATGTTTGCTAACCAGTTTATTGTTTTGGCTTGGAGTACGATGTAAGTATTTTATGCTTTAGCATCTCGCATGCGTGTGAATGTCAACATGACAGTATGCTTACCATGTGGCTAGATGCTTATATGATAAACTGTTTGAATGCCTGCGGATGAAGGTTGGATTGTTTGAGTTGGAAAAACTCGTTGAAATCTGTATTTTAGCCTACTTGCGAGTAGCAAATTCCAAAACATTTTCCAAAATAAGCGGATATGCAATGTTTCTTTCCAAATTAGGCAATCTAGTCTATACTTATTTGCTGTGCGCATAACATAGTAATTCTAGGCTAACAAATGGAATAAGAACACATAATGTTTTCAAAAACAGATATCACGGTTAGTAGAGGCCGATCTTCGGATCGGGCGAGAGGGGGTGCTCATAGCTGACCTTCCCCAATCGTAACCTAGCTCCCGAGCCGAGACAACTCCAGTGATGACAGACATGTGGCCTTCGGCACCGAGTCAGGGTTTCCTAAATTCCCCCATTTTAAAATATTTAGGTGGCGACTCTGTATCTGGCAAAGCAGTCCATGTTTGGCACTTCTTTTTCAAAAAATCTGTTTCTCAAAACGATTTGCCTGATTTGGACTCTTTGGTTCAAGATTAAGAACCGTGACACAAATCGAGTCCGAACTGTAGCAGGGTCCCTCGCGGACGTGCTACAACGAGTTTGGTCCAATATCATTGGCTGGTGGGGTGTATCTTGGGTGCAGTCGGGATCACTGACTGGACTGTTTCATTGGTGGTCTGGGTTTAGATATAATAACAGACTGAAGGTACTCTGGAAAATAATACCTTTGGCAGTGTTTTGGTCTCTATGGAAGCAGAGGAATGAAATCACTTTTGGTGACTCACAGGTGGATTTTGAAAAGCTATGTGAACTCATTAAAACATGGATTGCATTGTGGTTCAGAGCGTATAGCCCTTCTTTCTGTTATTCCGTGAATGATTTAGTGTTAAATCTGCAAAATGTCAAATTCTGCATTATGCACTGAGGGGTATTATCTATGAACTGCTTTTGTGCTGATTTTCTGGGTTATTATTGGTGTCGTGGTCTTTTGCATCTTGATATGTTGGGGTCTAACCTCTGATTGGAGTCTTTCACACTGATGGAGCTTCCCACTGGAATACTGTTAATGGGGCTTTGCTGCTGATAATGAGTTTCTCTGGTAGCTGCACTGGTTTTCTGGTTTTTGTTGATCTGCTGAGTTTCTCAGCTGCTGACCTTCAGTCTGCTATGACCAAAACACTTGGATTGAGTCTGTTATGACCTTCAGTCTGGGGTTGCTGATCTGCTGAGTTTCTCTTGGACTGCACTGTTATTCTGGTTTTTGTTCTGTTTTGCATGATCTGATTTTTTGTTTTTATTGTATCTGTTGGTTTCTCACCAACTAGGAGGTTGGAGCTTCGCTTAGCTCCAAGCTCCTCTTTATTGATGTATCCTCCTTACTTTGTTTGGTTTTTATCAATAAAGTTTTTCGTTTTGCCGATCAAAAAAAAAACAAAAAAGAAAAATGCAAATGAGAAGTAATATCACATAGTTCATCTAGTACATGAATAGTAATAAATTATAAATCACACTACGTACACAATTTTGATGAAAAAAACGTAGGAGTTTGTCGCCAGGTATTTAACCAAATAGGATCATCCAGTTCCTATAGAATCTATCACTAAAATACCTTTAGAGGGGGATAATAAGGCACATAAGCTGTACTGGCGCCAACATTAAGGGAGAGTGTCATGAGAATAAGCGTAAAGGACATTTGTAATCTTAAGAACAATGATAAAATTAGACATGAGAATTTAGATAAAATATTTAATTCCTCACTCTTTACTTTAACCATCTCTGATCTTTCTTTCATTCGCTTCTGTAAAAGAAATTAGCTACCTCAACGTTAAAAAGTCCATGTATTAAATTTGGGGAGTTGAAACCTACTTGAAAAAGAAACCAAACATATCAGCTTCACACCTACTAAAGTGCTTTACACTTAAAAAATTAACTCATTTTTGTTAAGTAAAAGAAGCTAGGTGACCCATGTAGAAAAAATAAATGAGGCATGATAGCTTCACTTCAGATTATCACCAAATCTAAAAGGGAATACCATGACTGGATAGATGAATATAGTATGAAGTGCATTAGAGAAAAGTAACATACATCCACTTCAAATGTATATGCCACAACTAAGAACCATTTGAGTCATCTGATATAGCGATCCCGGTCTTTCCCTATTTGGTTGTTGTATCCGGACTTAGGTTCCGTGGAGCCTGTTGTTGTATATATCGTGATATCATCCTTTGATTCCTTGTTTTTGAGTTATAGGATGTGTTGGACAGGTTTGTTTCAGGTTTGGTGTGATTGGGAGCAAATGGTTGCTGCCCAATTTTTCATGTCTTCGCTCGAGCGAGGACTTTGTCGGTCGAGCGAACCCTGTGTTTTAGATCCTTCTCTTGAGCCAGGGTTCCTTCGCTCGAGCGAGAGTTGAGTTTTGTATCTGGTGGCTCGAGCGAGAAGTCCTTCGCTCGAGCTTGCGTCTGCGTCTGATTCTGGACTTGAGAGCTGTGTTTCTTGGCTTAAGCGAGCTTTCCTTCGCTCAAGTGAGCGAGGTGTATGTTTTGGGTTTCGTTACTCGAGCGAGCATTCTGTCGCTCGAGCGTGCTTCTGGGTTGCAGACCTGAAGCTTCGCATTCTTGGCTCAAGCGAGACTTTCTACGCTCGAGCGAGAGTTCCGTGTGTCTGGTCGCTCGAGCGACCAATCCTTCGCTCGAGCGAGCCTGTGTTATATCAGTAGACAGTAGCGGGTAAACACTTCACTTTTTCATCTCTTCTATTTTGCAAACCCTAGATCCGAGCTCCCTCTCTCTCTACATACACTCTCTCTAGGGATTCATCTAGTTTTAGTGTGTTTCTACCCTAAGTCCTTTGTAAGAAAGATAGAAAGTGGCTTGGGCTTCGTTTTAATCTGAAAAATCTCAGATTTGGAGCACTTCGAGTTTTGGTCATCATCTCCATTTGAGCTCTTCATTTCAAGGTATGGATACCCTACTCCATCCTATGAGTTTTGTCATAAATTTTGGGCATTTTGATATGTTGGGGTTGTTGGGTAATTATTGGAAAAGTTAGGGTTTGTTTTGTAATTTTTAAAAGAGGGGTTTTCCATGTTTGAATCATATTTGTGATATAGACTTGAAATAGTGGTTGTTTATGGATTATGGAAGAAAAATGAGCCTTAGGGCTATTATTGGGAAAATGGGGAAAATGCCCTAATTGTAATGGATAATTAATTTGTATAATTAATTTGGAAAAATGTGAAATTGAGTTGAGAATAATGAAATTGGAAAATTATGGGATTAAATGGTATAGTTGGATTAATTTATCACTCACCTATGAAAATGTTGATATTATATCTGTTGATGCATTTATTATCTGTTTAGAAATAACTGCTTTGGGCTATCGGTGGAGGATAGTCTTGATTGTTGTAGACACTGCATGTTGATTAGGGAAAACCGAAACTAATCACATTGAATATGTCATCGAATATGAAAGTTGGAATAATACATCAAATATGTGTATTGAGTGATCCCTGTATATGATAATTGTTTATATACTTGGAATATGTGTAATGTGTGGGAGGAGATAGGGGATGCACTCCATGGCTTGAGGGAAGATAGGGGATGGACTCTCAAACCTGTTTGGGAGGAGATAGGGGATGGACTCCATTAATACAGCAAATATGTGTATTAAATTGAAGCATTGATACAACAAATATGTGTATCTATTGTGAAATATGGAAGTGTTAGTATATGAGTTATAGTCCCATTGAATTGTTTGGCCAGGTTTTGAGCCATGTATGTGAATTGATTCGGATAGGTAAAGGAAAATGAAATGTAACATGGACACAGGTGTCATGGAACTGTATTGTGATATAACTGGTTTATAAGTGTTAACCATCTATCAAATGCTATTGTTTTAGTCACTACTTATATTTGGTTTAGTATATCTCTACGGGGCTGTGGCTCACCCTATATGGGACATCGTTTTCAGGTCCAGGTAATATCCCACCTCCAAGGACATAGCTTGGAAGGTTTTGAGAGTTGAAGACTCCTTTTGTTGTTTTGTTATCTTTTGTTGTATACATGTAAATTCAGGCCAAGGGCTTAATATGATATGAGTTAGTACTCTCTTTTGTATAACCAAGTGTTGGCTTGGAAAGTTGTAAGCCGTTGGGCATTTACTTTTGTTGTCAACATGTAATACTTTTGTAAGGACTACTCTGATGAATGGAAAAGTGTTTATTTCTCTTATATCAATGCATGTCAAGAATGTGGGGTTTTATGTATTATTTTGGGGGCGTTACATCTGACCACAAAGACGATAAGCATCAACTTCATCAAAAAAGCGAAGCAACAACAAAAGCTATGGTAATTGTCTTACTAAGAAGTACTTGAAATCTAGTGCGAAAGACATCTGGTACATCGGAAAAAATAATGTCCCACAAAAGAAGCCCAAAAATAGTCAACCAAATGCCACTCTCTGTATGTACACCCTGCCACCCGCCTCCTGCTCCGACATAATATTGCATTGGAAGCTGCCCAACTCCGCATTGTTCTTTATCTTCACCATAGAACCTGCTCTTCATCCCAGTTTTACAGTTCAATGGTCTCCCCTGAACATGCAGCTAAATTATCAACAAATGAAAAATAATTAGAGCCACAATTAGATAAGCATTCACGTTTGCACATCACCCCTATAAAACCCATAGACATAAGATGACTCAAGTTTAATCAGCATGAGAAAGCTTAAAAACACAACCCCTAAAAAATCAAATTCGCAATCACCTCAGTGATCTTCCTCTTGACAGACTCAGAAAAACTAGGAGTTTTCTTGCGCCTTGGTGGTTTTCCCAAACGTAAAACCCTTTGCAATGTTGTTCTGGAACTAGCACGAACCCGTGGATCTAGAAACCCATCTTCAGCAACCGAAAGGCTCTCATTGAGACAACCCAGATGCTCCAAATCAATTGACAACCTCAAAGTCCAATATCCTCTTCTTCTATCAAACGTAAAATTAATTAGTAGTTGCTTTAATAAATTAATTACATCGGTGTAACTGAGAAGGGTAAACAATTATCCAGTCCAGAGAGTATTTAACAAGCAACAAGTTGGATGCAAAGAATAGAACCCTCATTAATATCTCGCAGATTATTAGAATGGACCGCAATCTCCTATGTTCATTAGGTTTTCTTTTTTATTATGCCTTAAGCTTTTGTCATTATCATAAAAATGGAAGAGAAAAAAGAAAAGTGATTGGCTTCCTACGGTTTTATTGAATATGGTAATTCTCAAAAAATCTAGACAGGGACACAGTGATGATGCAATAACAACCAGATTTACATTTTTATGTATACACGAAAATAACAATTTCATTTTTTAAGTTACAAATACATTAATATTTTATTATATTAAACCAGGAAGAAATCATTTTCCCACTTTTATTATGTTGGGAAAGAAGTGTGAATTAAAAGTTTTAATACGATAAACCCATCACAAACGGTAGTATAAGTGAAACGTCATACTTGTATTAATCAAAGTTTAATATACATTCATAACAAAATGGAAGTTATATAGTCATATGCCTGGATGGCTTACATCTTTCCAAGCCACTGCTTGGGTACAACAAAGGTGAGTCATAAGCTCAATACAAATAAAGCCTTAGGCTTGTACAAATAAGAAATCCAAAATACAGGCAAAATAAACAAGATGAGCCTTCAGCTCTATAGTCCTCCCAAGCTAAGTCCATGGCGGAGGGATATCACTAACACCTAAAAATGATTTTCTCATATAGGGTGAACCAAAACCCAGTAGAAATAATCCAGTACAATATATGAAACTTAACAAAGATATAAGGGTGATATGCAATTACAATGTCATTGATAAACCGTTTCATAATTCTTTTGCAAGCCAAGCAATACCAACTGTATTATTTCAATTCATGACATCGGTTCTGTTTCATTCAGACAATCAAACTGAGAATACAAATCAATAGGTCTCTACCGGTACTACCATCATACAATCACTTCTATTTGCCATTTTATGGATGTCTAGTCTGTGGGAATCGGCACCCATACATATACATACGTGTGGTTTTTGGAACTTTCACCCTAGATACACAGGCCAACTTAATTCAATGGAGTACATCCTCTATCTTCTCCCAAACATGGAGAACATCCCCTTTTTCTTCCCAACATCATACATATACAATGTATTTAAAGACAAAATCATATGCAACGACAATGGATGAGAAATTAGTTTCAATTTACCTAATCCTCATACAATTTCTACAACAATCATAGCTATCCTCCACCAATAGCCCAAAACAAATATTTCTAAACAGAAATACAATCTCAAGACAGATGAATTACCCAAATTTCTATGGGTGAGTGATAATGCATATCCAACTCTACCATTTACATAATCAACGGTCTAATTCCACATTTCCAATATCCATTTCCATTTATTTATACAAAATAAATCTTTAAGACATTTTAGGGCAAACTTCTCCCATTTTCAAAATTCAACCCAAGTATCAAAATCAACCATTTTGTTACCTCATAACCACTTCCATAACCATTTTCAATGCTCCCATTTTGAAAACCCCTTTTTGAATTTAAACCAAAACCTTAGGTTTGTTCAAAATCTCTCAAATTCACAAAGATGTTTATACAAAACAGATAACTAAGTTAAAAGTCATATTGGAGTATAGAAAATCCCTACCTTAAGTTTAGAAAATGAGCAAAGCAAGGTAGAAACTTCAAAGACGTCGAAACCAGGCTTTGTTTCGGACCAAAGTGAAGCTCTTGAGACGCTCTACCTTTTTCCCAAAGACACTAGGGTAGAGAAACCAACGAATCGAGGTGAAAATGTAGAGAAAGTGTGAGTTTAGAGAGAGAAACTCTAGATCTAAGCGTTTTAGAAAGTATAGAGAGAGAATAAAAGTGAAAAAGTGATGTAAAAGGTCACTTTCATGAACTGATATACGCACAGTCCGTTCGAGTGCAATAAGTAATGCTTAAGCGTTAGACACAATAAGTTGTTCCACTCGAGCGCAGAATGGAAACTCCCAGAAGTTTTGCAGACAATAGGCCAACGCTCTAGCACAAGAAAGGCCACTCAAGCTGAGCCCGCTCGAGCGCAGAAAGAACCGCTCGAGCACGAAATACACTCTCCTAGTAGTTTTGCAGACTTGCAAAAGTACTGAGAGTTTGCAAATACTGCTCGAATGCAAGAAGTGCCGCTTGAGCGGAGGAGCAAAAACCTGGGCAATAAAAGTTTGGAAACTAAGCAACCAACCTGCCCCAAATGCAATCACCACAATTCAATAGCCAAAATTAAGGAGATACAAAGGAAGTAAAATGTGAACAACAATATGAAACCACGAAGCCTGAGTCCAAGATGCAAAAGGGTCGGGTTAAAATTGGAATCGCTATAATCTCCCTCCTTTAAGGAATTTCGTCCCTAAAATTTCAAATCAATTTTTCAAAACTATGTTTAAATCAATTATAATAGTGATAATCATTCAATTCCATCACCACGACCCATTCTCCGGTTATCCATTCTCATTAACTTAATACATAAGTTCTAACATTGAAAATACAATCCATATTTTCCAAAACATATACAATGTTTATATTAAACTAGTGTTTCCAAAACATATACAACATATACAATGTCTTCATATTTCATTAATCATAACAAAATTTCAATATATGCTCAAACATTAACAAATAAATCTGGATATTTCTCACGGACTTCCAACTCACGTTCCCAAGTTGTTTCCTCAACTCCGTGATGTTTCCATAGCACCTTAACTAATAGAAAAGTCTTGCTTCACAAGACTTGACTCAACAACAAGGAACAAACATGGATGCCTCCCCAACCGACAAAACTCGTGACGGTTTATGAGACAAGAACAAATACCCTCGATAACAATAATAATAGTAACAACAACTTCAACAACAACAACAACGCTCTAAGACATCCACCACGTCTCGACTACCTTCCATGCCCAAACCACCATTGAGTGCTTAACACTCTAATGTAGGTAATAAGGAAACCACTCACACATAAGGCTTTCAGTCAACTCTCGTAGAACGAGAACGCAAAATAAAACGCGATTAATTAATAATGTTATGGCACATCAATGCCCGGCAATCCAAAGTCCTTGCCAAAAAGACATACAACATGTAACTAGCAACTTAGGCTAGATCAAAATGCGACCTCTCAACACTAGATATAAGATAGTCCGTTCAGGTTAAAAAAAATGCCTTATTATCCCCATTTGTCCCAAAACACTTGGTTTTCCCCAAAAGGTGTTCAGATTTATACCATCACAATTTCAAATACATTAACAACTGGCCACAACAAAACTCAGAGATTTCCAAACTATTTTCCCGAAAACCAAAATTGCAAATTCATGTTTCGACCCAAAACCGTTTTAGGTTATGCAAAGTACCCAAGGCCACAATACTAAAAAGTAGAGTTTCGTTTTCCTCCAGATCATTCATCAACATTTCTCCAATGAATCACAACACAATCACCCAACAAAACCCATCACCCTCACGATGGTGCCACAATACCCAAAACAAAATTTCCACGATGGAAACCCCCACAAATTTTTGAAATGCCAGCAACGTAATAACACAAGGGAAGAAATTTCACACCCACCAATCACTTGGTGGCGCAAAGCGCTTATAAGATCCAAGTTCTCAACCGAAGCTCCAAACCGGTTACTATAACTCAAAACAACCTTCCAACTGTCCATACGGGACTTACATCTCACACCAAGACACCGTTCAATTACACGACCCTCAATCTCGACCTATTCTTGAGGTGACTATATGTCAACCATCCCAAATACTAACCAATCAACTATCTAACACTATTCACCCATACTAGCCTTCAAACACCGACATACCACTTAACTTCACCCAATATAGTCTCAACACCACATTTTGCCCAACCTTACCAACTCCGATATGGGGTTCCATACACAACCTCTCAGGTCCATTAAATCACTTTGGATTCTTCAAAGTTAACCCACGGTACTTTGGTTCTCCATTCACTCCTCACACGTATGCCTAAGTGGCATACACATCCTTGCTTCACATTTTAGTCCTAACTACACTTCTCAAGACAAACACAATACACCCTTTCAAGTCAACACACACACTAGTACCTTACACCTGGCACACACAAGGACTGAATAAGCAAAACAATTCTAACAGAGCGCACCACTCACTCCACACAATCTTACTAATTCACTTGGAGTTCCACTATCCAAACTAGACAACAAACACTCATACCACAGTGACCCAGTACTATCGAATATTAAACTACTCAATCCAATCATTAACTACACTATTGCCTTACCTAGGCACCCTCCTGGGATTGTCCTGTGACCGATTCCCTTCTACACATCATCTAACACCAATATTCGAACCATACACCGCCATACCTCATACTAGAAAAAAAAAACCTCCTCACTTATTGCACGACATCTTACCTTTAACCCCGAATGGGTGATCTCCACACTGAATCCTTCATTCTGAGAACGTACTCACAACCTCGACCGAATTCACAATAACGAAATTCACATACTTATTCTCTCAAGCCAAGTCAACTTGCGAAGGCCTACTACGATACAATGCCATTGTTACCACGTAATCACCCAAACCGAACAACAAGTAAACACAACACCTCCATCCCTCAGTAACCAATAAGGTCAACTCTTTAATCCATATCCCACTCGTCACTCAATACATGAGTACAACCAAAATACTAAGTCTCCTAGTCAATCCACCAACTGTTGATACTTATTGAACCAGTGCCCTGAACCAAGTTCCAAGCACATACACACGACACCTACAAGGCTTTCAAAGTCTTACCATCCTAACTCTATAGAAGAACAAAAGAATTTCTCAACTTCCTTACTATTATTCCAAACCTCGCCTCATAAACACAAAACCACCGTGACCCTACACATAGGTCACACACTAACCATGGGTTATACACCTGACCAATCCTTCCAACAACATCTCTTAACTTAACCAGAATTGGGATACACATCTCTCACACCCAAATACAATAAACGAATCCTAGAACCTAGGAAATGCCCACTATACCACTGTTCGAAATATAATACTAACAACTCAGAAAACACCACCCACCAACGCCAACAACCACTACTACGATAAGGGACTAACATCGCTTCACCAGAAACAACCAACCAGATTATACGAAGATCAGCTACCATAACCTACCATTAAGGTACACGTACCCAACGAAACTATACGCGATTCACCCTTGAAAACAACGCACTGTATGTACAAGACCTAGTGCCAATCACCCACTTCAGATCCTTTCGAGGAATTCTCACAACAGTAGACCAAAACGTCTACCACGAACATAAGACCAAAAAAGAGACACTCACGAAATTTCACACACCCGGCAAGTATAACTGTTCTCGTCCCATTGTAACCCCGACCAAAACACGTATCCCCTAAAAACTCTTTTTAATTTCAAAACATGGCTCACTAGCCATCACCTTCCCAAACCAAATCACAAGTGTATATATGCATCAATACGAAATTTTTTTGATTCCACAACACTTATAATATTAATAAAACTTTAGATTCATTACATGCTCCAATCCACCCAATCTATGGAAATAAACAACCATCCGTACATATATATAAACAAGCAGTTATGATGTCTCAACATCCCTAAAACACATTGGTTACACAACAGAACTTAATGATTTCAAAACAATAACCCACCGGTTACAAAACAGAATAGCTAAAATGAAACCATCCCGTTGGTATTACCACCGTTACCGTCCCTCACTGGACCGCTAAAGATGGTTATTCTCAAACCCAAGATACCCTAAGAGTTCACAAGCCACGGACAAGAACTGCTAACGTGTCCTAACTGGCCACACCTAGAACAAATGCATAATTCCCTTCTAGGAGGTCTAAGAATTTGGCTTATCTAAGACCCTCAAAATCTGGCTTGCTTGGTTTCCATAATGGTATTGCCTCTGCCCGAACAAATAATGTTGAACCTGACTAGGTTGCGAAACTCCTAGAGAAGTCCTCGGTTGGGTATAGAAACATTTAGTGTGACCCGGCTGATTACACACCTAGCAGATAAGTGATCCTCGACTACATGACTGGTTCGAAGTCTGAATTGGTGAGGATCCCAATGACTGCTCCCTCATTAAGCACTCGAGCACTCCACGTTCCGATCGGCTAAATGATCCAGGTGGTGCAACTACTACTTGAGCTACTGACCATGCCCTTTTCCTCTGTGGGTAAGCCGGAGAGTTGTGGCCCAGCTGACCACATTTGAAACAAGTGAAAACCCTCTATTTACTTTTCCCCAAACCCAAACTGTGGGTTGGAACCCCTCTGTCTCTTAAAAGGTCTACTAACACCCTGAGTTACAAAAGTCGCCGAAATGGCCTCCTCCATACTCTGTCCCATGACTAATACCGATGCCTCTACATGAGCCGCCACTTCAACAAGCACACTATAACTTTTATGCCAAGACCTGGCAATCCTTCCTCAGATGTCGTCACACAACCTACTCTCAAACTCTGAACAGTGAATGTGATGACCGGGTGCATAAAATTGCCTCGTTCCTCTCTGATTTATGTTGGGTTTACCCTTGTTAAAGTGTCGGGTTTAACTTGAAGTCTTGTTAACTATTTGGGTTTGTTGCATTTGGAAACGTTTCTCAAAATCCTTGTTCTTATTTATTCCGGTGTCAAGTTTCACATGTTTCGGGAGGCATGAGGTTGGATCCAGTTTTTTTTTCAGTACAGCTGGTAAAAGTTTTAACTGGGAGGCAGGGCCACATGTGCGGGGGCTTGGGCCACACGTACGAGAAGTGGGGCTGCACTTATGGTGAGGAAAGGAAATTCTAGGTTGGCTGTTGTATTATATTCACGTGCGGAAGGAGGTGCGGGAGAGAGTGCCGCACGTGCAGATGAGGGTGCCGCACAGGCAAGAATGAGTGCCGCACGTGCGGAATAAAGCTGAGTCCGAAAAATCTGTTTTTTCCTTCTTCTTGGGTTGAGTGTATATCACGTTTCCATCATCTCTCTCTTTCTCTAAACACACATTTCTCCTCCTCTCTACCTTTTCTACACCAAACCTCACAAAATCATTGATTTCTCCAAATCCATTAACATTTTGACCCTAGTTCCTTGATCAAATTTGGATAACTTCTCGAGAGCTACGTTTTGTGCGGTGGAGATCAAGTTTCAACACTATTGATTTAGGGGGGTTTCATCTCATTTCTTCTTCAAACTTGAGGTAGGGACTTTCTTATAGTTATATATATATTTTTACAAGATTATGTTGATTTAGAACTTTTTGGGAAGTATGGACACTTTGATGTTGGCTCATGTGTTGTAAATGATTTTAAAGGTGGATTTCCATAATGTTTTTCTAAAAATCCTTGAGATTGTGAGTTATATTATTGTAGAGAAGTGTTAGTTTGAAATAATTTCTTTCAAAATGAGGAGGAAAACCTAGTTTATGGAAACCCTAAAAATTTAGGAAATTTTGAGAAAATGTGGTGATGTTATGAAATTGATTTTTGACCAACATTATGACAAATGTTAACATGAGAATTAGTGGGTTTGGAAGTTTATTTCTCTAAATGTTGATATAGTCGTGAAACGATAAAGTTGATAAAAATGCATGAAATGTGGAATGTTGTTGCTCCTCGATAGTGATTGATGAGTATATATGTTAATCTTGTGAAGTTTCTTTAGAAAGAGAAATGGGAATGGTGACCAAAATGGGAAAAATTGTATGAAAGAATTGAAAATGGAAGGATATTGCTATGCATTGGCACTTTAATTCATTTGGTTATTACGAGCTTTGAATTGAGAATTGAAAATTGTGAATTTAAAAGAGAAACGTTTGTGAAATGGGATTTCATGGAAGTGTTTTGGGGTAAATATGTTGGTAAGTCCGGATAGGGGGTGTAGAGAAAATTGATTAAGTTGGTGTTACGCCCCCAAAAAAATATGATAAAACCAACTCATAAGCGAAAGAATAATAGAAATAAGATATTTTCATTCATCAGAGTTCATTTACAAAAAGTAACACATGCAATATACATTCACAAATGTTCATCCTGAATCTACAACATATGTTGCAATGCTAAGAGAATTAAAATTAAACATATAGTCATAGGCCATATAGGCTTACATCTTTCCAAGTCATTGCTTGGTTACACAAAAGTGAGCCTAGCTCAATACAATTTAAGCCCTTGGCTATACAAAAGAATATAACAAAATAAAGAAGCCCTTGCTCCCAAAAGTCCCTCCAAGCTATAACCCTGACAGAGGCATATCACTAGCACCAGAAAAAAAATGGTTTTCCCCAAATAGGGTGAGCCAAAGCCTAGTAGGAACAATCTAACACAATATATGAGATTTGACAAAGATATAAGTACAATGTGCCTATACAATGTTGGTGACAAAATATCTACATTTTTATATAACTGTAAAACATCAAAGTTCATATTTCAATTAATTTTCCTTCAATCCATTTCAAGCTCATTTATTCTTCTCAATTCATGAGTCAATTTTATTATCTTTCAATAACCCAACTGAGACTACAACTCAGTGGTTTTCCAATTCAATACACTACCACACAAACACTTCAAATCTGTCATTTTATAGAAATTTTGTCCGCCGGAGCGGCACCCATGTATACACAAGATTTCGGGACTTTCACCCTGGACACTCTAGCCAACTTAACTTCAATGGGGTCCATCCCCTATCTCCTCCCAAACAATGGAGTGCATCACTTTTTTCCTCCCAAACAATCATACATATACAATGTATATAAATCATAGTCATATTCAATGACAACCAACAATAGATTAGTTTCAATTTACTTAATCCTAATGCAATTTCTATAATAATCATAACTATCCTCCACCGATAACCCAATACAGAAATTTCTAAACAGATATATTATTTAAATTTTCGTGGGTGAGAGACAACACGTGTCCAACTCCACCATTTACATCAATAATCATCCAATTTCACATTACCATTATCAATTTCAGTTATTTATACAAAATAATAATTTGACCCATTTAGGGTAAAGCTCCCATTTTTCCAAATATCAACCCAAATGGCCCAAATCAAGTATTTGGCTACAATACAACCTCACATTCAACCAATAACCATTTATTTCACATTCACTTAGAAATTTATTTCACACCCAATCCCTAGGTTTGCTCAAATTACTCCCAAATCCCACCATTGTTACAGAATGACAAATAACTAAGCTAAAAACCATATGAAAGTGTAGAAAATCCCTACCTCAAAGAGAGAAAACGAGCCAAGCAAGAGTGAAACTTCAAAGATGTCCAAATCCAACTCTATTCAGATCAAAATGGAGATCTTGAGATGGTCTACCTTGTTATCAAAGGGATTAGGTGAGGAAATCACTAGAACTAGGTGAAAATGTAGAGAGAGAAAGTGTTTTAGAGAGAGAGGGTCTCAACTTTAGGTTTTAGACAGAAAAGATCTAAAAAAGTGATGTAAAAAGTCATTTTCGTGATCTGATATACGCACAGTCCGCTTGAGCGCAAGAAGTGTCGCTCGAGCGTTAGACACAAAAAGTTGTTCCGCTCGAGCGCAAGAAAGACCGCTCGAGTGGCAAGACACAATGAACAAGATGCTCACCGCTCAAGCGCAAGAAGTGACGCTCGAGCATAGAAAACACACATCCAGTAGTTTACAGACAATAGACCAACACTCGAGCGTAAGAAAGGCCGCTCGAGCTAAGGAATGCCGCTTGAGCGTAGCAATCACTTTCTCAGTAATTTTGCAGACCTGCAAAAGTACTGAGTATTTGCAAAGCCTGCCCGAGCGCAGGAAGTGCCGCTCGAGTAGAGGGCCAAAATTCTGGGCAACACCAGGTTTGAAAAACAAGCGACCAACTTGCCCAAACACAACTACAACAACCCTAAAGCCAATTCCAAAGAGATACGAGGGAAGAGGGAGGTAAACAACAATATGAAAGCATTAAACCTAAGTCCAGAGTACCACAAGAGTCTAGTCAAAACTGGGATCGCTATAGTTACATGAGTGTCCAAGGTGAAAGACCGAAAACATGCGTGGAGGAGGTACCACGTGCCTTCCAGTTAACTATCAGTAAAGTGGGGTTTTGGTAGTGCTAGTTATGCCTACTTGCAGACACCAACCTAGGGATTACCTAAGTCGTATTTACCGCCCCTTGAACCTGATTTAAAATTATTGGATTGTTGAAATTTCATGATTTCTTGTGCATGATGGCTTTCAAATGATGAAAATGCAACTTTATTTTTAAAGCATAGCATGGCATGCGTATTTCATTCCATGAGGCTTGTATAAAAAGTATATACTTTGTTAAGAAGTTTCTGCTGGGCTTTGTGCTCACCCCTATGGGATGTTGTGCAGGTAAAGATGTGGTGATTTTGCTAAATTAAGGGTGTGGATGTGTATGTTGAGAGCACAAGGCTCTTGTTTTGTTGTGATTATATTTGTTTGCAAGCTAAGGGCTATATTTGTATGGGTTCGAGCAACCATTTTATGTAACTAAGCTTAAGCCTTGGACTTGTAGCCCTCGAGGGCATTTATTTATGTTTGATTGGATGTTCTACATGCTATAGAGTCATGTAGTATAGTCGTTGAATGTATATTCACATATGGAACTATTTTGTAAATCTCTTATATTTATGTATGCAAGTGTTAGAGATTTATTTCGGTTTACTATAAGGAGCAGTGGTTAGTGTACTTTTATTGTGTTTTTTTTTTTGTTTTAGGCGTTACAACAAAGTTCTTCTGTCTCCACCAGCTCCAGAGCAAATCGCGACAGGTTAGTAAACCATGCTTCAAACTGTACCAAAGGTGTAGTACCTTGGCGCAACTCCATGAATTGTTTCCACAATTCTTCCCGTGTGAATGGAGGGAAATTGTCACTTCCTCGTCTAGGCATCCTAGTAAGGGTAACCCAAAGATTAGCACAGTCACAAATGTGCCGAAGCCAAATTACTCAAGTCTTGGTACAATGGAAAACCTTTAATCCACTCTACGTAAGCACCTAGTCACATAAACACATATGAATTTCCTTCCTAGATAATGACCGTCTTACGGCGTTGCCAAAGTTCCAATTAGAAACTGCAGTGATCAAATGCTCTTCTGACACGACTTCTAGAAACCTGTAGACCAAATCAACATCATAGGAGTGAAATCCCATACCCATATAATCACATAAGCAAGTTATCACATAGCATACCACACATACTAACGACTTTATAAAGCGAGACAAACCCATTGTTGTAATAACCACTTTTCATGTATCCAAAGTATTCAAACCGGGTATGCTCTGATACCAAGTTGTAATGCCCCAAAATAAATACGATAAACCCATCATAAGCGGTAGTATAAGTGAAACATCATCCTTTCATTAATTAGAGTTTAATATACATTCATAAAAAAATGAAAGTTACACAGATAGTCATATACCTGGATGGCTTGCATCTTTCTAAGCCACTGTTTGGGTACAACAAATGTGAGTCATAAGCTCAATACAAATAAAGCCTTAGGCTTATACAAATAAGAAATACAAAATACAGGCAAAATAAACAAGATGAGCCTTCAGCTCCACAATCCTCCCAAGCCAAGTCCTAGGCGGAGGTATATCACCAACACCTGAAAATGGTTTTCCCATATAGGGTGAGCCAAGGCCCAGTAAAAATAATCCAGTACAACATATGAAACTTAATGAAGATATAAGGGTGATATGCAATTACAATGTCATTGATAAACCGTTTCATAATTCTTTTGCAAGCTAAGCAATACTAACTGTATTATTTCAATTCATAGCATCTGTTCCGTTTCATTCAGACAATCAAACTGAGAATACAAATCAATAGGTCTCTACTAGTACTACCATCATACAATCACTTCTATTTGCCATTTTATGGATCTCTAGTCCATGGGAATCGGAACCCATATATATACATATGTGTGGTTTTCGGGACTTTCACCCTAGACAAACAGGCCAACTTAATTCAATAGAGTACATCCCCTATCTTCTCCCAAACATGAAGTACATCCCATTTCTCCTCCCAACATCATACATATACAATGTATTTAAAGACATAATCATATGCAATGACAACAGATGAGAAATTAGTTTCAATTTACCTAATCCTCATGCAATTTTTACAACAATCATAGTTATCCTCCACCGATAGCCCAAAACACATATTTCTAAACAGATGTACAACCTCAAGACATGAATTACCCAAATTCCATGGGTGAGTGACAATACATATCCAACTCCACCATTTATACAATCAATTGTCTAATTCCACATTTCCAATATCCATTTCCATTTATTTATACAAAATAAATCTTTGAGACATTTTAGGGCAAACTTCTCGCTTTTTCAGAATTCAACCCAAGTATCAAAATCAACCATTTTGTTACCTCACAACCTCATAACTACTTCCATAACCATTTGCAATGCTCCCATTTGGAAACTAAGCAACCAACATGTCCCAAACGCAACCACCACAATTCAATAGCCAAAAATAAGGAGATACAAGGGAAGTAAGATGTAAACAACAATATGAAACCACGAAGCCCGAGTCCAAGATGCAAAAGGGTTGGGTTAAAACTGGAATCGCTATATAGAAAAGCTCAAAAAATTTCTTAATGAATTTTCCTCGCGCTTTCTCATACAATTAAAAAATCCATTCTTAATTTTTATTATCTCTTAAAATGGTCAAAAAGCCATTTTAAAATGGGAAAATTAGTAAAACATCCCTCGCAAACTTTGAAAATTAGGAGAGATCCAATATGTATTTTTTATTAGCTAAAGTCCCATGATGAAACTTCTCTATGATCAAACCAGAGAAATTTCAAAGTTTCTTTGTGAAATTAGAGAAATTTCTCTATGTCAGGACGAAATTTTTATTTATCGAATTTTTTTTTGTGAAAATGTTGAGAGAAATTGAGGACTTATTGTTTCACAACAATAGTGTCGAGGACGAAGAAACAAGAATTTAAGACTTCTCCGGTGACTTTTTCTTGGCATTTCGCGTTCCCGCCATTGATGGAACGATACATTTCATCGAGAAACTTGGAAGAGAATGATGGGTTTCGAGGATTTCTTTTCAGTCTATCTTCTCTCAATGATTTATGGCTACTGTACATTTCTTCTTTGTACATATATGTATTTTTGTGCATGTCTAATATATATCAGTTTCTTAAATAATAAAGAAAAAAAAAAGAGACAAGACTAGTAGAGAGGGGATCAAATGATGAACAGAGAGAAAAAGCAAAGAACAAGAAAAAAAAGATTTGGGCGATTGGTGTTTTGTAGAAAGCGAGAAAAAACATATCTTTCTCTTTACAAAACACTAATCTCCCAAATCTTTTTCTCTTGTTTTTTGCTTCTTCTCTCTGTTCATCAGTTGATCCCTTCTGTACTAGTCCTATCTTTTTCTTTTTCTTTTTTTCTTTGTTATTTAAGAAACTGATATATATATATATATATATATATACTGGACATGCACAAAAATACATATATGTACAGAGAAGAAATGTACAGTAGTCATAAATCATTGAGAGAAGTTAGATTGAAAAGAAATCCTTGAAACCCATCATTCTCTTCCAATCTTCTCAACGAAATGTACCATTGCATCGATGACGGGAATGAGAAATGCCAAGAAAAAGTCATTGGAGAAGTCTTCAATTCTTGTTTCTTTGTCCTCGACATTACTGCGGTGAAAAAATAAGACCTCGATTTCCCCCAAAACTCAATGTCGGAGGATGAGATTGAGAGCGCACTGGAACCAAAATTTGAAGAACTTGAAGAGGATTTGAATAATAAAGCATTAGTCTCGCGATTTGAGCACCAATTGGCATCGTCAACCAGAAACCTTGTCGTGAACTTTCTTTTCCATCTAGTTCTCGAGGAGACATGCTTGGTGGAGGATCACCATGTCTTCGTCGTCGACACTGTTGCCATGACTTTGTTATCTCTCAAGAAACAAAGATAGAAAAATAGAATCAAGATATACTAACGTTTTTTGAATTATTTAATTTAAAAGCAAATATGATATTTTAAATTAACTTCAAAATTTTATTGATTCAAGTCATGGAATGAGATTAATTTCATATTCTTAGCAAAGCTTAAAAATTTTCTACATGAATTTTCCTCACGTTTTCTCATACAATTAAAAAATCCATTCTTAATTTTTATTATCTCTTAAAATGGTCAAAAAGCCATTTTAAAATGTGAAAATTAGTAAAACATCCCTCTCCAACTTTGAATAGTAGGAGAGATCCAATATGTATTTTTATTAGCTAAAGTCCCTCGATGAAACTTCTCTATGATCATACCAAAGAAATTTCAAAATTTCTTTGTGAAATCAGATAAATTTCTATGTGTTGGGTTGAAATTTTTGTTTATCGAATTTTTCTGTAAAAATGTTGAGGGACGCCAACTACTATGAAAATATTATAGGTCTTTTATCTTATAAAATCTTAATATCAAAGATCATAAAAAAAATTCCTCTTTAAAATGTCAATGTCAAATAATCACTTAATTAAAATAATTAAAATTTGCTTATCGATTTTTTAAAATTATTTTTAATTAATCAAAAAATAAATTTAACTCTCATTATTTAATCTCGTGCATAGCGTGAGTTGTACACTAGTATATATTTTATAACCACGAGAGTTGTAGGAGTTTGAAAACTCCAAACCAATTATGTTGACTTTTGGCTATTTTTTTTAAAAAAGAAAACGTTAATTGGCTACTAAAAATCTAAATTTAAAATTTAAATCATAGTTAACAAAGCACTTAATGAATATTCACCTATGATTTAGAAATTCAAATTTCAAAATTTGATACCTAACAAAATACACATGATTTAAGGAATTGATTTCGATAATTAAAAAAAAAAATCTATATATTATATAAGCAAAATAGGGTTTTTAGTGAGAAGAAATATGAGAGTTCCAAGTGCTCAATCTAAATTTTTTGATTTTTCAGTTTAAAAATAATTAATAAATCACACACTCAACTCAAACACCTTTTTAATGAAGGAATGCATTTTTCATTCCTAAAATCATTCCCTAAAAGCATTCATTCCATACAATCAAACAAATAAGGAGTTTTCTAATTAAAAAATAATAATTAATAAATCATACACTCAAGGAGTTTTCAGAGTAAAAAAATAATAATTAATAAATCACACACTCAAAAAATATTTTGCGGTAAATATTTTCTACTAAAATATTTTAAAATTTTCACCATAAAGTATAAAATGATTTAGACCATCTCCAACGGTTCATCAAACCTGGTATCAAATTCAAAATTTGATGAAAAAGCCACTTTTTTGAGCTCCAACGGTTTCACCAAATTGATATCAAATCGAGAATTCAGCAAATCTTTTACCAAAACGAGAACAGGCGAAGCATTTCACCAAATCACTGTTCCTGACCGTTGGGAGAGACCAACCGGTCAACCAGTCGGTTGCCCGGCCGGTTGACCAACCAGTCGACCGCCTAAAGGTTCAAACGGTTCGAAGAAAAGGTTCAAACAGTAAAAAAAAAAAAAAAAAAAAAATTGCCTTACCGGTTGACCAACCGGTCGACCACTAAAAGGTTCAAAAAGTTCAAAAAAAAAATCAAAAAAAAAAAAAATTTCACTTAACCGGTCGACCAACCGGTTGTCCCGGCACAAATTTGATGAAAGTGCATCGTTGGAGCGAGTGGTATCAAATTTGGTAAAATGAGTCATTTTTTACTCAAATTTGGTGAAAAATCTGATTCACCGTTGGAGATGCTCTTATACAATAAAATTTTGTAGCATATTTTTTTTCTTGCCATGGCCATTACTACTTAACGGATATATCAGAACTCATTATTTTCATACACACTAAACATATATATATATATATATATATATATATATATATGTATGTAGAGGTTGGCATATATTATGATTGAGTAATTTATATTTATATTTTTCAATTTTAAATAATCTATATCTATATTATATATAATTACAATTCAATAGGGTTTCTTCAAGGTTTAAACTCTCAACTATTTTTTTAACTTTAATTTTTTTAACAAAGAAAATATGAAAACATTAGTATATTAACAAATGTAATTTACTACTATCATATGGTAAACTAAAATTGTAAAACTTATAAAACGAAATGTATTTATATTTTACCATATTACTTTTGTAATTTATTATTTAATTTTTATTAATTAAATTATGACATGTATTTAATTGATTATAAATCAGTTTTACTACATATTTTAGATAAATTTTATATTATTGTTTAATTTTAAAAAATAAATCTTGATTATTTATTTATACACATGCATAGCATAGGTAATATGCTAGTACTATATATATATATATTACCTAGCTAATTTACCTTCTTTTCAAGGGATATTTAGTAATAAATTTCATCTCACAAATAAGTACTCCAATTAGTCTCAATTTTTTTCTATTGATTTGTTAAGTCCTATTTGTGGAGAGTTTCTTTCCGTGTGGTCTTATTTTTTTTATTTTGGTAGTGTTTTGGTAGATAGATGTACCTTTTTATTAATGTGACAGGTATGATGTAATACTCTAATGTGGCAGGTATTAATATGATACTCCAACAATGTGATACTCTAAAAAAATTAAAAACTTATTAGTGTACTTTTCCTAATGTGATAATGTGGCGAATATGATGTGACACTCCAAAACTTTTACTCTAAAAAAAAAAAACTTTTTAGTGCACTTCTTTTTCCTAATGTGACAACGTGGCGGATATGATGTGACACTTCAAAAAAAAATCTTTAGTGTGCTTTAATGTGAAATGTGGTGAGTATGATTTGACACTTCAAAAAAAAAAAAAAAAAAAACTCTTTAGTGTACTTTTCTCAAATGTGACAATGTGGCTGGTATGATGTGACTAGGGGTGTAATTTTGACCCGGCTCGGGTCGGGCCTGGAAAAATAAGTCATTACACATCCAAAATGACTAAATGGATCACAAAATAAATATGGGACTATATGGATTACAAATCCAAAATATGGGACTTATTAGTTAATCTCCCTTTTTTCAACAGGAATTAATTTATTTAATTTTAAAATTGTTTATATAAGAAAAACACTATTGGCTAACTCATCATCTATTTTTTAATTCTCATTTAATCATATAAATAAATTTCTAATTATCCTATAAATTATGACTTTTAAATAGAAAGTTTGTTCAACCATTTCAAAATTTAAATTTGTGACATTATATGGAAGCAATTCTCTAGAACGTAATTGTTCCATAATTTAACACTTTTTAGAAAGAAGATATATTTTTCCATTTCAAAATTTAATAGGATAAACCGTTCACTAGAATTTAATTATATATCTATCTGTCTATATATATAAAGCCAAAAAGTCTTTTTAACTAAGAGCCTTGTGAGTGCTCTAATTTTTCATAGTAATTTTTTGAATATTTATAATTAAAAATAAATTATATAAATGCTAATCTATTAAACTATCAATTTTAAAAATATAAATAAGCCCATAATTTATGGTTTTCAAAAAGGAATGATAAATAAATGGAAAAAAAAAAAACCCCTTTTCTAATCTCCCTAATCTTCCTAAATGCATTGGCTCTCACGAATTTGAAAAGGAAATGTAACAAATCTATTTCAAAATTCAAAATTCAAATTTAGGAATTTGAAAGGAAAATACTCAATTCCAAAATCTAAATTTGGGTAAACTAAAATATAGGAATTAATTCATAAATATTTTCGCTATAAATCATTTTATACTTTATGGTTAAGAATTTAAAATGTTTTAATAGAAAATATTTATTGCAAAATATTTTTTGAGTGTCTGATTTATTTTTATTTTTTTCTCAGAAAACTCATTGAGTGTTTGATTTTTTAATTATTATTTTTTAAGTAGAAGACTGTTTCCTTGATTGTAAGGAATGAATGATTTTAGGAATGGAAAATGCATTCATTGTTTAAAAAGGTGTTTGAGTGTGTAATTTATTAATTATTTTTTTTAAATTAAAAAATTTAGATTGAACACTTGGAATTCTCATATTTCTTCCCACTAAAAATTTTATTTTACTTATATAATATATAAATTGTTTTTTTTATTATAAGAAACAATTCCTTAAAATGATGAATATTTTATTGGTAGTGTTTGGAACCCACTTTTGAGGCTAAAAATAGCCTCAAATACTAAAAAATCAAAAAGCCTCAAAAATTCTAAATCAATGATTTATATTAAATGAAAAAAAAAAAAGCAAAGCCGGCAGTAGTGGGCAGCCCTACACTGTCATGATAGTGTGTGGGCACACATTGTAACAGCCTAGTCTTTGAGGCTGAAATTACGATTTTGCCCCTTTAGATTAATTTTGAAAAATGTGAGGTTAAGGACAAAGTTGTCATTTTCACTTCAAATATCATTTCAACACATTTTTTAATACAACAACTCAAATAAAAATCCATCACATCTTCTCCACGCAAAAACTAAAATAATCTATTAAAATAACCAAAAAATCAAAAGTCTCTAAAATAGCCCCTTCCCAAACACCCACATTATCAAATTTTGAAATTTGAAATCCTAAATCATAACCAAACCATCCCTTAATAGCCATCAAACTTCTTCTTATATAAACCAGGTTGAAGTCATTGGAAATCAGCCACGCTTTTAGTTGTACAGAGAGAGAGAGAGAGAGAGAGAGAGCCCAAACATGAGTGATCAAGAAGCTGCGATGGACAACACATACTTCGACGATACCGGAGAGGACGGTGGTTTAGAGTCCTCCACCTCCTTCGCCGTCGTTGACTCCACCATCGACATCTCTGAAGACGTCTCTTCGATCAAAATGACTACCACAAGCCCTAATTGATCGTCGCCGATTCTACAACGGTTCACGTAGGTCGATCTCGAGAGATTAGAGATCGGAATCGTTCATGGTGCACAGATTTTAGTTGAAACCCTATGTCGAAAGCTCCATTTACGAGTGACCTCTTGCGGAGGTGATTTTGTTTCAGTAGCAGTTGCAGGACAGTGGCGCTGGTGGTTCTGTGTCATTTCGAACATGGCATTCAGGTGAGATTATCTCTCCAATCTATCGTCCACAAGCCCTAATTTTTATTTTTCTTTCATATTTGATAATGTCATTGTTAGATCTATGACTCTATTAGATTTACATTGTGGATTTTGCTTTATTTTGCAACCTGATGGACAATGCCCAGTGACAAGACTATCTATTCTTTTTTTTTTCTTTTTATTTATTTATTTATTTATCTATCAAGCTTCTTGTTGTTGATGATGATTTGATTTTCTTTTTCTTTTTTCTTTCTAGAATTTGATTATCTATTTGTTCTTTGTTGCTGTTGTTGCTGTTGATGATTGCAATAGATGAAAAAAAATTGACACAGACAGATTGTTTCCAACAGATAGTGGATAATCTGAGATTTTTTTTTTTTTTTGTTCTTGTTGAACAGATAGGATAATCTGAGAGTTGTTGTACTGGTAGGATAATCTGAGAGTTCAATATTCACAATGAATTTTTATTTTAATAGATAAAAAAATTGAACAAATGAAATTTTGGACAGATAAAATTTGAACATATAGGGAATTTTTTTTGAATAGATAGATATAAATTTAAATAGGTAATGGGAAAAATTGAACAAATATTGAACAGATACATATAAATTTGAATAGATAGAAAATAATTTGAATATATAGATATAAATTTGAACAGATAGTCAACAAAAAGTCAACACAAATTAAAAAAAAAAGTCAACAGATAAATTAAGGGGTAAAATTAAAAATAAAATATCCTTCCAGTAAAACAAAAAGATTTCTCACCAAATTGTTTCACAAAGGGTGGACATTTCACCAACAAAAAATATCCATTGGACCTAATGGCAGATACTTTCCTTATCTTGGACTTTTTAATAATTTTCTCTAATTGTTTTTTACTTGTGAAACTCCTTGAGTGTATGATTTATTAAATATTATTTTTTATTAGAAAACTCCTTGTTTGTTTGATTGTAAGGAAGGATCGATTTTAGGAATAAAAAATGCATAGTGTGATTTATCAATTATTTTTTAAAATTGAAAAATCAAGAAATTTAGATTGAGCACTTGGGAGCTCTCTTATTTCTTCTCACTAAAAATCCTATTTTGCTTATATCATATATAGATTTTTTTTTTTAAATTATTGAAATCAATTCCTTTTGTTTTTGAACAAGCATGGAAATCAATTCCTTAAATCATGTGTATTTTATTAGGTATCAAATTTTGAAATTTGAATTTCTAAATCATAGGTGAATATTCATTAAGTGCTTTGTTAACTATGACTTAAATTTTAAATTTCAATTTTTAGTAGCCAATTAATGTTTTCTTTTTTAAAAAATAGCCAAAAATCAACATACATTACAACATATAAGACTTTTGGTGTCCAATTATTTTGGTCGCTAAAACTATTATTTTGGTCTCTAAATGATTTTTGTGACAAAATTAATTTCGTCACTAAAAAAGTCACTAAAAGTGTGTCTAGAAAAGTCTTTAGCGACCAATTTTATATTGTCACAAGATATTTGATTTTACAAGACTAAATATTTGGTCGTTAATACTTTGTCATAAAATGTCCTAATTTGGTCGCGAAAAACAAAATAATGACATTTTTAACGACAATGATATTTGGTTGCTAAATGTAACGCCCTCAAAATAACTACATTAAACCCATCAAATAAATATGCATTGATATATAAAAGTCCCACAACCTTACATTCATCAGAGTTTCATTACAAAAGTATTACATGTTAACAACAAAAGCACAATGCCCTACGGGCTTACAGATTTCCAAGTTAACACTTGGTTACAACAAAAGAGTACTAACTCATTTACATATTTAGCCCTTGGCTTGAATTTACATGTAATACATCAAAAACAAAACGACAAAAGTATGTCCGCCTCTAGCCTCCCAAGCTATGTCCTTGGAGGTGGCATTCTACTTGTACCTGAAAATGATATTCCCATATAGGATGAGCCACAGCCCAGTAGAAATACACTAAACCAACCATGAACAATGACTAAAAGATTAGCAATTGATAGATGGCCAACACTAATACATTCAGATAAATCACATATTTATGTCAAACGACTTATGAGTCCAAATTACTTTTCATTTTCCCTTTTTCAACAGATAAGCATATTAGCTCTATCATCATCTCAACAGATATGTATAAAACTATATCCCACATTCACAGATAAGCATATAAGCTATATCCACATTCCCAACAGATATGTATAACAACAATATCCCACATTCACAGATAAGCATATAAGCTATATCCACACTTCACAAAGATAAGCATAAGAGCTCTATCTTCACTTCTCTAGACAAGCATATGAGCTGTATCTACGGAGTTCATCCCTTATCTTCTCCCAACACTATCCGGTTTAGAGGTACATCCCCTATCTTCCCCTAAACCGTGGAGTACATCCCCCATCTCCTCCTCTACACATAACGTATACAAACACATTGGTTCTATATACAATCACTCGACACATACAGTTAATGTATTCTATCAACCGTCAAATTCCATGACACATTCCATTGATTAGTTTCCGTTTGCCTAATCATCATGCATTGTCTACAACAATCACGACTATCCTCCACCGATAGCCCAAAGCAATTATTTCTAAACAGAAAATAAATGCACAAATGGATATTCAATCAACATTTCACTTCGGCGAGTGATAGACAATTCAACTACGCCCTTTAACCCCATACATTCCCAATCTCAACAATTCCATTTCATTTCCTCATTTCTCACAATTAATTATCTCAATTAATCAACAATGTAATTAGGTCATTTTCCATAATTACCATTACAACCCTTGGGTCCCATTTTCATCAATGATTCAACATTTATTTCCATTTCTCTATACCAAACATGCATCTAGGTTTATTATAAATAAAACCCCAACATTTGTAAAATAACACAAAAGCCCCAAATCTTCACAAGATTACCAAACCAACCCCAACATCTCAAAATACCAAAATTTAAAGACAAAATCCATAGAGAGGAGTAGGATATCCCTACCTCAAATTCGGAGCCCCAAAGGAGAAGATGACAAAACCCAACGTGCTTCAAATCCCGAAATTTTCAAATTAAAATGTAGCCCCCGACGATCAACAACTTTTTTGTAAAGGCCAAAGATGAGCAAATCACTCCTACTAGATCAAAACCTAGAGAGAAGGTAGAGTTTTAGAGTGAGAGGCTCAACAATGGTGTTTTTTGGAAAAGTAGGAGAGAGAAGAGAAAGTGAAAAAGTGATTTGAAAAGTCAAAACACGGAACTTAAACCCAGTCGCCCCGCTCGAGCGTCAAACACCCCGCTCGAGCGTCACTCACAGACTCCCGCTCGAGCGTCAACAATCCTGCTCGAGCGGCGGATACACACTCCCAGAACTTTTACAGAACCAGGTCTCCGCTCGAGCTTCCAACTCCCCGCTCGAGCGACACTCACACAACCCCGCTCGAGCGGCCAATACCACGCTCGAGCGTCCAACACTGCACAGGAAATACTGGATGGGTGCAATTCCCGCTCGAGCGCCAACACCCCCGCTCGAGCGGACAGGTCAAAATCTGCGCAACTAGTTTTGGTTTCTAAACTCAACCAACCTGTAACAAACCTGCCCAACACATCCTATAACTCAAGTACGAAGTAAAAGGATGTAAACAAGATAATAATCAACTACCAACATCCACAGACACATGTCTGGATCACGGTTCAACAAGGGTAAACCCGGGATCGCTATACTAAAAGACATATAACTTTCTCTACAACACATTTTAAAAATCAAAGTTGAGAATTTTGTAATCATTTAATCTCATAGCTAAAAATGCACAAAATTAAATATCATCCAATCATATTTAAAAAAATTGACATCCACGCATTAAAGGCACTCTATTCCCAAACCATAATGAGTATATAGAAGGTAAAATTTTACAAAAATTAAAACTAAAAGTTTCCACATTCAAATCAAAGTAGTGACAGTTCAAATGAAGAATAGCAGCAGTTTCTTCAAAAAGAATCTCTAAAAAAGCATTTTCTCAACATCAATATCAGGCTTTGTATCAGACAACCTTGGCACAAGAGGCTTCAAGCTGTACTTAGGTGTGGCACCCTTTAGATATCTCTACAACCCAAAATTCAAAAAGAAGAATCAAATAATAAGAATCAACTAAAAATAACCTCATTAAATAATCAGTAGTAATTTATAATCAAATAAGTTATAAATAATGTAAAAGCACGTTATCTCAGAACAAGCTACCTCTAATTTATGGGATCAATTGTTTTGTGACATAATAAATTAACAATCATACATGAACCTCCACCAAGGGAGATTTGTATATATGCCTTTCTCTCTCGTTTACAAGGTAAGAGACAATAAATATTGGAGGGTGACAATGGTGATTCTTTGAAACCTATCGAAGGAGGGGATCCAAATGATCCAAATCTTGCAGGGCCGTTATGAGCCCTGCTGCTTCTACTATAGTATTGATTCTGATGCTAAGCAACAACAAGAGTCTCCATAGGAAATTTATCAGCAGCAAGTTCAACTATGATTACTCGATCCAGTTAAGCCAATTCAAAAACATTAACAGTCAAGATCTATACTAAACTCTAAAATGCCTCTGGATCTTGTCCATAACCACCAAAAACAGAGCAGATTTGCGTTGATTTTAGTAAATCCAAACCATACGTCAAGCATATACCTAGATCAACAAGAACTGGCAAAACAAGTCGTCCTTGATCTCTTCAAAGCAGCACTCATCGATTCAACGATCATATCTATACAAAAACAAAACAGATCAGCACATAACCAATCTTGATATATCAAACTAATAGATGGATCAGAAAATTGACCTATAACATACCAAATGGGTAGTCACCGCATGTGACCCCTAGTTCAAGCTCCCAATCATGGCCAGGGGGTCTATCACGCAGGACTTCAATGAACGTCACAAAGTTGTGCATGCCTCCCTCAGTTGTTGGATGTAGCTGTAGAAAAGAAATGGAAGATTTAAATATGGTCTACATCTACAGGTATATGATATAAGGTACTACATGAGAACAAAAGCTCACACATGCTGATCCGTGCTCCTTTTATTTCCCTAAACAATAAGTCCATGATTCATCTATTGAGGTCAAGAAAAAAAAAAAGAGAAAAAAAAAAAAGAGGTTAGCATATGTAACGCCCTCAAAATTAACCCATTATATATCATTGACATGCATTATTTAAAGAAGACAATTTATTAATTCATTCATCAGAGTATTACCAAATAAAGTATTACATGTATCATCGAATAAAATGCCCTACAGGCTTACATCTTTCCAAGCCAACACTTGGTAACTCAATACAAGAAAAAGCCCAAGGCTTGAATGTTTACATGTACTAATAATTAAAGACAATTAACTAAAAGTAGTCTTCTTCAACCCAGAAGCCAAACCCTCCCAAACTAAGTCCTTGGAGGTAGTTTATCACCTGAACCTGAAAATGATGTTCCCATAAAGGGTGAGCCACAGCCCAGTAGAAATATACTAAACCACATATAAGCAATGAATAAAGCAATAGCATTCAACAGATGGTTAACCAAGATAATCAATTACTTCATTTTACAGTCTCATGACACTATTGTCTAAGATACGTTTTACTTTCCAATTTTATCAACATGGCTCAGAACCTGGCCAAACTTACAACAGTGAATCACATATATAATATTCACATCCTTCCAATATCAACAAACAAATGAGACTCAAGCTCAAATCAAACACTTCATACTTCCAGATTGATACACATTTTAGTGTTGTATCAATAAAACACTTCTATATAAATAAGCACACATAAAAGTGATGCTAATGGAGTCCATCCCCTATCTCCTCCCAAACAAAATCCGGTTTAGAGGTCCATCCCTTATCTTCCCCTAAACCGTGGAGTACATCCCCTATCTCCTCCCACACACAAAACAATGTATGCAAATGCAATGCTCAATCAATACACGTATTTTCTGTATCAATTCCATAGTCAAAATTAATGACTTAACCAATATGATTAGTTTCAGTTATTCCTAATCCACATGCAATGTCTACAACAATCACGACTATCCTCCACCGATAGCCCAAAACAGTTATTTCTAAACTGAAAATAACTATATCAACAATTCAATAGACAAATGATACCAATTACCCAGTTACGCCATTTAATCAATGAATTCCCCAATTCCATGAATTTAACCCTCCTTTCCCAATTCCTTGAATTACTTATACAAATTAATTCAATAATACAACTAGGGTTTTTCCCAAAATTTACCAAAGTATCCCCAACATGTTAAAATACCAAAACTTAGAACAAAACCTATAAAATGGAGTAGGAAATCCCTACCTCAAAGAAAACAACTCAAATGGTGCAGAAAGAGATGAGTGCCCAAATACCAAAGTGCTCCAAATCGCCAAATGCTCAGATTAAATGGAAGCCCTTGCCTCACTCTATCTTTTTAATGAAGGATCTAGGGTAGAAACACTCCCTAAATGGATCAAATCTAAGAGAGAAGGTGAGTAGGGAGAGAGAGAAGTCGGACCTAGGGTTTGGAATCAAAAAGAAGATGAAAAGGACTGATCAAAACCCGCTGCTGTAAATAAATACTGGACAGGCTCGCTCGAGCGAAGACTTGGTCGCTCGAGCGACCAGACACAGAGAAACTACGCTCGAGCCAAGGAAGCCTTGCTCGAGCCAACAACCCAAAAGCTCGCTCGAGCGAAAGAAAGCTCGATCGAGCGAAGAACTCAAACCCTCAGGTCTGTAAACAGACACACGCTCGAGCGAAGAAACTATAGCTCGAGCGAAAGATGAACTAACTCGCTCGAGCGAAGAAAAGCTCGCTCGAGCCAAGAATGCAAAGCTACAGGTCCATACAGGACGCCAACTCTCGCTCGAGCGACCCAAACCCCAGCTCGAGCGAAGAACCAAAACGATATCTCGCTCGAGCGACGAACGCCTCGCTCGAGCGAAACACCAAAAACCTGGACAGCAACACTTGGTTTCTAAACCCAACCAACCTGAAACAAACCTGCCCAACACATCCTATAATTCCAAAAGAGAAAAAAAAGGACAACAACACCAATTATACAATGACAGAATCTACGGAACCTAAGTCCGGATACAATAATCAAATGGGAAAAGACCGGGGTCGCTATAGCATAAGTGATCAAAATAAACATCAACACATAGTAAAAGCAGGGCCTTGGGCAACCAGCACGTCCTTGCCTAGGCTAGACATGGTATTTTAAGTATCATGCTCGATTAACTGTTGAAGCTTTAATAGCTAGTTGATAACTTCAAATTCCAACAAAAAACAACCTAAATTTTATTCTAGCATGATTACCAAAGGGGCTATTGAGCATTGACATAAATTAAAGGCGTATATAACGGGAGATGTATCTTGTCTATTGTGAACAGGGATAGTCATGTCTTAAATCATTATATGTAGGTAATAGAACTCGGTTAATGGATAAAGGCGCACCATCCATCTACATCAAAATGTCCACACATTGGAAATGCAGGATCAAATGCCATTTTAACAATTAGGAAATCAAAATTCAATATTTCCAATTCCTTATTGATGGATGGGGAATAGAATACGAAAATAAGAAACAAGATTTCTAATAGATACTAAATCATCAAATTTTGCTTTCTAGTGAGGGCGAAATTGAAGAAAATTGCTATTTAAATGAAAATCTTGGATAGAGCTAAGAAAAAGACATGAAGTACAAAGTCGCTAGAAAATTTGTTATTACAATTTACATGCCATCTGCCTAACTAGATGCAGCAATGCTAACTTGTTATAAGAGTCCTTCCTAAAAACCAAAATATTTAAAGATTGGCTCCAAATAAAGATAAAAGGAATATTTCCTCAAACAAAATTCCTACTCCATTCAGCTGTTTCCTCTTGAACCACTTCCAAGTTGACACTCTATAGTGTGACAAAAATATATGGCCATCTGAAATACATAGCCATAGTCTCACATCACACCTTTTTTGTAGTTGCCAGAGGTGTCACAAATTCAAAATGCTTCATTGGTAAACAATACTAATGCTAATTAAATAAATAATGATATTTTAGGACATCAAATTTGTTCCGTGTTCAAACAAGAAGAGTTGGCAGAGATGGTTAGACATACCTGATTACCATCTAGGTCAAACTCCTTCCCAAGTGATTCCATGACCAACTGTTGCAAATACCTACTAAATAATAATAGGTTATCCTTGTAAGGAAAATCAACCATATCCTGTGGAAAAACAAAGAAACCAAAGCATAAATATTTATGAGTGAAACTGAAACATAACATAGGTAGAAATGAGGCTGAGAAAAAGACAGAGTGACGCAAAACGTTGGATCCTACTCCACCAGAGGCCCAATACCAACTTAAAGCCAACAATGCTGCAGGGTTATCCCTCACCTAAAATAAAGGGGTACTTACGTATAGGTCCTAATAAGTGGACTTATTGTCTAACAAGTCTTATGAGAAAAATTTGTCATAAAAAAGTCAATAATTGTAAGTTTTAGCGACAATTTATAAAAATCATGACAAAAAAAAGTCACCAATTGTCAATTTTTAGCGATATATATAAAAAAAATTGTCACAAAAAATTATTTTTAGGGACAGATTTATTTTCAATAGGATTTTATGGGAATTAAGTCAAACTATTAGGACCTATTGGTAGTTTACCCGAAAATAAATAAATAAATAAATATAATTAAAAAAGGAAACTTTGATATTCTGTTATCAGAACTTGTAACATCCCCAAAATAATACAATAAATACAACCCATGAGTGGAAGGATAATAGAAATAATAGGCCTTTATTCATCAAAGTTCGTTTATAAAAGATAACACATGCGATATACATTCACAAACTGTTCATCCTGAATTTATAGCATGTGTTACAATAATAAGAGAACCGAAAACTAAACAGGTAATCATATGCCCTATAGGTTTACATCTTTCCAAGTCATTGCATGGTTACAACAAAAGCGAGCCTAGCTCAAAACAGTTAAAGCCCTTGGCTATACAAAAGAATACAACAAAAGAAAGAAACTCTTGCTCCCAAATGTCCCTTCAAACTATTGCCTTGGCGGAGGCATATCATTAATACCTGAAAATGGTTTTTCTCAAATAGGGTGAGCCAAAGTCCAGTAGGAATAATTTAACACAATATATGAAATTTAACAAAGGTACAAGTACAATGTGCATAGACAATGCCTGTGACAAAACATCCACATTTTATATAATCCTAAAGTACCAAGTTCATATCTTAATCCATTTTCCTTTAATTCATGAGCCAATTTCATTATCTTTCAACAACCCAACTGAGACTACAACTCAGTGGTTCTCCAATTAACATAATTACCACACAAACACTTCAATTTGCCATTTTACGGAAACTTCGTCCGCAAGATCGGTACCCATGTATAAGCGTAGTTTTGGGACTTTCACCTAGGACACTCCGGCCAACTTAATTTCAATGGAGTCCATCTCCTCCCAAACATGGATTGCATCCCCTTTCTCCTCTCAAACATCATACATATACAATGTATTTAAAACATAGTTATATTCAATGATAACCAACAATAGATTAGCTTTAATTCACCTAATCCTCATGCAATTTCTACAACAATCATAGCTATCCTCCACCGATAGCCCAATACAAATATTTCTAAACAGATATTCAATCTCAAGACATATAATTTGTTCAAATTTCCATAGGTGTGAGGTAATACATATCCAACTCTACCGTTTATATCAACATTCATCCAATTTCATATCGACAACACCAATTCCATTTATTTATACAAATAAATATTTGAACCATTTTAGAGCAAGCTCCATTTCCTCCAAATATCAACTCAAAGGTCAAAATCTACTATTTTTGTCACAATAGAAACTCATATTCAAACCCCCTAACCCTTTATAACACATTCAGCTTAGGAATCCCTCTTTTGATTTTATATCCAAACACTAGGTTTGTCCATAACACTCTCATATCCCACCATTGTTACACAATAACGAATAACTAAGTTAAAAATCATATAAAAGTGTAGAAAATCCCTATCTCAAAGAGAAAAGACGAGCAAGGCAAGGATGAAAATCCAAAAATGCTCAAACTCAACTTTATTCGAATCAAAATGAAGATCTTGAGATGCATTACCTTTTTCTCAAAGACACTACGGTCGAGAACTCAATGGATCTACGTGAAAATGTAGAGAGAATATGAGTGTTAGAGAGAGAACCTTAAAATCTAGGGTTTTGGAGAGTTTTAGAGAGGGAAATGAATGAAAAAATGATGTAAAAATGTGGCTATTGCGAACTGATATACACGCAGTCCACTCAAGCATGAGAAGTGATGCTTGAGCATCAGACACATTGTTCCACATGAGCACAAGAAGTGACGGTCAAGCACAGAATGCACATTTCCAAAAGTTTTGCAGATGAAAGACATCGCTCGAGCTCAAGATTGGATGCTTGAGCGCCCACCCGCTCGAGCATAGGAAATGCCGCTCGAGCGTAGAATACACTCTTCCAGTATTTGTAGGTCTGCAAAAATATTGAGAGTTTGCAAAGCCACTCGAGTGCAAGAATTGCTGCTCGAGCGGAGGAGCAAAAATCTGGACAATAAAGGTTTGGAAAAATCAAACAACCAACCTGTTCCAAACACACAACTACAATCCAATAACCACATTTAAGGAGGAATAAGGGGAAAGACAACAATGAATAACATTCAGAAACCATAAGCCCGAGTCCGGAATGCAACAAAAGTCGGGTCAAAACCAGAATCGCTATAACCTCCCCCCTTAAGGAATTTCGTCCTCGAAATTTCAAATCAAGTTTTAAAAACTAAGTTAGAACCAACTACAACAATGATAACCATTCAATTCCCTCACCCTGACTCATTTTCCGGTCATTCATTCTCATTAACTCAATACGTAAGTTCCGACATTGACGCACAATTCATATATTCCCAAAACATTAACAATGTTTGTGATAAGCCCAAATTTCCCAAATTTACGCAACATATACGATGTTTCCAAAGTCGTGCAACACATACAATATTCCATGTTCTCAAAACATATGAAATGTTTGTATTGAATCTGTGCTTCCAAAACATCCACAATATGTACAATGTCCTTGTATTTCTAAACTATATACAATGCTTTTACATTTCATTAACATAATCAAAATCTCAATATACGTTCAAACATCAACAAATAAGTTCAGATATTTTTCACGGACTTCCAATTCACGATCCTAAGTTACTTCGTCAACTCTGTGATGTTTCCACAATACCTTAACCAAGGGTATCACCTTACCTCGCAAGACCTGGTCCCGTGTATCCAAGACTCTCACCGGTCTCTCCTCATATGAGGCATCCTTATCTACCTCTAAGTCAGTCCAATCCAACACGTGCGATGGATCCAGCTCATACTTCTGAAGCATACTAATATGAAACACATCATGGACCTTGGAAATGTTGTGGCGGTAATGTCAAACGGTAAGCAACCTCTCCAACCCACTCAAGGGTCTCAAAAGGTCCAATAAATTGAGGGGACAACTTCTCACTTTTCCCAAATCTCATTAAACCCCTCCTAGGTGATATCTTCAAGAACACATGGTCTCCCACTTTAAAAGACAAGGGTCTCCTCCTGCGGTTAGCATAACTTTTTGATGACTCTAAGTCATAACCAACCTCTTACGAATAAGTGTCACTTTCTCGGTCATTTCCCGAACCAACTCTAGACCCAACAAAGGTACATCACCCACCTCGGCCCAATACATCGGAGATCTACACAGTCAGCCATACAAGGCCTCAAATGGTGCCATGCCAATACTCGATTGGAAGATGTTATTATAGGAAAACTCTACTAAGGGCAAGTGCCTCTCCCACAACACCTTAAAATCAAGGACACAACCTTGAAGTATATCCTTAAGGATCTGAATGGTACGCTGGGATTGCCCATCAGTCTAAGAATGATACACAGTGCTAAAGGCCAATCTAGTGCCCAAGGCACTCTACAAGCTCTGCCACAACCGAGCTATGAGACGCGGATCTCCATCCGAAACAATCGTCACAGGGACCCTGTGCAACCTCACTATGTCCCTAATGTAAAGATCAGCAAGACAGTCTATCGAATCGTTCACACACATAGATATAAAGTGCGCTGACTTGGTCAACCGGTCAACTACCACCCAAATGGCACCACTACCCCATTGAGTCCTCAGAAGACCCAAAACAAAATCCATCGTGACATGCTCCCACTTCCACTCATCTATAGGCAACGTAGAGTCATCATTTGTGCATCGTAGAATCATAGAATTTGTAAATTTGTAAATTTTCTTTGCAGGAATTGGAAATAAAATAAATTTCTTTGCAAAAAGGAAACTTCTATATAAGTGTGCATCATAGAGTCATAATTTGTGCATCGTAGAATCATAGAATTTGTAAATTTTCTTTGTAGGGATTGAAAATAAAAATAAAATAAAATAATTTTCTTTGGAAAAAGGAAACTTCTATATAAGTCTGCATCGTAGAGCCATAATTTGTGCGTCGTAGAATCATAGAATTTGTAAATTTGTAAATTTTCTTTGCAGGGATTGGAAATAAAATTAAAATAAAATAAATTTGTATAGAAGTTTCCTTTTTGCAAAGAAATTTTCACAACCAATCATTTCTAGCCCTTGGATGGATTGAATCAATCTAATGGTCCACAACTCTACTCCTATGCATACATTTACAAATTAAAAAATGGTCATGTGCCAAAACTCCTATATATATACCTTTTTTGAAATCTTAAAAATTAAAGCCCTTCCTAAAATCTTTTGTAACCAATCACAAAAATCTCTCTATTTTTCCGATCTTTCCATCTTCTTCTTTTTATTGTTGTTGTTCTTCTTCTTTTTGTTTTTGGGTTTGTTTTTGTTTTTGTTTTTCTTGTTTTGGGTTTGTGTTGCAAAGATGAATTATCCAAAGTATGTTGTCCTTACCCTCCTCCTCGTCTTGATGCCCCACCTAAACTAGAAATTCCATGGTTGACGGACTTGGGCGGTTTTCCGGCCTCCAACGCGACCCAAGAACACTTGGGGACCCAAGTTCCGCTGCCTTCCCAATCAATGATTCAAATTCTCAATCATTTTGATACAGCCATTGCCACCACCACCGAGCCTTCTAAATCAATAGCCCAAGCTCCTCCTCGTCTTGATGCCCCATCTGAACCGGTAATTTCACGCAATGCTCAGCAACAAGACCCAAGATTGCCAAAACTAGTTGTAGCATTCTGCTTGGCAGCAGCTTTTGAAATCGCCTTCTGATCTGCCCAAACTCATAAACACTACCCTATAACCTTCCAGTTGCTGTGTCTCTTAATGGTGTTTGCATTCGCTTTTCTCATTGTTACTAAATACATCGTTGCCAACTACACAAAACTAGGCCGCTTGCTTGAGCACGTTGGACTACTCTGTGGAGTTACCGCTTTCTTTGTGGCCATCACCGTCTTTTTCCCTCTCTGCCTCAAGCTCATTTCTTGGATCGTATATGCTCTTTTATTGCTTTCCATTTCTGTCTGCAATTGCCCTCCACCACTGTGAACCCCTAATGCTAATCTTGTAGCACAGGATTGTCATTCAGGTTGCTTTTTTATGGATATTAATTTTAATTATTATTAGTTTCTTTTGGTCACATTTAATATTTATATATGTTTGGTCACAAAGAAAGCGGTAACTCCACAGAGTAGTCCAGCGTGCTCAAGCAAGCGGCCTGGTTTTGGGTAGTTGCCAATGATGTATTTAGCAACAATGAGAAAAGCAAGTGCAAACACCATGAAGAGACACAGTAATTGGAAGGTTATAGGGTAGTGTTTACGAGTTTGGGCAGATCGGAAGGCGATTTCAAAAGCTGTTGTCAAGTAGAACGCTACAACTAGCTTCGACAATCCAAGGTCTTGTTGCTTGTGTGGAATTACCGGTTTAGGTGGGGCATCAAGATGAGAAGGATGAGGAGGAGCTTGGGCTATTGATTTAGAAGGCTTGGTGGTGGTGGCAGCGACTGTATCAAAATGATCGAGAATTTGAATCATTGATTGGGAAGGCGGCGGAACGTGGGTCCCCAAGTGTTCTTGGGTCGTGTTGGAGGCCGAAAAGCCGCCCAAGTCTGTTGACCCAGATGGAATTACTGGTTTAGGCAGGGCATCAAGACGAGGAGGAGGGTAAGGATAAGCATACTTTGGATCATTCATCTTTACAACACAAACCCAAAACAAGAAAAACAAACCCAAAAACAAGAAGAAGAAGAAGAAGAAGGAAAGATCAGAAAAATAAAGAGAGAGAGATGTGATTGGTTGCAAAAGATTTTGGGAAGGGTTTTAATTTTTTAGATTTCAAAAAAGGTATATATATATAGGAGTTTTGGCACATGAACATTTTTTTAATTCGTAAATGCATGCATAGGAGCAGAGTTGTGGACCGTTAAATTGATTCAATCCATCCAAGGGCTAGAAATGATTGGTTGTGAAAATTTCTTTTCAAAAAGGAAACTTCTATACAAATTTATTTTGTTTTAATTTTATTTCCAATCCTTGTAAAGAAAATTTACAAATTCTATAAATCTACGACGCACAAATTATGACTCTACGATGTAGACTTATATAGAAGTTTCCTATTTGCAAAGAAAATTATTTTATTCTAATTTTATTTCCAATCCCTGCAAAGAAAATTTACAAATTCTATGATTCTACGACGCACAAATTATGACTCTACGATGCAAACTTATATAGAAGTTTCTTTTTTGCAAAGAAATTTATTTTATTTTAATTTTATTTACAATTCCTAGAAAGAAAATTTACAAATTCTATGATTCTACAATGCACAAATGATGACTCTATGATGCACACTTATAAGTTATGTAGAAGTTTCCTTTTGGAAAACTGGTCTCTCTAACAATAGGAGGTAGAAACTTGTCCTGGAAGGCGCTAACGAAAGCCTCTCAAGTCACCCCAATGTGCCCACGCAGATATTTCCACCACAAACAAGCATCCCCCTTCAGCTAGAAAGATGCCAAGGTCACCCTCAACTGGTCGTCCTTGATGCCAAGCATCTCGAACGTCTTCACTATTTGTTCTAGCCACTCATCTGCCTTTAGTAGCTCTTTCGGATCACCTAAAAACTCATCCAGCTTTGAACGAAAAAATTCTCTTCAGAAATGATGGCCCTGCTTTAGCTACTTGTGCCTAGACTTGATTCTCAGCCCTAAGCATGTCCATAGATTCCCGCAATGCTCCGGCCATTTCGCGGGCTAAGGCACCCATGGCTTGTTGACCCACTGGTTCGGTCACATTGGCCTGACTAACTCCTTCCTCTTATGCCAGAACATCATCTGGTATGGGCACCTTGTGCCTTCTAGGCCTACCACACCTACCACCACCATATCCACGTCCTGATATCCTAATGAAGGTAACAAAAGAGATTAGCACATTTACAAATGTGCCAAAACTAACTCACTTGCGTCCTAATGCGTTGGACAACAGTAATTCACTCCATATAAGCACGTAGTCATATAAACACATACAAATTTCTTTTCTAGATAATGACCGTCCCACAGCGTTGCTAAAATTCCGATTAGAAACAACAGTGATCAAGTGCTCTTCTAATAGGACTTTCAAAAGCCCGTGGACCCGATCAATATCTCAGGAACTAAATCTCATACTCGTATAATTATATAAGCATGTTATCACATAAGCATACAACACATACTAGCGTCTCAACTAAGCGAGACAAACCCATTGTGGTAATGACCACTTCCCACGTACTCAAAGTATTCAAACCCGGTATGCTTTGATACTAAGTTGTAACGTCTCCAAAATAATACAATAAATACAACCCATAAGCGAAAGGATAATAGAAATAATAGGCCTTCATTCATCAAAGTTCGTTTACAAAAGATAACACATGCGATATATATTCACAAACTGTTCATCCTGAATCTACATGTGTTACAATGATAAGAGAACAGAAAACTAAACAGGTCATATGTCTTATAGGCTTACATCTTTTCAAGTCATTGCTTGGTTACAACAAAAGCGAGCCTAGACATATCTTTTTAAGTCATATCTTTCTCTTTATAAAACACCATCTCCCAAATCTTTTTCTCATGTTTTTTTGCTTCTTCTCTCTTTTCATCATTTGATCCTCTCTATACTAGTCTCAGTCCTTTTTTTTTTCTTTTTTCCTTTGTTATTTAACAAACTGATATATATACTAGACATGCACAAAAATACATATATATATACAGAGAAGAAATATACAGTAGCCATAAATCATTACGAGAAGATACATTGAAAAGAAATGTACTGTTCCATCGTTGGCGGGAACATGAAATGCCAAGAAAAAGTCACCGGAGAAGTTTTTAATTCTTGTTTCTTCGTCCTCGACACTACTACGGTGAAACAATAAGTCTGTGATTTCCCTCAACATTTTCACAAAAAAAATTTGATAAAGAATAATTTCGTCCTGACACAGAGAAATTTCTCTGATTTCACAAAGAAATTTTGAAATTTCTCTTGAATGATCATAGAGAAGTTTCATCGAGGGACTTTAGCTAATAAAAAATGCATATTGTATCTCTCCTACTATTCAAAGTTGGAGAGCGATGTTTTACTAATTTTCCCATTTTAAAATGGTTTTTTGATCATTTTAGGAGATAACAAAAATTAAGAATGAATTTTTTAATTGTATGAGAAAACAAGAGGAAAATTCGTTAAGAAAATTTTTGTGCACTGCTAAACCATGAAATTAATCCCATTCCATGACTTGAATCAATAAAATTTTAAAGGTAATTTATAAAATAATATTTGTTTTTAAATTAAATATTTCGAAAAACATTAGTATATCTTGACTATAGTTTCCTATCTTTGTTTCTTGAGGGATAACAAAGTCATGGCAGTAGTGTCGAGGATGAAGACATGGCGAGCCTTCGCCAAGCATGTGTCTTCAAGAACTGGATGGAAAAGAAAGTTCATGACAAGGTTTCTGGTCGACGATGCCAATTGGTGCTCAAATCGCGACACTAATGCTCTATTCTTCAGTTCCTCGTCAAGTTCTTCAAATTATATTTCCATTGCGCTCTCAATCTCATCATCCGACACTGAGTTTTGAAGGAAATCGAGGACTTATTGTTTCACCGCAGTAGTGTCGTAGACGAAGAAACAAGAATTGAAGACTTCTCTGGTGACTTTTTCTTCGCATTTCTCGTTCCCGCCATCGATGGAACGGTAAATTTCATCGAGAAGACTAAAAGAGAATGATGGCTTTCGATGATTTTTTTTCAATCTATCTTCTCTCAATGATTTATGGCTACTGTACATTTTTTCTCTATACATATATGTATTTTTGTGCATGTCCAATATATATATATATATATATTAGTTTCTTAAATAACAAAGAAAAAAGAAAAAGAAGAATACAGGACTAGTATATAGGGGATCAAATGATAAACAGAGAGAAGAAACAAAAAACAACAGAAAAAGATTTGGGAGATTGGTGTGTTGTAAAGAGAAAGATATGTTTTTCTCTCTCTCTCTACAAAACACCAATCGCCCAAATCTTTTTTTTCTTGTTTTTTGTTTTTTCTCTCTATTCATCATTTGATCCCCTCTCTACTAGTCACATCTCTCTTTTTTTTTTCTTTTTTTATTATTTAAGGAACTGATATATATATATATATATATATATATACTAGACATACACAAAAATAAATATATGTACCGAGAAGAAATTTACTATAGCCATAAATCATTGAGAGAACATATATTGAAAAGCAATCCTTGAAACTTATCATTATCTTCCAATCTTCTCAACGAAATGTACCGTTCCATCGACGGCGGGAATGAGAAATGCCTGGAAACAGTCACTGGAGAAGTCTTCAGTTCTTGTTTCTTCGTCCTCGACATTACTGTGGTGAAACAATAAGTCCTCGGTTTCCCTCAAAACTTAGTGTCAAAAGATGAGATTAAGAGCGCATCGAAACCAAAATTCGAAGAACTTGAAGAGGAACTGAAGAATAGAGCATTAGTGTCGCGATTTCAGACTAAATGGCATCGTTGACCAGAAACCTTTCATGAACTTTCTTTTCCATCCAATTCTTGAGGAGACATGCCCGACGGAGGCTCGCCATGTGTTCATCCTCGACACTATTGCCATGACTTTGTTATCCTTCAAGAAACAAAGAGAGGAAAATATAATCAAGATATACTAATGTTTTTCGAATTATTTAATTGAAAAACAAATATGATTTTTAAAATTAACATTAAAATTTTATTGATTCAAGTCATGGAATGAGATTAATTTCATATTCTTAGCAAAGCTCAAAAATTTTCATAATAAATTTTCCTTACGTTTTCCTATACAATTAAAAAATCCATTCTTAATTTTTATTATCTCTTAAAATGGTCAAAACACCATTTCAAAATTGAAAAATTAGTAAAACAACATGCTCCAAATTTTTTTTTATTAGCTAAAGTCTCTCAATGAAATTTCTCTACGGTCATACCAGAGAAATTCAAAATTTCTTTGTGAAATCACAGAAATTTCCCTGTGTCAAGACGAAATTTTTATTTATCGAATTTTTTCTGTGAAAATGTTGAGGGAAATCGAGGACTTATTTTTTCACCTCAGTAGTGTCGAGGATGAAGAAACATTAATTGAAGACTTCTCCGGTGACTTTTTCTTGGCATTTCTCGTTCTTGCCATCGATGGAACGGTACATTTTGTTGAGAAGATTGGAAGAGAATGATGGGTTTCAAGTATTTCTTTTCAATCTTTCTTCTCCCAATGATTAATGGCTATTGTACATTTCGTCTCTGTACATATATGTATTTTTGTGCATGTCCAGTATATATATCAGTTTGTTAAATAATAAAGAAAAAAAACAGAGAGAGACAAGACTAGTAGAGAGGGGATCAAATGATGAACAGAGAGAAGAAGCAAAGAACAAGAAAAAAAGATTTAGGCGATTGGTGTTTTGTAGAGAGAGAAAAACATTTCTCTTTAAAAAACACCAATCTCCCAAATTTATTTCTATTGTTTTTTGCATCTCCTCTCTGGCCATCAGTTTATCCTCTCTATACTTGTCCTATCTTTTTCTTTTTCCTTTTCTTTGTTATTTAAGAAACTGATATATATACTGGACATGCACAAAAATACATATATGTACAGAGAAGAAATGTATAGTGACCATAAATCATTGAGAGAAGATAGATTGAAAAGAAATCCACGAAACTCATCATTCTCATCTAATCTTCTCAACGAAATGTACCGTTCCATCGATGGCGGGAATGAGAAATGCCAACAAAAAGTCGCCAAAAAAGTCTTCAATTCTTGTTTCTTCATCATCGACAATACTGTGGTGAAACAATAAGTCCTCGATTTCCCTCAAAACTTAGTGTCGGAGGATAAGATTAAGAGTGCATAGGAACCATAATTTGAAGAACTTGAAGAGGAACTGAAGAATGGAGCATTAGTGTCACGATTTCAGCACCAATTGGCATCGTTGACTAGAAACCTTGTCGTGAACTTTTTTTTCAATCCAGTTCTCGAAGAGACATGCTCGGTGGAGGCTCACCATGCCTTCGTCTCCGACACTGCTGCCATGACTTTTTTATATCTCAAGAAACAAAGATAGGAAAATATAGTTAAGATATACTAGTGTTTTTCGAATTATTTAATTTAAAAACAAATATAATTTTTTAAATTAACCTTCAAATTTTATTGATTCAAGTCATGGAATGAGATTAATTTCATATTTTAAGCAAAGCTCAAAAATTTTCTTAATGAATTTTTTTCACGTTTTCTCAAACAGTTAAAAAAATTTATTCTTCATTTGTATTATCTCTTAAAAGGTCAAAAAGCCATTTTAAAATGGGAAAATTAATAAAACACCCCTCTCCAACTTTGGATAGTAGAAGAGATCCAATATTTATTTTTTATTAGATAAAGTCCCTTGATGAAACTTCTCTATGATCATACCAAAGAAATTTCAAAATTTCTTTGTGAAATTAGAGAAATTTCTTTGTGTCGAGACAAAATTTTTCTTTATCGAATTTTTTCTATGAAAATGTTGAGGGGAATCGAGGACTTAATGTTTCACCGCAGTAGTGTCGAGGACAAAGAAACAAGAATTGAAGACTTCTCCAGTGACTTTTTTTTGGCATTTCATGTTCCCGCCATCGATGGAATGGTACATCTTGTCGAGCAGATCGGAAGAAATATGGGTTTCGAAGATTTCCTTTCAATCTATCTTCTTTCAATGATTTATGGCTACTGTACATTTCTTCTCTGTACATTTATGTGTTTTTGTGCATGTCTAGTATGTATCAGTTTCTTAAATAATAAAGCAAAAAAAAAAAAAGAGACAGAGACGAGACTAGTGGAGAGAGGATCAAATGAATAGAGAGAAAAATAAAAAAAACAAGAAAAAGAGATTTGGGCGATTGGAGTTTTGTAGAGTGAGAGAAAAACATATCTTTCTCTTTACAAAACACCAATCTCCCAAATCTTTTTCTCTTGTTTTTTTTTCTTCTTCTCTCTATTCATCATTTGATCGTCTCTAAACTAGTCATGTCTTTTTCTTTTTCTTTTTAATTTGTTATTTAAGAAATTGATATATATATATATACCGGACATACACAAAAATGCATATATGTACAGAGAAGAAATTTACAGTAACCAAAAATCATTAAGAGAAGATAGATTGAAAAGAAATCCTCGAAACCCATCATTCTCTTCCAATCTTCTCGACAAAATGTATTGTTCCATCGATGGCAGGAACCAGAAATGCCAAGAAAGAGTCACCGGAGAAGTCTTCCAATCTTGTGTCTTCATCTTCGACACTACTGCGGTGAAACAATATGTCCTCGATTTCCCTCAACATTTTCATAGAAAAAATTGGATAAAGAAAATTTTCATCCTAACACAGTGAAATTTCTCTGGTATGATCATTGAGAAGTTTCATCAAGGGACTTTAGCAAATAAAAAATACATATTGGCTCTCTCCTATTATTCAAAGTTGGAGAGGGATGTTTTACTAATTTTCCCATTTTAAAATGACTTTTTGACCATTTAAAGAGATACTAAAAATTAAGAATGGATTTTTAAATTGTATAAGAAAACTTGAAGAAAATTCATTAAGAAAATTTTTGAGCTGTTCTAAAAATATGAAATTAATCTCATTCCACGACTTGAATCAATAAAATTTTAAGTTAATTTAAAAAATCATATTTGTTTTTAAATTAAATAATTCGAAAAAGATTAGTGTATCTTGACTATATTTTCCTATCATTGTTTCTTGAGGGATAACAATGTCATAGCAGCAGTGTCGAGGACAAAGACATTGCGAGCCACCACCGAGCATGTGTCCCCAAGAACTAGATGGCAAAAAAAGTTCACGACAAGGTTTCTGGTCGACAATGCCAATTGGTGCTCAAATTGCAACACTAATGCTCTATTCTTCAGTTCCTCTTCAAGTTCTTCAAATTCTGGTTCTGGTGCACTCTCAATCTTATCCTCCAACACTGAGTTTTGAGGGAAATCGAGGACTTATTGTTTCACCACAGTAGTGTCGAGGACGAAGAAACAAGAATTGAAGACTTCTCCAGTGACTTTTTCTTCGCATTTCTCATTCCCGCTATCGATGAAACGATACATTTCATCAAGAAGATTGAAAGAGAATGATGAGTTTCAAGGATTTTTTTTCAATCTGTCTTCTCTTTATGGTTTATCGCTACTGTATATTTCTTCTCTGTACATATATGTATTTTTGTGCATGTCCAGTATATATATCAGTTTCTTAAATAACAGAGAAAAAAGAAGAAAAAAAAAAGATAGGATTAGTATAAAGTAGATCAAATGATGAACAGAGCAAAGAAGCAAAAAACAAGAGAAAAATATTTGGGAGATCGGTGTTTTCTAAAGAGAAAGATATGTTTTTCACTCTCTCTACAAAACACCAATCGCCCAAATCTTTTTTTCTTGTTCTTTACTTTTTCTCTCTGTTCATCATTTGATCCCCTCTCTACAAATCTTGTCTCTCTTTTTTTTTCTTTATTATTTAAGAAACTAATATTTATATTGGACATGCACAAAGAAACATATATGTACAGTGAAAAAATGTTCAGTAGCCATAAATCATTGAGGGAAGATAGATTGAAAAGAAATCCTCGAAACCCATCATTTTCTTCCAATCTCCTCGACAAAATATACTATTCCATCGATGGTGGGAACGAGAAATGCCAAGAAAAAGTCACCGGAGAAGTCTTCAATTCTTGTTTCTTCGTCCACAACATTACTGTGGTGAAACAATAAGTCCTCGATTTCCCTCAACATTTTCACAAAAAAAATTCGATAAAGAAGAATTTTGTCTCGACATAGTGAAATTTTTCTGATTTCACAAAGGAATTTTGAAATTTCTCCGGTATGATCATAGAGAAGTTACATCGAGGAACTTTAGCAAATAAAAAATACATATTGGATCACTCCTGCTATTCAAAGTTGGAGAGGGATGTTATACTAATTTTTTCATTTTAAAATGGCTTTTTGACCAATTTAGGAATTAATAAAAATTAAGAATGGATTTTATAATTGTATGAGAAAACGTGAGGAAAATTCATTAAGAGAATTTTTGACCTTTGCTAAAACTATGAAATTAATCTCATTCCATGACTTGAATCAATAAAATTCTAAATTTAATTTAAAAAATCATATTTTTTAAATTAAATAATTCAAAAAGCATTAGTATATCTTGACTATATTTTCCTATCTGTGTTTCTTGAGGGATAACAAAGTCATGGCAGCAGTATCGAGGACGAAGACATGGCGAGCCTCCGCTGAGCATATCTTCTCTAGAACTGGATGGAAAAGAAAGTTCACGACAAGGTTTTTAGACGACGATTCCAATTGGTGCTTAAATCGTGACACTAATGCTTTATTCCTCAGTTCCTCTTCAAGTTCTTCGAATTATGATTCTAGTGTGTTCTCAATCTCATCCTCTAACACTGAGTTTTGAGAGAAATCGAGAACTTATTGTTTCACCACCGTAGTGTCAATGACGAAGAATCAATAATTGAAGACTTCTTCGGTGACTTTTTCTTGGCATTTCTTGTACCCACCATCGATGGAACTGTACAATTCGTCGAAAAAATTAGAAGAGAATGATGGGTTTCGAGGATTTCTTTTCAATCTATCTTCTCTCAATGATTTATGGTACTGTACATCTTTTCCCTGTACATGTATGTATTTTTGTGCACGTCCAGTATATATATCAGTTTCTTAAATAACAAAGAATAAAGAAAAAGAAAAAGACAGGACTAGTAGAGAGGGGATCAAATGATGAATAGAAAGAAGAAGCAAAAAAGCAAGAGAAAAAGATTTGGGAGATTGGTGCTTTGTAAAGAGAAAGATATGTTTTTCTCTCACTACAAAACACCAATCGTCCAAATGTTTTTTTCTTGTTCTTTGCTTCTTCTCTTTGTTCATCATTTGATCATGTCACTACTTGTCTCTCTCTCTCTCTCTCTCTTATTATTTAAGAAACTGATATATATACTAAACATGCACAAAAATACATACATGTACAGAGACGAAATGTACAGTAGCCATAAATCATTGAGAGGAGATAGATTGAAAAGAAATCCTTGAAGCCCATCATTCTCTTCCAATCTTCTCAACGAAATGTATCGTTCCATCGATGGCTAGAACGAGAAATGCCAAGAAAAAGTCACCGAAGAAGTCTTCAATTCATGTTTCTTTGTCCTCGGCACTACTACGATGAAACAATAAGTCCTCGATTTTGCTCAACATTTTCACAGAAAAAATTCGATAAATAAAAATTTCTTCTCGACACAGAGAAATTTCTTTGATTTGACAAAAAAAATTTGAAATTTCTCTAGTATGATCAGAGAGAGTTTCATCGAGGGACTTTAGCTAATAAAAAATACATATTGAATCTCTCATATTATTCAAAGTTGAGGGTGTTTTACTAATTTTCCAATTTTAAAATTGTTTTTTGACAATTTTAAGAGAATAAAAATTAAGAACGGATTTTTTAATTGTATAAGACGACGTGAGGAAAATTCATTAAGAAATTTTTTAGGTTTGCTTAAAATATGAAATTAATCTCATTTCATGACTTGAATCAATCAAATTTTAAAGGTAATTTCAAAAATCATATTTGTTTTTAAAACAAATAATTCAAAAAATATTAGTATATCTTGATTATATTTTCCTATCTTTGTTTCTTGAGGGATAAGAAACTCATGGCAGCAATGTCGAGGATGAAGAGATGGCGAATCTCCGCTGTGCATGTCTCCTTGAGACCTGGATGGAAAAGAAAGTTCACGACAAGGTTTCTGGTCAACGATGCCAATTGGTGCTGAAATTGCAACACTAATGCTCTATTCTTCAGTTCCTCTTCAAGTTCTTTGAATTTTGGTTCCGGTGCGCTCTCATTCTCATCCTCTAACACTGAGTTTTGAGAGAAATCAAGGACTTATTGTTTCACTACAGTAGTGTCGAGGACGAAGAAACAAGAATTAAAGACTTCTTCGGTGACGTTTTCTAAGCATTTTTCGTTCCCGCCATCAATGGAACGATACATTACATTGAGAAAATTTGAAGAGAATAATGGGATTCGAGGATTTCTTTTCAATCTTTTTTCTCTCAATGTTTTATGGCTACTGTAAATTTCTTCTCTGTACATATATGTACTTTTGTGCATGTCCAATATATATCAGTTTCTTAAATAACAAAGAAAAAAAAAAAAAAGAAAAAGACAGGACTAGTATAGAGGGGATCAAATAATGAACAGGGAGAATAATCAAAAAACAAGAGAAAGATCTGAGAGATTAGTGTTTTGTAAAGAGAAAGATATGTTTTTCTCTCTCTCTACAAAACACCAATCGCCCAAATCCTTTTTTCTTGTTCTTTGCTTCTTCTCTCTATTTATCATTTGATCCCCTCTTTACTAGTCCTGTCTCTCTCTTTTTCTTTTTCTTTTTCTTTTTCTTTTTCTTTTTATTTTTCTCTTTCTTTTTCTTTTTTTCTTTATTATTTAAGAAACTGATATATATATATATATATACTAGACATGCACAAAAATATGTATATGTACAGAGAAGAAATGTACAATAGCCATAAATCATTGAAAGAAGATAGATTGAAAAGAAATCCTCGAAACCCATAATTTTTTTCTAATCTTCTCGACGAAATGTACTGCTTCATCAATGGAGGGAACGAGAATTGCCAAGAAAAAGTCACTAAAGAAGTCTTCAATTCCTGTTTCTTCGTCCTCGACACTACTGTGGTGAAACAATACGTCTTTGATTTCTCTAAAAACTTAGTGTCGGAGGATGAGATTGAGAGCGCACCGAAACCAGAATTTGAAGAGGAACTGAATAATAGAGCATTAGTGTCGCGATTTGAGCACCAATTGTCATTGTTGACCAAAAACTTGTCGTGAACTTTCTTTTCCATCCAATTCTCGAGGAGACATGCTCGATGGAGGCTCACCATGCCTTCGTCCTTGACACTGCTGCCATGACTTTGTTACCCCTCGAAAAACAAAGATAGGAAAATATAGTCAAGATATATTAATGTTTTTCGAATTATTTAATTTAAAAACAAATATGAGTTTTTAAATTAACTTTAAAATTTTATTGATTTAAGTCATGGAATGAGATTAATTTCATAGTTTTAGCAAAGCTCAAAAATTTTCTTAATGAATTTTCCTCACGTTTTCTCATACAATTAAAAAATCCATTCTTAATTTTTATTATCTCTTAAAATGGTCAAAAAGCCATTTTAAAATGTTAAAATTAGTAGAACATCCCTCTCTAACTATGAATAGTAGGAGAGATCCAATATGTATTTTTTATTAGGTAAAGTCCCTAGATAAAACTTGTCGATGATTATACCAGAGAAATTTCAAAATTTCTTTGTGAAATCAAAGAAATTTCTCTGTGTTGGGATGAAATTTTTCTTTATTGAATTTTTTTTGTGAAAATGTTGAGGGAAATCGAGGACTTATTGTTTCACCGCAGTAGTGTTGAGGACGAAGAAACAAGAATTGAAGACTTCTCCGGTGACTTTTTTTTGGCATTTCTTGTTCCCACCATTGATGGAACGGTACATTTCGTCGAGAAAATTGGAAGAGAATGATGGGTTTCGAGGATTTCTTTTCAATCTATCTTCTCTCAATAATTTATGGCTACTGTACATTTCATCCCTGTACATATATGTCACCAAATCTTTAAGGCAATGATCACCACTGTTAACTCCAGGTCGTGAGTAGGGTAGTTCCTCTTATGTATTTTTAACTACCACAAGTCATAGGTTACTACATTCCCCTCTTGCATCAAAACGCAACCCAAACCTTCCTGTGAAGCATCACAGTACACTGAATGGCCTGAACCCTTCTCTAGAATAATCAATACTAAGTCTAACCTTGAGCTCTTGGAACGACTTCTCAGAAGTCTAATTCCACACAAACTTAACTCCCTTCCTCGTCAGTCTAGTCAATGATGAGGCTAGCCTAGAGAAATCCTTCACGAACCGACAGTAATACCGGGCCAATCCTTAGAAACTATGGATCTCAAAAGCATTCTTAGGTTGTTTCCAATCTTGCACTGCCTCTATCTTGGATGAATCTACAATCACCCATTTCCCAAATATCACATGGCCTAAGAATTTAACTTCTCTCAGCTAGAATTCACACTTCCCAAACTTAGCATACAACTTGTGGGTTCTAACTAATTCAAGTACTACCTGTAAATGTTTCTCATGCTCCTCCTCAGAGGTTGAGTAAATCAGGACGTCGTCCACAAAAATGACCACAAAACGATCTAGGAACTCACGAAAGATCCGGTTTATCAAGTCCATAAACACAGCTGGTGCATTGGTGACCCAAAGGGCATCACTAGAAACTCGTAATGGACATACCACATACGGAATGCCATTTTCAGGATATCCTCCTCCCTTACCCTCAACTGGTGATAACCCGATCTCAGGTCTATCTTAGAAAAGCAACAACATCCCTTCAACTGATCAAACAAATCATCTATAAGAGGCATTGGGTACTTGTTCTTGATAGTTACCTGGTTCAACTTCCGGTAATCTATACAAAGTCACAAAGTACCATCTTTCTTCTTGGAAAAAAGAGTCGGTTCTCCCCATGGTGAAGTACTAGGGTGAATAAAACCCTTATCTAACAATTCCTAGAGTTGAATCTTCAACTCACTCAACTCGGCTAGTGGAAATCTATACGGTGCCATAGAAATCGGTGTCATGCTAGGCACTAAATCAATGGAGAATTTGATCTCTCGGTGAGGTAGTAAACTGGTAAGATTATTTAGAAAAACATCCGGGTACTCACAAACTACCCTTGGCAACTCGACTCGGTCTTCATCACACTCAGCACTCAAGAAGTTGGCGAGAAGGACACTAAGCTCACTCCACCCACGCAGATCGTATACCGGTGATAAGACTATATCCACTTGGTCCCCCAAAAAAGTAAAAGCAATCACTGTTCAGGGTACATACAGTAACCCTCTCCCGGTAGCAATCTATAACAACTCGATATGAAGACAACCAATCCATACCCAAAATAAAATCAAAGCTAGACATATTAATCAATACAAATGCAAAAAGAAGACTGTGATCGGCAACCTCTATGTCACAACACCGACACCCCTGCTTCAAAATAATCTCACCACCAATAGATGACTCTACACAGAGATGAGATACTAACTGAGCCAACGCTAATTCCAAAACCGATAAAAATGTAGACGAAATGAATGAATGGGATGCACCCATATCAATCAACACATTAGCAACCGAATTGCAAAACAAGAAGTTACCTCTCACTACCGAAGGTGCTAGTAATAGATCTGGCACGGTAACAGTATACACATGCCCTGTTAGCCTCTGATCAACCTGCTCACCCCTTGGAGCATATGCCTAATGTACTAACTGAACCGACAAGGCTCCCTGGTTGGCCCTCGAGGCCTGTGCTGATTGTGCAAGCAGGTGGCTCTGTGTCTGCTTCGAACCAGACACACCAGACGTGCCACCCAACTGAGGGCAAAATCTCTTCATACGCTCACCTATCCACACTGATAACAAGTGAGTGGCTGCCCTCTCCTCTAACTCTGGCTCTAAGAATGAGCTGATGGTGGTGCAGACCGTTGCCCTCCTCCTTTCTGCGGGAAAGTTAGAGACTTGTGGCCCAGCTGACCACACTTGTAACAAGTCATATCTCCCTGACCACCTCTCCTAGATTCTGAACTCGGTATTGGAAAAGTGGACCTTGACTGTACTCCTTAGGATGACTGGGAGTTAAAACCCCTCTGCTTCTTGTTGTCCCCCTGATTATCTTAATTAGCTTCTCATTCTCTCCTCCTCCATCTGCATAATGGTCACAAGATGGGTCGTCGCCTCCATAAGGTGCCCAAAATCGCTAATCATGGACCTGGCCACTCGGAACTTGAGTCCGGTCCTTAACCTTTTCTCAAATTCTAGACAACAGCGCTCGTTAGTCGCCAGGAGTTCTGGTGCAAACCTCGACAAACTGGTGAATGTGGCTTCGAACTCGGCCACTAGTGTGTTCAACTGCACCAGCTTAGAGAATTGGTCTCTCAACTTCTCCCTAACAGTGGAAGGCAAAAAATTGTCCTGGAAAGCGTCAACGAAAGCCTCCCAAGCTCCTCCAATGCGCCATCGCACATACTTTCGCCATTGACCTGCGTCTCCCTTTAGTTGGAAGGACGCCAAGGTCACTCTCAAACCTCCATCTTTGATGTCGAACATCTCAAACGTCTTCACCATCTGCTCTAGCCACTCATCTGCCTTCAATGGCTTCTTGGGATCACCCAAAAATTTGCCTGGATTTGATCGAAAAAACTCTCTTCAAAAAAGACGACCCTGCTTCAGCTACTTGGGTCTGGACTTGATTCTCAGCTCTGAGAACTCGGCCATTTCGCGGGCTAAGGCACCCATGGCCTATTGACTGACCAGTTCAGCCACATTGGCCGGCCCAACCCCTTCTTCCTGTGCCGGAATATCATCCGATATTTCGGAATATCGTCTCGTGCCTCTTAGACCTACCACGCCTACCACTGCCACGTCCTTGACCTAACATCCTAATGAGGGTAACAAAAGAGATTAACACATTCACAAATGTACCGAAGCTAATTCCCTTGCGTCCTAATACGGTGGACAACCGTAATTCACTTCACATAAACACGTAATCAAGTAAACACATACGAATTTCATTTTCGGATAATGACCGTCCCACGCCATTACTAGAGTTCCAATTAGAAACAATAGTGATCAAGTGCTCTTCCAATAGGATTTCTAGGAACTCGTAGACTCGACCAACATCCTAGAAATTAAATTTCATACCCATATAATCACATAAACATGTTATCATATAAGCACACCTCGTTCATACTAAAGTCTCTAACAAGCGAGACAAACCCATTATGGTACTAACCACTTCCCACGTACCCAAAGTATTCAAACCCGATACGCTCTGATACCAAGTTGTAACGCCCCAAAATAATTACAATAATCTAACTCAACATAATTAACCCAAGACAACATAATCGAAATAATAAACTTTCATTAATCTGAATTGTTATACAAAAGTGACACATGCGTCATACATTCATAAATAGCTCATCTTAAATCTACAACATGTGTTACAAGTAGTAAAGGGGAATGAAAGCTGAATAGATATTTATATGCCCTAAAGGCTTACATCTTTCCAAGTCATTGCTTGGTTACAACAAAAAATGAGACTAGCTCAACACAAATAAAGCCCTTGGCTATATAGAAGAGAATACACAAAACGAAACTCTTGCTCCAAAGTCCCTTCAAGCTATTGCCTTGGTGGCAGCATATCACCAACCCCTGAAAATGATTTTTTCCAAATAGGGTGAGCCAAAGCCCAGTAGGAACAATCTAACACAATATATGAATCTTAACAAAGATATAAGTACAATGTGCATATACAATGCCTGTGAAAAAACATATATATACTACATGATCATAGAGAACCAAATTTTATAACTCAATCCATTTTTTTTCAATTCATTTCAAGTTAATTTATTTCATCTCAATTCATGAGTCGACTTTATTATTTCCAAACAACCCAACTGAGATTACAACTCAGTGGTTCCCAAATCAACACAACTATCACACAAACATTTCAATTTTTCCATTTCACGAAAATTTCATCCACGGGATCGGTACCCAGAAGTTTGACCTGTCTGTAAAAGTATTAGGAAGGTGTATTCAACGCTCGAGCAGGGCTTTCCATACTCGAGCGGACCATGTTATATCAGTTCGTGAATCTAATATTTCAAATCACTTTTGTATATCTCTCTCTAAAAAGATTTCCTCTTCCTTCTCTCTACTTTTCCCTACGCCAAATTGGATCAGAACCTCGATTTTTCAAGATCCATTAGAGTTCTGCCATAGGTTCTTCATCAAAGTTGGTTAACTTCTCGAGGGCTTCGTTGTGTGCGGTGAAGATCGAGTTTCAACACCATTGATTTTAGGGGTTTCATCTCATTTCTTCTTCAAAACTTGAGGTAGGGATTTTCTTAGAGATATATATAAGTTTTTTCAAGATCTATATGATTTTCGAAATCATCTTTTGATAGCTTTAAAAATTGATTGTTGATTCAAGAAGTTGAGCGATTTTGAAAGTGGGTTTGTCTCTTCTTCTTTCAAAATGATTTTATGGGTTTTGATTTTCGTTGATTGAAGAAAAGATAATTTGGAAAGTCTTCTTTCAAATGATTTGAGTTGTATAGTTTTGGTAAGAAAACCTAGAATTTGGAAAAAAAAATTTAAGAGACTAAAAATCCATGAATGTTATGGTTACATTTATTTTGTGTGTTAAAATAAATGGATGTTCAAAAAAATTCGTATTTATATTTATATAAATGATGAATTTCAGGAAATATGAGAATTATTGTTCATTTTGGAAATTATTGTTCAAAACGTTGAAATAGTCTTGAAATGACTAATTATTGAGGATACTTGAAAAGAGGGAATTGTGTTATTCCTTGGATGATGAATTAGAATAAAAGTATTTATATTCATCTTGTCTTATTGGCATATCAATTCATTTGATTACATTAAACTTTGAAAGTTGATTTGAAAACTTGCATTGAGAAAAGAATGTTGAGAAACAAGTTTTCATGAAATGGTTTGGGGGTAAATATGTTGGTAAGTCTTGATAAGTGGTGTAGATAATATTGAATAAGTTGGCCTGAGAGTCCGGGGTGACAGACCGAAAACTGGCGGGGATAGTTGTCGAGCCTTCCGATTAATACCAGTAAAAATGAAAATTTGATAGTACTTGTATGGTCTACTTGCAGACACCGACCTAGGGATTACCAGAATCGTATTTACCGCTCTTGAAATGAATTGTTAAGTTTTGAAGAATTGAAATTGTATGACATCATTGAGCATGAGGGTTTTCAAAGATGAAAATGTGATTTTCTTTCCAAAAAGCATAGTATGGCATGTGCATTTCATCTCTTCAGACTTGTATAAATTGTATATACTTTGTTAAGGATTTCCTATTGGACTTTATGCTCACCCTACGGGATTTTTGTGCAGGAAAAGATGTGATGCCGCCTAACTAAAGGCGAGGAAATGTGTGTTGAGAGTACGAGACTCTTATTTTACTGTGACTCTGTGTGTAAGCCAAGGGCTATATGTGTGTGGGTTTGAATAACCGTTTTGTGTAACCAGGCTCAAGCCTTAGAAACTTGTAAACCCTTGGAGGTATTTATTTGTTTATTTACTTGTTGTTGGATTAATGTAATGTTGCATGAAGAACTATTGTATCATGTAATGTAATTTTGGAGATTTATATTCGGTTTTCCTTGAAAGAGCCATGATTGTTGTATTATCATTTGGGCTAAAAATTTGGGGTTTTACAACTACCGGGTTTAAATACTTGGAACTTGTGGGAAGTGGTTGTTTAACTACAATGGGTTCATTTAGCATGCTTAAGAAGTGTTATGCATTTTATGACTGTGATAACATGCTTTTGTGACTAAATACATATGGGACTGGACTTTTGGGATGTTGTTTACGCCTGTTAAATTCCTTGAGGTCTCATTAGAAGGGTACTTGATCAATACTTATTCTACTAAAAATTCTTGGTTTTTCGTGGGACGGATTTCATCGTAAAAGAATAGTCTGTATGTGTTTACATGACTAAGTGCTTATGTGGAGTGAAATTGAATTGTGTATATGGTAGAGAAATATATAGAATTGTTATCGTTGAACGTGTGAGTCAAGTTACGAGCACATACGAGTTAATGTGCTAAATTATTTCTCTTGTGTCCTTTATTAGGATGTCAGGAAGGGGTCAAGTCCGTAGTGGTAGAGACGGGAGGTGTGGTAGGGCTCGCCGAGGTGTGCATGAGGTACCGATCCCTAGGGTTCCGGTGCAAGAAGAAGGGTTCGACCAACCTAATATGGCCAAGCAAGCATGCCAAGCTAATGCAGCCGAGCAGGTGGGACAAGCGTGTCAAACCGCAATGGGGGCCCTAGCTCGAGAAATGACAGTGGCTTTAAGGGAGTCTATAAACTTGTTGAGGGTGGAGAATCAAGCCTGAGAGAACACCGCGGAGTCAAGGGCGAGTTTCCTTACTAGAGAGTTCTTGCGGCCCAAACTAGATGAGTTCCATGGTGGTTCCGAGCCCAGGAAAGCAAATAAGTGGCTGAAACAAACTGTGAAGACATCCGAGATGTTTCACATTGAAGGTAGTGAACTAAGAGTGACTCTAGCGAGTTACTACCTTAAGGGAGATGCGGGTCAATGGTGGAAATATGCCAAGGGCAGAGTGGAGCCGGCATGGGAAGCCTTTGCGGTTGCTTTCCAAGATAAGTACATACCTTCCACTGCTAGGGAGAGATTGAGGCAAGAGTTTAAAGACCTCAAACAACTCGACATGCCCGTGGCCAAGTTTGAGGCGGTCTTCTCTAGTTTGTCCAGATTTGCACCAGAGTTGGTGGCAACGGAAGAGCGTCGTTGCATTAAATTTGAAAAAAAAATTAAAACAAAAATTATGTTCAAGCTTGTCGGAAATATGATTCGGGAATATGACCGTCTTGTGGAGACGATGACACACGTAGAAATTTCCATACAAGCTGAGGAGGAGAGGCTTCAGAGTTCAAGGTCTAGGGGCCAAGAGTCCCAAGGAGACTATAGGCAAAACAAGAAGAGCAGGAACACCTATCCATCCCAGTCCCAACCACAGCAGTCTAGATCCACTTTTCCTTTGCCTTGTGCGAGTCTGGGAAAAAGTGCATCGAGTAGCTTCTCGTGTGTCAAGTGTGGCCAATTGGGTCACAAGTCTTTCTCATGCCCACAGAAGGGAGGAGGGCAGTTAATGTTACCACCACTTAACCGATCTCAAAGTCAGTCTCAGTCGCAAAATAAAGGTCAAGGGTTTAATTGTTATCAGTGTGGTCAGCCGGGGCATATGAAGAGAACTTGCCCACAGTTTGGAGGCTCATCTGGCGCATTAGGGTCGAGGCAGACTCAGAGCCACCAGCAGGCTCAATCAGTCCAAGCTTCCCGAGTTAATCAAGGAGCCACTTCGGCTCAGTCAGTACAACAGGCATATGCTCCGAGAGGGGAACAAGTTAATCAGGGGCCATAGGGGCGTGTGTATGTTGTTACCATGCCAGAGCAGTTGCTAGAATCCTCAGTTGTGAGAGGTATTTTTGTTGTGTGTACTTTGGCTAATGTATTGATAAACACGAGTGCATCTCATTCATTTATATCTACTGCATTTGCTTCTGCGTTGGGGTTAGAGGTAGCACGGTTAGTGCCTTCACTCAGAGTAGAGTCACCTGTTGGGGGTACAATTGATTTAGACTGGGGTTGTTATGATTGTGAAATAGAAGTTGCCGGGCGTTGACTTTCGTTTGCTTTTCTGTTGCTAGATATGTTGAGTTTTGATGTCATTTTAGGCATGGATTGGTTGTGTTCTTATCAAGCTGTGATTGATTGTTACCGTCAGAGAGTTACGGTGTGCACTTCAGGCGGTGATCGTTTCTATTTTCTGGGGAACCGAGTTGATAGAGCCTTGTCGCTAGTTGTTAACCCTCATAGTAGGAGCAAGCTTAGTGGCCTTCTTGCAACTCTCTTGGATAGTGAGAGTGACGGGGCTCATGTTGAGTTACCAAGGGTAGTTTGTGAATGCCCGGATGTCTTTCCAGAAGATCTTACTAGTTTACCACCTCACCGGGAGATCGAGTTCTTCATTGAATTAGTGTCTGGCACATCACCGATTTCTATGTTACCGTATAGATTTTCACCCGCCGAATTGCATGAGTTAAAGATTCAACTCCAAGAACTTTTAGACAAGGGCTTCATTCGCCCTAGTACATCGCCTTGGGGAGTACCAGCTCTCTTTGCGAAGAAGAAGGATAGGTCATTGCGGTTGTGTATTGATTACTGCAAGTTGAGTAGAGTTACAGTTAAGAACAAGTATCCTCTACCCAGAATAGATGATTTGTTTGACCAACTTAAAGGGTCTCGTTGCTTCTCAAAAATAGATTTGAGGTCGGGGTACCATCAGTTGAGAGTCCGGGAGGAGGACATTCAGAAGACAGCCTTTCGTACTCGTTATGGCCACTATGAATTCCTTGTAATGCCTTTTGAGTTGACCAATGCACCGGCTTCGTTTATGGATTTGATGAACAGAATTTTTCGGGAATACTTGGACCGTTTTGTGGTCGTCTTTGTGGATGCATCTTGATTTATTCAACCTCTGAAAAAGAACACGAGACTCATTTGCAGGTAGTGCTGGATTTACTCAGTGAGAACCAATTATATGCCAAATTTGAAAAATGCGAGTTTTGGTTAACAAATGTGAAGTTTTTAGGGCATATAGTGTCTAGAGAGGAAGTGACTATGGACTCCTCAAAGATAGATGCCGTACAAGATTGGGAACAACCCAAAAATGTTTTTGAAATCTAGAGTTTCTTGGGATTAGCAGGGTATTATCGACGTTTTGTAAGAGACTTCTCTAGACTAGCTGCACCTTTGACTAGGTTGACTAGAAAGGGTATCAAATTTGTGTGGAGTGAGGCTTGTGAAAAGTCATTCCAAGAGCTTATGACTAGATTGACTACTGCACCAGTTTTGATAATTCCGGAAAGGGGTTTAAATTACACTGTCTATTGTGATGCGTCCGGGGATAGACTTGGTTGTGTCTTGATGCAAGAGGGAAAAGTTGTGGCCTATGGTTCATGACAATTGAAAACTCATGAGAAAAATTACTCCACCCATGATCTAGAATTAGCAGCGGTAATTTTTGCTTTGAAAATTTGGAGGCATTACTTGTATGGTGAGAAGTTTGAAGTCTTCTCCGATCATAAGAGTCTAAAGTATTTGTTTTCTCAAAAAGACTTGAATTTACGACAACGGAGGTGGATGGAATTTATGGAAGATTATGACTTTGAGTTACACTATCATCTAGGGAAGGCCAATGTGGTGGCCGATGCTTTGAGTCAAAAATCTGTGAGTAGTTTGGCAAGTGTGGCCATTCGGGAATGGGATATGCTAGATGTTATTGGCAAGTTTGATTTTCACTTTGGTGAGTCCGGAGAGAGTGCTACCTTGTTTACTTTGAATGCTTAACCTACTTCAGTTAGTAAGGTCATAGAGGCACAACGAGGAGACCATGATGTGGAATCAATCCGTGTTAAGATTTCCATTGGGAAGGAAGAAAAAGGTTTGAACATTCACTAAGATTTGAGTGTACGTTACCTAGACCGTTTGTTTGTACCAGAATCTTGTAGAGAGGAAGTACTTCAAAAGTTCCATCACTCACGCCTTGCGGTACACCCGGGAGGCACTAAAATGTATCATAATCTTAGTCGTCAGTTTTGGTTGAGGGGTATGAAACGGGATGTCGCTTTATTTGTATCGAAGTGCCTTACTTGTCAACAAGTAAAGGCCGAACACCAAAGAGCAGTGGGTTTGTTACAACCCTTACCGATAGCCGAGTGGAAATGGGAGCGTGTTACTATGGATTTTGTAGTTGGAATTCCTAGAACACAACGAGGCAATGATGTCGTTTGGGTGATTATTGATAGGTTGACTAAGTCTACACATTTCATTCCGATGTGCACCAGCGACTTAGTTGAAACACTTGGCAGAATTGTACATTAGAGAGATAGTTCGACTTCATGGAGTCCCTGTGACTATTGTATCGGATAGGAATCCTCGTTTTACTGCCCGGTTATGGCAAAGCCTTCAAGAGGCGTTGGGAACTAAGTTCACTCTTAGCACCGCTTATCATCCTCAAACCGATGGACCGTCGGAACGTTCCATTCAGATTTTGGAGGACATGCTTAGAGTTTGTATCCTTAATTTTAAGGGGCCTTGGGAAAGGCACTTACCATTGATTGAGTTTGCTTACAACAATAGTTACCAAGCTAGTGTTGGGATGGCACCATTTGAGGCCTTGTATGGCCGACCTTGTAGATCACCGGTTTGTTGGGCCGAAGTGGGTGATGCACCATTACTGGGTCCGAAAATTGTTAGAGAGACAACCGAGAAAGTTGTTCTCATTCGGAAGAGGTTAGCTACGGCCCAACGCCGACAAAAGAGTTATGCCGATAAGAGGAGACGACCTTTATCTTTTGAAGTTGGTGATCATATGTTTCTAAAAATCTCATCAAGGCAGGGTTTGATGAGATTTGGTAAGAGTGGTAAATTATCTCCAAGGTTCATTGGGCCTTTTGAGATCTTAGAGCGAATTGGGGAAATGGCATACCGGTTAGCTTTACCGCCACAACTTTCGAGAGTTCACAACGTAGTTCATGTATCTATGCTTAGGAAGAATGAACCCGACCCTTCTCATGTTCTTGATTGGGTTGATTTGGAGGTAGATGAGGATGCCTCTTACGAAGAACGACCGGTTCAAATATTAGATACCTAGGAGCAAGTGCTACGGGGCAAAACTATACCGTTGGTAAAGGTGTTGTGGAGACACCATGGGGTTGAAGAAGCGACGTGGAAATGGGAGGCGGAAGTCCACTCCAAATATCTGGATTTATTTGAAAATGCTTAAGTTGCTTTTCTTTGTAATATTCCCTAGTGTTGAGGGAAACGTATTTAAAGTTGTTAACCACATATCGATATGTGCGTTGTTGTTTTAAGCATAAGGTTGTTGAGAGTTGCCATTACTTTTTAGGAAATCTCATGTTTTGCATATTTGGGAGGTTCTTGTTAATGAGATAACCATGGTGGAAATTATGGAATTTGGTTGAGAGTTAGTATTGTGATTTGAAAATAAAATAGCGTGGCTTTGATCGCTAGAAACCCCTTTTTTGGGTAGTTTGATTTTAAATTTCGGGGATGAAATTCTTTAAGAGGGAAAGGTTGTAGCGATCCCGATTTCGATCATTCTTTCATGTTTTTCCACTTCGACTGGGCTGGACGGGGATCAAGCTGCTTGTCCGCTCGAGCGGCCGTTTATGCACTCAAGCGGAGAATGTTTGGTTCCAGAAGTTTGACTTGTCTGCAAAGGTACTGGGAAGGTGTATTCAACGCTCGAGCGAGGCTTTCCACGCTCGAGCGGACCATGTTATATTAGTTCATGAATCTGATATTTCAAATCACTTTTGTATATCTCTCTCTCTCTCTTAAAACATTTCCTCTCCCTTCTCTCTACTTTTCCCTACGCCAAATTGGATCAGAATCTTGATTTCTCAAGATCTATTAGAGTTCTACCATAGGTTCTTCATCAAAGTTGGTTAACTTCTCGAGGGCTTCGATGTGTGCGGTGAAAATCGAGTTTCGACACTGTTGATTTTTGGGGTTTCATCCCATTTCTTCTTCAAAACTTGAGGTAGGGATTTTCTTAGAGATATATATAAGTTTTTGCAAGATCTATATGATTTTCGAAATCATCTTTCGATAGCTTTGAAAATTGATTGTTGATTCAAGAAGTTGAGCGATTTTGAAAGTGGGTTTGTCTCTTCTTCTTTTAAAATGATCTTATGGGTTTTGATCTTCGATGATTGAAGAAAAGATGATTTTGGAAAGTTTCTTTCAAAAGATTTGAGTTGTATAGTTTTGGTAAGAAAACCTAGAATTTGGGAATTTTTTTTTAAGAGACTAAAAATCTATTAATGTTATTGTTATATTTGTTTTGTGTGTCAAAATAAATGGATGTTTGAAAATTTTCTTATTTATATTTATATAAATGATGAACTTCAGGAAATATGAGAATTATTGTTCATTTTGGAAATTATTGTTCAAAACGTTGAAATAGTCTTGAAATGACTAATTGTTGAGGATACTTGAGAAGAGGGAATTGTGTTATTCCTTGGATGATGAATTAGAATAAAAGTATTTATATTCATCTTGTGTTATTGGCATATCAATTCATTTGATTACGTTAAACTTTGAAAGTTGATTTGAAAACTTGCATTGAGAAAAGAATGTTGAGAAACGAGTTTTCATGAAATGGTTTTGGCGCAAATATGTTGGTAAGTCTTGATAAGTGGTGTAGATATTATTGAATAAGTTGGCCTGAGAGTCCGGGGTGAAAGACCGAAAACCGGTGCGGATAGTTGTCAAGCCTTCTGATTAATGCCGGTAAAAATAAAAATTTGGTAGTACTTGTACGGTCTACTTGTAGACACCGACCTAAGGATTACCAGAGTCGTATTTACCGCTCTTGAAATGAATTGTTAAGTTTTGAAGAATTAAAATTGCATGACATCATTGAGCATGAGGGTTTTCAAAGATGAAGATGCGATTTTCTTTCAAAAGAGCATAGCATGGCATGTGGATTTCATCTATTAAAACTTGTATAAAATGTATATACTTTGTTAAGGATTTCCTACTGGACTTTATGCTCACCCTACGGGATTTTTGTGCAAGAAAAGATGTGGTGATGCCACCTAACTAAAGGTAAGGAAATGTGTGTTGAGAGTACGAGACTCTCTTTTTGATGTGACTCTGTGTGTAAACCAATGGTTGTATGTGTGCGGGTTTGAATAACCATTTTGTATAATCAGGCTCAAGTCTTGGAAACTTGTAAACCTTTCGAGGTATTTATTTGTTTATTTACTTGTTGTTCGATTAATGTATTGTTGCATGAAGAACTATTGAATCGTGTAATATAAGGTTGGAGATTTATATTCGGTTTTCTTTGAATGAGCCATAATTGTTGTATTATCATTTGGGCTAGAAATTTGGGGCGTTACACAAATAATTCATTTAAGTTCTCATAGGTGTGAGGTAATACATATCCAACCCCACCATTTATATCAACGTCCATCCAATTTCACATTTACAATACCAATGTCATTTATTTATACAAAATAAATATTTGAAGCATTTTAGGGGAAACTTCCCTCTTTTTCAAATATCAACTCAAATGCCAAAAATCAACTATGCTGTCACAATATAACCTTATTTTCAAAGCCCATAACCATTTATATCACATTAGCTAGAAACCCCTCTTTTGATTTTATATCCCAAAACCCTAAGTTTGTTCCAAAACACTCTTAAATCTCACTATTGTTACACAACAACCAATAACTAAGTTAAAAACCATATAACAGTGTAGAAAATCCCTACCTCAAAGAGAGAAAACAAGCAAGACAAAGATGAAACTTCAAAGATGCTCAAACCCAACTCTATTCAAATCAAATGGAGATCTTGAGATGCTCTCTCTTTTTAACAAAGGCTAATGGGTGAAGAAATCACTAGAACTAGGTGAAAATGTAGAGAGAGAGTGTGTGTGTGTTTTAGAGAGAGGAGCTCTAGATCTAGGGTTTTGGTGGGAAAAAATGTGAAAAAGTGATGTAAAATGAGGCTGCTGCGAACTGATATACGTATAGTCCGCTCGAGTGCAAGAGTTGATGCTCGAGCATCAGACACAACAAGTTGTTCCGCTCGAGCGCAAGAAATATCTACTCAAGCGCAGAATACACGCGTCTAGCAATTTTGCAGACAGAAGAACATCGCTCAAGCGCAAGAATGGCCGCTAGAGTGCACACCCGCTTGAGCATAAGAAACGCCGCTCGAGCGTAGAATACACTCTTTCAGTATTTCTATAGACTTGTAAAAGTACTGAGAGTTTGCAAAGCCCGCTCAGGTGCAAGAAGTGTCACTCGAGCAGAAGAGCAAAATTCTAGGCAACGAGAGTTAGAAAAATGACCTACAACACAACCACAACAATCCCAAAGCCAAGTTTAATGGAAAAGAAGATAACCAAGACATACTCAATAGTATGAAACCAAGAAACCTGTATCCATATTACAATAAGGGTTGGGTCAAAATCAGAATCGCTATATACTGGGAGTATGTATTCTATACTCGAGCGAAGCTTGTTGCGCTCAAGCAGAACAATTTATTGTGTCTGGCCGCTCGAGCGACATATCTTACACTCGAGGAGACTGTGCATATATCAATTCGTAAAAGTCACTTTTTACATCACTTTTTCACCTCTCTCTCTCTAAACATTTCAAAACCCTAAATCTAGAGCTTCTCTCTCTAGAACTTACTCTCTCTCTACAAATATACCAAGATCTATCCATTTCTTCACCCTACTCCTTTTGCTAAAAAGATAGAGCTCACCTAGAGCTTCGTTTTCATCTGAATAGAGTTGGATTTCGGCTTCCTCCAGGTTTCTCTACTCTCTCCTTGGTCTTCTAGCTTCGAGGTAGGGATTTTCTATACTTTTTTATGATTTTTAACTTAGCTACTTGTTTTTCATAAACAATCTTGTGGTTTTCGAGGATTTTGAACAAACTTAGGGTTTTGGTTTAACATCAAAAGAGGGGTTTTCAAATGGATGTATGGAAAAATGATTGTGGGAGTGGAAATGAAGTTGAGTTGTGATAAAATTATTGATTTTGATACTTGGATTGAATTTTGGAAGAAAAACGGGTTTTGCCGTAAATGTTTCAAATATTTATTTTGCATAAATAAATGTAATTAATGTTGGAAATGTAAAATTGGATAGATATTGACATCGATGGTCGAGTTAGATATGGATTATCACTCACCTTCAAATTTAGAAAGTTTATCTGTATTTGAGATTTTATATCTGTTTTGGGCTGTCGGTGGAGGATAGCTATAATTGTTGTAGAAATTACATTAGGATTAGGTGAATTGAAACTAATTTCTCATTCATGTGCATTGAATATTGTTGCTCATTTAATACATTGCATATGTATATAAACTTGAGAAAAATGGGTGAATGTTGGAAAAAAGTGTGTATCACCAAATTAAGTTGGCCTATATGTCCAAGGCAAAAGTCTCAAAATTGTGCGTATGCATAGATATCGATTCTCGTGGACGAAATGTCCGTAAAATGACAATAGTAGTACTTGTATAGACTACGTTTACATGGGTACCGTTTGACGGTTTTCTGCGGACGAAATATCCGTGAAATATTGTACTGGTTTGAGATATTCCCCTTGTTTTCTATTATGAAAAGCATGACTTGAGAATTATGAACTCAACTGAGCATGGCATTGTTTTCAGAAAGAAAATGTAAAACGTTTTGATAAGGGCATCGCATGTGCATAAAACCTTACATCTTTGTTAAGATTCATATATTGTGTTAGATTATTTCTACTGGGTTTTGGCTCACCCTATATGGAAAAATCATTTTCAGGTGTTGGAGAGATGCCTCCGCCAAGGCAGTAGCTTGGGAGGATTGAAGCAAGTGCTTCATTTTGTTTACTTGTTAGTATTTTGTGCAAGTCTAGGGCTTCACTTGTATTGAATTTAAATCCATTTTAATGTAACCAAGTACAGTCTTGGAAAGTTGTAACCTTCAGGGCATTTCTATTATTTGTTTAACTTTTATCTCATATTTTTGTTGTTAGCACATGCTATAGATTCAGGGTTAGGACTTATGAATATATATTCACATCTGTCTCCTCTTTTGTATAAATGCGTCTCATATAATGGAAGGATATTATACTCGAATTTATATTGTCATTTAATTGCCGTTATGGATGGTTTATTGTATTAAATTTCGGGGCGTTACACAGAGGATCCATCTAGGTATCTCATTTTATAATATTTACATAAAGTTATACAATTTTATGTATATATTTTTTTTGGATTATAGTATTACTTACAGTAACTCTACTACCCTAGAAAAAAAGAGATAGGAAAGTTACCATGAAAGTATGTGTGTGGCTGAAATTAATTATTGTGTTGTGGGGTTCATGATTGTGGATATTTTTTCTGGGTCTATAGTCTTACTATATTACTTATACATTTTGGTTTTATAGCTTTCATGATTTCGTATCTCAAAAAATTTATTTCCCATTTGAGTAGAGGGTTTACTTTTATCTTTGTAAATTTTATATTTCTCTCTTTCTCTGATTTTCACTATTTGTTTTAAATTCATTTTGCATTTGTTACCTTCGTTTACTCTGCACAAGAAAAGTGATTTGCTTTGCTCATAAAAAGCTATTACACATATTTCTACAACAAAATGATGTAATGTTTAAATCTAAAGAATTATCATTATCTACTAATCAAAGTACAAAAATATAATTTATTAAAAAAAGTACAAAAATAAAAATGTATAATGCTAATGAAATACTATCTCTATCAAAAAGGGATGTTTTCTTAGATTTTTTAAATAAATAAATAAATCTATATCTATGTTCAAGGCAATGGTGTATTGAGTTGGATGGAGGAACAATGGACAAAATAATAATAATAATAATAATAATACACTACAACAAAAAGCACAAATGGCGACTAAAAAAAAAAATTTCGTCGCTGAAAGTAGCACTTTCGGCGACTAAAATGGAATTAGTAGACTTTTGGCGACTAAAACAGTTTAGTAGCCAAATGTATAGTTATTGGCGACTAAAAATCAGTTTAGTCGCCGATTATATGGGTTTTAGCGACTAAAAAAATTTTAGTAGCCAAAAGTCAAGGTTTTTGGCGACTAAAAAATAGTTTGGTCGCCGATTATACGTGTTTTACCGACAAAAAAGAATTTCGTAGCTAAAAGTCAACAATTGGCAACTAAAATTCAGTTTAGTCGCCCAAAGTGGAGGGTTTTGGCGACCAAAATTCAGTTTAGTCGCCAAAAGTGGAGGTTTTAGGCGGGAATTAATTCTTTTAGCGACAAAAAAGTAATTAGTAGCCAAAAAGTACAGAATTAGCGACTAAAAAACAGCTTTAGTCGCCAAAAGTGGTCTCTTATTTTTTTTGAGTAAATAATTTATTTTTTACATAAATTATATTAAATAAAAATAATTATTTTATATATATAGTTTTGTATTAATACCGGTCAATATACTATATAAATAATATATGTTGCATTTATATTCATGTGATGTTGTAGTGGCATAGTGGGGAGAGTGTGTTGGTAAAGGTTTAGAATGTGGAAGGTTGGTAATTTGAAACTTGGGAACAGTAGAGGGTAATTTTTTTTTTTTTTCTGAAATATGCTTTTGGCGACTAAAATGTGTGGTCGCCAAAAGCTTGACTATTGGCGATGAAAAAAATAGTCGGCAAATGTATAAATAATAAAAAAAATTCACTATTGGCGACTAAAAGATTAGTCGCTAAATGTATAATTTTCAAAAATGTAATTGACTATTGGCGACAAAAGCTTTGGTCGCTAAAGACCTATTTTTTGCCGACTAAAACTTTTTTAGTCGGCAATACCTCTGGCGACCATGTATTCACGATAAAACCAGCGACTAAAATATTTAGTCGGGGAAAGTGAAAAGTCGATAATAATTTAAACATATAAGATGTGCTTTTTCTTGTAGTGATAATAATTTAAACAACTAATCCATTATTTAACAAGATTTCAATAATTTTGAACATCTTATAGACAACTTAAAAGTCCAATTCTATTTGAGCAAAAAATAAAAAATAAAAATATACGCATATAAAGAAATTTAATAGCAAAATAAAAGTTAAACAAATAAATTGTAACAATCATTAAAAAATCACAAAATAAAGAACAAAACAAAACAAAACAAACAAAACAAAAAAGTTATAAATGAGTCACTGTAATATGTAAGAAGAGTTTTTTTTTTTTTTTTTTTTTTTGTGTGTGTGTTGTTTATGGGCAATTAAATTGTGATATGAGTGCAGTACATAATCGAATGCTTAAAACATTTAACATTGTATGTAATGCTTTATATTACATACAATATTATTATATAAGTGTAGTATTAATATGTTTTTAATCTAATACATAGATTGAGACATAGAAATCATATACAATTCTTGAAAATTTTAATTTATTAAGAGAAACTTGCATTATTAAATTTATTACTATCATACATAAATTTTGTAAGTGAGATTTATTAGTCAACAATTGTGAGGTTAATAAAGAGAATGACTAGAAAGATACGCTCGTGTATGCAAAAAAATGATGTGGAAAGCTTGAAAGATGTGTTGGACACCGTCTGAAGGTTGATTTGAGAAGTAGCTCAAGAAAGAAGGTTACACTTTTCATTCTCTTTACTATTTTATTTTTTCAATTTTTTTAGTCGGTAAAATAAAATATTGAGTATTTGGTAATTGGCAAATGTGATTTGTTATATTATTTAATGAATTCTAACATAAGGCTAATTATAATTATGAAACTCCAAAAGCAGAATGTGTTCATATTTTAACGTAAGTGCAATTTCTATAATTTGCATTATTATATGTCTTTAATTTTACCAATTGCATTATAAAACATTTTTATGATGTGAATGATTTGGATCATCAATGTCAGTTCTAAAATAAACCCATCAAACTGTTTTATAATGTGAATGATTTGGATCATCAATGTCAATTCTAAAATAAACCCATCAAACTCAAACACTCTCTCAAGTTAGATAGTCATCTTGAGATAATCCAAACCCTTATATATTTAATATGGAGAACACACCATTAATGGCCGTGTAAAAACAAAAACAAAAACAAAAACAAAAAAGCAAAAAACTTTTTAAATGTAATAGATGTGAAAATAATTGAAATTTATATGATTGTAAATAGTTTTTTCTTTCACATTTTAATTTCAAAATTAATTTTTATTTATTTATTTATGACTGTGCATAGCATGGGCATTATGCTAGCATATATTAAGGAAAATGAGATTTCTAATGAAAAGAGTCTTGTGAAGCTCAAAACCCTCATACTATTTTTATAGATTTTTTTATTTTTAAATAATTAAAAAATCTTCTATTGGCTAGCTTTTATTTTATTTTTTTATAAAAAAAATCTTATTATGCCTTGATATATACATTTAAAAAAGAAAGCTAATTAATCTATTTAGAAATTTGAAAAGGAAAGTTAACTAATTAATTTTAAAATTTAAATTTTTTGTACCACTGAAATATAGAAATCAATTCACATTTTCCATATATATTTTTTTATGTGGATATTTAATAGTTTTATATGCATCGACGTTTCAATCTATGTATCTATATTATAGCAAAGAGACATTCCATTAATAAAGACAATAAAACCTCCAAAGTTTCATCTGAAAATTTTAAATTTTAGTAATTAAATAAAAATATTTCCACATTTCAAAAGAAAAATTAAGTAATCTATTTAAAAATCAAAATTTAGAAATTTGAAAAGAAAAATTAACAAATCAGTTTTAAAATTTAAATTTTGTACCCTTAAAATATAAGAATCAATTCACATCTTCCATAAATTTTTTAGGGATTTTTATTGATAAATCTCATTTAGAAGTGTTTTAACCCAAGACGTCCATGAAAGAATTTTTTAACCCATTTAGTCCCATGTATGTATAATTTTATTCCATAAAGTCCTTTTTCTTGATTTACACTATTTTCTTGGACACTTATGCCCTTATATTTAATTTTGATACCCTTATAAATATTTTTTGAACGGTTAGCAATTTTATGATGTGAACATTCATATTTTAAAATTTACATTGGTAGGAATGTAAAATTGACCAGTGGGCAGCCCGAAACCTGTCCGCGAGCCGGGGTGGGCCCGGGCCATTGACAATGTGAATATTCACATTGACATATTAACATTCACATTAATAGGAGTGTAAAATTGGCCCGCGTCCCGTGGCGGCGCGAAACCCGCCCTCGGCCCATGGCCGGCCCGGGGCGGGCCCGATCCGGCCCGTTGACAATGTGAATATTCACATTGACATGTTAACATTCACATTGATAAGAGTATAAAATTGGCCCACGGTCCATGGGCGGCCAAAAGTCCCCCCGCGGCCCAAGGCGGGCCCAGCCCGGCCCGTTGACAATGTGAATATTCATATTGACATGTTAACATTCACATTGATAGGAGTGTAAAATTAGCCTGCACCCAGTGGCTGCCCGAAACCTGCCCACGGCGGGTCCGGCCCGGCCCGTTGACAATGTGAATATTCACATTGACATGTTAACATTCACATTAATAGGAGTGTAAAATTAGCCCGCATCCCGTGGCTACCCGAAACCTGCCCACGGCTCGTGGGCGGCCCGGCCTGTTAACAATGTTAATATTCACATTGACATGTTAATATTCACATTGGTAAGAGTATAAAATTGGCCAGCGGCCCAGGGCTGGCCCGACCCGGCCCGTTGACAATGTGAATATTCACATTGACATGTTAACATTCACATTGATAAGAGTGTAAAATTGGCCCGCAGCCCGTGGGCAGCCCGAAGCCTGACCAAAGCCCGAGGCGGGCTTGGCCCGAGCTGTGACATTTTGAATATTCACATTGACATGTTAACATTAACATTGATTGGAGTGTAAAATTTGCCCGCTGCCCGAAAGCTTCACCGCGGCCCAGGCTAGGCCCGGCCCGGCCCGACCCGTTGACAATATGAATATTCACATTGATATGTTAACATGCACATTGATAGGAATGTAGAATTGGCCCGCGGCCCGTAGGCTGCCCGAAGCCTGCCCACGGCCTGGGGCAAGCTCGTTTAGGTCCAGGCCCTAGCCGGTGGGCCGAGCCTCGGGTCGGGCCGATGGGCCTGGGCCTAGCCTCAGGCTTGGTCAGGCTTGGGCGGGCCTGGCCATTTTTTTTAATTCTTTTTAATTTTTTCTACCAAAATTTTATTATTTTTCACAAAAAAAGACACCACGCCACGGCACAGGCCGGGCCTCTGACCGAGCCTTAAATAGGCCTCAACGGGGCCGATGGGCCGGGTCAAAGTGATGGCCCAGGCCCTAGCCTAAGGTCTCGGACTAGGCTCGAGCCCGAGCCAGGCCGGGCCTACCCTGGGCCGCGGGCAAGCTTCGGGCGACGGGCAAATTTTACACTCCTATCAATGTTAATGTTAACATGTCAATGTGAATATTCACAATGTCATGGGTCGGGCCAAGCCCGCCTCGGGCTGCGGTCGAGCTTCGGGCCGCCCACGGGCTGTGGGCTAATTTTATACTCTTATCAATGTGAATGTTAACATATCAATGTGAATATTCACATTGTCAACGAGCTGGGTCGGGCCCGCCCTGGGCCGCTGGCTAATTTTACACTCCTATCAATGTGAATGTTAACATGTCAACGTGAATATTCACATTGTTAACAGGCCGGACCGGGCCCACCCCGGGCCATGGACGGGTTTCGGGCAGTGTAGACGTCGCCAAACATCCCGGGAGGAAATCCCCCCCGTTTTATTCATTGGGCTTACTACAGTTCAGGACTCAATATCACGGTACTGTATCTAATCTCGCAGAGTGCATTGCAAGACCGATGAAATCATCAAAGAGTCCAAATCCGGCAAATCATTTTTGAAAACAGATTTTTTGAAAGAAGTGCCAAACACCAGATACAGAGTCGCCACCTAAATATTTTATTTTGGGAAATTTAGGAAACCCTGACTCGTTGCCTAAGGCCACGTGTCCGTCATCACCAAAGTTGCCTCGGCTCGGGAACTTGGGTATGATTGGGGAAGGTCACTTCGTGAGCACCCTCGCTCGCCCGATCAAAGATCGGCCTCTACTAATCATGATATCTAGTTTTGAAAACATTATGCGTTCTTATTCCTGTTATTAGCCTAGATTTACTACGTGATGCGCACAGCATACAAGTATAGACTGGATCGCCTGAATTGGAACAAAACGTTTCATGTTTGTTTTTTTAAAGCGGTTTGCTATTTGCAAGTAGGCTAAAATGTGGATTTGCCACCCTCAGGTGGGCTTAGAAAACAAGATGATTTGCCACTATCTAGTGGGCTTAAAACTCACAATTGATGAATTGTTCCAATCCAAATAACCCAACCTTCACCCACAGGCGTTCAGGCAGTTATATCACATAAGCAAATAGCCTCATGGTAAGCATGCTATCATGGCAGTCACTCACACGCATGCAAGGATGCTAAAGCTTAAAACTTACCGAGTACTCCAAGCCAAAACAAAAGCTATGTTAGAAATCCATGCATGATCCTAACTATACAGAAATGTCTAACGCAACACATGCAAAATGCAACTACAATAGGCTCGGCTATTTTAAACATGGCATATGATGATGCTACAGCTAACACGTATTCAATTTGGAATTGAAATACAAATGCAGTTAGTATGGTGCGCCGAGCCCGGTGCATGCAAGACAGATGAATGATGCAAACATGCAAGCATAAGTATGCTAATTGAAACATGCCCTAATCTAACCATCATAAGCAGGTAAATAAAAGGAAGAAAGACGTGGGGTTGGAAGACATGCATCACACACACACACACACTTATTACAGTTGTGCCCTCGCTCGGAGGGTCCGAATAAATAATACAGTCCGAAATGAATAACGAATTACAGCTAATTATTACACATCCACTAATTAACGAACAAATTAGCTAAGTAAGCTATAAGCTGGCATGCAAATGGACTGCCCCGGCTCTGTTTTGGATGACAATGAATGCATGCATGCTCGATGCGCTTTGTCGGTAAATTCCATCGCGATGCCTTGTCCCGCCATTGTTTGCAGCTGATTTCAGAAACTTACACAAAGCTCCAGGAGGCTAAAACTCCACCTGGGGAAGGCTGCCGACCAGCTCTTGGCTTGGGAAACACCTGCCGACCACCCCTCATGGTGAAAACCAAAAAAGGTGGTCAGCCTACCAGAAAACCTGGTCGGCCGACCACTTTCTGCCCCTGGACTCTGGTTTTTCTGCAACAAAGGCAAGAAAGAGAGAAAGCAATGTATTTTCAACATATGTGTGCGCAACCACTCCTCCCCGTCCTTGCACAAGCTCTAGGGAGTGTGGCCTTCGGTTCTCGAGCCACCAATCACGCATCTCGATGCATGATGGCTGAGAGACCGAATTGCACATTTTAATATGACATGAATGCAAGTATGAACATATGAAGCCAACAATTCTCTCATAGATAATCAAGAACGTCGGGGACCGGGAATCGAGGCACGTTTCGTCACTTGGAGTACGAAACACCTCTTGTTTCCCGTGCTTGGACTAAACCCTATTCCAAGCACCATGCAAATGGAATGGCATGCACAATGCAACTAACTTGCAACCTAGCATACGCAATGCTCTGTAGTAAAATGGCATACACAATGCGTGTGATGTAACATGGCATACACAATGCTCTAAGATGCAACCTAGCATACGCAATGCTATGGATTGAAATGGAATACACAATGCACGATGGACTTACACCAACATGAGTGGACCTCAGCCGCACTCACATCAGTGGCCATATGATGGTAAAGAAACAACCGAAATGCGTGCACACGTGCACGTATACCGAGGACCGAACCTAAGACATAAGATGCCACTCTACCAAAGCATGGCAAGGGATGAAAGATGGCATACAAACATGTAATTTCCAGCACTGAAACATGATGCTAGATGATCCTGAAACATGGAAATAAGGCACCCGATGCATGAAATAAGCCTCGAAATTCAAAGCTAGGCACATGTATCCAATTGTAACTATGCAAAGAAAGCATTATTTGGCCATGAAGTATAAAGACAGAGCCAAGGTAGCCCCAAAACATGCACACTTCTAGTTTAGAGCATGGCCAAAAAGTGCTAACATGATGGACTGAAATGGCATGCAAATTCGGCTAGCATGCATGGTTTACAAGGCATGTATATGAAGCGTATGAGAACTCATCAAACCAGCCAAAAACAGTGAATAAAATATGTCAAAATATGCCCAAATAACCACTGAAATGTAACCAATGCATGCAAAAATGATGAGTTCCTTTAGAGGGCCATACAAGGGGTTATTAAGCACATACAACAAGAACACTTAGCATGGAAAAAACAACTCTGGAAATGAATTATGACAGCCCTAAAATCCATCAAATAGGCCCTAAAATCAGTCTCGGAAACATGCAAATAAAGGCCCCTTTGAAAGGCCTTGAATGGGGTTGCTTTATACATGCATCATAGAAATAAAATATGGCAAAATGGGCTCTTGACAAAGCTTAGGTAGACCTTAAAACCCTCAGAATGAGGCCTGAAACATGACTTAAATGCATGAAAAATAGGGTCCCTTTGGAAGGCCAACAATGCTAGTAAAGAGAGTGAGGCCTGAAAGGGTTACCCCTCTATGATTTTGGAGCTCAAAGACACATCAAGGCCGCTGAAAATCCGCTGGATTTCAGTGGCTAAAAGGCCAAATCAAGGCTAATGCAAGTGCTCACATGCATAGCTCAAAACATGAGGAAATAAGACATGAAAGGGGGTAGATGACCCCAAACAGAAAAAGTATCTTAAACAAACATGTTTATAAGCTCAAAAAGAAACTTTTTCTAGTTTATGACAAATCTCGAAAATGCTCACAAGTAAGGCTAAAATATGATGCAAAATAAGCCTACAAAGAGGGATAAAGCATGTAAGGGTGTAGGAGGCCTCAAACAGAGAAGTGTCCTTAATCAATATTCAAGAGGAGATTAAAATATGACACTTTCTAGTTTATGACAAAGTCCAGATATACTTGCAAGTAAGGCTAATCAATGGAGCAAAAAAATGCAAGTTTAAGGGAAATAGGCACTTACCCTTGAAGAGCAGCAAAGCTGGAGCTTTTGGACCAAGTTGGTGAACCTTTAACCCTTGCAAATCAGTCCTAAAGTGCTGGAATGGATGATGGAGGTGTGGTGCTAGGGGTTGTAATGCAAAAAGGCCAAGAAAACTAGGGTTTTGGAGCTTGGAATAATGACTATGGAGGATGGAGGATGTATGCCTTCACCAAAATTGCTCAACCCTCAGATATGAAGCCAAGCTTCTCCTTTATAGAGGAGAGGCTTCAAAATATCCCAAAGGGACCCCAAGTATCCTCCATACACGTGTATGGAGGATGCACCAAATGGCCTCCAGCTAACACAGCTGGATTACACTAAGAGAGAGCAAAAGCAAGAAGCAGACCGGCCAGTTCAAGTGGCCGGCCGGCCACTCCCCCTAGTCGACTGACCAGGGGTCAAAAAGGTCAACAACAATTTCTGGCTGGCCACCCCAAAAAGGTGGCCTCCCAGATCAGTGCAATACAGCTGTGTAGTGAAAAACCAGAAAAAGTGACCCAAGAGAGAGAAAAGCTAGCTTTTAAGCAAGGTTCAAAAGGGTCAAGATGAATTTCTGGCCAGCCTACCCATATTGGTGGCCTCCCAGATGAGCACAACACAATGGTGGTATGAAAAGCCAGAAAATGTGGCTCAAAAGTGGGAAAAACCAGCTTTCGGTCAAAAAAATCGGCTTTTGGAGAGAGAAAAAGAGAAAATTGGTTTTTCAGGGGAAAAGGTGGCCTCCCACCATCCTACCACCTTCCTAACAATGAAAATTGGGTCCCTACCAAAAATGGACCAAAACGGATGCAAAACGAAGGTTCGGGGGCCAAAACGCGCGGTTCAAGGCCCCGAAAACAGGCTGTTAGGCACCGGAAGTGGCGTATGACCACGAAGGTGGTCTCCAGGGCCACAGTGTCCCTCTAAAGGGAGGAAATAAGGTGTGTGCCAAAAATCGGAGCAATCGGAGGTAGTTAAGCAGTCCCGAACCGAGGCACACAACCGACGGCTCCGAAAACTGAAAACCGGCCTCCAAATGGAAAAAATGGCCTACGACCATGAAACGTAGCCTACGGCCACTGAGAGATGATCTATGAGACCTCTCCCTCCCTTCGGGAAGAGAAAATAGAGAAAATAGGACCTGGTTCGCAAACCAAGGCAAAGCACAAAAAAGCTCCGAAGTCCGGAGGCAAGGCTCTCAGCCGAGACTCCGCAACTTCAGAACGAGCACAATACATCACCAAGCGCTCAACTGGTGACGTTTGAGTCTAAAGGTCGGTCAAAAATGGGTTGTCTACAGTTGCCCCTCTTTGACAGAACTCGAAAGTCATAAGTGACGGGAGTGAATGTTAAAGCCCAGAGACGACCCATTTTTGACAAGGCCGAAGACTTAGACAAACAGGCAAGATAACACAGATGTGCCCGTAGGCAGGGGGCAAGAAGCAAAATGATATGCACAAAGCTGGACGTTACTCATGATCATGCAAAGCAGCAAGCAGTAATGAAGCGCACACGCAATAGTTTTAAGCAAGAATGCAAAGCAACAACTACATTTCATGCAGTTTAAGAATGCGGAGAATTATTCAATTCTCGCCACGTCTCACACGGAGAAGATACAATACCTGCGCGATTCGTCTGGTTGCACCAGCTTCAAATGAACCGTACATACAATATCGTGCCTGTAAAAGAGAGAACCTTAACAAGTACAATATCATTAGCTACACATGTTCAACACTACATCGAATGCAGACAAATAGGGTGTCGATGGGAAAGCGCATCGCAATGCGAGAGACACGCGCGTAACAACGCAAGCTAAGCTTGAGGGTATAACAATACCAATGAAACGTGCACAACAATGCAAGTGACGTGCATAACAATGCAGGATAAGTGCAAATTCGAATGCATGTTTGACGCGAAACAACGAGCAAAGAAATGGAAGTTTCGACGAGTGCGACTCAATCGCGACCTCCGGTTTACCTCCCGGAAGGGTCACAACGTGCTCAAAAAGGACACATTTTTCTCTTGACGAGTGACGATGAAACACGCATAAAAAATTGGAGTTGAAGTTCCCGCGGAGGGATTTCGCGACGAAAAGTGCACTTTCCTTGTACTTTCTCGGGTTCCGGGGACTCCGATGACTACCAAAATTAGCAGAGACCTTGGAGACCACCTTGGGAACACCACCGACCAGGTTTGGAGTCCAGGGGAGGCCACCGACCAGGTTTGAGTGCAGGGGGTGGTCGGCCTACCAGAAAAGGTGGCCGGCCGACCACCTAGCCCAAATACGGGGCAATTTGGTACTTTCACACTTGGATCTTTAAGTATACTTGGCCAAAGCTCTTTTTGCTCACATCTTCAGATCTGAAATCACCTCCTCCTCCTTCCTAGACCATTTTCTCTCTCAAATCTGTGCACTATACGCGTTTTGCAACGCCCCACGCCAAGTTGTTTCGCGAAAACTTTCAGTTCTCTTCACTTTGAACCGATTAAATTTTGATTTCGGAGCTTCTTTTCTCATTTTCACCACTCGAGGTAAGCTTGTCTCAATATTTGGAAAATTTTCTCGGGAGTTGACTTTTGTTGACTTTTTCATTTCCCGAGAGTTGACTTTTGTTGACTTTTTCCAATTTTGGCTCATTTCGCTCATTTTTGTTCCTTTTTGCAGATTCCCTGAGATGGCAGGTCAATTTCCCCATGGCGGAGGTTCTCCAGATGTCAGAGGCGATCCAGATATCATGTCTCTGCTGCCGAGGATTCGGCCCTTCATTCCCGAGAGGTATGACCCTCCGGCACACGTCCTTCCTCAGGCGGTTTTCTATCACTTTACCGACTTCGATCCTCAAGCTCCTGTGGACCTGCTATTGCAGGAACCGGAGTCCTATCTCTCTCATCAGGAACGAGAGGTACGTACTTCACTTTTTACATTTCTTGCCTTAGTTCTGCATTTTCCATGCATTTCATGCTATGTATGCTTATTGCTCGTTCTGAACACATTCGTATGCCACACTTCTGCTCATTTTGAACACGCTGCCCACACTATTTCCGAAATCTGAACACACAGCCCAAATTTGTTCGTGAACAAGCAGCCCACATTTGTTGAAAGTTGAACACGCAGCCCAAACTTTGTTTGTGAACACGCAACACACATTTGTTGAAAGTTGAACACGCAGCCCAAACTTTAAATTTCTGAAATCTGAACACACAGCCCAAATTTAATTGTGAACATACAGCCCACATTTGTTGAAATTTGAACGCGCAACCCAAACTTTAAATTTCTGAATACGCAGCTCATATTTGATTAAAAGTTGAACACGCAGCCCAAACTTTAAATTTCTGAAATCTGAGCACACAGCCCAAATTTAATTGTGAACACGCAGCCCACATTTGTTAAAAGTTGAACACGCAGCCCAAACTTTAAATTTCTGAAATCTGAATACACAGCCCAAATTTAATTGTGACCATGCAGCCCACATTTGTTGAAAGTTGAACACGAAGCCTAAACTTTAAATTTCTGAAATCTGAACACACAACCCAAATTTAATTGTGAACACGCAGCCCACATTTGTTCAAAGTTGAACACTCAGCCCAAACTTTAAATTTCTGAAATCTGAACACACAGCCCAAATTTAATTGTGAACACGCAGTCCACATTTAATTGAAGGTTGAACACGCAGCCCAAGCTCTAAATTTTTGAAATCTGAACACACAGCCCAAATTTGATTGTGAACACGCAGCCCACATTTAATTGAAGGTTGAACATGCAGCCCAAGCTTTAAATTTCTGAAATCTGAACACACAGCCCAAATTTGATTGTGAACACGCAGCCCACATTTGTTGAAAGTTGAACACGCAACCCAAATTTGATTGAATTTGATTTGATTTGCACACAGCTCATATCTTTCATTTGCACACAACTTATTCGTTCCATTCTGAAACTGAATACATGTGTTCATCATGCATGTAGATGTCCTCCCGCGTTACACGAGGATACAGTTCTATTGCTGCGAGAGATTGGTATGCGGAGCTCCCGGAGGCTGTCCGCGATTGGGTTGATCTAGCAGGGTTTGGGCCCTTTTGTACCGGGATATCTCGCTATCCCGCTAGCAGGATGTTGATGGGCGCCCTGGTGGAGAGGTGGTGGGACACCACCAACTCTTTTCACTTTTCATCTGCCGGGGATATGACTATGACGCCATTTGACTTCGCCGTGTTGACAGGCCTTGACGTGGGAGGCTGGGCAATCCCCTACGATGAGGACATGGGTGGGTGGGAGGCTGCCTGGATTCATCTGTTGGGAGCTTGCCCACCGGTCGACCGATCTTCGGGCCGAGTCCGACACACTTGGTTTTCTACACAGTTCAGGAGGACTGAGCCCGAGACTCCTGAGGAGATTGCACAGTACGCCCGAGGATTTTTGATGTTCCTCTTCGGGACCACTCTGTTCACCGACAGGGGAAACACCGTTGGGCTATTTCTGCTGAGTGCCCTGGTAGACCTCTCGCAAGTTAGTCAGTATGACTGGGGTGGCGCCAGCTTGGCTACCCTCTATTGCTACATGAGCGCGACCTCCCGCGGATGGGGGAACATAGTCGGCGGCTACTGGAGAGCTTGGGAGGTACCTTCTGCCCTCTTGATTCACATTTCTGCTTTTCATTATCTGTACATTGCACACACTGCACACTTTACATTCTGTACTTACATTCTGCACTCAGCATTCTGTATTTAGATTCTGCACTTAGCATTCTGTATTCAGATTCTGCACTCAGCATTCTGTATTCTGATCGCTTTTGCCCTGTTTTCTACAGTTATGGGTTTTTGCGTACTTCCCGACGCTAGCCTAGAGCTCGAGGTGGAGGCCCTTCTCATGACCCCTTATTCGCTCGTTTTCGAGGGCCAGTACCGGCCGCGGCCCCGGGAGACTCTCCCCTGCCTGCGGTAGTACTTCGACACGATGCGACCGACAGAGGTAATTCAGAACTCTCAGTCCTCCATGTTTTCATCTTTGATTTATTTTACACATCTACGATTTCTGATTGGCTTATGCATTGGTTATCTGCAGATCACCTGGGTGCCTTTGGGTGGGGACCTCCGATTTCAGTTTGCCGGAGGATGGGCCACCTCCCGGTATAGGATCTTGTTTGAGGGTCCGGTTGGTAGGGCCTGGTTCCTGGGGGAACGCTTCCTTCATCAGACTATGGGCTTTCTTGAGCCGAGTGTCCCTTCAGCACCCCCAGACGATATGCGGCTCGCTGATAGGCTTACTCCCCTGGGTGTCATTGACGCCAGGCTAGGCACTGATGCACTGGTGCATTTGGAGGACGGGGAGTACGCGACCTACCGTCACACCTACTTGATGCCTCCATTGGCAGGTGTCCGTACTCCCTCAAGGAGGTCTATTGGCATGCCATCCTTGAGTTGCACCCGAGCTAGAGACATTCCTTTGACCAGTAGGGCTGGTATATCCAGGGGTGGGGCTGGACTGGTCCCTCCAATTCCCCTGACTTATCATCATGCTGGATGGCCAGACATTCCGACTGAGTTGACGGGTTGGCGATACGGGAGCTCCTACCCGATTCCGATAGAGCCTCCTATGCCTGATCATTGATATGCCAGTGATCCTGACTCACCACCGGTATGTCCCACTGCTTTTCATTTATCAGTCAGATACTTAGACACTGATTTATTCATTGATGATTTGAGCTTGTATCTGCAGCCACCCAGAGAGTACATGGAGGGAATGCTCGGATTGGTGGCCTCACTCGAGGGTATGGTCTTGCGGAGAGAGGCGCAGCTGTCCATCATGGGTGTCTTGGTACTCTTTAGTTTTCTCGCATTTATCATACTTCTAATGACACGCTGATCTTGAACATTTCACTACATTGATAGGCTACCTGTGTAGAGCACATCTGACACACACCACATTTACGTACTGTATCTGCATGCACCCACTTCATGTAGCTTTCTTGTACCTACATCTGATATACACATTTTGGCTGATGCATTCAAATTGCACTCTTTCTTTTCAGATGCCTCCGATATATACCGAACCACAGGCCGGGCCATCTGGGCCTTCTCGAGGAGCTGGGCCATCTAGGCCTTCTCGAGGAGCTGGGAGAGGGGAGTCGTCTCGCAGATGAGGTGGGCGCAGAGCACCTATCATAGAGGAGGAGTCCAGCGAGGAGGAGGAGCCTGTGCATCCCCAGTCAGAGACATTTGCTGACAGAGAGGGTGGTTCCGGTTCTGGTTCCAGTTCTAGAGATGAGGCCGAGGAGGATCTCGAGGATGACAGCTCTGACTCAGATGACGATGATGGTGCTGAGGCTGTTCCGCAGAAGAGGACGAAGAGGGCCTCTTACTCCTGTGCTTGAGAGCATTGATGCAGCTGTTCCCTGCTTTATTTACCTTTTTTACTAGTAGTTGTAGCACATTGTACATTATTAGGCAGTTTTATTTTCTGTAAAACTTGTACCCTTGTTATAAAATGTTGTAACAAAGGAAACATGATGGAATGAAGCAGCTTTTGAAAAATTGTTGTATTTTATGTTCTTGCATCGCATCACATCATTTTGTACAAAATGAGATTGAATGGAATTGTGCATTTGAAAATTGCCAAGTCAAGTAGTAAATCGACGCAACAAACAAAGCAACTTAACTTACTAAGAAAGAACAGAACCTTAGCAAGTTTACAACTCGATAAACAAAACACAACAACGTTGATTAAACAGAGAGTAACAACTCAATATACAAAACTCGACAGCTCGACAAAACTTAACAACTCGATAAACTAAACAACTCGTTAGGAAAAACAACAACTCAATAAGAAAAATAACAACTCGATAAACAGGATTTAACAACTCGATAAACAAATGCATTTCGGACGATCTGGGTGACGGAACGCATCCGAAACAGAGGGAAACTCGCACCTTCAACACCCCCAATGCATGGAAATGCTAGGAACTTTCTTCTAGAAGCTAGAACAAGACCAAAGGGGTGTTTTCCTCCATGGCCGACCACCTTTGGGAGCTGGCCGACCAGCTTTTTGCATTGGAGGGGAGAGGGGTGGTCGGCCTACCAGAAAAGGTGGCCGGCTGACCACCTAGCCTGGCAGCCACCAATTTTTTGACACGTGTCCCCCGAACAGTGCCTTATCCTCTTTAAAAGCTCCAGCCTCGTGGCTCTCTCATTTCATCTTAGTTATGCATCAAAATGGAGGTGTTCTTCACCCAAAATCTCACAACTTGGATTGCTTCTCTAGATGGTTCGAAAAAGTTGAACTTCCGGGGCTTCGGCTTGAACGCACTATTCACGCTGGGCCGTACTCCGCTGCATCTTCCTTTCCTCTATACTGCGCCGAGGTTTTGGAATCCGGTAACACATGTCTTTAGCTTCGGCGGGCAAAAGATGTGTCGGACCTTTGAAGATTTTCGAGTTTTGATGGAATCTGAACGCCATGAAGAGATTTTGTCCCAGTTTCGCTTTGGTCACGCCCAAGCTTTAGGACAGATGTGTGGGCTCACCATGCACGATGCTCGGTCTTTGATCTGCAACGGGGAACTGGATATCCTTAGCTTGATTCATCGCTTTTCTGATGCTGGTAACCGCGGCGACCATCATTGGCAAGGTTTTCGGCAACACGTCCTTTGCTTGTGCATGCTATCTCACTTTTTGCTTGCCTCGGGCTTTAGCGGATCTAGCATTCGTCTGATTGAAGTTGCTCAAGGCTTAAAGGATGGAAAGAGCTGCATTGTCATGGCATTGGCCGAGACGTTGATGGGCTTGGATGCTTTCTATCGCAGAGTGACGACAAGATTCGCGGGGAGTCCACTACTGCTGCAGGTAATGTTTCCCACCCTATCTCTCATATATAGATTGCTCACATCACTCAGTCCTCAGGCTCGGTTTTTCTCACAAAACCCTTTTCTTAATTTTCTCTCATTGTACATCTCTCTATTCTTTATTCTCTCATTTTTCATCCCTCCCCAAGTATGGTTGATAGATAAATTTCAGGTTGTGGACTCTTGCCCAGCCTACTCAGCTCGCGGCTACTTCTTCCGACAACGACTAGCCGATGCCCTTGATGAAGGATGGTGGTTTGACTGGATGTGCAATTTGTCTGTTGATCGCATTGCTTGGCGCTGTCCTTGGCTCAATCTCCCGGCAATGAGCTATAGCATGTCCCGGCAGACCGGGATCTAGTTGATTGGTCTGACTCACTGTGTGTTCTACTTTCCGTTCCGGTTTCGGCGCCAGTTCGGTCATGATCGGACTTGCCCGCCAGAGGGGATGGAGTATCCTACAGCATTCTCGGTTCGAGGCGCACAGCTTGCCCGATATGCCACAGCATGGAGGACTAGAGAGCTCCTGGCCCCTTCTCCCACTTTCAGTTGCACCTTGTCTGATGAGTGTTTGGATTGGCTCAATGAAGAGGCGCAGGAAGGGCCTACTTTGGCATCAGAGGCTTCGACCAGCTCTGGAAGGGGGCGCAGGAACACCTGACTTAGCTATGCCCCGGATTTATTGCTTTATTAGTACTTTCAAGTTTTCCTTATGATTGTAATAAAAAGCAACTTCAATTTGTATCCAAGAGCAGGAGAACTCTGTATTGAAATCAATGAAATTGAAGGTTGTGGGTACTGAAAATTTTTCGCTTTGGTCCAAAAATAGTCTAAGTTGTAAAAAGATTAATCTTGAACACAGTCAACTTTTATTAAAACTTTTCAAAACCATTTTCGATATGGATCAAAACTGGGCATGCCTGAAATCTGTCACTGAGATGCACAACCCCGGATCCCAGCAACTGGAAAGTTGCCCCTAGTCTGAAGAGCACCGCAGCACTGCGCAGCAACGGAAAATTGTCCCTAGTCTGAAGAGCACTGCACCGGAGATCATAACCGAACTCTTGAATGCTGAATAGACAAAGATGGTCGAGATGATCAAATGGACAAAGTTGATCGGGGAAAAGTTTATGGCTGAACTTCAGGATGAAGTTGCCTACGTATCCCAAAGATGGAAATCAAGCCTTACGTAGTTCAGGCTTAGGTTCACTCGAGTATTTTCACTTTCCTTTTACGCTCTAACTTTTGCCAAGGCCGCCCTTTGCGGGTTTTCAACCTTGCGAGCTCAGTTTTTATATTTTCCAATTTTTCAATGCTCTAACTTTTGCCTAGGTCGCCCTTTCAGGTTTTCGGCCTAGCGAGTCTCTCAGGGGTAATATTTCTTCAACTTGTCCATGTTGATCGGTTGCGAGAACTCTAGGCCATCTAGGTCCATTAGAACCACAGCTCCACTAGACCAGATAGACTTAATGATGTAGAGACCAGTCCAATTGGGTCTGAACTTGCCCCTTAGGTCGTGGATGGGAGCTCGGTTGCCTTTGAGCACCAAATCTCCTTCTTTTAGATTCCTGGACATAACTTTCTTGTTAAAAGCCCTGGCAATTCTGCGCTGATAGCCTTGAACATGGTACAATGCTTTCAGTCTGCGCTTGTCAAAAAGCATGAGTTCTTCAAATCTGCTCTGTTGCCAATCTGCTTCGGCTATCTGACACTCAGCCAGCACTCGCAAAGACGGAACCTCAATTTCAATAGGTAGAACGGCCTCTATCCCATAAACTAATGAATACGGAGTCGCCCCAGTAGAAGCTCTAATTGAAGTCCGGTACCCCCACAGAGCAAACGGCAGCTTGTCTGGCCAATCCCGGTAGGTTTCCACCATCTTCTGCAATATGTGTTTGATATTCTTGTTGGCGGCCTCGACTGCTCCATTGGTTTGCGGCCGATATGTAGACGACTTATGAAAAGCCACGTTGTATTTCTCCAACAAGTCAATCACTTCCTTCTTGAAATGGGAACTATTATCTGAAATGACCTCGTTTGGGACCCCATAATGACAGATGATGTTGTTTCTGATGAATTTTGCAACATGTGATGCCTTCAACACCGTATAGGATTGGGCCTCAACCCACTTCGTGAAATAATCTATCGCGACCAGGATGAACTCATGCCCGTTAGACCCCTTCGGAGTGACAGCCCCGATCACATCAATTCCCCAAACTGAAAATGGCCATGGCGAAGTCATATTGTACAACTTCGACGGCGGGATGTTCATGCGGTTTGCATGGATCTGACATTTGTGGCATCACCGAACAAAGCTGATACAATCCTCCTCCATGGTGGACCAGTAGTAACCCTGTCTGAGGATCTTCCGTGCCAGCATTACCCCGTTCATATGCGCACCGCATTCCCCTCCATGGATGGCCTCCATCAGGTGTTTCGATTCTTCGGCTCTAACGCACAGCTTGTGCATTCCCAGATGTCCTCTCTTATATAATTTACCTCCGTAGATGATGAACTGAACAGCCATTCTTCTGATTGCCCTTTATCCTTGGCATTTGCCCCCGGTGGATACGCCTCTTTCTCCAAGAAGTTCCAAATGTCGTAATACCAGGGGTTCTCATCTTGAACCTCGTCTATAGTAGCAATTGACTCGTAAGCTGGCGCAAACTTCTGGTTAATAATGACTGGACGCATCCGGACTCCAAACGGGATGTCTATCATGGAAGATAGAGTTGCTAGTGAATCTGCGAACTTGTTGTTCTCTCTTACTAGATGAGCAAAGTTTAGCTTCTCAAACCGAGGAATTAACAAATCCAAGGCCTGATGATACATCATCATCTTTTCTTCATTGACTTTCCAATCTCCTTTCGCTTGAGATACAACAAGGTTTGAGTCCCCGATGACGTCTAACCGTTTTGCCCCTAGTTCTAGGGCTGCTTCTAGACCAGCAATGCATGCCTCATACTCTGCTTCGTTGTTCGAGACTTTGAACCGGAGCTTGAATGCTAAAGGGATACGGGAATTGTCAGGTGCTATCAGCAACACTCCTATCCCATACCCGTATTGATTTGACACTCCATCAAAGTACATTGTCCAAAACTCGTCGTCGATATACAAAATGGCCTCATCTGGGAATAAGTACTCAACTGCATCACCCCCTTCCATTGGATGATCGGCTAAGAACTCTGCTACTGCTCTTCCCTTGACCGACTTACGCGTCACATATTTTAGATTGAATTCGGAAAACAACAGCAACCAACGGGCTAGCCTACCCGTAAGTGCCGGTTTCTCGAAGAGATATTTGATGGGATCTAATCTCAAAACCAACATTACAGAGTGAGCTAACATGTAGTGCCGCAGCTTCCTGGTAGCCCATACCAAGGCCAAGCAAGCCTTCTCCAATGGTGTGTAACGAGTTTCATACTCTAACATCTTCTTGCTTAGATAGTAGATGGCCCTTTCCACTTTATCCTCTGACTCCTGCGCGAGCATGCAACCCATTGTGGTCTCAGTTACCAAAAGGTACAATATCAACGGTCTTCCCGGTTCTGGTGGTGACAACACAGGTGGGTTCTGTAAATATTCCTTGATTTTTCCAAAAGCAGCTTGGCATCGGCCGTCCCACTGAAATTTCTTTCCTTTCTTCAGGAGACCAAAAAGTGGTTCACAAGTCAAGGTTAATTTTGAGATAAACCATCTTATGAATTGCACTTTACCCAGAAAGCCTCGCACCTCCTTTTTAATCCTTGGCGGTGGCATTTCTAGGATTTTTTTGATTTTGGAAGGGTCGACTTCAATACCTCTCTGTGTAATGAGAAATCCCAGCATTTTCCCTGCTGTGACACCGAACGTACACTTCTGAGGATTCAACCGCAACCGAAATTCTCTAATCCTTTGAAAGAACTTTTGCAAGGCGGTGTAGTGGCCCTCTCTTTCCTTGGACTTGACAATCATGTCGTCCACATATACCTCAACCTCTTTGTGGATCATGTCGTGCAATATTGTGGTCGTAACTCGTTGATATGTAGCTCCAGCGTTCTTCAGCCCAAATGGCATTACCCTGTAGCAATAAGTCCCCCACGGGGTGGTGAATGCAGTCTTTTCCCGGTCCTCGGGCGCCATCACTACCTGGTTGTAGCCCGAAAAGCCATCCATGAACGAAAGCAAAGCATGCCTCGCCGTGAAGTTCACTAACTCATCAATATGCGGCAAGGGGAAGTCGTCCTTCGGACTAGCTTTATTCAAGTCCCTGAAATTCACGCATACCCGGATCCTGCCATCCTACTTCGGCACTGGAACAATGTTGGCCAACCAAATCGGGTATTCGGATACTAGCAGGAAACCTACGTCAATCTGCTTGGTGACCTCTTCCTTAATCTTGAGAGAACAGTCCGGGCGGATCCTTCTGAGTTTTTGTTTAACTGGTCGAGCCTCGGGGTCAAGAGGGATCCGGTGTTATACGATCTTAGGATCAATTCCAGGCATGTCTTCGTAGGACCACGCGAAAACATCTTTGAAATCTTTTAATAAAGCGACTAAGTGCTCACGTTCCTCCGAAGACAACATGGACTCGATCTGGACCAACCGCAGGTCCTCCTCAGTACCAACATTCATAGTAGTGATTTCATCCATTAATGGTTTAACAAATCTTTCCTGCTCTTGTTCAATTAAGCGTTGCAAAACCGGAGGAATTTCTTCCTTGTCGTTTTCATCAAAATTTTGAAAGTCAGAATTAATGCAATAAATCAAGGGCACAGAAAAGTACTCAGAAACCACAGCCAAATCATTCTCATTAAGCACATCCAAATCGTCCGATTCTTCGGTTACAACAGACTCAAAAGAGAAAGAAAAAGACGACCTGGACAAGACTGTGGCATCCGGGTTATCATCCCCAGGAATACCGGACTCAGACTTAGTCGAGTTGGAACCTGATTCCAAATCACAAGACTCGGTGGAATCAGACTCCGGCTCACTACCTGACCCGGTGCTGCTTGACAAAAACCCCTCTTCATACTGCCAAATGAGAGAGGGTGCGATAGATACATCCAAAATGTTTGCTGGTAGGCCCGCAGCCGTTCCATTCCTGATCACGCATACCGAGAAGTTATCCCCCAAGCACTTCTGTTCGATCGAAGGATCTGAAAGTAGACATGCCAGCGCTACCCCCATTTCACTTTCGGCGTCCTCAAACTGCACTTTCTTGCTCTGCTCAACCTCAGCTAATGGGTCTGTCTGCTCTTCGGCAGCGTCATCCCTAGGTAACTGCAGGTCAAAGAAAATCTTAAACCCCGGCACGCGCTTCCTCTCCGCGTTCAGCCACGGCTCTGGGAAGCCACAAAACAGAAAGTCCTCCCCCTCCCGGACTAAGCATCCGTTTAGGGTACCCTGAATGGGCCGGTGCATTAAGTCAAAAGGCTTCCCTGCCTTCTTCACTCTGGCTCTCCCAGCCATCTCCTTACCCTTCCGTATCCAATCCTCTTTGGTGGGCAGATAACCCAAACCAAAGGTATGTGGGTTATGTGGCACCTCGGCCGATGCTGCGACGCCCTTCCACCAGCTCTTTCCCAATCCCATCCTGGGGATGTGTTGAAGCTTGTTCATGAGGTATACTGATTGAGCACTGACATACACCACCTCATTAACAGCTAAGATGTTCTGCACGACCCGGGCCTCAGCTAGGGTAAAACCGGATAAGAACACATCCTCCATACCGTGCTCAATTTCCAAAACAAACGTAGATACTTCCGGCGGTGGATGGATCGATGAATTCCCAAAAACAATGGCTACTCCCTTTCCATGGGGGTATTTCACCATTTCATGCAAGGTAGAAGAAACTGCCTTCACTTGATACAGCCACGGCCGTCCCAAGAGTAGATTGAAAGTGACGGGAACCTTTAGGATGTGAAAGTCAATTTCATGCTGCCCCGGCCCAACCTTGGTCTGAATTTCGCTGTCCCCATGAATTCTCTGCTTGTGTTGTCGTATGCCCGAATCACCTGGGCTGTTGGCACAAAGTCCGCGGTCTTCAAGCTGATTGTATAGGCAGTCCTTGCTGGACATACACTGATGGCGGACCCTGTGTCGACAAGCACCACGGGTGTCCATTTATTTCTGCACTCCACGGAGATGTAGAGTGGCTTGTTATGGTTCGCACCCTCAGGTGGCAGTTCTTTGTCAGAAAAGGTCAACATCAGGGTAGCTCCTCCCGGAAAAACTAAGCCCACCAGCTGTTCGGGCGTGGTGTCTATAGAGAGCTTGGCCTTGTCCATGGCTGATAAAACAGCTTGTTGATGCACTCGCGATGCCATAAGCAGTCCCCAGATGGAGATGTCTGCTTGTATCTTCTTTAACTGCTTCAGTACAGCCTCTTCTTCGACTTGCTTCTCTTTCTGTCTCTCAACTTCCTTATCCTTCCCAGATGTCTCTGGCTGGTCTAGGTGCGGGGGCTTAAAATACCGCCCGCTTCTCGTCATATGATCGACCTCACCAATATACCAGGTATCATCTGGCTGATTACTGCCCCAATCCTCATCCGTGTGGGCAAGACATAAATCATCGTCCTCCCACCACATTCCGTTGACAGCCAACAGACACCTGTCTGGCTCTGGTTCAATTGCACCCGCAGTACTCTCCGTCCACATGCTCGCAGCATTCTCTATCTTCGGGCACACAGCACTCTCAGTACCCTCAGGGCCCTTAGCTTTCCTAATTCTCTCGACATCCTCAAACCTTTCTTGTTCCAACTGCGTCAGTACAACTGGCTGTTCAACAATTCCCGCATTCATAATGCCCAAGTCTCGAGCAGAATTCTTAGCACTGGCGCTCTCCGGCGATTCATTCTGATTTCCGGCCCTTCCGGCCACCACTGATATGCTTGCCCCTACCGAGCCCTGTTCCAACTGAGCTTTGTCAACAATGTCTGGCAGGTCATCAAGCCACCCAGTAGTCTCTGCCGATTCCTCATAATCAAACCAGTTAACTGCCGCGTCTCCTGGATCTTGGTCGTTGAAAAACTGGAGGTTGGCCAAGTCTTCTTCCACAGCCGTCAAACCATCTGTCCCCTGCTCAAATCCATCCCCTCGGATCACACACAGCTCTGCCCTCTCTGGCAATTCAATATTAGGCTCAAACTGGCTTGCTGGCAGAATGTAATCACTCGGATCGTAGGCTTCCCCAGCGACACTCCCAGACTGCTCAAACCCTGATTGAACAATTCCATCCTCCTCTGAAATCTCCTCTGTTCTATCTTTGCCAGTCACCACCATTGGCTCAGGTTGGGTTCTAGAGATGTCCAACATGCACAAAGAGTCAGTGCAGTCAGGAAGGAGCACCTCCGGCTTAGGTAGGTGGGAAGGAGTGATATATATGCTGGGATCGTAAGACACTACCCCAGTCCAGATGAAGTTGATTCTTTTGGGAGGTGGAGCTTGGTTGTGCGGTGGGAGAGGGTTTGTTGTGACATTGGGTTTTTCTAGAGGTACAATCACCTACTTGTCAATGAGGTCATGAATCTGTAACAAGCCCGCGGGGGACCTCGCTACAGCTCGGACTCGACTTTTCGCAGTCACGGTTCTAAATCTGAACCAAAGAGTCCAAATCCGGCAAATCGTTTTGAGAAAACAGATTTTTGAAAGAAGTGCCAAACATGGACTGCTTTGCCAGATACAGAGTCGCCACCTAAATATTTTATTTTGGGAAATTTAGGAAACCCTGACTCGGTGCCAAAAGGCCACGTGTCCGTCATCACCAAAGTTGCCTCGGCTCGGGAACTTGGGTACGATTGGGGAAGGTCACTTCGTGAGCACCCCCGCTCGCCCGATCAAAGATCGGCCTCTACTAACCGTGATATCTATTTTTGAAAACTTTGTGTGTTCTTATTCCGGTTATTAGCCTAGGTTACTATGTGATGCACACAGCATATAAGTATAGACTGGATCGCCCGAATTGGAACAAAACATTTCATGCTTGTTTATTTGAAAGATGATTTGCTACTCGCAAGTAGGCTTAAAATGCAGATTTTACCACCCGCAGGTGGGTTTAGAAAAGATGGTTTTGCCACTATCTAGTGGGCTTAAAACAAACAGTCGATGATTTATTCCAATCTAAACAACTCAACCTTCACCCACAGGCATTCAGGCAGATATATCACATAAGCACATAGCCTCATGGTAAGCATGCTATTCATGGCAGTCACTCACACGCATGCGAGGATGCTAAAGCATAGAACTTACCGAGTACTCCAAGCCAAAATAGGAACTACATTAGAAATCATGCATGATCCTAAGTATACAAAAATGCCTAATGCAACACATGCAAAATGCAACTATAGCAGGCTCGGCTATTCTAAACATGGCATATGAAATGCTACAGCTAACATATATTCAATTTGGAATTGAAAGTACAATGCAGTTAGTATGATGCGCCGAGCCCGGTGCATGCAATACATACGAATGATGCAGACATGCTGTCATACTGTATGCTAATTTAAACATGCCCTAATCTAACCATCAAAAGCGGATAAATAAAAGGGAGAAAGACGTGGGGTTGGAAGACATACAACACACTCACACACACTTATTACAACATTGCCCTCGCGCAGAGGGTCCGAATAAATAATACAGTCTAAATATTACAGTCCCAAAAAAAAGAATATTACAGATTTCTAATTAATTAATGAATTAACTAAGAAAGCAGATAAAACTGGCGTGCGAGCCAGGGACTGTCTTGCTTCTGGTGGATGATGCATGTCCGGATTGTCTTGCGCGGAAATCCACCGGAATGCCCCAATTAGCCTCTGTTTACACCTGTTCTTGAAATGCGTGCCAAGTCCCAAGAAGTTGCTGATTCTGCGTTTTGCTGCAGCAGAGAGTAGGAAAGGGGCATAGCAATGTATTTGCACAGATATATGCATGTCTCGAACCTCGTGCCACCAATCACGCATACCGAGGCATGATGGCCGAGGAGTCGAAATGCACTACTCAATATAGGATGAATGCACATGAAACTACAGCTAAAACCTAACTCCATCATGGATAATCCGGAGTGTCGGTGACTGGGAATTGAGACATATTCCGTCACTCGGAGTACGAAATGTACCTCGTTTCCCGTGCCCGGGCTAAATCCTATTCCGGACGCGATGCAATATGCATGATATGCATGAAATGCAGCTAAGATACAATCCTGACATGCACAACGTCATGGAAGTGAAATGCCTCGAAACGCGTGCACGCGGGCACGCAAACCGAGGCGATAGTATGTGTCTCGAAATACGTGCACGCGGGCACGCAAACCGAGGCGATGATATGTGTCTCGAAATACGTGCACGTGGGCACGCAAACCGATGCGATGGTATGTGTCTCGAAATACGTGCATGCGGGCACGCAAACCGAGGCGATGATACGTGTCTCGAAATACGTGCACGCGGGCACGCAAACCGAGGCGATGATATGTGTCTCGAAATACGTGCATGCGGGCACGCAAACCGAGGCAATGATAGGATGTGATGAAACATGGCAAAAATGATAAGTGGGCTTATACCAACATGAGTGAGCCTCAGCCACACTCACATCGGATGCCGTCGGATAAAAAAGAGTGCCTCGAAATGCGTGCATACGGGCACGCAAACCGAGGCGATGCTAAAATGACATGAAAATGACAAATGGGCTTATACCAACATGAGTGAGCCTCAGCCACACTCACATCGGATGCCGTCGGATAAAAATGGAGTGCCTCGAAATGCGTGCATACGGGCACGCAAACCGAGGCGATGCTAAAATGACATGAAAATGACAAATGGGCTTATACCAACATGAGTGAGCCTCAACCACACTCACATCAGATGCCGATGGCAGAAAATGAGGTGCCTCGAAATGCGTGCACACGGGCACGCAAACCGAGGCAATGCAAAATGGCGATGAAATGTGGCAAAAATGATATGCAAGCATACTAATGGAATTTCAGCACTAAAATATGGGGGAAAACAGCCCCGAAATGAAGCGAAATGACATGAAATGCAAGGAAATGTCCCGAAATGCGACATTAGGCACCCGAAATGGCCTATAGCTATGCCAAACATGTACAATATGGACATGAAATGCAAAGACAGAAGCTAGACAGTCCCAAAAGATGTACTTTCACAGTTATAAACATGGCCAAACAGCAAGTATAAGTAAGGGAAAAATAGCATGCAAGAATAGGGGCCGAAAGAGGGGTAATGAGGCAAGTGGTATAAGCAAAACTCAAACTGAAAAATTTCCTTCTACAACACTGAATATGGACCAAAAATATGAACATTTGCAGTATATGGCAGACCTCAAATCAGTATACAAACATGCTAAAAATGTGATACAAAACGAGGCTCAAAAGGTGCTATAACATGAAGTATATAAACTAATCACCAAACAGAAAAAAATTGTGAATGAAACACGAAGTATAGGCCAAAATAAGACCACTTTTAGTTCGAACCAAGGTCCAAAAACAAAAGCAAAGAGGGCTACTAATTTATGCAAAAATAGGGGCCAAATAGGGGATATAACTACAAGTGACATATGGAAACACCAAACAAGGTTGAGCCATTCTCCAATGTTGAAGAGGGGCTCAAAATAAGCCTTATATCAGTTTATAACATGCTCAAAAACAGATTGCTCATGGGCCAAAAATAGCATGCAAAACTATGACATACAAGATGATCAATGAAGCAAGTGTATTATGGAGGGCTCAAACATGGTTGAGCCCTTAATGAGAAGTGAAGATGAGCTCAAAATATGGTCCTTTTCAGTTAGGGCCGAAGCTTGAAACCAAAAAGAAATGAGGCTTAGAAATAGATCAAGGAAAAGGGTCAAAAGGATCAAAGTGTAACTTACCCTTGAAGATCCAAGCTTTTGTTGCTTCTTGGGTTGATTTGCAGCTTCTTTAGCCTTCAAGAATCCTCCCTTGTTGCTGGAAATGAGATGGTGGTGGTAGAGCTTGGTGGTGTAGAAGGAATGATGGTTAGGGGGTTAGGGTTTTTTGGAGAATTGAGAGAGAAGAAGATGGAGATGGCTATGGAGCTTTGAAGGATAATTTTTCTAACCCTCAAGAAGAAGACCCTCAGCTGGTTATAAGGGCAAGAAAGGGGTGTAAAAGGGGGGTGAATTGGAGAGCATAACTCTCTCCCAAAATATCCCCCGGATACAGAAAATATTTGGGGGATATTGCCCCACAGCTGGAAAGGGTACAGTGCAAGGAAGCTGGCCGGCCTCTCACTTTTGTTGGAGGTGGCCGGCCGGCCACACCCCCTAGCTGGCCGGCTAGGGGTCAAAAGGGTCAATCACATTTTCTGGCCGGCCAGGTATTGGGGAGGTGCCCCTATGTGTGCACAACACAACCATGTAGTTAAAATTGCAAGAAAGTGGGTCCAAGGGGTTCAACAATGGCTCGGAAAGAGGGGTTCAAAAGGGTCAAGTTGAAATACTGGCCGGCCATGAACTTTTAGTGGCCTCCCAGATGTGTAGATCACAGATATGTGGTTCAAAGTTCGAGAAAAAAGGTCCAAGGGGTTCAACATTAGCCCGGAAGAAAGGGGTCAAAAGGGTCAGGTGACCTTAATGGCCGGCCACCAACTTTTAGTGGCCTCCCAGATGTGTAGATCACAGATATGTGGTTGAAAGTTGGCAACACTACCCCTAGGGTGTTCAACATTAGCCCGGAAGTTGGAAAAACGGGCGCCGGGAGGCTCCGGAGGAGAGATAACTGGTTGCTGCAACAATTGCTGGCCTCCCACCCTTCAGTGACCTTCCCTGTGATAAAACAGAGGTACCTGCCAAAAATGAACGAAAACCGTTGCAAAACGAATGTTCCGGGGCCAAAACACGCAGTTCGGGGTCCCGAAAATGGGCTGTTAAACACCGAAAGTGGCGTTCGGCCACGAAGTGGGTTTCTCAGCCCCCAGTGTCCCTCAAAAGGGATGAAATAAGATGTATGCCAAAAATCAGAGCAAACGGAGATGGTTAGGCGGTCCCGAACCGAGGCACACGGCCTGACGGCTCCGAAAACCGGAAACCGGGCTCCAAATTGGGAAAAATGGCCTACGGCCACCAAATGTAGCCCACGGGCACTGAGAGATAGTCTACGGGACCTCTCCCTTCCCTCAGGAAAAGAAACAGAGAAAACCGAGTCTGGTTCGCAAACCGAGACAAGGCACAGAAGAGGGTTCGGAAATCCGGAGGCGGGGCTCGCAGCCAAGACTCTGAAACTTCTGAACGAGCACATTATGCAATATCACCAAGTGCTCAACTGGTGACGTCTGAGTCTCAAGGTCGGTCAAAAATGGGGTGTCTACAGTTGCCCCTCTTTGACAGAACTCGGAAGTCACAAGTGACGGGAGTGAATGTCAAAGCCCAGAGACGACCCATTTTTGACAAGGCCGAAGACTTAGACAAACATACAAGATAAACAGAGACGTGCCCGCAGGCAGGGGGGCAAAAATGCAAATGATAATGCAAGAAGATTTTGAAGATTGGACTTATACGCTGCGCGAAGCCGGTTTTGAAAGTTGGACTTATACGCTACGCGAAGCCGGTTTTGAAAGTTAGGGATTCATGCAATGCACTGTAATGTAGTGACTAAAATGCAATGTAATGGCCTAGAGGTAAAGGTACCTCACAGGGGCAATTGGCGATGACTTACCTCATGCTGTTGGGGATCTTCCGCTTCTTTTGGTTGAACTGCAGGTACAACTTTTCTCCCTGACCATGGTCGCAGCTTTCCCTATTCTCCAACAGGGTGACAGACTAGGTTGGATCAGTATCCAGAATTGAGGTGCATACAGATGCTATCTCAATCTATGGGGCTGCCATACAGATTTCAAGCCGAGGATATACCCCTGGGTATTTAAACCAGACTTTAGTCTCGGAAATCCCGAACCTTTGCGTTCTAGGCATAAGCCATTCGAACTCTAGTTTCCACCGTCTCAGTTGGTCTCCTAGGAACTCACCGCAAACACAGGCAGGTGGCTATACCAGACCATGACGAGTCGTTCGGGCACGACTAACACCAAAGGAATTGCACCTTTAGAGAATTTAAGGTCTCCTAGACCAGGAGTGCACAAGATAGTGCGAATAAAGATGCAGGATTTAAGGTCTCCGCAGACCGGAGGATTTAAGGTCTTCTAGACCGGGGAGTGCACAAGACAGTGCGATACAAATAAGGTGCGCAAGATAGCGCGACACAATGCACTAACAAGTACAGGTGAGATGCGCAAGATAGCGCGATGGAATGCATGCAAAATGCAAATAAGGTGCACAAAACAGTGCAATGCGCAAGAAAGCGCGAGTGATTTGAAATGCACAGGACCGTGCGATACGCTAAACAGCGCGATTGAAATGCACTAAAAGTGCGATACGCTAAACAGCGCGATTGAAATGCACTAACAGTGCGATACGCTAAACAGCGCGATTGAAATGCACTAACAGCGCGATACGCTAAACAGCGCGATTGAAATGCACTAACAGTGCGATACGCTAAACAGCGCGATTGAAATGCAATGCACAAAATAGTGCGAGTGAGATACAACCACAAGATGTACAAGACAGTGCTAGTGAGATACAAAGTGTAAGTGCACAAGATAGTGCGAGTGAATGCATGTTCTATGCAAATGAGGTGCATTTTCTATGCAAGTATGGAAGAGTGCATTTTCTATGCAAAAGATATGAGCATTTTCTATGCAAGAAACAGGAGCATATTCTATGCAATATTGAAAGCAAATTCCATGCAGAATCGAAAGCAAGCATATTCTATGCATGAATCATAACGATGTGCGGCAGGCATGTCACAGAAGTGTATATGAAAATGCACATTCTATGTAGTAGAGGAGTATCAAACATGTACCCTGGTGCCTCTGATTTATCTCTTAGAGGACTTTGCAACACACTCAGCTCAAAGGGGCACACCCTGTTCATATTGGCGAGAGGTAACATCTGCTGCCGCTGCTTTAATTGCCATTCTGACTTGAAGCATGCTTAAGCTTGGAGTAGAGGCACGCTCATTCTTCAGGGCACTGGCAAGGCCTGAAGAGGTACATATGGAATGCAATCTCAGAATTTTCTGAAGGTGAAACACACTCAAATGCTCAAAATTTTCCCTATTTTCTTTTGCTTCGTAGTCCGGAACTTATATAGCTTCAGATAGGTCCTTGTTTTGCTGCTCACACTTATCGGGGGTGGACCCTGCAGTTTTATGAAAGAATGAATCTTGTTTTGTACAAATGTGGAGAACGGCACAGCACTCTGAGCACAAAATGATTTTTTTTTTTGAAATTGATAAATGAGCTCTTGACCGGGTATCGAGCCTACGACTGAACACAGCAAGACAACTCAACACGGAAATAAAAGGCACACAACCTAGACACATCAGGTAACACTCGAAACGACTCAAAACAAGAATCGAGATAAAACAAAAAGACACGACACTCAAATGTGCACAGGGAGCCTGTTTCACCGGGTAGTGTTTCCCACCCTTTCTTATTTGTGGTTCTCACATCACTCGGCCCTCAAGCTCTGTTTTTTTCTGAAAAAGCCCCTTTCTCACTTTTTCTCTCATCGTACATCTCTCTATTCTTCATTCTCTCATTTTTCATCCCTCCCCTGGGTGGTTGATGGACGAACAGCAAACTGTGGGCTCGTGCCCCTAGCATTCTGCTAGATTCTCTTTCTTCCGCTCACAGCTAGTGAATTCCTCCCACGGAAAGGTTGTACTACAACTGGGTGTGTGGCAAATCCGCAGCTAACATCAGTTGATGATGCTTTGCTGGGGAGCTTGGACGTGATAAGATCTGCCCAGATAAGGGAGTGGAATATCTTGTCCCATTCCGGTTCGTGCTTCGCACTTGGCTTGATACCTCGTTGCTTGGAGGATGAGAGAGCTTTCAGCCCTTTATTGTTAACTTCAGTTGTGCCCTATTCTGGCAGGTAGAGTGCCCTTCTTGGCAAGTATGTTGACAATGGGAAAGACAGGAAGCCTGACTCAACTGTGCCCCTAGTTCATCATTTTGACCATTTTTTGTTTTAGTTTTCTCCTAAAAAATTTTTTGACCAAAATGAGAGTTAGATTAACATACTTGTTCAATTTTCTGATTTAAAATCATGCAAGTTAGGCAGTGAGAACTGAGAGTTTTCCTTTTTTGGGTCCAAGAAATGGTCCAGTTTTGAAAATGGAATACTTTTCGAGAAGATTAGTCAACCTCAGTAAAAATTCTCAAAAACTATTTTCGCAAACGACCACTGCTCAACGAGCACGGGACCTACTCTTGAGATGCGCAATCTCGGATCCATGGCAATGGGAAATTGCCCCTTGTCTGAAGGACACTGCATGGCAACGGAATGTTGCCCCTTGTTTGAAATGACACTGCGGCGTTCTGAATGGCAACGGAAAGTTGCCCCTTGTTTGGATAGCACCGCAGCGCATTGAATGGCAACGGAAAGTTGCCCCTTGTTTGAATGACACCGCGGTGCATTGAATGGCAACGGAAAGTTTCCCCTTGTTTGGATGGCACCGCAGCGCATTGAATGGCAACGGAAAGTTGCCCCTTGTGTGGATGGCACCGCAGCGCATTGTAGGCAGTCCTTAGAGCGACGAATACAACCAAATTCTCAGATACAGAGAAATCGAAGATGATCAAAACCATTACATGGGCACAGTCAATTTGAAGTATTTTACGGCTGGACTTCAGAATGAAGTTGCCTACGTATCCCAAAGATGGGAATCAAGCCTCACGTAGTTCGGGGTTAAGGTACACTCGGGTGTTAACCTCTCCTTTTTAGGCTCTAACTTTTGCCAAGGCGCCTGTTGCAGGTTTTCGACCTTGCGAGCTTTGTTTTTCTTTTCTTTTCAATTCTTTTCATTTCTTTTTCCTTTTTTTGATTTTTTTCGTTCTTTTCTTTGCATCTTTCTTTTTTGTTCTCTTTTTTTCTTTTTGCATTTTTTGCTTCTTCTTTTTTTGTATTTTTCTCTTGCTCTAACTTTTGCCTGGGTCGCCCTTCCGGGTTTTCGGCCCAGCGAGCCTCTTAAGGGTAAAAGTATAACAAGTCCATGCCAAATGGTTTTGAGATCCTAGAGTCATTTGAATCCAGGAGAATGGCTGCTGCTTTGCTTTGTAAGCTTCTTCTGATGAGGTCTGATCTTCTTGACCTGACTTTGGTGCCTCTTATTCGAGGGCTGCTTCAAATCTAGCCACACAGGCCTCACATCGTAGTTGACCGTCGAACCTTCTAATTTCAAGTTCAAGGTTTGGAAGCGAAGGGGTTGAGTCTCGAGGCAGAGAGCGATCCTAGGCTGCACAATCTCAAGAGCGATTCCACACAGGTCTTCGCAAGACCGCGCAAAACATTTTGTTTTTGAAAATTTTTAAGAAAGCGACAAATCGCTCGCGCTGAAGATAGTGTAGAACCAATCTGGATCAAGCCAGGGTCCTTCTCAGTACTCACGCTAACAAGCATGATTTCATTCATTAAGGGCTTAGCATGCCTCTCTTTCTCTCAAATGATCAAAGTTTTGCAAAACCCGAGGAATTACTTCCTCTTTGTTTTCACCGCAGTGTTCAAAAAGTTTTGAAAAACTTAGGTTAAATGCAATGATTTTGGGGTGCAGAAGAGAGCAGGTGGAATGTACTGCCATTTCATTCAGATTCCGTCACAACTAGCACACGGCAGAAGCGAACATAGAAGTGCAAAAATTACTGCTGTTTCATTCAAATCTGTTGGTACAACTAGCTCCCTGGCAGAAACGGACTCAAAACAAAACGAAAAGACAAACACAAAACAAAATGGTGACGCCCGAGTAACACCCCCCGGAATCACCCGACTCCTGTACAACAGGACTGACTCGATACAACAAGACAGATCCAAAATAAAAAGAGACTGACTCAAAACAAAAAGACAGACTCAAAACAAAACAACAAGACTGACCCAATACCCAAGTCGGAAACCGGCATTCGCCAATGCTCAAAACAGTGCATGCCATCCACCATATCTGGAGTAAACTGAGCGCTGCCCGCAGGTGGTTCATCCCTCCAATCACATCACATTATCCCCTACAAATTCACTGATCAAGTGCCGATAGACTTTGCAGGACCTGGTGCGGGGATGACCCCATTGTCAAATAGATCCTGTACTTCATGGCGAAGACGGAATCAGGCATTGGTAGTATGGCCAGTTTGTTGATGGTACGCGCAGTACTGGGTAGTATCATGTGTAGCCGGAAGAGGATTCGGGAGAGGCCGAGGCTCAAGGGGTTTGAGATGGCCTTGTCCAACAAGGATTTGGAGAGCTTTGGACAAAGGCATATAGAGGGCATGGAAGACCCTCCGACCTCGGGGTTGGTATTTCAAGGTTTGTGGATTTTTGCTGGGCGTACCAGCAAAGGGATTGGCAGATGCTGGCCTGGTTTGCCGATCTCTTCCGAGTGGAGGATTAGAGACAGCAGGATCGTCTCTAGTATGACAGTCCTTCTCCCGATGTTCCCTTTGATTCAGACCGCCCCCAACTTGAGCAGCGAAAGTGTCATCCACAGCTTTTGCAAAAACTGCGAGGACTTGCTCTTTGTTCAGTCCCTCAGCTTTCAAAGCCTCAATATCCCACCGAAGGTGTTCATGGGGACCAATGCCTGCCCCTACTTTGCTCCTACTAGTCGCTTCCACTTTGTCAAGAGATTGGCTTTCCTCAAACGCAGCCCGTCCCAACATCGGGGAGTCTTTCGACATGAGGTTCCCGGTATGTGGTGTGGTCGATGATGGAGCCAATGTCTCGGAGGCCAGATCCGTCACGGTTTTTTGAAGATCTTTAATCATTCCCATCAACTCAGAAGTAGTGGGTTCACGGGTTTGAAATGGTTGAGGTTCGGGTGTACCCATCATGCATAAGTCCATGCTTTCTGGGATAAACACCTCAGGCTTGGGTAGATGGGCCGGGGTGATGTATATGCTGGGGTCAAAGGTGGATGGCAGTATGTGGATGTGATTGAGGTAGGCAGGAGATGTTTGGTCATTGGGGTCCGAAGGTGGAGCTATCGTCCGGTCGTCGATGAGATTTTGGATCTCATGACGAAGGCGGTAGCAACGGTCGGTGCCATGACCGCGCTGCTGATGGTACACACAGTACTTGGCGGGGTTATGCCTGGCTGGGAGTGGGTTGGGAAGAGGTTGAGGATCGAGGGGTTTGAGATGCCCTTTTTCCATCAAGGCTTTTAGTGTGCTAGTCAGGCTCATAGAGAGGGGGGTGAAAGTTCTACCCTGAGTTCGGGCTGGGCCAGCTGTTTGTAGGCTCGGTTTGGCAAAAGGGTCGGCTGTGGCGACCGTATTGATTTCGGTGGGTTTGGGAATAGCGCTACTACCAGTGTTGGTACTCCTTGAAATCACCTTCCTTGTCAGTTCCCTTGTCCTGGGAATGATCCCGCTGTTGAACGCATTCTCGACTTGAACCCCCAGTTCATGCAAACTTTTGAAAGTGAATAGTGGAGCGACTATCAACTTTTGCAACATATCATGCTCGAGGTTTCGGACCATCATCTGCACTTGATCCTTCTCAGAAGGGCGACGATCTGTCATTTGTGCTGCCTTTGCTCTCCACCTTGCAATGAATTCCACAAAAGGCTCTGTTGGGTTTTGGCGAGTTGCTTCAAGCTCTTGGATGGTCATTTCAACTTGGGTATTGTAGGAATACTGATCGACAAAGGCCTCAGCCAGTTCTTCCCAGTTTTGCTTCACTGTATCCTCCAATTTGGTATACCAAGTGGCTGCCACACCCGACAGGGTTCTTCCATACAAAGAGAGTTTCTGTGGCTTAGTCAGACCCATCGGCTTCAGGACATCTAAGAAAACTCGGATATGTACCATTGGATCTCCAGACCCGTCGAAACGGTCGATATATGGCATTTTGAATCTGTCTGGGAGCCGGATGGAAGCCTCGGTGTGCCCATCCTCAATGCCAGGAATGGAGTTAAGGCCCTGTGCCCTTTTGAATTGCTTCTCAAGGTTTGCAATTTTCACTGCAGTCGGATTGAACTCATCAACATGAAAGGGTTGAGTTTTCTCATTAGGCTGCACCAGGGGTCTGAGCACCTGAGCTTGAGCCAACCCTTCTTGAGGATTCAGACACTGCAAATCTTCAACTGGCGGAATTGGATCAAAGTTCGGCTGGGGTCCCAAAGCTAGATGTGAGGCAGATGCTCCAGATGGGCGCTGCGTTTCAATACTGGTCTCAGCCTGCATGGCAGTTCCCTGACTTAGCGCTGCTGTCACGGCCGCAAACTCTTCCGAACCTTGTGCCATCACGGCCTGCTGAGTCTGAACAAAGGTGATGTGACTGGTGACTGACGGATTAGATGAACATATGAGCCCTAACCGGCTTTTCTTTACCTTGCCTCAGCGAAAGAACACTGATTACCCTTGAACTGAATCTCTGACCTGACAAAGTCTATAAGCACAAGTTCGATGAACCTCGGGAGATATCGGAGCCTTCTGAAGCGACAGTTCCAAGACTACCTATCAAAAGAGAAAACAGACAGCACCTCAGCCTGATTTCACCTGAACAGATACGAGCATAGTTGAATGAGTGTGCCCTCTACTGAATTCTGCCCAAAATTTGGCCTCAAAATCTGAGTCTGAAACCCACGGGTAAAGCTGACTCCCAAACACTGATAGTAATGCCCGCAGGCCTGATGTCAAAATTCGCAAACTGGTGCCCGCAGGCCTGATGCCCAAACTCATATACTGATACATGCATTCCTGTAGAGACGCACTCTAAAGCACATAACAGATAAGTGAGAGCCAAAACACCCCTATGTTGGGGTAGGGTTTCCCTGTCCTATTTTGTCAGGAGCTAGGGTTTCATTACGCACACAGCGGCTTCAAACAACCTATAAACGGGTAAGCAACCTGTCCTAATTTGGAATGGTCACTATGGATCCGAATATGCACTAGGTCGAATGGTCAAAGAGGGTGCCCCGGTAAAACCGGGGTTTGTGTTCCCATACTGGCAGAGCCCACAACCGGTCAGCCTTATGGTCATGCCTTGACAAGACAAGCCTCTGGCAAACCGTTCAGGAATAGCAGATGGCAAACACGGTGTCCTAGGCGCACCAATGCAAATGCAATGCAAAGAAACACACAAGTGTAGTCAAAAACAGATATCAAGAGTTCGAGTCAAGTTCTCTAAATCCCCAGCGGAGTCGCCAGAAACTGTAACAAGCCCGCGGGGGACCTCGCTACAGCTCGGACTCGACTTTTCGCAGTCACGGTTCTAAATCTGAACCAAAGAGTCCAAATCCGGCAAATCGTTTTGAGAAAACAGATTTTTGAAAGAAGTGCCAAACATGGACTGCTTTGCCAGATACAGAGTCGCCACCTAAATATTTTATTTTGGGAAATTTAGGAAACCCTGACTCGGTGCCAAAAGGCCACGTGTCCGTCATCACCAAAGTTGCCTCGGCTCGGGAACTTGGGTACGATTGGGGAAGGTCACTTCGTGAGCACCCCCGCTCGCCCGATCAAAGATCGGCCTCTACTAACCGTGATATCTATTTTTGAAAACTTTGTGTGTTCTTATTCCGGTTATTAGCCTAGGTTACTATGTGATGCACACAGCATATAAGTATAGACTGGATCGCCCGAATTGGAACAAAACATTTCATGCTTGTTTATTTGAAAGATGATTTGCTACTCGCAAGTAGGCTTAAAATGCAGATTTTACCACCCGCAGGTGGGTTTAGAAAAGATGGTTTTGCCACTATCTAGTGGGCTTAAAACAAACAGTCGATGATTTATTCCAATCTAAACAACTCAACCTTCACCCACAGGCATTCAGGCAGATATATCACATAAGCACATAGCCTCATGGTAAGCATGCTATTCATGGCAGTCACTCACACGCATGCGAGGATGCTAAAGCATAGAACTTACCGAGTACTCCAAGCCAAAATAGGAACTACATTAGAAATCATGCATGATCCTAAGTATACAAAAATGCCTAATGCAACACATGCAAAATGCAACTATAGCAGGCTCGGCTATTCTAAACATGGCATATGAAATGCTACAGCTAACATATATTCAATTTGGAATTGAAAGTACAATGCAGTTAGTATGATGCGCCGAGCCCGGTGCATGCAATACATACGAATGATGCAGACATGCTGTCATACTGTATGCTAATTTAAACATGCCCTAATCTAACCATCAAAAGCGGATAAATAAAAGGGAGAAAGACGTGGGGTTGGAAGACATACAACACACTCACACACACTTATTACAACATTGCCCTCGCGCAGAGGGTCCGAATAAATAATACAGTCTAAATATTACAGTCCCAAAAAAAAGAATATTACAGATTTCTAATTAATTAATGAATTAACTAAGAAAGCAGATAAAACTGGCGTGCGAGCCAGGGACTGTCTTGCTTCTGGTGGATGATGCATGTCCGGATTGTCTTGCGCGGAAATCCACCGGAATGCCCCAATTAGCCTCTGTTTACACCTGTTCTTGAAATGCGTGCCAAGTCCCAAGAAGTTGCTGATTCTGCGTTTTGCTGCAGCAGAGAGTAGGAAAGGGGCATAGCAATGTATTTGCACAGATATATGCATGTCTCGAACCTCGTGCCACCAATCACGCATACCGAGGCATGATGGCCGAGGAGTCGAAATGCACTACTCAATATAGGATGAATGCACATGAAACTACAGCTAAAACCTAACTCCATCATGGATAATCCGGAGTGTCGGTGACTGGGAATTGAGACATATTCCGTCACTCGGAGTACGAAATGTACCTCGTTCCCCGTGCCCGGGCTAAATCCTATTCCGGACGCGATGCAATATGCATGATATGCATGAAATGCAGCTAAGATACAATCCTGACATGCACAACGTCATGGAAGTGAAATGCCTCGAAACGCGTGCACGCGGGCACGTAAACCGAGGCGATAGTATGTGTCTCGAAATACGTGCACGCGGGCACGCAAACCGAGGCGATGATATGTGTCTCGAAATACGTGCACGTGGGCACGCAAACCGATGCGATGGTATGTGTCTCGAAATACGTGCACGCGGGCATGCAAACCGAGGCGATGATACGTGTCTCGAAATACGTACACGCGGGCACGCAAACCGAGGCGATGATATGTGTCTCGAAATACGTGCACGCGGGCACGCAAACCGAGGCAATGATAGGATGTGATGAAACATGGCAAAAATGATAAGTGGGCTTATACCAACATGAGTGAGCCTCAGCCACACTCACATCGGATGCCGTCGGATAAAAAAGAGTGCCTCGAAATGCGTGCATACGGGCACGCAAACCGAGGCGATGCTAAAATGACATGAAAATGACAAATGGGCTTATACCAACATGAGTGAGCCTCAGCCACACTCACATCGGATGCCGTCGGATAAAAATGGAGTGCCTCGAAATGCGTGCATACGGGCACGCAAACCGAGGCGATGCTAAAATGACATGAAAATGACAAATGGGCTTATACCAACATGAGTGAGCCTCAACCACACTCACATCAGATGCCGATGGCAGAAAATGAGGTGCCTCGAAATGCGTGCACACGGGCACGCAAACCGAGGCAATGCAAAATGGCGATGAAATGTGGCAAAAATGATATGCAAGCATACTAATGGAATTTCAGCACTAAAATATGGGGGAAAACAGCCCCGAAATGAAGCGAAATGACATGAAATGCAAGGAAATGTCCCGAAATGCGACATTAGGCACCCGAAATGGCCTATAGCTATGCCAAACATGTACAATATGGACATGAAATGCAAAGACAGAAGCTAGACAGTCCCAAAATATGTACTTTCACAGTTATAAACATGGCCAAACAGCAAGTATAAGTAAGGGAAAAATAGCATGCAAGAATAGGGGCCGAAAGAGGGGTAATGAGGCAAGTGGTATAAGCAAAACTCAAACTGAAAAATTTCCTTCTACAACACTGAATATGGACCAAAAATATGAACATTTGCAGTATATGGCAGACCTCAAATCAGTATACAAACATGCTAAAAATGTGATACAAAACGAGGCTCAAAAGGTGCTATAACATGAAGTATATAAAATAATCACCAAACAGAAAAAAATTGTGAATGAAACACGAAGTATAGGCCAAAATAAGACCACTTTTAGTTCGAACCAAGGTCCAAAAACAAAAGAAAAGAGGGCTACTAATTTATGCAAAAATAGGGGCCAAATAGGGGATATAACTACAAGTGACATATGGAAACACCAAACAAGGTTGAGCCCTTCTCCAATGTTGAAGAGGGGCTCAAAATAAGCCTTATATCAGTTTATAACATGCTCAAAAACAGATTGCTCATGAGCCAAAAATAGCATGCAAAACTATGACATACAAGATGATCAATGAAGCAAGTGTATTATGGAGGGCTCAAACATGGTTGAGCCCTTAATGAGAAGTGAAGATGAGCTCAAAATATGGTCCTTTTCAGTTAGGGCCGAAGCTTGAAACCAAAAAGAAATGAGGCTTAGAAATAGATCAAGGAAAAGGGTCAAAAGGATCAAAGTGTAACTTACCCTTGAAGATCCAAGCTTTTGTTGCTTCTTGGGTTGATTTGCAGCTTCTTTAGCCTTCAAGAATCCTCCCTTGTTGCTGGAAATGAGATGGTGGTGGTAGAGCTTGGTGGTGTAGAAGGAATGATGGTTAGGGGGTTAGGGTTTTTTGGAGAATTGAGAGAGAAGAAGATGGAGATGGCTATGGAGCTTTGAAGGATAATTTTTCTAACCCTCAAGAAGAAGACCCTCAGCTGGTTATAAGGGCAAGAAAGGGGTGTAAAAGGGGGGTGAATTGGAGAGCATAACTCTCTCCCAAAATATCCCCCGGATACAGAAAATATTTGGGGGATATTGCCCCACAGCTGGAAAGGGTACAGTGCAAGGAAGCTGGCCGGCCTCTCACTTTTGTTGGAGGTGGCCGGCCGGCCACACCCCCTAGCCGGCCGGCTAGGGGTCAAAAGGGTCAATCACATTTTCTGGCCGGCCAGGTATTGGGGAGGTGCCCCTATGTGTGCACAACACAACCATGTAGTTAAAATTGCAAGAAAGTGGGTCCAAGGGGTTCAACAATGGCTCGGAAAGAGGGGTTCAAAAGGGTCAAGTTGAAATACTGGCCGGCCATGAACTTTTAGTGGCCTCCCAGATGTGTAGATCACAGATATGTGGTTCAAAGTTCGAGAAAAAAGGTCCAAGGGGTTCAACATTAGCCCGGAAGAAAGGGGTCAAAAGGGTCAGGTGACCTTAATGGCCGGCCACCAACTTTTAGTGGCCTCCCAGATGTGTAGATCACAGATATGTGGTTGAAAGTTGGCAACACTACCCCTAGGGTGTTCAACATTAGCCCGGAAGTTGGAAAAACGGGCGCTGGGAGGCTCCGGAGGAGAGATAACTGGTTGCTGCAACAATTGCTGGCCTCCCACCCTTCAGTGACCTTCCCTGTGATAAAACAGAGGTACCTGCCAAAAATGAACGAAAACCGTTGCAAAACGAATGTTCCGGGGCCAAAACACGCAGTTCGGGGTCCCGAAAATGGGCTGTTAAACACCGAAAGTGGCGTTCGGCCACGAAGTGGGTTTCTCAGCCCCCAGTGTCCCTCAAAAGGGATGAAATAAGATGTATGCCAAAAATCAGAGCAAACGGAGATGGTTAGGCGGTCCCGAACCGAGGCACACGGCCTGACGGCTCCGAAAACCGGAAACCGGGCTCCAAATTGGGAAAAATGGCCTACGGCCACCAAATGTAGCCCACGGGCACTGAGAGATAGTCTACGGGACCTCTCCCTTCCCTCAGGAAAAGAAACAGAGAAAACCGAGTCTGGTTCGCAAACCGAGACAAGGCACAGAAGAGGGTTCGGAAATCCGGAGGCGGGGCTCGCAGCCAAGACTCTGAAACTTCTGAACGAGCACATTATGCAATATCACCAAGTGCTCAACTGGTGACGTCTGAGTCTCAAGGTCGGTCAAAAATGGGGTGTCTACAGAATCTCATGACAAAATCTGAAACATTGGTCAGTGTCGTGACCATGTTGTTGGTGATATGAGTATTTTGCTGGGTTATGAGAAGGAGGGAGTGGATTTGGCAATGGCCTCGGCTCCAGGGGCTTTAAGTGCCCTTTCTTGATTAATACCCCTAGAGCCTTGGACAGGGGCATATACAGTGGGGTGAAGGTTCTTTGGCCTCTGGGTTGGAATCGAGTGGTTTGTGTGTTGCTTCCGGACGCGCCGGAGAAAGGTGTAGCTGCCATGGGTCTTGGAAGGGAAGGGGGAATGGTGGTGACCATGCTCACCTTCGAAGCTCTTGCAGTTGCAGCGCCACTTGGGCCTGTATTGTTGTTGCGGTTAAAGGTTCTTCTGGGTTGCTCTCTATCTTGGTTGATCAGACCTTGTTTCATTGCATCTTCGATTTGTACCCCCATTTCATGTAGATCTGAAAAAGTGAGGAAGGGGAGCACAATCATTTTTTGCATCAGTTTTGGCTGGAGATTGCGCACAATCATCCTGATTTGGTCTTTGTCGGTAAGCCTCAGGGTCATCATCGAAGCCTTCGCCCTCTACCGAGTTACGAAATCCGAGAAGCTCTCCTTAGGCTCCTGCCTTGTTGTTTCGAGATCTCGGGTCGTAATCTCGATTTGGGTATTGTAAGAGTATTGCGCGACAAAGGCCACGCCATTTCATCCCAACTCCACTTGACATCATCCTCTAACTTCGCATACCAGATAGCGGCCACACCCGACAGGGTCCGGCCGAATAGTGAAAGCTTTTGTGGTCTGGTGAGGCCCATTGGCCGTAGTATATCTGAGAATAGCCGGAGATGCACCATGGGGTCCCCAGATCTGTGGAAGCGATCAATTTGCAGCATTTTAAACCTATCCAGCAACGTCATAGCCATGTCGGTATATCCGTCCTCGATATCCGGGATAGCCTTTACCCCTTGGGATTTCTTGAACAACTTCTCAAGCTTGTTCAATTTCAGTGCTGTATGGTTTAACTCGAACTCGAAGGGAGAGTCCGGTTGATTGACAGGCGTAGGTGCCTTAGATAGCTGGGGCAAAATTAGGGGCGGAGCTGGCCCCGTTGGTATGTCCGTATCTGCCTGGACACTTGGTGCCTCCCCGGGTGCCGGGACTCCTAGTGGGGGAGGAACTGGGTGTGAAGCAGATGCCCCAGCTTGTTGTTGTAACCTGGTAATTAATTCTGCCTACTGGGCCATGATCTCGGCCTGTTGTTTGGCAAACTCATCTCGGTGAGCAGCGTCCTGCTGCATGGCTCTCATGGCGTCCTGCATCTGGCGCATCATTTCCTCAACTCCTGTCGGTCTCGCCATACTGCCATGATCTGTCTGAACTACTAGCAGGTCTATCTCTATAGCAACAATTGGGATCTCAATCCGACTGTCCACTGATGGGGTAATCAACTGCTCTGGCAACCTCTGCTCAAATACACTGCGTTTTCTCGACCTCCGTCTGATAACCGGGGGTAGATAGTGGAACACTGGTTGTCCGTCGACCAGATCCTCAGATCGATTGAGTCGGCGACCTCTTGTCCAGAGTGCTTGGGGAATATCTGCTTGGTCTGAAGCAATTGTGCTAAACTACCTAGCAAAAAGATAAATAAAGCAATAATAAAGAAATAAACGAGCAGACGAACGGACAGCATAACGGCGTAAATAAACACAACACACAGTCGGGTATAATTAACACGCAATTGATACACTGTTCTCAAAGACCGATCATTATTCCCAAATCACTATTCCCAAATCACTGTCCCCGAAGCTGAATCTGATACCCGCAGATAACTGATTTCAAAAATACTGAACTGGTGTCCGCAGGGCTGATACCCAGAAATACTGAACTGGTGCCCGCAGGCCTGATGCCCGAACTTGCAAACTGATACATGCATTCGTATAGAGACGCACTCTAAAAGCACATAACAAACAAGTAAGAGCCAAAACACCCCTATGTTGGGGTAAGGTTTCCCTGTCCTATTTTGTCAGGAACTAGGGTTTCACTACGCACGCAGCGGTTTCAAACAACCTATAAACGGGTAAGCAACATGTCCTAATTTGGAATGGTCACTATGGATTCCGAATATGCACTAGGTTGAATGGTCAAAAAGGGTGCCCCGGTAAAATCGGGGTTTGTGTTCCCGTCGAGGCAGAGCCCGCAACCGGTCAGCCTTATGGCACGCTTCTCGAAGCGAGCCTCTGGCAAACCGTTCAGGAATAGCATACGGCAAACACGGTGTCCTAGGCGCACCAATGAAAATGTAATGCAAAGAAACACACAAGTGTAGTCAAAACCAGATATCATGAGTTCGAGTCAAGTTCTCTAAATCCCCAGCAGAGTCGCCAGAAACTGTAGACGTCCCCGAACGTCCCGGGAGGAAATTCCCCCCATTTTATTCATTAGGCTCACTCCAGTTCAGGTCTCAATGTCACGGTCCTGTATCTAATCTCTCAGAGTGCAATGCAAGACCGATGAAATCATCAAAGAGTCCAAATCCGACAAATCGTTTTTGAAAACAGATTTTTTGAAAGAAGTGCCAAACATGGACTGCTTTGCTAGATACAGAGTCGCCACCTAAATATTTTATTTTGGAAAATTTAGGAAACCCTGACTAGTTGCCTAAGGCTACGTGTCCGTCATCACCAAAGTAGCCTCGGCTCGGGAACTTAGGTATGATTGGGAAAGGTCACTTCGTGAGCACCCCCGCTCGCCCGATCAAAGATCGGCCTCTACTAACCATGATATCTAGTTTTGAAAACATTATACGTTCTTATTCTGGTTATTAACCTAGATTTACTACGTGATGCGCACAGCATACAAGTATAGACTGGATCGCCTGAATTGGAATAAAACGTTTCATGTTTGTTTTTTTAAAGCGGTTTGCTACTCGCAAGTAGGCTAAAATGTGGATTTGCCACCCTCAGGTGGGCTTAGAAAACAAGGTGATTTACCACTATCTAGTGGGCTTAAAACTCACAATTGATGAATTGTTCCAATCCAAATAACCCAACCTTCACCCACAGGCGTTCAGGCAGTTATATCACATAAGCAAATAGCCTCATGGTAAGCATGCTATCATGACAGTCACTCACACGCATGCAAGGATGCTAAAGCTTAAAACTTACCGAGTACTCCAAGCCAAAACAAAAGCTATGTTAGAAATCCATGCATGATCCTAACTATACAGAAATGTCTAACGCAACACATGCAAAATGCAACTACAATAGGCTCGGCTATTCTAAACATGGCATATGATGATGCTACAGCTAACACATATTCAATTTGGAATTGAAATACAAATGCAGTTAGTATGGTGCGCCGAGCCCGGTGCATGCAAGACAGATGAATGATGCAACCATGCAAGCATAAGTATGCTAATTGAAACATGCCCTAATCTAACCATCATAAGCAGGTAAATAAAAAGGAGAAAGACGTGGGGTTGGAAGACATACATCACACACACACACACACTTATTACAGTTGTGCCCTCGCTCGGAGGGTCCGAATAAATAATACAGTCCGAAATGAATAACGAATTACAGTTAATTATTACACATCCACTAACTAACGAACAAATTAGCTAAGTAAGCTATAAACTGGCATGCAAATGGACTGCCCCGGCTCTGTTTTGGATGACAATGAATGCATGCATGCTCGATGCGCTTTGTCGGTAAATTCCATCGCAATGCCTTGTCCCGCCATTGTTTGCAGCTGATTTCAGAAACTTACACAAAGCTCCAGGAGGCTGAAACTCCACCTAGGGAAGGCTGCCGACCAGCTCTTGGCTTGGGAAACGCCTGCCGACCACCCCTCATGGTGAAAACCAAAAGAGGTGGTCAGCCTACCAGAAAACCTGGTCGGTCAACCACTTTCTGCCCCTGGACTCTAGTTTTTCTGCTACAAAGGCAAGAAAAAGAGAAAGCAATGTATTTTCAACATATGTGTGCGTAACCACTCCTCCATGTCCTTGCACAAGCTCTAGGTAGTGTGGCCCTCGGTTCTCGAGCCACCAATCACGCATCTCGATGCATGATGGCCGAGAGACCGAATTGCACGTTTTAATATGACATGAATGCAGGTATGAACATAGGAAGCCAACAATTCTATCATAGATAATCAAGAACATCGGGGACCGAGAATCGAGGCACATTTCGTCACTTGGAGTACGAAACGCCCCTCGTTTCCCGTGCTTGGACTAAACCCTATTCCAAGCACCATGCAAATGGAATGGCATACACAATGCGACTAACATGCAACCTAGCATACGCAATGCTCTGTAGTAAAATGGCATACACAATGCGCGTGATGTAACATAGCATACACAATGCTCTAAGATGCAACCTAGCATACGCAATGCTATGGATTGAAATGACATACACAATGCACGATGGACTTACACCAACATGAGTGGACCTCAGCCGCACTCACATCAGTGGCCATATGATGGTAAAGAGACAACCAAAATGCGTGCACATGTGCACGTATACCGAGGACCGAACCTAAGACATGAAATGCCACTCTACCAAAGCATGACAAGGGATGAAAGATGGCATACAAACATGTAATTTCCAGCACTGAAACATGATGCTAGATGATCCTGAAACATGGAAATAAGGCACCCGATGCATGAAATAAGCCCCGAAATTCAAAGCTAGGCACATGTATCCAATTGTAACTATGCAAAGCAAGCATTATTTGGCCATGAAGTATAAAGACAGAGCCAAGGCAGCCCCAAAACATGCACACTTCTAGTTTAGAGCATGGCCAAAAAGTGCTAACATGATGGACTAAAATGGCATGCAAATTCGGCTAGCAAGCATGGTTTACTTGGCATGTATATGAAGCGTATGAGAAATCATCAAACCAGCCAAAAACAGTGAATAAAATATATCAAAATATGCCCAAATAACCACTGAAATGCAACCAATGCATGCAAAAATGATGCGTTCCTTTAGAGGGCCATACAAGGGGTTATTAAGCACATACAACAAGAACACTTAGCATGGCAAAAAAAACTCTGGAAATGGATTATGACAGCCCTAAAACCCATCAAATAGGCCCTGAAATTAGTCTTGGAAACATGCAAATAAAGGCCCCTTTGAAAGGCCTTAAATGGGGTTGCTCTATACATGCATCATAGACATAAAATATGGCAAAATGGGCTCTTGACAGAGCTTAGGCAGACCTTAAAACCCTCAGAATGAGGTCTGAAACATGACTTCAATGCATGAAAAATAGGGTCCATTTGGAAGCCCAACAATGTTAGTAAAGAGAATGAGGGGTGAGAGTGTCACCCCTCTATGATTTTGGAGCTCAAAGACACATCAAGGACACTGAAAATCCGCTGGATTTTAGTGGCTAAAAGGCCAAATCAAGGCCAATGCAAGTGCTCACATGCAGAGCTCAAAACATGAGGAAATAAGACATGAAAGGGGGTAGATGACCCCAAACAGAAAAAGTATCTTAAACAAACATGTTTATAAGCTCAAAAGGAAACTTTTTCTAGTTTATGACAAATCTCGAAAATGCTCACAAGTAAGGCTAAAATATGATGAAAAATAAGCCTACAAAGAGGGATAAAGCATGTAAGGGTGTAGGAGGCCTCAAAAAGAGAAGTGTCCTTAATCAATATTCAAGAGGACCTCAAAATATGATACTTTCTAGTTTATGACAAAGTCCAAAAATACTTACAAGTAAGGCTAATCAATAGAGCAAAAAAAATGCAAGTTTAAGGGAAATAGGCACTTACCCTTGAAGAGCAGCAAAGCTGGAGCTTTTGGACCAAGTTGGTGAACCTTTAACCCTTGCAAATCAGTCCTAAAGTGCTGGAATGGATGATGGAGGTGTGGTGCTAGGGGTTGTAGTGCAAAAAGGCCAAGAAAACTAGGGTTTTGGAGCTTGGAATAGTGACTATGGAGGATGGAGGATATATGCCTTCACCAAAATTGCTCAACCTCAGATATGAAGCCAAGCTTCTCCTTTATAGAGGAGAGGCTTCAAAATATCCCAAAGGGACCCCAAGTATCCTCCATACACGTGTATGGAGAATGCACCAAGTGGCCTCCAACTGGCACAGCTGGATTACACTCAGAGAGAGCAAAAGCAAGAAGCAGGCCGGCTAGTTCAAGTGGCCGGTCGGCCACTCCCCCTGGTCGGCCGACCCGGGGTCAAAAAGGTCAACAACAATTTCTGGCTGGCCACCCGAAAAAGGTGGCCTCCCAGATGAGTGCAACACAGCTGTGTAGTGAAAAACCAGAAAAAGTGACCCAAGAGAGAGAAAAGCTAGCTTTTAAGCAAGGTTCAAAAGGGTCAAGATGAATTTCTGGCCGGCCTACCCATATTGGTGGCCTCCCGGATGAGCACAACACAATGGTGGTATGAAAAGCCAGAAAATGTGGCGAAAAAGTGGGAAAAACCAGCTTTCGGTCAGAAAAATCGGCTTTTGGAGAGAAAAAAAGAGAAAACTGGTTTTTCAGGAGAAAAGGTGGCCTCCCACCATCCTACCACCTTCCTAACAATGAAAATAGGGTCCCTACCAAAAATGGACCAAAACGGATGCAAAACGAAGGTTTGGGGGCCAAAACGCGCGGTTCGGGGCCCCGAAAACAGGCTGTTAGGCACCGGAAGTGGCGTATGACCACGAAGGTGGTCTCCAGGGCCACAGTGTCCCTCTAAGGAAGGAAATAAGATGTGTGCCAAAAATCGGAGCAATCAGAGGTAGTTAAGCGGTCCCGAACCGAGGCACACGACCGACGGCTCCGAAAATCGGAAACCGGCCTCCAAATGGGAAAAATGACCTACGACCACGAAACGTAGCCTACGGCCACTAAGAGATGATCTACGAGACCTCTCCCTCCCTTCGGGAAGAGAAAACAGGACCTGATTCGCAAACCGAGGCAAAGCACAAAAGAGTTTCGAAGTCCGGAGGCAAGGCTCTCAGCCGAGACTCCGCAACTTCAGAACGAGCACAATATGCAACATCACCGAGCGCTCAACTGGTGACGTCTGAGTCTAAAGGTCGGTCAAAAATGGGGTGTCTATAGGCAGCCATGAGGTGCGGACTAATTTTACACTCCTATCAATGTGAATATTAACATGTCAATGTGAATATTCACATTGTCAACGGGCCGGGCCGGGCTCGCCCCGAGCCGCGGGCCAATTTTATACTCCTATTAATGTAAATGTTAACATGTCAATGTGAATATTCACATTGTCAACGGGCCGGACCGGGCCCGCCCCGGGCCGTGGGCGGATTTCGAGCCGCCACGGGACGCGGGTCAATTTTACACTCCTATTAATGTGAATGTTAACATGTCAATGTAAATATTCACATTGTCAACGGGCCGGGCCCGCCCCGGCCCGACTCGAATTTTTTCGAGCACCCATGAGGATCGACATGGGCCAGGCCCCTACACATTGACGATATGAACATTCACATTGACGGTGTGAACATTTACATTAGGGGTATTTTGGTAATTATGTCACCCTTAGGACTTATTGAAACATAAAAAAATAATGTGAACTAAATGGAACATAAGTAGATGAAAATGGTATTTTGGTCTTCTTATCTCAAATAGGACCTAATGGAATAGTCAAAAAGAATATGAGTTGGATGGAATAAAACTCTTAGAAAGTGAATTTATCAAAAAATTTCCCTATTTTCAAAATAAAATAAAATATTTAAAATAAATAAATAAAAAATATTTAAATGAAAATTCTATATTTAAAATAAAAAATAATTTTTTCTTAAACATTTTTTTAATATTTTTAAAAAAGAAATCCAAAAAATTTCAAAACACAACTCAAAATTCGAAAATTCAAAACTCAAAATACAACTAAAAACACTTTTTAAAATTCAAAAACTCATTTCAAAACTTATAACTAAACAAATTTTCTCTTTTTAAAACTCAACTTATAATTTCACACTTAAATCATAACTTCACACTCAAATTATAATTTCAAAACTAAACCAAATGTAACCTAATTTTCTAAGAAGTTAACGAAATTTTACATTTTAATTATTAATTTTTAGGGCAAATTACCAGCACCCCTCGAGGTTTGGCTAAAATACAGATTTTTCCTGAGATTTGAGAAATTACAAATTTCTCCCTGAATGTTATATTTGCATAACAAATCAGTAGACAATTTGTTATAAAAATATAAACCTCATGGGGCAATTTGTTATGAAAATATAAATCTCAGGGGGCGAGATGTAATTTCTAAAACTTCAGGAATATCTGTAATTTAGTTAAATCTCGAGAGATATATGTAATTGACCCTAATTTTTAATGTGGGTGCTCACCCATCTAGGACGGAGTAAGGCCATCTCTAATTAAATTTGATGAAAAATTAGTTAAAACGGTATTTCAATCATTTCATCAAATCAATATCAAATGAAGGGAGAACTATGATTTTCATCAAATTAAGAGAGTTTGTATCATTTTATCAAATTTTACAGGTAACTGTTGGTAGATGATAGACTGAATAACCTACCTATCAATTGAATTTTGGGATGAATTAAAAATTTTATAAACAATTTAATAAAAATTTACTCTAAACAAATGATCAGTTAATTTAATAAAAAATTTTAAATTTATCATTAAAATGCATCATATCAAGTCAAGGTTTTACTCAAACCAAGCTTTGTAGATGGTCAAACTAGTGCCCAAGGAAGTCAATAATACGATCTCGGGGGAAACCAAATCCAGAGCATCGCATGGTGAGGATCGGCTCACACAAAATTCATACATTCGATGGTGCACACACCAAATACATTTCCAATTGGCGGGATGACACATTCATCGTCCTCATTATTCTATACAAAATATTCACAGTACATGATTAACTCTCATTTGGGTTTGTATATCTACTTCTGAATTTTGTTTTTCAATAAATATGATTCATTTTGTATATTGCTGTAGTGGATGTCATGTTTTAGCTGTTATTTGCTAATGTTTTTTTTAAAGATGTCATTGTATTAGTAGTAATTAAGAGCTAGTGGTCTTGATTGGAAAGTATGCTCTCAGTGATTGTATAGTCTGTCTATTGAGATGAACAAGCGGGCATATATGCAGATATAGATGAAACCAGGATTTCATTTGGTGGCAAGAACATGTCTATTAAAAAATTTCAACTAATGATACAACTAATACCCTTTTTCCAACTTCTAGATAATTAGTTTTTTTCTTTTCTTTTCTTTTCTTTTTTTTTCTTTCTTTTTTTTGGTTTTTTGTGCACTTATTTAAGCTATTTTTTCTTAATAAGTGGTAAGCAGAAGCAATACCAAATAATCTGACACAAACTATAAAAAAAAAAAAAATTATAATTAGCTCATATAAGCTACGCCAAATCCACGTGGTCTTAATTTAAGACTTAAAATACTGGAAAAAAAAAATTTATTTGGGAGCCAAGAACATGTCTAGTAAAAAATTTCAGCTAATAACCTTTTTCCAACTTCTAGATAATCAGTTTTTTTTTTTAAGCTTATTTGAGCTATTTTTACTTTTTTTTTTTTTGATCGACAAAGTAAAAATTTCATTAATAACATGAAATTAAAGGTACAGGACGATGGCATGCATCGAGAGAGATTCGGAAAGTACAAATTACCCCTACTACTGCTACTCGCATCCATACAACCAAACCCTTGGCCTCACAATTTTTTTTATACGAAAAACAAAAAAAAGTTAAGAAGGACTTAACTAAAAAATAAAATACAAGAAACCTCACAAAATCTATCCACAAAAACCAAGCCAAATCAAAACCCAATACCAAACACCAAAGCTTTCCCACCCACTTGCTATTTTTCAAACTAAAGCTTTCCACCTGTGCTGCCTCAACTCCCAACGCCTACCTACTACACAACCGCGCCTGACAACACCCAGCACCCACCTGTGCTACACGCCCACACCTGTGCTGCACGCTCCTCTGAGGATATTCACCTGTGCTACACTCCCACACCTGCGCTTTACACCTACCGAGAATATTCACCGGCCGAAAAGCTCCATAGCCAACAACTCCATGGCTGAAAAACTCCCTAACTTGACATCTCCAAACTGCTAAACTCCCAATGCCCTGCCAAAACCCACATGCTGCTATACTCCCAAAGCCCAGCCACGACCTCACCTATGCAAACCTGAGCTATTTCTACTTAATAGGCGGTAAGCAGAAGCAGTACCAAGTAGTCTGGCAAAAAAAAAAAAACTATAAGTAGCTCATATAAGCTATAGCAAATCCATGTGGCCTTAATTTAGGTCATAAAATAGCACCAAAAAAAAATATTTTTGTAACCCATATCAAGTGATTTATGAATCAAAGTGGTACTCGATGACTATTCATGTCATAGAATCCATATATGAAGCTGTACCAAACTTTTGAACAACTTTCCTTTTCAATCAAAGTATCTGTGAGAAAATTAACATGTTTCAAATTTTAGTTTAACAACATTCATAGCTGAAAATGCATATTTGTTATCTTTGTAGAAACTTGAAGTGTAAGCACAAGTCTAACCAACATGTAAAGTAAGTAGATCTTTCATTTTCTTGTTTTGGCCAACCACAAACACCATTTAGAAGTAGTTGGCAATTCAAAAAAAATTGAAGTTTTTGATATCTTACCCTCATAATGTCTTAGTTGCCCTCTCAAATCCTCTTCCTCCTGCTCTGTGAACTCTAGAGGGTAAAATTTGTCTAAAATCCTGGAAATATGTTCAATTTTGAAGGATTTGCTCTTATCTCTAGGATCTAGTGCAAAGTTAAGTGTAAGCAACTCCATTGCATTCTCACTAACATGTTATTTAATTCTTGCAATAAAAATATCTATTCTATATTGATGCTCTACTGTGATTTCATCTTATTGATGGCAAGCCTAACCTTTTGTTGCAACATAATAAGTAACTCATAATTAAACTGTTTTCATTCCCAAGCTTCTAAGTTTGTATTGTGTTTCCTTTGTCTTTTGACTAGTCTTATGGATTTCAACCTATAGTTTCAGACACATGCCTAGCAAGAGGAACCAAACGTAAATTGAAGCAGTGCACACTTCTTCTGTTAAACTTCTGCTTACAATCAAAAGTTAACACTCACTCTAGTGATTCAGATCATGTAGGGGCTAATGTTGTTCAGAAGTGTCCTGATTACATATTATGTGATACCATTCACAAATTGGATGGCTTTGTTGATGGTGATGAAAAAGCCAGTATACAGTGCAAATCACTCTTAAATTCAGAGTCTATTTTGTGCAGTGATGGTTCAGTCGAAAACCTGATCAATGGTGACGTTATCAACCACAGGGTTGGTTTGCCATCATTGCTTCCCAAGAATGAGATGACCAAATATGAAATGGCTGAAACTATGGATGACATATCTGGGAGGGTCCTCGAAACTTTCATTGTTGGCCGTAAATTCAGTGGTGATGTAGAGTTAAATCATGGGAAAAGTATCACACTTTTGAGGGATCTTGATAATATTAAGGATTGCAATGCTATCAAGGTTCCATCCCTTTGGCTTTGCCATCCACTTGGCTAAGTGGGTGTTTGAGGTTTTTTTGTAAATTTTTTTAGTTGTAGGATGTTATTAGAAAAAAAAAAAATTGTGTTTGGGCAGATAGTTGGGTTTTTTTGTGGTTGGATGTGATGTTTATGAGAGAAAAAGTGAAATAATTATGAGATTTGATGTGATATTTTGTTTGAATTTGTTTTTTTTTTTTGATTTGTAACCAATTTGTCGTTTAGTGAAAAAAAACAAAAAAAAAAAAAACCCAAAAAAATTGTTTCCAAACACTGCCTAAGTTTTGTAGATTTATTCACCTTAAAAACATTGCATGGTCCTTTTGAGTCAGGTTCTTCCTGCAAATTCTGGATGCTTTATGCTGTGGTTGGTTGGGGGATTTGGGGAGAGATTTGGAAAGGGAAAAGGAAAAGGTGTGTGAAACTATGTGAAATGTAGGTATATTTTTTTCACATTTCACCTGCCTTTTCCATTTCCCTTTCCAAATCCCTCCTCAAATCCCTCAACCAAACACAGCATTAAAGTACTTGGTTTTCTCCCTCGACAGTTGGCTCAATATCTGTCTCCTTTAATGGATAAAAACTGCTTGAGTTTTGAGGTATTCTAACTTTTTCAATGGAATTAATATTAGTTATTGATTTGCTACCTATTTTTTTATTTAGATTATGCTTTCATGGCTCTCCCACCTGGTTATCTTGGAAGATTATGTTATCATTTTGAGCCGTATCCCTATTGTTCTTTTAACATTGTTGGTTGCTGCAAGATGTAGTATATGAAGTTCTAATAATTCTTTTTAGAGTCAATATAGTTACATGGGCTGTAATGTTGTGCAAAAAAAAAAATGGAAAGCCCATTGTCTATTAGACATGCCTGAGCGCATACTATGATACATGGCATCAGGAAATTATAGTCCGTGAACTGGAAAACTTAAATCGAAAAATTAGATCCTATATCATTTAGTAGAGAAATAAAATGACTTTGTATAACTAGATTAGTGAATACATTGAAAAATAAAAGGTATCTATGATTGTTCATGTAAAAGCAATCCATAGCTACACAGCAAGAATTGCATCCATGTGTTTCTGATAAATAAGGTAGCGGGAGAGTGAAGATGCTAAGGAAAAGACAAGCTCCTTAAGTGGTTATGAGTGGTTTCAATCAAAGGCCTCGTCTGGGAACATGCTAATTTAGTAATTTTTTGGTTATTTGGCTAAAATATGAGCTAAAAGAAATTAGTATGTTTGGGATGACTTATTAGCTTTTTACGAAAAGATGTGCAAAAAGTAGAGAGAAAATAGAATTTTTGACTTTTTAGTATGAGTTGCTAGTTTTTTGACTTTTTTAGTAACTTTTTGACTTTTTGGCTAAATCGGCGTATTGCCAAACGAGGCCAAAGAATACACATGATTTCAAGCAAATCAGAAAGAAAATAGAATGTTTTTACGTGGTCATCTTCTGGATAAAATAAATCTGACTCACAACTAGTATTTCAAGATTCTTAGTTATTCCCTCTTTCTGCTCACTTTTCTCTCGTCCTGTGTGTGTGTGTGTGTTTTCATTTGAATGTCTTTTGCCTCACATGAACTTTTACTTAATTTGGTTGTTTCCAGACATCTTTTCCACAATACCAAGGCCAATGAATGCATTAGGGTTCTATCCCACTTGAAGCTACACTAGTTATAGTTTTTTCCTGAACAACTGAGTGTAACGAATACTTTTATATATATGTGTGACTTTAACTGTATGGTCAACATCACTTCTGAAGGAAACTATGATATGCTAAAATTTGTGTGTACCTATTTTATGGTTGCATTATTTTTCCACAGGTCTGTAGCTTTTCTGTAAAACTCAGTTTTCTCATTTGTATTGATTAAATACTCATAAGTTATTCTTATTCTCAAATTTATTTATTTTTCTCATTTGTAAATTACTGATGGCTAGCTTTATGGAACATCAAAAATTTTATGCAAACAGGTTGTTTGGACAAGGTTTTCTTTTTTCTCTTATTCTTCTTTGTTTTTGTTTTTTGAGATGTCTGAAGTTGTATTTATTCATTGAAATCCATAAATTTGAGGTCTAATCATAGGGATTTCTTAAGGTTTCTGAATACAGGAACCTTTGTTGTTTTTTTATTTTTATTTTTATTTTTTCAAAAATAGTTAGTGAGTGCACATTTCTGCAACCTGCACATGTTCCAAAATTGGCATATCTTATGGTGACCCAAGATTCAAGAGCCAGGACTCCTTAGACTTCGGGCCAAGATGGATGAGGGCAAAGGTGCCAAGTCTATGTACTTTGTCTCGTATTGCTTAGTGAAGTGTGTGAAATGTTGAGCTCTGGACTTTCATTGCGCAATGTGTTTTAAAGCTATACTACCCTAGCTCGAAGGAGACAATATTATATGATGTTGGGCCAAGGCAGTAAAAATGGTTTTAGAGCTAGCACCAACCAAAAATGTGGGACAGGTCCTACACGAGGACGTGTGGCCCTAAGGGGGGTGGGTAGCGGTGATCCAAGATCTAAGAGCCAAGAGTCATGAGGCTTGGGGCCAAGATGGATGAGTTGAGGCGAAGGTACCAAGTCCATGTACTTTGTTGCACATTGCTAGGTGAAGTGTGAAATTTCATTGTGAGTGATAGTTTTTTACCATTATTGTACAATAATGTGTTAAACAGCCTTGTGGGCCTAGCTTAAAGCGGACAACGTGCAATGTGGGGCCTGGGCATTACATACCTACACCTTGTTAAGTTCTAATAATTAAGTTCAGGTGAAAATCTATTTTCTAATTGTAAATCCAGTTCAAAATGTCATATATAGTATTCATTATGATGAAAAACCAAGAACCAGACATTATTAGATTTTTGTTATTTTTTTGGATCACTAGATTTTTTGTTCATGATATTTACCTTGTGTTTGCCTTGCAGGGCTGCATAACTTCCGTTCCAAAACATTCTCTTGATGTTGTCCCAATTCAAATCATATGTCAAAATGAGATATTTTTTGGTGAAAAGGAATATGACGGTGTTCAGGTTGTTAAATCTTTGTGGAAAAATGCTTTCCATGTAGCTGATGAAGAATTTCCACAAGAAATGAAAAATGTCTCTCTTCATTTTATCTCAAGTACAGAGTTCTCTATTTATACAGAATATTGAATCAGTTATGTAACTATCCTATATCTAACTATATAACTACTAACAGTTACAAATATAACTACTAACAGTTATAACAAACATGATTAACAATGTGATACAAACTGAACTGACTAAACTCTTTAAACCTATTCTAATTACAATGTAATCAATCAGCATCAGCTTCTTCTGTGGCTATAGCTGGTATTTCATCAGGCCCCCTCAAGCGAAGAGGAGAGGGACGAACCATGAGCTTGGACTGAAGAAAAGCAAAGTGAGCAGAGGACAGCGGCTTAGTGAAAATATCAGCAAGTTGGTCAGACGAACCAACAAATTTGACAACCAGTTTCTGGGAAACCACCTGTTCACGCACATAATGATAATCCACAGCAATATGTTTTGTGCGGGCATGGAAAACAGGATTGGAGGCCAAGCTGATTGCGGAGAGATTATCGCACCAAAGCGTAGGCACAGCAGAAGGGAGATGTAACTCAGTAAGAAGCATCTGAAGCCAAGTCAGTTTAGAAGCAGCCTGTGCAAGTGCACGATATTCGGCTTCAGTGGAGGAACGAGAAACAGTGCTCTGTTTCTTGGCAACCCATGAGACCAAATTAGAACCAAGAAAAACACAATACCCAGTGGTGGATTTGCGATCATGCAAGGCATGAAGATCCAATGAACCAGTAGTAAAGACAAGGCCATAATGCAGAGTACCACGAAGAAAACGAAGAAGCCTCTTGACAAGATTAAAGTGAGCCACAGTGGGAGCATGCATAAATTGACACGCATGATTAACAACAAAGGCAATCTGTTTTGATTTTTTTTTTTCTTCTTGTCTCTTTGTTGGTTTCTCACCAACTAGAGCTTGGAGCTTCATTTAGCTCCAAGCTCCTCTTTATTGATGTTTTATATCTTTTTGCATATTTTCATCAATAAAGATCTTCTTTGCCGATCAAAAAAAAAAAAAAAACAAAGGCAATGTCAGGTCTGGTGATAGTAAGATATCGTAAACCACCCATCAAGCTACGATATAAAGCAGGCTGAGCAAAGGGAGTGGAAGTTCAAAGGCATATTTGTGTTGAGACAAAAACAGACCATCTGAAGTAGGTAACACAGAGATACCAAGAAAATAAGAGATAGAACCCAGTTCCTTCATGGAAAACTGAGAATGCATATGAGTAATAAGTTGAGCAATTTGAGCAGAGTCACTCCCAGTAATAAGAATGTCATCCACATACACCAACAGGAGAATGATGGAAGAAGAAGAGTGATGAATGAATAAAGATGAATCACAACAACTGTTAACAAAACCAGAAATGAGTAAAAATGAGGAAAAAGTGGAGTACCAGGCACAGGGAGCCTGCTTAAGACCATAGAGAGCTTTTTGCAATTTACACACATGGGAAGGATAAGTCAAATCAACAAAACCAGGTGGTTGGTCCATAAACACCTCTTCTTCAAGAATGCCATGAAGAAAGGCATTGGAGATGTCCAATTGCTTATTGGACCAGTTGAAGTGAAGAGCAGCACTAAGAAATACACGAATAGTAGGTTGTTTAGCCACAGGGCTAAAAGTTTCATGATAATCAATACCTTCCTCCTGAAGATATCCCTTAGCAACCAAACGAGCTTTATGATGAGCAACAGAGCCATCAAAGTTTTTCTTGAGACGAAAAACCCATTTGCAGCCAATAACATGTTTGTGACTAGGAGGAGGAACCAAAACCCAAATATTTTGGCGTTGAAGAGCTGTAAATTCTTCAAACATAGCAGCAGCCCAAGCAGGGATAGTAAGAGCCGTAGACCAAGTGAAAGGTTCAATGAGAGAAGAATCAGGAGCAGAAGAAACAGTCAAATGAATAGGAAACTTATGCTTAGACCGAGTGACCATGGGATGAGTGTTAAGAGAAGAAGCTAAAGGAGCATAAGGACTGAAATCAATGTGGACAAAATCAATAGGAAGGGAGGAGTTTGAAAGATCAGCAGTTGAAATGAGAGGAGCAGCAGTAGGCATAGCAGTGCTAGAAGAATCCAGAGGAGCAGCACCACCTGGAGAGACAACAGCACCAGCTGAAGAGACAGGAGTAGCAGCAGCTACAGATACAGCAGGAACAGAACCAGAAATAACAGGAGCAGGAGGAGGAATAAACACAGGAGCAGCTGCAGGTGGACGAAAAACAGTAGACGTAGAACTAGGAAGAGAAGGGGAAGACAGAGTAGATGAGCTGGGATGAGGTGGCCAAAAGAAATCATGAAGTTGAGACAAAGAAGGAACAGTAGAAGGAAGTAGAGGAGAATGAGAGACAAAAGGAAAGACAGTCTCATCAAAAATAACATGTCTAGAAAGAAAAACTTTTCCGGAGATAGGATCAAAACACCGATAACCCTTAATAAAAGGATGATACCCAATGAACACACAAGGCACAGACCTAGGTTGGAGTTTATGAGAAGTGTAAGGTTTTAGCCAAGGAAAACAGCGACAACCAAAACTCTTGAGAAAACTAAAATCCGGAGATTGATGAAACAACATCTCAAAATGAGTCTTGTTATGCAATTTGGAACTAGGCAAACGATTGATAAGAAATACAGAAGTAGCTAAAGCATCAAACCAAAAAGAAAATGGTAGGGCTGATTAATGAAGAAGAGCAATAGTAGTAGTAATTAAATGTCTATGTTTGCGCTCAGCTACTCCATTTTGAGGAGTATGAGGACATGAGAGTTGATGAATAACACCATTGTTTCTAAGAAATTGCTCAAATTGTGTTCCAGTAAACTCACCACCACCATCAGTACGAAACACTTTAAGTTTAGTGTCAAATTGAGTCTCAACAAACACCTTAAACTCTTGAAATTTGGAAAACACTTCACTCTTATTACACATAGGATAGACCCAAGTAAACTTGTTAAACTCATCAACAAACAGAACATAGTATTTGAAACTGGAATTAGAACAAGAAAATGGGCCCCATACATCACTATGAATAAGAAAGAGAGGCTTATTAACAGAGGAATTTGACAAAGTAAAAGGGAGTCTATGACTCTTTGCTACAGCACAATGTGTGCATACAGTTTTATTACAATGAGAGGAAACATGTAGCTGATAATGCTGAAGCAACACTTGAAGCTTTTGAGAAGAAGGATGACCTAGCCTTGTGTGCCAAACTGTTGTTGCAGCAGAGGTAGTGGCAAGACAAGCAGCTAGAGATGCAACTGGTTTGTGTTTGAGAGAAGGAATGGTAGATGGAATTTGATAAAGACCATGACTATGGACCCCTTTGTAAAGAGGGATCTGAGTAGTCTTGTCCTGAATCACAAAAGACTTGTCATCAAAAGTAATAGTGCAATTATTATCAGATGTGAGCTGATGAACAGAGAGAAGATTGGAGGACAGAGAAGGGACATGAACAATATTATTAAGTTTGAAAGGATGAGAAGGAGTAGGAAGAATACCTTGACCTGTATGTTGTATGGGAATAGAGATTCCATTACCCACAGTGACTTGATCAGAACCATAATATGGTTGATAATGATGCAGGTTATCAAGATCTGGAGTAACATGAGTTGTAGCGGCAAAATCAACATACCAATTGACAGGTGATGAGGATGAAGGTGTACTAGCAACAAAAGCAGTTTTAGGAGAAGAACTGGAAGAAGGAGCTGTCGTATAAGAAGCATCCATCCTAAACCAGCAGTCAATGGCTATGTGATTAGGCTTGCCACAGATTTGACAGATCAAAGAATTTGAAGAGGAATTTTGTTGTGAAAACTAGTACTGAGATGAAGAGACAGATCTTCCTCCTCCATTTTTACGATTGAAAGAACCTCCTTTGTTGTGAAAATATCGTCCACCCCTATTAGAAGATCCTCCTCTGTAACCAGGAGATTTATGTCCTCGAAAACCAGATTGAAATTTAGATCCTTGATCTTTGGTTGCAAAATATGCAACAGTGAGATCTGAAAGAGATGAAGACAGGTGTGATTCAGATTCAACATGCAAAGCTTCTGAACACAAAAGAGATGACAAATCTGACATAGTGATTGGTTCAGGTCGTGCTCGAATTACTGTCTTCAAAGAGTTATACTCTGCTGGAAGACCATTCAGAACAATGAGAATCAAATCCTCTTCCTCAACCAGAGAAGAAACAAGAGCTAATTGATCTGATATTGTTTTGATCTGGAGCAGATAATCCTCCATTGATAAAGACTTCTTGGAAATAGCATTGAGTTTGTTCTTGAGTTGATGAACATGTGATCTGGATAAGGAGGTGAACCTTTTGGTGAGAAGAGTCCAGACTTCACAACTTGTAGAACATTGGAGAACAGATGTAAAAACAGCAGGAGTGAGAGTTGCACTGATGCAACTTAACAGATGAGAATCGATTTGTTTCCATGCAAGAAACTCTGAATTGGTACTCTCTTTACCAGTAGAATCATGAATTAGTGCAGGAGGACATAGAGAAGAACCATCAACATAGCCAATAAGATTTGTGGCTCGAAGTATGTTCTGAAACTGACTTTTCCAGATCAAAAAATTTGTAGAATTCAATTTGACTGTAACAAATGAATTCAAATTGTTAATCAGAAGAACAAGATTTGCTGGCAGAGATAAAGCTGCAGACTCCATTGAAGGATCTTGAAGAAGCTTGACTCGTTGGAGTTAACAAGCTCTGATACCATGAAGAATTTACACAAGAAATGAAAAATATCTCTCTTCATTTTATCTCAAGTACAGAGTTCTCTATTTATACAAAATATTGAATCAGTTATGTAACTATCCTATATCTAACTATATAACTACTAACAGTTATAACAAACATGATTAACAATGTGATACAAACTGAACTGACTAAACTCTCTGAACCTATTCTAATTACAATGTAATCAATCAGCATCAGCTTCTTTTGTGGCTATAGCTGGTATTTCATCAGCTGAATCTGCAAAGTCTCATCCACCGAGCATGGCAAAATATCAGCAGAACTTTTCTTTGTTGATACAAGACGTTTTAAGGAGCTATCCTCATCTTTTCAGCTATGATGAAAAGATTTTCTTGGGTACTGGTTTCTTTAGTTGATGTCATTATTTATATTCTTTCTGACAAATTATCAACTTACAATGATGTTAATATGTTTTCTGTTGACAGAAACTTTAACTTCACTTTCAGATGATAGCCAGAGACTCTTTGTTCGGCTGTATACAAGAAAAGATTTTATATTACTGTAGATTTTCCCTGTTCTATTGTTTGGTTGTCTAGTTAAATATATGATGTTCGTTAGTTATCCATTCTCACTTCTTAGCAATTTTATAGAAAGATAAATAGCTGGAGCCGTTTTGCTTCTATTGTGACTCACTCATGCAATGAAGCTTGTGTATTGTCATGGTTTTCCATTTATATCACTCTGATAGCATACAGGATTGTTAACAAAATCTGAGAAAATTTGGAATATTCATTTATGGTTGGATGCTCACGATTTATAGATGTAACAAACTAATTCTAAGTTTATGCAGATTAAAGAAGTATTGAAAACTTAGAAGCATTTATGTTTATAATACCAAGACATTTTTAATTTATAGGAGCAACTATGTGATATTTCACCTAATATACGTATATATCAGAAGTAACAAAGTAATTTGAAGTTTCACCCATATCTAAGATAGCAATTAGCTGTCCGATATCATAAAGTTATTCAAGTTCAACTTAACTATGTTTTGAAATGTGTTACCATTACAATTAGTGTTATGTGGACTTTTTTATTTCCCCCAGAGCACCCATGTGACGTGTCCACCGAATGTAATGAGGGTAAGGTTGTGGGATATGTGTTTGACACATGTACCCAATTTAGACACTTAGATACTCTAATTTATATGATGTTTGAAGAAGAAAAATTCACATTTGCTAGTAAAGAAATATTTCTTGCCTCATACGACTGATGAGAGAAATTTCATATCTTTCTTATATTCTATTTAATGTCAAGTACATTTCTAAATAATTTACATTATCTTATCTAAGAATATTCTACACTATGCAAAATAAGAAGTGTTCAGGATATGTATCCATACCAACACCCAACTTTTGGATACGTATCGCAATATCCTAAGCTTTATGTTTAGTAAGGTTCGATGCTTGGTTGTATTTGCTTCGTACTAAAAGTTTTGTAAGACATTAGAACTCAATTTGACACTAAGGTCTCTTTTGGAAACCCTCCCTTTTAGCTAAAAAGTCAAAAAGTTACTAAATTAGCCAAAAAGCCAATAACTCATACCAAAAAGTCAAAAATTTCTCTTTTCTCTCTACTTTTTGCACATCTTTTCGTAAAAAGTCAAAAAGTTATTCCAAACATACTAGTTTTTTTTAGCTCATATTTTAGCCAAATAGCCAAAAAGTTACTAAATTAGTCTATTCCTAAACAAAGCCTAAGATTAAGATCCTTCATAGTGATAGTGGGACAGAATACATGGATGGCGCCTTTTGCCCCTATCTTGATGGTTCATACTATGGCTGTAGATGAACTGAGTCAAACTGATTTCTAAAGGATTCCAAGCTTGGCTTGGTTCATTTGGATGGTGTATTTGAACACCTTGTTCTTGTGTAAAATCTATTTTGGTTGCACCTAGCTTGCTTTAGTTTATTAGAACTTGGGCTACAAATTGATGCTGAAGTCAATCACAATCTATGAAGCACCGACACGAACCTAGGGCTTGTGTATGAGTGTTGGACACGTGTCGGACACATACACGCTTTCTAGACATATGTGGGGTGGATCGAAGAAGCCCTAACTGTTGGAGAGGAGACAGAGAAAGAGAGAAAGAGATCGAGAGAAGAGAGGAGACAGAGAAAGAGAGAGAGATTGAGTGAGAGAAAGAAGCCCTGACCTATTTAGATCAATCGAAGAAGCCTGAGGTATTCTTCTTCGTCTTCTCTCTTCTTCTTCTCCTCTTCGTTTTCTCTGTCTCCTTCATCTTCTCTGTTCTTCTGCGTCTCCACCCTTTTCTGTTTCACTCTCCTTTTTCGTCTTCGTCTTCATCTTCTCTGATTCTCTCTCTGCCTTTTTTGATTTCACTCTCTCCTCTTTTGTTTATCTTTTTATATTTTTTTTGTTCTATCTTTTTCTTGATTCACCCGTTTCTCTCTCTCTCTCTCTCTCTCTTGCTTGCTCTCTCATGTTTCTCTCTTATTTATTTTCCTAATTTTTTCCCTCCTTTTTTTTTAATCCTTATTTTTGTTAAACCTAAAATTCATAGAAGAAATTATTTTTGTTTAAAAAAACTCATTTTTTATTAAATTTTTTTAAAGAAATGTGTTTATTAATTTTATTATTATTATAATTGTATAATAATTAATGATTTTCTTTTTTATTTTAGACACATAATAAATAAATAAAATTATATCTATTAAATGTGTCCCCAGTGTGTCGTATCCCCCATTTTTTGAAAAATTACGTGTCCACATTCAATTGCTGAAGTACTTTATCAGGGGAAACCTTTTTAAAGGAAGAGACTTTTCATTCAACTCCATTTGTTTCCATTGAAATATATATATTTTTTCGGAGGCATCATCCAGACCTAAAATTTGTTACATCACATAATGTTTCACCACTTAGCTGAAGGCCAAGGCCAAGAGGCAATTTAGCAAGCACTACAAAATGACTCTACATAGAGTGAAGACCAACATGGTCCTGATTTCAATCACAATCAATGGAACTAATCAAAGATGAAAAAAATGATAGGAGAGATTTGTTAGAATATATGTTAGAATTATTTTGATTGTTGTATCCGTATTTAGATTATTGTGATTCCCTTAATTAGTGCCTTAGTTCCTATAGTTTTTTGTTTGATTAATATAAAAGGGAGTGAGATCACTTAATCATCCCTCAAGTTTGTCTTTCATCAAACAAACATGGTATCAGAGCCTTAGGGTTCGTTTCTTACGTCTTATCACCAGACGTCAACACCCATCATCACCAAACACCAACCAACTCCACCAAGGTGAGTTTCAGGCCTCTATCATGCCTAGTTAGGGGTTACGAACCAGCCTCGGTCCTCTTCGTGTCTCACCCAGTTCTTGATCCTCATTGTTACTGACCCATACTCTTTTAGTCTTCGTCGTGATACACTTATCCACCTCTGGAGTGACTAGCGACCTCAACTGGCCCATCTAGAGTGACCTGCGACACCACCCAACTCCTTGGGTCTACCTTTCAACTTCACTTAGTCCCACAAGCTTCTTTGATTAGGCCTATGGTGTGAGTAAACCATCTACTCTTTTTTCTATTAGAGGAATCCTTTTTCTGTTTGCTGAGTTTCTTCCAAGCATTGTTTTCATTGAAGGTTTCTCTTCTCTATTTGTTCCTTATTTTTCTGGGTCAATTTATTCTCAGCTTTGACTGATTCTGCCCATGGTCTGTGATTGATATTGCATGGTCCAGTTGATTTCAGTTCATTCTATCTTTTTGTCATTGTGATTAGTGCAGAATTTTTTGGTTGTGATAATAGAATATAAATGGCTGACCTGTCTAGTGAATCTACCACTACTTCTCACCTACCTAAAAGGAAGAGTCCCATTATGACTACTACATCTGAAAACCAAAATCCTAACCTCAAAATCACTACCTCTTTATTTAATGGTCAGAATTACCTTACGTGGTCACAGTCTTTGACACTTTTCTTAAAGAGTAGGGGGAAGATGGGTTATATTGATGGGCGAGTCCAAGCACCAGGAATCATTGATCGTGGTTATAACCAATGGGAGATTACCAACTCCTTGATTATGGGATGGCTCATACATTCCATGATCCCATATATTAGTGAGGGCTACTTGTCCATGGAGACTGCCTAGAATATTTGGCATGTTGTGTCCACTACCTAGACTAGCTTGATCTAGAGGACGTGGATCTAATTCCTGTGCCCATCAGTCTAGTGCAGTTGACTCACGTGACTTTGCTCCGGGTGTCTAGTCGGGTGCTCTGGGTGTTTAGACATCTGATGCTATGTCTAACATGTCTACTTCTGAACTTGAGGATGTTGTGCATCACTTGCTAGATCGACGGTCCTCCACTACTCCTACAAGTGCATCTTCCTCTTCGTTTGCCCACACAGGTAACGTAGTCTCTTCTCCTAGTGTTTTTTTGTCCCATAAGTCTTTACCATGGATTATTGATTCTGGTGCCTCAGATCATATGTTTAGGTCATCTGATATTTTCTCGGACTATAAGTCCGCTTCTGGTCAAGACAAAGTTAGGATTACAGATTATACTATTTCTTTTATTTCTAGGAAAGATTTAATCTGTGCCACTCCTTCTATACCTTTGTCTTGTATTTTACATGTTCCAAACTTCTATTAATCTTTTATCATTGAGTTGTCTTACTCGGGATTTGAACTGTAGTGTGACTGTTTTTCCTGATCATTGTGTGTTTTAGGACCTTATCATAAGAAGGACGATTGGCAGTGGTAGAATAGAACATGGTCTCTATATCCTGGATCAAACAGACAAGATGGCTCATCATTCCGTTCTGGTTCCAATCATCACGAAAGACTTATGGCTGTGGCATCGACATTTTGGACATTTGTCTTTTTTATTAAGTAGGCATTTATTTCCCTCTGTTTTTACTAAAAATAATGTTTCTGAGTTTCATTGTGAGTCATGTCGACTTGGCAAACAACACAAAGCTTCTTTTGTGCCGAGTCTTAATAAAAGTTTAGTACCTTTTTACTTACTATAGTTTGATGTTTGGGATCTCGTGTTGTATCTTTGAAAGGTCATAGATGGTTTGTTACTTTTATAGATGACTTTTTTCGTACTACTTAGGTGTATCTCATGAAAGAAAAGAGTGAAATTTTTTTTTGTGTTCCAAAATTTTCATAAAATGATTGGTACTCAATTTGGTGTAGTTGTAAAAATCTTACGTGTAGACGTCCCCGAACGCCCCGGGAGGAACGAGCTCCCGTTCTTTTCATTTGGGGTCACTACAGCTCAGGACTCTCAAATTTGTCACAGTTCTAAATCTGAACCAAAGAGTCCAAATCCGGCAAATCGTTTTGAGAAACAGATTTTTGAAAAGAAGTGCCAAACATGGACTGCTTTGCCAGATACAGAGTCGCCACCTAAATGTTTTTTAAGTGGGAAATTTAGGAAACCCTGACTCGGTGCCAAAGGCCACGTGTCCGTCATCACCAAAGTTGCCTCGGCTTGGGAACTTGGGTACGATTGGGGAAGGTCACTTCATGAGCACCCCCGCTCGCCCGATCAAAGATCGGCCTCTACAAACCATGATATCAATTTTTGAAAACTTTGTGTGTCCTTATTCCGGTTATTAGCCTAGGTTACTATGTGATGCACACAGCATATAAGTATAGACTGGGTCGCCCGAATTGGAACAAAACATTTCATGCTTGTTTATTTGAAAAATGGTTTGCTACTCGCAAGTAGGCTTAAAATGCAGATTTTGCCACCCGCAGGTGGGCTTAGAAAAGATGGTTTTGCCACTATCTAGTGGGCTTAAAACAAACAGTTGATGATTTATTCCAATCCGAGTAGCCCAACCTTCACCTACAGGCATTCGGGCAGTTATATCACATAAGCAAATAGCCTCATGGTAAGCATGCTATTCATGGCAGTCACTCACACGCATGCAAGGATGCTAAAGCATAAAAACTCATCAAGTACTCCGAGCCAAAACAGAAAACTGCATTAGAAATCATGCATGATCCTAAGTACACAGAAATGCCTAATGCAGCACATGCAAAAATGCAAACTATAGCAGGCTCGGCTATTCTAAACATGGCATATAGAATGCTACAACTAACATGTATTCAACTTGGAATTGAAAATACAATGTAGTTAGTATGATGCGCCGAGCCCGGTGCATGCAAAACAGATGAATGATGCAAACATGCTATCATACTGTATGCTAATTGAAATATGCCCTAATCTAACCATCATAAGCGGGTAAATAAAAGGGAAGAAAGACGTGGGGTTGGAAGACATACATCACACTCACGCACACTTATTACAATTATGCCCTCGCACAGAGGGTCCGAATAAATAGTACAGTCCCGAATAAAAGAATATTACAGTCCAAATAATGTACAAATTCCTAATTTATTAACAAATTAACTAAGAAAATAAATGAACTGGCGTGCAAGCCAGGGACTGCCTTGACTCCGCTCCGGATGATGAATGATGCATGCCCGGGTTGCCTTTGCGCGGAAATCGATGACGATGCCCCAATTAGCCTCTGTTACACCTTTTCTTGAAATGCGTGCCAAGCTCCGAAAAGTTGCTGATTCTTCATTTTGCTGCAACAGAGAGCAGGAAAGGGGCATGGCAATGTATTTTCACAGATATATGCATGCCTCGATCCTCATGCCACCAATCACGCATATCGATGCATGATGGCCGAGGGGTCGAATTATGCAATTCAATGTAGAATTAATGTACATATAAACACAACAAGAACCTAACTCCATCATGAATAATCCGGAGTGTCGGTGACTGGGGATTGAGACACGTTCCGTCACTCGGAGTACGAAACGCACCTCGTTTCCCGTGCCCGAGCTAACTCCTATCCCGAACACGATGCAATATGCATGACATGCATGAAATGCAACTAAGATACAATCCTAACATACACAATGTTATGGAATGGCATACAAGCTGCACGAGGTAGTACACAACCAAGCATACACAATGCTATGGATGAAATGGCATACGCAATGCAATAATGGGCTTACACCAACATGAGAGAGCCTCAGCCACACTCACATAGGAGGCCATTAGATGAAAACAAGACAACTCGAAATGCGTGCACGCGTGCACGCAAACCGAGGACCGACCCTCAGGCACTGAAATGCCACTCTAATGAGACATGGCAAAGACATGGAATATGATATATGATAATGCAAAAACCAGAGGTAAAATGAGATGCAAAACAGCCCCGAAACCCGGTAAAATGAAACCCGATGCATGGAACGAGCCCCGAAACATGGATTTTGGCGCATGAAATGGCCTGTAGCTATGCAATGCATGCACAATTTGAACATGAGATGAAAATACAAAAGCAAGGAAGCCCCTAGATAAGCATTTTTACAGTTCAAAGCATGGCCAAACAGCAAACACAAATAGGGCAAAAATAGCATGCAAAAATGGCCCTAAATGTGAGATAATGAAACAACTCACAACTTCTGACCTCAAAAAGATTAAGGCCCTTCAAAAAAGTTGAAGAGTGACCCAAAATATGATCTTTTACAGTTTATGGCAAACCACAAAAACCAGCACAGGTATGACTAAACTCTCATGCAAGAAATGGGCCAAAAGGTGGCCAAAGAAGCAAGTAGTGGTTGCTGGCCTTAAACACAAAGGGGCCCTTCAACAATGTTGAAGAGGGGACAAAAATAAAGCATTTTACAGTTGATGGCCGGACCCAAAACAATATGCAAACATGTCCAAAATGCTATGCAAAAATGAGGCCCAAAAGAGAGATATAACATGAAGTGTATAAAATATGCCTCAAAATATGAAAGGCCCTTAATGAAACATGAACAATGGGCCAAAATAAGACTATTTTCAGTTCTGTTAAAAGACCAAAAACAGAAGCACAATGGGCTGCCAAAGTATGTAAAAATGGGGCCCAAAAGAGAGATATAACATGAAGTGTATAAAAGAAGCTTCAAACCATGAAAGGCCCTTAATGAAACATGAAGAATGGGCCAAAATAAGACTATTTTCAGTTCTGTAAAAAGACCAAAAACAGAAGCATAATGGGCTGCCAAAGCATGCAAAAATGGAGCCCAAAAGAGAGATATAACATGAAGTGTATAAAAGAAGTTTCAAACCATAAAAGGACCTTAATGAAACATGAATAATGGGCCAAAATAAGACTATTTTCAGTTCTATAAAAAGACCAAAAACAGAAGCACAATGGGCTGCCAAAGCATGCAAAAATGGGGACCAAAGAGGGGTATAATCACAAGTGGCACATGGAGGTCCCAAACAGTGATAAGCCCTTCTTCAATGTTGAAGAGGGACTCAAAATAAGCCTATCTACAGTTTACATCATGCTCCAAAACAGATCACATACAGGCTAAAAATACTATGCAAGATAACGGTATTTAAGAGGAATAATGAAGCAAGTGCAATATGGAGGGCTCAAACAGTGTTGAGCCCTTAATAAAATTAGAAAATGAGCTCAAAAAAATGACCTTTTCAGTTTTGGTCGGAGCTCAAAACAGTAAGAAAAGAGGCTAGAAAAAAGTTGCAAAATTGAGCTCAAAAGAGGGAAAGTGATGCTTACCCTTGAAGACAAGTCTTTGGTTGCTTCTTGGCTTGAGAAGTGATGTCTCTTAGCTGCTAGAAAGCTCTCCAAGCTGCTGGAAATTGAGTAATGGTGGTGGTGCTTGGTGGTGATGAAGAAATGAGGTGTAGGACTTAGGAATTTTTTGAGGAAATGAGAAAGATGGAGGGAGCTATCATGCAAGAGCTCTTAAGGGAAATTTTTGTAACCCCTGTCCCAGACCTGGCCAACCAAGTATATACACCAAAAAGGGGGGGAAAGGAGGGAAAGAAATGGGGGGAAAAACAAGCCAAGTTTCCCCCCAAAAGTTGTCCCCCCGGATATAGGTTTTTTGGGGGAAAAAAGTGTACAGCTGTAATGTACATGTTGCAAGGATCATGGCCGGCCACTTATTGGAGCTTCAGGTGGTCGGCCGGCTACCTCCCATGGCTGGCCGGCCAAGGGTCAAAAGGGCCAAGTTGAATTAATGGTCGGCCACCACATAATGCTGTCCTCCCAGGTTCCCTCAACACAACCCTGTGGTTCAAAATTGTCAACTGTATAACAGGAGAGAGAATAGGCCAATTTTAGGAAGGGTTCAAAAGGGTCAAGTGGAATTAGTGGCCGACCACTAACTTTTAGGGTCCTCCCATGTGTGTACATCACAAATATGTGGTTAAAAGTTCAAGAAAATGGCCTAAGGGTGTTCAACATTAGCTCGGAAGCGAGAAAAACGGGCGTCGAAGGGCGCCGGAGGATATATAACTGGTTGCTAAAACAATTGCTGGCCTCCCACCCTTCTACGGCCTTCCTGGTGATGAAACAGAGGTACCTGCCAAAAATGAACGAAAACCGATGCAAAACGAATGTTCGGAGGCCAAAACGTGCAGTTCGGGGCCCCAAAAACTGCCTGTTAAACACCGAAAGTGGCATTCGACCACGAAGTGGGTTTCCCGGGCCGCAGTGTCCCTCAAAAGGGATCAAATAAGAAGTATGCCAAATATCGAAGCAATAGGAGATGGTTAAGCGGTCCCGAACCGAGGCACACGGCCTGACAGCTCCGAAAACCAGGAACGGGGCTCCGAAATGGGAAAAATGGCCTACAGCCACAAAATGTAGCCCACGGCCACTGAGAGATGGTCTACGGGACCTCTCCCTCCCCTCAGGAAAAGAAACAGAGAAAACTGAGCCTGGTTCGCAAACCGAGGCAAGGCACAGAAGAGGGTTCGGAAATCCGGAGGTAGGGCTCACGGCCAAGACTCTGAAATTTCTGAACGAGCACATTATGCAATATCACCAAGCGCTCAACTGGTGACGTCTGAGTCTTAAGTTTGGTAAAAAATGGGGTGTTTACATTGCGTTCTGATAATGGGGGTGAATATATTGATTCAACGTTAGCGAGATATTTTTCCACACGTGGCATTGTCCATCAGACTTCTTGCACCAACACCCCTCAGCAAAATGGGGTTGCCCAACGCAAGAATCGTCATCTTCTTGTTATGACTCACTGTATGTGTTTCTCTATGGTTGTATCTCGATCCTACTGGGGCAAGGATATTCTCACCGTTACGTATCTCATTAATCGTCTTCTTATCCAAGTGTTGCAAAAACAAGCTCCACTCCAGGTTCTCTTAGGTTTTGAGTCTCTGTTTTCTATATCCCCTAAGATCTTTGGCTGTATATGTTTTGTCCATAATCATTCCTCTACTTGGGGTAAGTTGGATTCTCGCTCTCTCAAGTGTGTTTTCCTGGGGTACTTGCCAACTCAAAATGAGTATAAGTGTTATCACCCTCCATCTCGTAAGTGGTTTGTCTTCATAGAAGTCACATTTTTCAAATTCCAGACCTACTTTTTGTCCTGTCCGGTGTCATAGTCATCCCTTTAAGGAGAGTCTTGGTATGAAAAGATTCCTGTTGCCCTTGGATCTTACTAATTGAGGAGATTGTCCAGGGTGAACCAAATGTTACTAGTAATACAGAATCTGCTGTCATCAAGGACAGGGAAGGGCAAGTTTGTCAGGGACAAAGAAAGACAAAAAGTTACTTGGATGCAAGAAACCATTTTTGATCAGCCATTGCTATTTTCTTCTCCTGATGAGAGTCTAAATAACCTTCGTGTTTCCCTTGAGTCCACTAATATTACTATTCTTGAGACTACTGATCTTGATATACCTATTGTCAAACGAAAGGGTATAAGATCTTGTACTCATCATCCTATCTCTAATTTTGTATCCTACTCTCATTTGTCTTCCTTATATAAAGCCTTTGTGTCAAAAATTTCCTTTGTTAGTATACCTAATCATTTTCAGGATGCTATTGCTATCTCTGAGTGGAAACTTGCCATGGTAGAGGAAATGAAAACACTTTGTAAGAATGACACTTGAGATTTGACTGAATTACCTAGGGACAAACGAACTGTGGGATGCAAATGGGTGTATACTGTGAAGCACAAGCCAGATGGTTCAATTAAGCGGTATAAGGCTCGACTTGTGGCAAAGGGTTTTACTCAGACTCATGAGGTAGACTACCAAGAGACATTTGCTCCAGTTGCAAGGATAATTCAGTTAGAGTTCTTCTCTATCTAGCAGCTAATCTGGATTGCCACTTCATCAGTTTGATGTAAAGAATGCTTTCCTGTATGGTGACCTAGAAGGTGTATATGGACATTCCTCTTGGCTTTGAAACTCTTCAAACTAAGCGAAAGGTGTGTCGACTTCAGAAATCATTATATGGCTTCAAACAGTCCCCTAGGGCTTGGTTTGAGAGGTTCACTCAGGCAATGCTGAAATGTGGCTTCAAACAGAGTTAGGTTAATCATACTCTGTTTGTTAAACACTCCTCTCATGGTAAAACTACAACTCTCATTGTATATGTGGATGACGTAGTGCTTACAGGAGATAATGTTGAGGAAATTCCTCTGTTGAAGAAGTATTTGGCAAGTGAGTTTGAAATCAAAGATTGGGAAATTTGAAGTACTTTATGGAGATTGAAGTGGCTAGATCCAAAGGTGGGATTTTCACCTATCAGAGAAAATATGTCATTGACTTGTTGAAAGAAACAGGGATGCTTGGAAGCAAAACATGTAACACACCACTAGAACCCAATTTGGTGATGATAGTGGGGGAGCAGCCCTTAATAGGGGGAGTTATCAGAGACTGATGGGTAAACTCATTTACTTATCACATTCTTGTCTAGATATTGCTATTGTCGTTAGTGTGGTTAGCCAGTTCATGTATGATCCTCATGAAATACACTTGGATGCAGTTATAAAAAATTTGAGATACTTGAAATCTTCTCCCGGAAAAGGTCTTTATTTTTCCAAATATGATCATCTTAGTGTGGAAGCTTATACAGATACTGATTGGGTAGGCTTAGTAACTGATAAAAGGTCCACTTCAGGGTATTGTAATTTTGTTGAAGGTAATTTGGTTACTTGGAGAAGTAAGAAACATAATGTGGTTGTCAGGTCTAGTGCAAAAGCTGAGTTTAGAGTTATGGCACAAGGTGTGTGTGAGCTCTTATGGATCAAATTATTGCATGATTTGGGAATTGGCCAGACTGATTCCATGAGGCAATATTGCGATAATAAGGCTATTATCAACATAACTCACAATCTGGTACAACATGGCAGGACAAAGAATGTTGAAATTAATCGTCATTTCATCGAAGAGAAGCTCATTAGTGGCACAATATGTACTCCATTTGTGAAGTTTGGTGAACAACTTGCAGATATCCTTGCCAAGGGAGTTTGAAGCAAACCTTTTCATGATATTCTTTACAAGTTGGGCATGAGAGATATCTTTGCGCCAACTTGAGAGGGAGTGTATTGAAGAACTGTCGAATTCTTCTACTGATGGTGAACAGAGGAAGAGACGGTGGCTGGATTCCGGTAGTGAGGCAATGGAAAGGAGGTGGAGCACAAAGTAAGGAAGCACAACATGGTCTCATCACTGTCTTTGTGGACAACATCCCGTCAACTATGGACGCCAAAGCTCTGCACAAACTCTTCATCAAATTCGGGATTGTGAAGGATACTTACATTCCTTTCAAAAGAAGAAAAGTGACCAATTCAAGATTCGGGTTTGTGCGGTATAATTGTAGCATAGCAGCATCTGTCGCAATCCAAAAAGGAAATGGGCTCTTGGTGGATGACGCTATGCTAGAGGTCAAACTGGCTGCTTATGACAGAAACAGCAGAAGTGAACAGAGTAAGGAAAAGCTCCAGCCTCCCAGAAGATTCTCGGATACGATCAATTTCAAGGGTAAAGATGCACTTGTAGGGCACAGATCTTTTGCTGAAGTCCTAAAGGGTGTCACCTCTGCAGCGGAAGGTAACACAAACACAAACATAACCATAAAAGCCAAAGAAGAGGGCAATGGTTGGCTGTACGAAAGTGCCATCGTTAGGTTCAACAACGAACATTCCACTCACAACATCCTAAAAGTCCTGGAGGAGAAAGGGATGGAGCAGATAGAAGTCAGAAAAGGAGGAGGTAGAGATGTAATTATCTCCTTTAACTCCACTAGTGCTCTGCAATCAAACATTGGCAAGATCAAAGAGTGGTTCAAGGACGTGAGCCAATCTGTGATGGAATGGAGGCCAGATTATCATCTGCAACAAGAGCGGTGCGTGTGGTTGCGATGCTATGGTATTCCCCTGCATCTTTGGAGTAGGGATACTCTTAACAGCATTGGCAATATCTGGGGCACTATTCTCAGCATAGACGGTGACGTTTGTCACCCAGAATCCTTCTCTTATGCTACGATTAGAGTGGCTACCGTATGCATGGAGCTCATCAATAAAACTATTACTCTAGAGTGTAAGGGCCACCCTCATCCCATCCTTGTTTGTGAAGACCATCTAGCTGATTCTAGTAGATTGAAGCCCTTCGGCATGAACGACTCCAGCCCCACTGAAACCTGCTTCAGTGATGAGGGTAGGATCCTTCCAGCAGCAGCGGCTTGGGTGAAGATTGATGGTGATGAGGTGGCAGAGAGGAGAGCCGTGATTGGTGCTGACCTGGCTTGCACAAATGAGGTTGTGCAGAGGAAGGTGCTTCCTGCCAGTCACACAGCTGAAGAAGTGGGTACTGTTGTCGAGGAGACCCCCTGTAAAGATGGTTCCAGCAGAGACAAAGCAGCATGCGTAGAGGGGCTTTCGATGGAGGGGTCAGTGCTAAATTCAAAAAGTAATGAGGGTAAGATCAGGTGTGCTCAGCAGGCCTTCTCTTCTGATCATATTAGCAGGTATGACTTTAATAATGGTATTGGACCTGATATCAATTTGGACGAAAATTTGGCTAATGTACCTCTCACTAGTCTTGGGCCTAGCATAGGGCCTGGCATTAATTTGGAAGTTTTCTTGGCCCACTCTCCCAGTGGCCATGAAATTCTACCCCAGCCCATTGACTCTGATAATTTCAACCCTCTAAGTAACGGCATATTAGCCCATGCCAAGTCAAGACCTACTGGGCTATTACCCGTGGCTATAGAACTGCAAAGTCAAGACCTCATTCATTCGGCCAAAGCTAAAACCCCCATCCTTAATACAAAGTCTCTGCAGCCTGAAAAGAAAAAAGGGAAAAAGAAGGCTCATATAGAGGGCTTTACCAGCTTCGCTAGATTCCATGGCTATAGAACTGCAGCAGCTCACAAGCATCCCTCTAAGTCAGTTGTTTTCAGTCCAGCAGTTTCTGCTTTTGCTCAATCTGATCTATCTGAAGGTAGTTCATCTTCGAATAATGATCTATTTGAGGAGGCCAAAGCCACTATACACTTGGGGAAATGCTTAGGCATCAACTACAATGGGAAAGAAGACACTGTGTTAAGCAAGATAATTGATTTAGAGCTTAAAGACAAGGACAGAATCTCTGATAAGGGGCAGGATCAGAAATAAGCTTCTGCTCAGGGGAGCCTCGAGCTAGCCATTTTGTTTATCTATGAAGCTATTATCTTGGAACATTAGGGGTTTGGGTAAATCTGAGAAGAAGGGAAGAATTAAAAGACTGATTAAGGACAAGCATGTTGATATTGTTTTTTTCCAAGAAACCAAACAAGCCGTGGACTCTGAAAATGTTGCTAGAAAGCTTTGGGGATGCAGAAATATGGACTTCATGTCTGTGGATCCTGTAGGCTCTGCTGGTGGACTTCTATGCATATGGGACTCTTCAGTCTTCCAATTATCCGGCTGCTGCTGCACTAGGAGGTATATATTACTTTCTGGCTTGCTGTATAATTCCTTTGATTGTGTTTTGATAAACATATATGCACCAAATAACCCCTCTGCTAGATCATCTTTTTGGGCGGGTATAGTCAAGCTCAAGGATCACTTTCCTGCTCCTTGGTGCATGGGTGGAGACTTCAATGAAATTAGACATGTAGGTGAGAGGGTTGGTTGCTCCAGGAGAGACATGGGGATGAAACATTTTAATGAGTTTATTGAGAAATGTGAGCTCCATGACTTACCTCTTCATGGTAGGAAATACACTTGGTGCAATGCCCAGGAAGCTGAGAAATGGAGCCGCATAGACAGAATACTCCTCAGCCCAGAATGGTTGATAAGCTTCAGAATGAAGTTATGGGGCCTGCCTCGACTAGTTTCTGATCACTGTCCTCTGCTGTTGATGGAAGATGAAAGAGACTGGGGTCCCAAGCCTTTCAAGTTTCTCAACGCCTGGACTCTCCATCCAAGCTTCTCTAAGTTCTTTGTCAACATTTGGACCAGCACTACTGTTACAGGGTGGGCCGGATTCAGAATTGTTCAAAAATTAAAGCAGCTAAAGACAGAGTTAAAAAAATGGAATGTGGAAGTGTTTGGACATGTCACATCCAAACTCAAGGCTTTAGAGGCGGAATTGCATACATTAGACATCCTAGCAGAGGATGGTCTCTTGGATGACTCTGGGAGGTCAAGAAGAAGAGTGGTCAGAGGTGAAATGTGGCATTTACTCAGAATGGTGGAGTGGATTTGGCACCAAAAATCCAGATTGAACTGGACCCTAAATGGGGATAAGAACACTAGATTCTTCCATGTTTTTGCTAATACCAGACACAGTAGAAACATGATCAGCTCTATAGTAGTTAACGATGTGTCCTATGAGGATCCTAGCAGGGTTCAATTAGAGGTCTACCAACACTTCAAGAAGTTGTTTGCTGAGGATTGGGTCAAAAGACCCGTCTTGGGAGGGCCATTCAACACCATTGAGGCAGACTATGTCTCTCATCATCTGGTTGCAGAATTCAGTGAAGCTGAGGTGTTGGCTGCAATTAAGGATTGTAATAATAACAAAGCCCCAGGCCCCGATGGTTTCAACCTGTTGTGTTATCAGAAATTTTGGAAGACTATGAAGCCTGAGATCATGCAATTCTTTGCAGATTTCCACACAAATAGCAAACTGACTTATGGGATTAATAGTACTTTCATTAGTTTAATTCCTAAGTTGGAAAATCCCTCCGGCCTATCCGATTACAGACCCATTAGTCTTGTAAGCTCCATGTACAAAATTTTGGCAAAAGTGTTAACACATAGACTGAAGCCAGCCCTATCCTCAATTATTGGTGAAACTCAAACTGCTTTCATAGGTGGAAGAAACATCCTTGATGGGGTGTTCATTGCCAATGAAGTGGTAGATGGTTGGAAGAAGACTAACAAGAATGGTTTGATCTTAAAGCTAGATTTTGAAAAAGCTTTTGATTCGGTTAACTGGGAATTCTTGTTCTCTCTGCTATCTAGTTTCGGGTTTGGTAACAAATGGATCTCTTGGATGAAAACTTGTGTGTCTACAGTTAGGATTTCCATTCTTGTGAATGGGGCTCCAACTAAGGAATTCTCACCACAAAGAGGGCTAAGGCAGGGCGATCCGTTATCACCTTTCCTATTCAATATCGTGGCCGAGGGGCTAAACATTCTTTTGGTCAGAGCAATTAACCTTGGCATTCTTAGAGGTGTTCATGTCGGATCCAAAGATGTCCTCTTGTCTCACCTACAATTTGCAGATGACTCAATTCTTTTTTCTGAGGCAGACTGGGATCAAATGGTACTTATCAAAAGAATTCTCAGGTGCTTTGAAGTTCTATCTGGACTTAGAATTAATTACCACAAAAGCGTGGTGTGTGGTGTCGGTGTGTCTGATACTTTATTGCTCTCCTTTGCACATCTTCTTAACTGCAAAGTCCATAGCCTTCCTTTGAAATTTTTGGGACTGCCTCTAGGTGCCAATCCTGGTAAAAAATCTACCTGGAAGCCCGTGATTGACAAGATCAGATCTAAACTCTCAGGGTGGAAGAGGAAACTACTATCTTTTGCAGGTAGATTAACCCTAATCAAGTCTACTTTATCTACTTTACCAGTCTACTTTCTTTCTTTGTTTAAGATGCCAGAAGGTGTGGCAAGAGAATTCGAAAAGATTGAGGCAGCTTTTTTATGGGGCAGTAATGATCTTAAAAGGAAAGTGCATTTAGTGAAATGGGGGGAGGTAACCAAAAGCTTGGACCAAGGGGGCCTGGGTATCAGAAGAATAAGAGATATGAATGCTTGTCTACTGCTCAAATGGTGGTGGAAATTTGGAACTCAAGTAAACTTTCTTTGGAGGAGAGCTATATGTAGCAAATACAATATTGATGAGGCTAGTTGGCATCCACCTTTAAAGTCCTCCTACAAACATTCTAGAGTTTGGAAGGACATATTATCGATTGGGATTCATAGCACAAATATTTACAATCTCTATATAGATAACTGCCAAATCCTAGTGGGGGATGGGAGTAGGATTAAATTTTGGCATGACAGATGGTGTGGCAGCTCTAGTCTCAAGTCTACTTTTCCCCTTCTCTTTAATCTCTCAACAGATAAAGAAGGCTCTCTACAACAATTCATGGCAAGAAAATCTAGCCCAAACAATTGGAATTTTCCCACTAGGAGAGTGCTTTTCAGTTGGGAATTGGAACAAGAAGCTAACTTACTTGGTCTACTATCTTCAGCTCCATCTCTGTCAATCGGCAGAGTTGATCATCTTATCTGGGCTTCGGCATCTGCAAGTCCTGGTGTATTTTCCGTGTCCTTACTCTACTCTGCCTCTAACTCTAGCCTAGGGCCTCATTTTAACATTTGCAAGCATATCTGGAATGGGGCAGTCCCCCCTAAGGTTTCATTCTTTACTTGGCTGGCCTGGAAAAACAAAATCAAGACAGCAGTGTTTATGCACAGAATTGGCATCTTAGATGCTTCTGCTTCGCTCATCTGCCCACTTTGTCGTTCTGAACCGGAATCTGCTGTCCATATCTTGCTTCATTGCCCATTTTCTTGGTTGATTTGGTCATCTATAATTAATGAGTGGGGGTTCTCTTGGTGCATTCAAGGATCAGTGGATGATCTCCTCCAATGGTGGATGACTGTCAAGCTCAAAAATTTTGATAGGTTAATTTGGAGAGCCATCCCCCTTATTGTTCTCTGGTCGCTTTGGAAACTTAGGAATGAATGTGTCTTTGCAGCGGCCCAACCTAGTCTCTCTGGCTTTAGTGAAAATATCAAGCTTAGAGCAATACTTTGGCTGAAAGCATCAATTAAAGATCTTCCTTATTCCGTTGATGATTTAATCCTCAATTGGCGTCAAATCAGAGGATGGTCTTAACTGTTCTGAGCTGCTTGTGTTGTAAACTGGGTCTTTTATGGATGTCCTGTGGAGTTTGTTAGCTTGCAGACAGTTTGTAGTCTTCTGATCTGCTCTGCTGGACAGAACAAGGCTGCTGTTGTGTGTGAGTGTTAGCTTGCTAATTGTGGAAGGCTTCAGAACAAGGCTGCTGTTGTGTGTGAGTGTTAGCTTGCTAATTGTGGAAGGCTTCTGATATGTTAAGGTGACTGATTTTACTGAGTTTTTAGAATGTCTAAAGGGCTGCAGTATTGTTCTTGGGAATTCAAGGAACGTAGTTCACAGGCAATGCAGGCTCAATGCTTGGGTGCTACTGTCAAATGGATAATCTAGTTCTGTGCTACTGTCAAATGGAGTCTAGTTCTGTCTGGGGTTGTAGAGGACTGCCACTGTTTTGCTGCTGTTAATCACGTCTGGTGGGGTCTGCTATGTATGCTAAGTCTTGGAGTAGTGTATGTTATATCTTCACATGGGGTCAGAGTATCTATTTGGTCTTCACAAGGCTGCTGTTGATCTCCTTGGCTTTCTTATAGCAACACACTCAGATAGTTAGTCCCTATTAGAGTTGCCTGATTACCTTATGGTTGGGTTGTTCTCCCATGCCCTTGGTTATGTGTTTTTTCTTTTCGTTGGTCCCTCTCCAACTTTGGGGTGCTAGCAAATGATAGGATGATCTCTTTGGTGCCAACCTAGTTGGGATCAATTTGCTCATTGTGATGCGTTGCACTCCCATGCCCTTTATTGATGTATTTAACTTGTTTCATTGTACTTGTTTGTTCATCAATAAAGTTTTATTTTGCCGATCAAAAAAAAAAAAACTTGAGAGGGAGTGTTAGAATATATGTTAGAATTATTTTGATTGTTGTTTCCTTATTTGGATTATTGTGACTCCCTTAATTAGTGCCTTAGTTCCTTTATAACAGTTTTTTGATTGATTAATATAAAAGGGAGTGAGATCATAATCTTCCCTCAAGTTTGTCTTTCATCAAAGAAACAATATTGTGAAATAGGAAAGTGGTCAGTGGAGTCCTGCAAAGGAGAGTGCGGTATGAATCCAAATAGAATAGGAAACCCCTATTCCAAAACGTAATAATTAGATTCAAGTGGTATCAATCTCATGCCAAATTACATGTTTCATCTTACTGGGTTTAGTCAACTCTTGCCTTCCTTCTTGGACTTGTCCTCCTATAAACCAGTTTCTTGCTTTCTTTCTTGGACTTGTCCTCCTAAAAACCAGTTTTTCATATTCTTGTGCTAACCTTAGCAAACTTGCACTTGTTGTACCATGTTGTGACATCATGAGACAATCCGAGATGAACTGGAGTTGCTCAAAGTCGGTTAGTTTTTACAAGAAGTATAAAATGGAAAAAAACTGGCTATTTAGCTAAGAGTGAACTGTGCATGAGCTGTTTGGTTTATTCTTCATGCTGAATTCTTCATTTGTTCTATATGCTTGGAAGTGGTTCAAATGTTCATGCACCAGCATAATCCAAACATAATCTGAGAGTTATCTCTCATTCTGAGTTATGTAGTGGTTTTCTCACTTCAGGGCCATGGTTTCGGATTTCTAATATTTTCTACCCCGAAATATCTGATTGCAACCAAGCATGCAAGGAACTCTCTGGTAATTTAATTCTATGACTTAATTATACATCTGATCTCTGGTAATTTAATAGCAACTTCACCTTTAACAGAAAATTCATTTATTTTGTCATAATACAGCAATGGGCTATATTCATTCTGTTGGGTCCATCAGTGACCTACAGGATAATGACTTGAAGGAGGTTCTAAATGTGCTTACTGTTTCTGAGCTACGTGAAATTTTGTGTAAGCTTAAAAAGGTTTGCATTTGTTAAACATATCTAACCCCGAAACTACAGTTAAATTGGTTTCTATTATGTATGTATTCATGTTTATGTTATTGGTTTGACTATTGAATTATTATCCTTGGAAGGTTAACTTCACAACCAGTATTATATCACCCCTTGGATTTGTCCTCTTTGAGATGAATGTGTGCATTAGCGACATTTGTTCTTTCGAAGAAGTGAGTATTTTATTACCAGTATGTTTAGAAAAATGTTCATCATTTTGATATTGCCTAGAACTGTGTAATATAGTTTCTTGATAATTTTCTTGATGGAATGAATATTGTCATGGTTTATCTCTCTGTTGAGTTTGGACTATTTGGCCCTTTTTTCAAGCAAGCAGTCACAACCATTGAACTTCATTATTAGTAACAGATGTGGTTTACTCAGCAGGTATGAGAGAAACCTGTTGAGCCTGCATTGACTTGCTCCTCACCCCCTCTTTTCATGGTTGGATGACTGGATGGAGCAGAAGGCCAGTCGCTGGACACCCACTGTCCACCGGCAACCGAGCTGTACCAAAAAGTTTAAGGCTCTCTTTGGTTGAGTTTTCTGAATAAGAATTTTCTAAAACTAGGTTGGTGAAAAAATAGAGAACACATTATTTTCATATGGCTTTTTGTTTTTTATAAAATTTTTAAAATATCCTTTTTTTTTTCTTTTTTTTTTTTGTGTGTGTGTGTGTGTGTTTATTTTTGTCAAACTAGTTTTTAAGTTTTAAAAAAATTCAGAAAAATCAACTGGACAAAGCCTAGACTTTTTTAATGGTTTCGACCATTAAAAAAATGTGAAATGCTGTTAAGAGTTTTAAATCTTGAATTTTAGATTTTTCCATTAAAACTAACTGTTTGATGAAATTCCACTGAAGACAGGGATATGCTTTTATTAATTCAATCTCTAGTCCACTTGTGCGATGGGAAAACTCTGCTGGTTATGATTTCCTATTTTATTCCGAGAAATCCCATCTCACCAGCTAACCTAATGTGACCAAAAGAGAATTTTCGTCTTCAAGTTGTTTTTAATGCTCACATGTACTCATTGGAGCATTATGGGTGGTTCCTTCTAAATTTGATTGATTCCGTAGTTTATGCTCCTAAAGTGTTGCACTGGCCTCTGATGACTACACAGTACAAGACTACTGTGTGGACAGATACGGGTCAAACATTTCTTGAAGGCTGCACTCTCTCACAAAGGGTTGGGAGACACTCTTAGAAATGTAGCTGTAAAGTTGTTAGAGCAGTGTTATAAAAGGCGAAAGGCTCGTCCAGGTGCAAGACCAGCATCTTGCACATGATTAGGCGACACGATTTGAAGGAAGCACGCCTAAGGCGCGCAACTAGGTGAGGTTGTGTGCCTGATGAGCTTTGCTGTTTTGTTGAGATTTGACCATTGATTTAAATTAATATATGGTGCAGCCACAGGGGATTACAACTCTTAATTACACAAGCCATTACAGAGTACATTTAACCTGATTTTCATGATAGAAAACCCTAACTAGGCTCTGAGCATCTTTTTCAGTGACTTGTTTTTTTTTTTTTTTTTTTTTTCTTTTTCTTTTTCGCCCTATCGTGATTGGTGCTGAATGTACTGTGTACATTAAGAGTTGTAATCCCCCTGCACCGTATTTTAACTTCCATCAATTGTCAGATCTCAACAAAAAACAAAGCAATGTAAAATATAAACAAAGCCCATCAAGTGCATATATTGCGTCTCACCCAGCCACTCACTTCCTTCAGATTGTGTTGCCTGGCGATGTGCAAGGTCCTGGTCTTGTGCTTGGATGGGACTTGTACATAGGCGTGCCTTTTATAACGCTGCTAAGGATAGAGTAATATAAAAAAAAAGTTTAAATCTGAAGTAAAACTTTTAAGTAGTATAGTAATATGTTAGCATGACATGATTTATGCTTGTGACTGCTTTTAATTGTCTGGCTACTTTTGAGAAATTGCTTCACTGGCATCACTTTACTTAGCTTGATGCAGGCTTTATGGAGCTTGATGAGGCAGACCTTAGCTAGAGTGCTTGCTAAATTCCTGCATCCCACCTATTTTTTGACCATGTTAATTTTAAACAGGAGTATCCCTTCAAAGCTAATGGGAGAATTAGGCAGACAGTGTGGATTGTCATTTTGGTGTATTGACTAAATTTTTTGTGGAGTATATTTGATTTTTGTAGAAATATGTTTCTACAGTACCTGTCCCTATTATAACATTGAGTTCTCATTCTAGGCAAACATATATTTATTGAAGGACTACCAATGTTGCTTTAAAATAAGTCTGGTCTTTGCCACTGGACTTCCTGAGTAAAAAAAATTACTTTTAGCAATAGATAAAATTGTAATTTTCTTTTTCTTTAACTTTCTAGTCATGAATTTGTGTTATTTAAAAACACTGTACTTTTTAGTTTGTCATTTGTTAAGTCTTTAACTTTTCTTTTCTTTGGCTTGTACTCTTTGTTTCCTTTTCCACCCCACTTCTGTTGAGTAATCAGAAATGCAATTTTGGTTCAAGAAAGCAAGATTTTATTACATCACTTCTTTCTTCATATGCGGATGGATTATGGTATACAAGATTTTCTTTTCCGATTTATTGAGTTTGTGAATTGATAGGGCATGTCAAGTTCTGTATTTACTGTTTTTGGTTTTCATTTGTTGATTATGCAGCCCAGTCCTACCAAATGCGGTTTTGGAGAAAACAGGAACATGTATTCAGATATCTTCATCAGCTGAATCCCTTATTTGGCATGCTGAGGTGATTGATCAGAACTTTGTGACAAGTTGGAATCCAGTATATAATTTTACTTCTGAAAAATCACCCATTTTGTTGCTTCATACAGAGGCTTTTCTTCCTGAATGGTGAACAGGATTTGTCAGCATTTTTACTTGTGGATTTGGGGATTGTCAAGTACCCAAATTACAATTGTATAATCTCAAACCAAATTTTCTCAAGCCGCAATGATTTGCTTGCCTATGAAGAGGTATGGACAAATTTTTATATAAAAAACTACACCCAGTTTAGTCCCCATTTGATGTATTGACATATTTCTATCTGGAATATTATTGTTGCCTGTACTGATTGTAACATTTACCTGTGCAGGCCCCAAATAATGGATTATTGACGAAAATAACAATGAGTTGGTTTTAAGATGCATAGAGTTATCTGGCTCCCGTATATCCAACTCTTCTAGTAGAACAACTCAAACATCAACTTCTGAATCACTGGTGACATGTTTTTCATGCTTTTCAGCTTTGTGGGTCTACTCAAAGGTGGTTTTGCTAGGTGTCTCTTTTCTTGAGTGTGAGCGAAGGTTAGAAGTATGGCCGTGGTTTATTACTTTTTTGTAATGCTTTTATTCTAAACAATGACAAGATCTTTTGTGTGAAATTTTTCCTTCTGCTTTTTCTGTTTTCAAATTCTATTTTTCTTTAGTTTCACTTGAATAATAGTGGCTTCCTTTCTAATCATTTTTATTGGCTTCATTTTCGTCTCAGCCTATTAGAACTAGGAAATTTTCTATGGACAGTCATTGGTGCACATTAATATGTAATAAAAGTTAAATAGATGAAGAATGGGACCAAAAAATTCAGTTCGTGTAATTCCTTTCCCCTGTAGGCTCCACAAACACACACACAAAAAAGAAAAAAGAGTGAAAAAAAGTATAAAAAAGAAAAAAGAAGCTAATTGCTAACAGTTTGAGTGGTAGGTTTCTATATCTGCTTAAGTTGTCAGTTGCCCAACTTTGAAACTGCTGCATGTTTTGTCCTTTGCTGTTGCTGATCCTAAATGTGAGAGGCAATTGATTAGGGAAAAAAAGGAGAAGATAGCAATGGACAGAAGCATTAGAGAACAAATTTTCACTAATCTCAAATTTATCAGTAATTAAAAATTAAAGGGAAGGAAGATGAGAAGAGAAGAGTAGAGAAGAAAGAATGTAAGACAAAATAGGGGATTTTTGTATAAGATAATGAACTCATCCAACACCCATGTATTTAACATTTGATGGAAAGAATGAGTGAAGAGAGTAAAACAAAATAGGGTTTTTGGTTTGAGATAATGAACTCATACCATCATCCATGTATTTATATTTAATAATCGCATAAATTTCATTGTACCTTTATCTCAAAGAACAATAATAAAACTAGCAAGATAACAAAAACTGGCACATAGGACAAGGAAATCTCTATAGGAATAGTATTGAACTGTTTGCCTCTCACAAGCTGCATTATTGCATCACTACACTATGGTTGTGTTTGGAGTATGAATTTGAGTAGGGAAAAGGAAAAGGAAAAGGAAAAGGTAGGTGAAATGTAAAAGAAATATACCTACATTTCACACACCTTTTCCATTTCCCCTCCCTTTCCAGTCCCTACTCAAATCCATGCTCCAAACACAACCTATATGTTGACTAAAATTATCCTTGACATGACATCACTGTGTGTTATTGGCAGTAATCAAGGGTGTTGGGAAAGGGTAAAGGTAGGTGAAATGTGAAAGAAATATACCTACATTTCACACACTTTTTTCCTTTCCCTTTCTATTTCCAAATCCCTACCCAAATCTATACTCCAAACCTTAGTTGGAGGAATCGTGCAACCAGGTGATGATTCTGAGTAAGAATCGCGATTCTGCGTTTCCTAGAAAGAAACGTGTAAGAATCGCGTTTTTATGGAGAGAGAAACGCGATTCAGTCCAAGATGGGATCGTAAAGGGAGGAGAGGGAGAGAGAGAGAGAGAGAGAGAGAGAGAGAGAGAGACCTGGTCTCGCTGTCGCCTTCTCCTTCAACATCGACGTCGACCTTTGACATTGCCTGGACCTTCGACATCGGCCTTCGACGTCAACTTCACCTTCGATCTGCTCTCGCCTCGCGATCTGCTCCCTTACGCTCTCGCCTTCGATCTTCTCGACATCGCCTTCGCCATCGCCTTCGATATGCTCACCTCCTTCTTTTTCTTTTTCTTCTTCTTCTTCTTCTTCTTCTTCTCCTCCTCCTCCTCCTCCTCTCTCTCTCTCTCTCTCTCTCTCGTCGATTTGTGTTCTGTCTCCCCCTCCAATTTTTAACATATAATAAATATGATAAATAATATAATTTGTTATATAATAATAAATCTAATTAAATCAAATATAATAAAAAAAAAATCTAATAAGATCTATAAAATAAATCATTCAATTTTTATCTTTTATCTATTTTAACATATTTTATTATTTTATTATTTTTTTATATTTTTTATTTATAATATATATCAATTAAAAATTAAAAAAATATATATATATAAATAAATTAAAAATATTATCAATAAAAATAATACCTAAGAATAAATATATTTTAGAAATAACTATTAAATATATATATATATATATTACCGCTTCCCGAGGCGCTCCCAACCTAAGAAACTTCTATCAGCTCACGCTTCTCCCCCCCCCCCTCCCCCCGCGGCTCCCGTTCCAGCTCCCGCTCCCGCTCCCGCTCCCGCTTCATGCAACTAAGCTCCAAACACAGCCTATGTGTGGACAAATTATCCTTGAAATGACATCACTGTGTGTTATTGGCAGTAATCCAGGGTGTTGGGAGGGGTGGTTGTGTACAAAATGTTGGAGTTATTTGCTCAAAGTGGTTGCCTTCATACTTGAACCCAAATTCTCATTCATGGCATGGATTTACTGAGGGGGTGGCTGGGGACATGGTGACCCATAAATGTAAACGATGTAGGGTGCCCTAGTTATGCAACTTTGGACCTTCAAACTTCGTGCACAGGCATCCATCCTTGTTTAAACTCTTTGGGAATAAAGTTTATTCCCACAGGGGTTTAAAAAGTTTTAATTTTATTCCCAACTTTGGACCTTCAACTTTGTTTGGGAATAAAATTTAAAAAATAGATATTAAAACTTTTAATTCACACTTCTTTCCCAACATAATAGCAGTGGGAAAATGATTTCTTCCTTGTTTAACATAATAAAATATTAATGTATTTGTAACTTAAAAAATGAAATTGTTATTTTCATGTGTAAATTAGGTTGTTATCGCATCACCACTGCGGCCCTGTCTAAATTTTTTGAAAATTACCATATTCAATAAAACCCTAGGATGCCAATCACTTCTTTTTTTTCTCTTCCATTTTTATGATAATGACAAAAGCTTAAAGCGCCAATAATAAAAAAAGAAAACCTACTGAACACAGGAGATTGCTGTTGATTCTAATAATCTGCTAGATATTAATGAGGGGTCTATTCTTTGCGTCCAATTTGTTGCTCATTAAATAGTCGCTGGACTGGATAATTGTTTACCCTTCTCAGGTACAACGATGCAATTAATTTATTGAAGCAGCTGCTAATTAATTTTATGTCGGATGGAAGAAGAGGATATTGGACTTTGAGGTTGTCAATTGATTTGGAGCATCTGGGTTGTCTCAATGAGAGCCTTTCGGTTGCTGAAGATGGGTTACTAGATCCATGGGTTCGTGCTGGTTCCAGAACAGCATTGCAAAGGCGGGTTTTACGTTTGGGAAAACCACCAAGGCGCTGGAAAACTCCCAGTTTTTCTGAGTCTGTCAAGAGGAAGATCACTGAGGTGATTGCGAATTTGATTTTTTAAGGGTTGTGCTTTTAAGCTCTCTCATGCTGATTAAATTTGAGGCATCTTATGTCTATGGGTTTTATCAGGGTTGATGTGCAAACATGAATGCTTATCTAATTGCGGCTTTGATTATTTTTCATTTGTTGATAATTTAGGTGCATGTTCAGGGGAGACCATTGAACTGTAGGACTGGGATGAAGAGCAGGTTCTATGGTGAAGATGGAGAACAATGCGGAGTTGAGCAGCTTGCTATGCAATATTATGCCGGAGAAGGAGGCGGGTGGCAGGGTGTACATACAGAGAGTGGCATTTGGTTGACTATTTTTGGGCTTCTTTTGTGGGACATTATTTTTTCCAATGTACCAGATGTCTTTCGCGCTAGATTTCAGGTACTTCTTAGGCCCCGTTTGGGGACTTACTATTTTAGCCAAAAAGTCAAAAAGTTACATTTTTAGTCAAAAAGCCAACAACTCATAGCAAAAAGTCACAGAGGCCTTAGTGAGAAAGTTATCATATCTCTTGTTGTTGCTTCGCTTTTTTGACGAAGTTGATGCTTATCGTCTTTGTGGTCAGATGACTCAGATGGTTCTTAGTTGTGGCATATACATTTGAAGTGAATGTATGTTACTTTTCTCGGATGCACTTCATACTATATTCATCTATCCAGTCATGGTATTCCCTTTTAGATTTGGAGACAATCTGAAATGGAACTGTCAAGCCTCATTTATTTTTTCTACATGGGTCACCTAGCTTCTTTTACTTAACAAAAATGAGGTAACTTTTTAAGAGTAAAGCACTTTAGTAGGTGTGAAGCTGACATGTTTGGTTTTTCTTTTTCAAGTATGTTTCAACTCCCAAATTTAATAAATGGACCTTTTTAGCTCTGAGGTAGCTGATTTCTTTTATAGAAGAGAATGAAAGAAAGCTTAGAGGTGGTTAAAGTAAAGAGTGAGGAATTAAATATTTTATCTAAATTCTCATGTCTAATTTTATCGTTGTTCTTGAGATTACAAATGTCCTTTACGCTTATTCTCACGACACTCCCTTAATGTTGGTGCCAGTACAGCTTGTGTGCTTTATTGTCCCCCTCTAGGGGTATTTTAGTGATAGATTCTATAGGAACTGGACAATCCTATTTGGTCAAATGCCTGGCGACGAACTCCTATGTTCTTTTCATCAAAATTTTGTGTATGCAATGTGATTTATAATTTATTACCATTCATGTACTAGATGAACTATGTGATATTACTTCTCATTTGCATTTTGCTAGTGGTAAATCATTGAAATTTAAGTTCATGGAATGCATTTTTTTAATTATTTATCAGCTTAGTTTTAATATTGATTTGTTGATTTTAGTTGATCCGACCACTTAGACTTTCTGATACCTTACTTTTGGTACCCCCAATACTGTAATCCTGGTTCCACCCGTGGGTGCATGATAGTTTTTTTTTGATCGGCAAAAGGAAAACTTTATTGATGGAAAAAGAAAATTACATCAATAAAGTGGAGCTTGGAGCTAAAACAAGCTCCAACCTCCAAGTTGGTGAGAAACCAACGAGCTAACACAACAGAGAAAGAAAAGAACCAGAAAAACCAGATAGCTTAGGCACTAAATCCCCAAAACCAGGACGGACAAAACACAGTACTCAAAATGGCACCAATCAGATGATACAGATTTTCTGAGCTACAGTGCCAAACACCTTGCCTTGAATGATAGTTAAAGAACAATATTTTTTTTTGATCGGCAAAAGATAAATCTTTATTGATGAACATACAAGAGCAATATTACATCAATAAAGAGGAGCTTGGTGCTAAAAAAGCACCAAGCGCCAGTTGGTGAGGAACCAACAAGAGAGAACAAGAAAAGAAGCAAGTAACAGATAGACTAAACAAAAGGAACAAAGAACCAACTGGTATACACAGCTGGTATGAGCCAAATCCTATGCACCAAAGCAGAATACCAAAAAACAAAACAACACAGACCAGATTCAACCCAAACCAGATTCAAGGTGAATTAGCCCCCAGGAACACACTTCACTGCATCTGCATCTGTATCTTCCTCTGTACATACTGCTGAATCTTCTCTGAATCATCCTCCCCTGCTAATTCTGAGAGCATACCATGGCCTGCAACAGGCTGAATACCTTACTGAATGAAGACAGAGTTCAGACCAAACGCCCAGCAGATAAACTCAGACTACACTCTTGCCATCAGCAGACTATGCTAAACTGAGCAGACCAGGCCATCCCAAGACAGACGCCTCCCAGCCCATCAAGTTCATCACAACACTGCTTCAGGAATAAACTATTTACAGCAGCCCAATTTAGCTCATAATACACCAGCTTAAAATCAAACAGATCAGAAGCCTCCTGAACACATGGCCATCCCCTCAACATATCAGAATAAGCACATGGCATACTAGGACTCATACACAGCACTAATGCAACACCTTTTTCAGTAGAGCAGACAGAACAACCCACAGAGCTTTAGTATGCCATCACTTAACTACACACCATAACAGACTTGACTCAGATTGTATATAATGTCATGCACTGAATAATTAATCCCCTTTAAAGCTGAGGAAGCCCACAACGCTACTCTCACCTTTATTAGCTCTGCCAAAGCAGTCCAATCCGGTTGCACCTTGTTAATATACACAATCGTTTCTGCTTCTCCACACTGACCACATTACTGCTACCGGCAGTGTTTTCCAGACTGTTAGCATCTTCTTCTTTATTTTTATCTCTGGCCATGACAGCAATAAACCCTCCACTGATCCAGGGCTAACCCATTTGTAATTCCACCAGTTCACCAAGTTGGCCCACAATTTCCAAGTGAAATGACAGTGAATAAACACATGATTAACAGTCTCCACCTCAGATTTACAAAACACACAGAGAGAAGAAGCATTTGGGCTCAACACTCCAACTTTTTGCAAAAATTCATAACACTTTACCCTTCCTCTCCACGCTAACCAACTCAAGAATTGAGCTTTGGGAGGGGCTAAATTGATCCAAATACACCTAGTTACTGCAATATCTACCCCTTGACTTGCTTCCATCCACTTCCACACTGATGCCACGGTGAACTCTTCAGATGGGTGAGCTACCCAAGAACAAGAATCTACCATCTCTTCATTGATCCTAGGCGCATTTTGCAGGAAATCATTTAGTTTCTGCACTTCCTCCTCTTCCCATGCTAGGAGGGGACGTCTGAAGACCAGGTTCCAATCTGAATCTGACACTCTTCTATGAACAAAATCGACCAGCTTTCCATCTTTTTCTAAACCATGTCTCAAAAATTCATCTAAGGATGCTTAATCAATTTAACTCATTTAAGTATGAAATTAAATATGCATGTCATTCAATAACACCTACGGCGTTACATCATCCTCCCCTTAAAAAGTTGACAAAGTAATAAATTCTGTATCTCTTTTTTTTTTTTTCTTCTCCCTCCTCTCTCTATACATATATCTAATTTACGTACTCCTTGTCAAAAGATTCTTCTACTGCTTCGTTTTTCAGATTGAGTCCATTCATTTTGCAGACCGCCCCTTTAGATTTGGATACTGATGGGTTTTATGAAGTAAGAAAGAGTCTCCTCGAACCACTACTTGAAAAAATATATGATGGAATGGCTGAAGAGATCCTTATTACATCATGGGAATCACATTTAGGAACAGCTTGTCACGGAGTTAACTGGGACCGACATTCACTATCTGAGCTTCGGGCAGCCGTGACATGCATTGGTGGCCCTTGTTTGGCCTCAATCTGCCGGCACTTGGCTCAAGGTTACCGGAGCTGGTCTAGTGGAATGCCTGATTTATTGTTATGGCGCTTCCATGGTGATTATAGTGGTGAAGCCAAGATTGTTGAAGTTAAAGGCCCCAGGGATCGACTCTCTGAACAGCAGAGAGCTTGGCTGCTGTTTTTAATGGATTGTGGCTTTAATACTGGGTTTGCAGAGTGAGTCCTGCTTCAGTATCTGGATGAAATCATGTTGTTTTGCTACAAGATTGTTTGTATGAAACTTTATCAAAGAATGGCTGCTAACGACAATTAAAGAGGGCATTCTATTTTGAGAATAAGTGAAGAGTTTACCCTACAAATTCTGAACATGGTTGGAAATTCTTGCAGAAAGGTGTGTGCTTTCTTTTCCGGAGAAACTTGAAGATGAGATGTGGAAAAATTCTCACGTGGCAACTCATGGGCACAACTCTATGTTTTCATGACTTTTCATCTTCTAGAAGGCAATTCGCCTTGGGCATGTTGCCATCGTCCTAATCATTACCATTGCCGTTGCCATTGTATTTTATTTTTCAGAAACGTTTTTCATTGTACCAAATGGCCCAAGTGGCCCGTCGATTGACAGTGTAATGCTAGGATTTATCAAGAATGAGGTGATTACAGTTGACATTCTAGTTATTGTTTCAGAGATCAAGAGCAAGAGCAATTACATGGAGGGGTTGCCAATTCCTATGAGAAATGGGAGGTTAGATATTTGTAAGTACTGAAGGTACTTACCAAAAAGTACATATAGGCCATGTTTGTTTGGGCGGATTGGATTAGCATTCCCATGACTAATAGTCTTAGGACTACGAATCCGTTGGATTATATATCCTATCTTAACTAATAGTCAAGTTTAAAATAATTAGTCCGTACTTCAATTGTTTAACCAAATATCGGATTAATAATTTTATTGGACTATTAGTCCAATCCCAAGCTCATGTCCACCCAAACAAATATGGCCATAGATTTAGAGTTTTGTATTTAAATTGAATGTTCAATTTAGTAATTCATGCGCTGAAGTTTGCAGAAATGATCTGTTAATTTATTGAATTATGTTAAATGTTTAAGTTCTATTTTTATTTTATTAGTGCTATGCAAATTGAGGTTTTTTTCTTTTTATTTATTTTATTTTTTTATTACAATGTATCTCAATATAATGAAATAGTGAGTTAATAAGTTATATGAGCAGAAAATTTATACAACATTCTTGTACAAAATGATATAGTTGAATTAGGGGCATTCATTTCTATACAAAATACTTGTTAATTTTAAAAATGACATTGAATACTTCAGACATGTTCTTTTATTTTCAATTAGTTAATGACTCCATCTAAAAGAGCCGTATCAGCAGAATACTTTTGGATGGTTTAGAAACCTAATCAATCTTAATGGCCATTTTACCGAGTCAGGAAAAAACAAAAACAAAGGGAATGTTCAATTTTTTTTTTTTTAAAAAAAAAAATTTCAACCTATGCTACTTATAAAATAAAAATTGTTGGTTTTTTTTTTTTTTTTTTTTCACTAGCTATGTTTATAATCAAGTTGCTTTGATTCTGTCCCGAAAGAAATTGACTTAAAATTAAAAAGATCCACAAATGATGTCTCTTTGCTATAATATAAAATAAATATATAGGTTGGAATGTCGACATATATAAAATTATTAAACATCAAGATAAAAAATTTATGTAAGATGTGAATTGGTTCTTATATTTTAATGGTACAAAATTTAAATTTTAAAATTGATTAGTTAATTTTTCTTTTCAAATTTCTAAATTTTGATTTTTAAATAGATTAATTAATTTTTCTTTTAAATATTTTTATTTAATTACTAAAATTTAAAATTTTCATATGAAACTTTGGAGGTTTCATTGCCTTTGTTAATGGTATGTCTCTTTGCTATAATATAGATGCATAGATTGGAACGTTGATGCATATAAGACTATTAAACATCCACATAAAAAAAATCTATAGAAAATGTGAATTGATTTCTATATTTTAGTAGTAAAAAAAATTTAAATTTTAAAATTAAGTTAACTTTCCTTTTCAAATTTCTAAATTTAAATTTTTAAATAGATTAATTAGCTTTCTTTTTGAAATGTATATATCAAGGCATAATAAGATATTTTTTTTTAAATGATTCAAATAAAAGCCAGCCAATAGAAGATTTTTTTAATTATTTAAAAAATAAAAAATCTATAAAAATAGTGTGAGGGTTTTGAGCTTCATAAGACTCTTCTCATTAAAAATCTCATTTTCCTTAATCTGTGCTAGCATAATGACCATGCCATGCACGGTCGTAAATAAATAAATAAAAATTAATTTTGAAATTAAAATGTGAAAGAAAAAACTATTTACAATTATATAAATTTTAATTATTTTCACCTCTATTACATTTAAAAAGTTTTTTGTCTTTTTTATTTTTTTATTTTTGTTTTTGCACGGTCGTTGATGATGTGTTCTCCATAGTAAATATATAAGGGTTTGGATTATCTCAAGATGACTATCCAACTTGAGAGTGTTTGAGTTTGATGGGATTATTTTAGAACTGACATTGATGATTCGAATCATTCACATTATAAAAATGTTTTATAATGCAATTGGTAAAATTAAAGACATATGATAATGCAAATTATAGAAATTGCACTTATGTTAAAATATGAACACATTCTGCCTTTGGAGTTTCATAATTATAATTAGCCTTAGGTTAGAATTCATTAAATAATATAACAAATCACATTTCTCAATTACCAAATACTCTGTATTTTATTTTACCCAATAAAAAAATTGAAAAAATAAAATAGAAAAGAGAATGAAAAGTGTAACCCTCTCCCTCGAGCTACTCCTCAAATCAACCTTCAGACAGTGCCCAACACATCTTTTAAGCTTTCCACATCATTTTTTTGCATACATGAGCATATTTTTCTAGTCATTCTCTTTATTAACCTCACAATTATTAACTAATAAATCTCACTTACAAAATTTATGTACGATAGTAATAAATTTAATAATGCAAGTTTTTCTTAATAAATTAAAATTTTCAAGAATTGTATATGATTTCTATGTCTCAATCTATGTATTAGATTAAAAACATATTAATACTACACACATATAATACTATTGTATATAATATAAAACATAATTAGCTCAGTCTATAAAGTGGTGGCAAAAGTTCTGGCCAACAGGATGAAATTAGTGTTGCCAAAAATTATTGATAGAGTCCAATCAGCATTCCTAAGTGGCAGGAATATTATGGATGGTGTTCTTGTTGCAAATGAGATTGTGGATTGGTGGAAGAAGACTAACAGAAAGGGGCTAATCATTAAGTTGGATTTCGAAAAAGCCTATGACACTGTTAACTGGAATTTCCTCATCCAAATGCTAGAGAATTTTGGTTTTGGAACTACTTGGACCAAATGGATAAAAGAATGCATTTCTTCTGCAAGAGTGTCAATTCTTGTTAAAGGGTCACCATCACCAGAGTTTTGCCCTCAAAAAGGTTTAAGGCAAGGTGACCCTATATCCCCTTTCTTGTTTAATGTTGTAGCTGAGGGTCTGAATATGCTCATATCAAGAGCTAAAGATATGGGTCTGTTTAGAGGTATATCTGTAGGTGCTAATGGGTTGAATATATCTCACTTACAATTTGCTGATGACACAGTGCTATTCTGTGAGGCTGAAGGGTCACAAATTTTGGCTATAAAAAGAATCCTTAGGTGTTTTGAAGTAATTTCAGGTCTAAGGATCAATTTTGCTAAAAGTGTTGTGTGTGGGGTGGGTGTGGCAATTGCGGAGGTTGATGAGTTTGCAAGGAAATTGAATTGTCTAAGCTCGAAACTACCATTGAAGTATCTAGGATTACCACTGGGAGCCAGCCCTAGCAGGAGTTTGACTTGGAGGCCAGTTGTAGAGAATTTCAAGAAAAAGTTATTTGGGTGGAAGAGAAGAGTGTTATCTTTTGCTGGTAGAGTCACACTCATTAAGTCTGTGTTGTCTGCTTTACCTGTGTATTACATGTCTCTCTTTAAAATACCTGAGTGTGTCGCAAAAGTGATGGATAGGATTCAAGCATCATTTTTATGGGGTGATTCTGAGCGTAGTAGGAAGTTGCATCTAGTTAGGTGGAATGAAGTGTGCATGAGTTTGAAACAAGGAGGGCTGGGGATCAAAAACATCAGGTTAGCCAATGATAGTTTGCTTTTGCTTTTAAAATGGTGGTGGCGATATGGGCAAGAGGACAAGGCACTGTGGAAGATGGTTATTTGCGAAAAGTATGGTTCAGTTGGGGGTAGATGGTTCCCCGATAAGGATGTTCACGATCCCATATCCCAGACTTGGAAAGACATCTTATCAGTGGCCCAAAGGAATGGCAGTATTCTCCAATTTTACAAGGACAATGTGGAAATCTTAATAGGTAATGGACAAAGAATCAGTTTCTGGAGAGATAATTGGTTGGGTTTAACAAATCTTTTCTGCCAATTTCCTAGATTGTTCCAGTTTTTCTGAGTCTGTCAAGAGGAAGATCACTGAGGTGATTGCGAATTTGATTTTTTAAGGGTTGTGCTTTTAAGCTCTCTCATGCTGATTAAATTTGAGGCATCTTATGTCTATGGGTTTTATCAGGGTTGATGTGCAAACATGAATGCTTATCTAATTGCGGCTTTGATTATTTTTCATTTGTTGATAATTTAGGTGCATGTTCAGGGGAGACCATTGAACTGTAGGACTGGGATGAAGAGCAGGTTCTATGGTGAAGATGGAGAACAATGCGGAGTTGAGCAGCTTGCTATGCAATATTATGCCGGAGAAGGAGGCGGGTGGCAGGGTGTACATACAGAGAGTGGCATTTGGTTGACTATTTTTGGGCTTCTTTTGTGGGACATTATTTTTTCCAATGTACCAGATGTCTTTCGCGCTAGATTTCAGGTACTTCTTAGGCCCCGTTTGGGGACTTACTATTTTAGCCAAAAAGTCAAAAAGTTACATTTTTAGTCAAAAAGCCAACAACTCATAGCAAAAAGTCACAGAGGCCTTAGTGAGAAAGTTATCATATCTCTTGTTGTTGCTTCGCTTTTTTGACGAAGTTGATGCTTATCGTCTTTGTGGTCAGATGACTCAGATGGTTCTTAGTTGTGGCATATACATTTGAAGTGAATGTATGTTACTTTTCTCGGATGCACTTCATACTATATTCATCTATCCAGTCATGGTATTCCCTTTTAGATTTGGAGACAATCTGAAATGGAACTGTCAAGCCTCATTTATTTTTTCTACATGGGTCACCTAGCTTCTTTTACTTAACAAAAATGAGGTAACTTTTTAAGAGTAAAGCACTTTAGTAGGTGTGAAGCTGACATGTTTGGTTTTTCTTTTTCAAGTATGTTTCAACTCCCAAATTTAATAAATGGACCTTTTTAGCTCTGAGGTAGCTGATTTCTTTTATAGAAGAGAATGAAAGAAAGCTTAGAGGTGGTTAAAGTAAAGAGTGAGGAATTAAATATTTTATCTAAATTCTCATGTCTAATTTTATCGTTGTTCTTGAGATTACAAATGTCCTTTACGCTTATTCTCACGACACTCCCTTAATGTTGGTGCCAGTACAGCTTGTGTGCTTTATTGTCCCCCTCTAGGGGTATTTTAGTGATAGATTCTATAGGAACTGGACAATCCTATTTGGTCAAATGCCTGGCGACGAACTCCTATGTTCTTTTCATCAAAATTTTGTGTATGCAATGTGATTTATAATTTATTACCATTCATGTACTAGATGAACTATGTGATATTACTTCTCATTTGCATTTTGCTAGTGGTAAATCATTGAAATTTAAGTTCATGGAATGCATTTTTTTAATTATTTATCAGCTTAGTTTTAATATTGATTTGTTGATTTTAGTTGATCCGACCACTTAGACTTTCTGATACCTTACTTTTGGTACCCTCAATACTGTAATCCTGGTTCCACCCGTGGGTGCATGATAGTTTTTTTTTGATCGGCAAAAGGAAAACTTTATTGATGGAAAAAGAAAATTACATCAATAAAGTGGAGCTTGGAGCTAAAACAAGCTCCAACCTCCAAGTTGGTGAGAAACCAACGAGCTAACACAACAGAGAAAGAAAAGAACCAGAAAAACCAGATAGCTTAGGCACTAAATCCCCAAAACCAGGACGGACAAAACACAGTACTCAAAATGGCACCAATCAGATGATACAGATTTTCTGAGCTACAGTGCCAAACACCTTGCCTTGAATGATAGTTAAAGAACAATATTTTTTTTTGATCGGCAAAAGATAAATCTTTATTGATGAACATACAAGAGCAATATTACATCAATAAAGAGGAGCTTGGTGCTAAAAAAGCACCAAGCGCCAGTTGGTGAGGAACCAACAAGAGAGAACAAGAAAAGAAGCAAGTAACAGATAGACTAAACAAAAGGAACAAAGAACCAACTGGTATACACAGCTGGTATGAGCCAAATCCTATGCACCAAAGCAGAATACCAAAAAACAAAACAACACAGACCAGATTCAACCCAAACCAGATTCAAGGTGAATTAGCCCCCAGGAACACACTTCACTGCATCTGCATCTGCATCTTCCTCTGTACATACTGCTGAATCTTCTCTGAATCATCCTCCCCTGCTAATTCTGAGAGCATACCATGGCCTGCAACAGGCTGAATACCTTACTGAATGAAGACAGAGTTCAGACCAAACGCCCAGCAGATAAACTCAGACTACACTCTTGCCATCAGCAGACTATGCTAAACTGAGCAGACCAGGCCATCCCAAGACAGACGCCTCCCAGCCCATCAAGTTCATCACAACACTGCTTCAGGAATAAACTATTTACAGCAGCCCAATTTAGCTCATAATACACCAGCTTAAAATCAAACAGATCAGAAGCCTCCTGAACACATGGCCATCCCCTCAACATATCAGAATAAGCACATGGCATACTAGGACTCATACACAGCACTAATGCAACACCTTTTTCAGTAGAGCAGACAGAACAACCCACAGAGCTTTAGTATGCCATCACTTAACTACACACCATAACAGACTTGACTCAGATTGTATATAATGTCATGCACTGAATAATTAATCCCCTTTAAAGCTGAGGAAGCCCACAACGCTACTCTCACCTTTATTAGCTCTGCCAAAGCAGTCCAATCCGGTTGCACCTTGTTAATATACACAATCGTTTCTGCTTCTCCACACTGACCACATTACTGCTACCGGCAGTGTTTTCCAGACTGTTAGCATCTTCTTCTTTATTTTTATCTCTGGCCATGACAGCAATAAACCCTCCACTGATCCAGGGCTAACCCATTTGTAATTCCACCAGTTCACCAAGTTGGCCCACAATTTCCAAGTGAAATGACAGTGAATAAACACATGATTAACAGTCTCCACCTCAGATTTACAAAACACACAGAGAGAAGAAGCATTTGGGCTCAACACTCCAACTTTTTGCAAAAATTCATAACACTTTACCCTTCCTCTCCACGCTAACCAACTCAAGAATTGAGCTTTGGGAGGGGCTAAATTGATCCAAATACACCTAGTTACTGCAATATCTACCCCTTGACTTGCTTCCATCCACTTCCACACTGATGCCACGGTGAACTCTTCAGATGGGTGAGCTACCCAAGAACAAGAATCTACCATCTCTTCATTGATCCTAGGCGCATTTTGCAGGAAATCATTTAGTTTCTGCACTTCCTCCTCTTCCCATGCTAGGAGGGGACGTCTGAAGACCAGGTTCCAATCTGAATCTGACACTCTTCTATGAACAAAATCGACCAGCTTTCCATCTTTTTCTAAACCATGTCTCAAAAATTCATCTAAGGATGCTTAATCAATTTAACTCATTTAAGTATGAAATTAAATATGCATGTCATTCAATAACACCTACGGCGTTACATCATCCTCCCCTTAAAAAGTTGACAAAGTAATAAATTCTGTATCTCTTTTTTTTTTTTTCTTCTCCCTCCTCTCTCTATACATATATCTAATTTACGTACTCCTTGTCAAAAGATTCTTCTACTGCTTCGTTTTTCAGATTGAGTCCATTCATTTTGCAGACCGCCCCTTTAGATTTGGATACTGATGGGTTTTATGAAGTAAGAAAGAGTCTCCTCGAACCACTACTTGAAAAAATATATGATGGAATGGCTGAAGAGATCCTTATTACATCATGGGAATCACATTTAGGAACAGCTTGTCACGGAGTTAACTGGGACCGACATTCACTATCTGAGCTTCGGGCAGCCGTGACATGCATTGGTGGCCCTTGTTTGGCCTCAATCTGCCGGCACTTGGCTCAAGGTTACCGGAGCTGGTCTAGTGGAATGCCTGATTTATTGTTATGGCGCTTCCATGGTGATTATAGTGGTGAAGCCAAGATTGTTGAAGTTAAAGGCCCCAGGGATCGACTCTCTGAACAGCAGAGAGCTTGGCTGCTGTTTTTAATGGATTGTGGCTTTAATACTGGGTTTGCAGAGTGAGTCCTGCTTCAGTATCTGGATGAAATCATGTTGTTTTGCTACAAGATTGTTTGTATGAAACTTTATCAAAGAATGGCTGCTAACGACAATTAAAGAGGGCATTCTATTTTGAGAATAAGTGAAGAGTTTACCCTACAAATTCTGAACATGGTTGGAAATTCTTGCAGAAAGGTGTGTGCTTTCTTTTCCGGAGAAACTTGAAGATGAGATGTGGAAAAATTCTCACGTGGCAACTCATGGGCACAACTCTATGTTTTCATGACTTTTCATCTTCTAGAAGGCAATTCGCCTTGGGCATGTTGCCATCGTCCTAATCATTACCATTGCCGTTGCCATTGTATTTTATTTTTCAGAAACGTTTTTCATTGTACCAAATGGCCCAAGTGGCCCGTCGATTGACAGTGTAATGCTAGGATTTATCAAGAATGAGGTGATTACAGTTGACATTCTAGTTATTGTTTCAGAGATCAAGAGCAAGAGCAATTACATGGAGGGGTTGCCAATTCCTATGAGAAATGGGAGGTTAGATATTTGTAAGTACTGAAGGTACTTACCAAAAAGTACATATAGGCCATGTTTGTTTGGGCGGATTGGATTAGCATTCCCATGACTAATAGTCTTAGGACTACGAATCCGTTGGATTATATATCCTATCTTAACTAATAGTCAAGTTTAAAATAATTAGTCCGTACTTCAATTGTTTAACCAAATATCGGATTAATAATTTTATTGGACTATTAGTCCAATCCCAAGCTCATGTCCACCCAAACAAATATGGCCATAGATTTAGAGTTTTGTATTTAAATTGAATGTTCAATTTAGTAATTCATGCGCTGAAGTTTGCAGAAATGATCTGTTAATTTATTGAATTATGTTAAATGTTTAAGTTCTATTTTTATTTTATTAGTGCTATGCAAATTGAGGTTTTTTTCTTTTTATTTATTTTATTTTTTTATTACAATGTATCTCAATATAATGAAATAGTGAGTTAATAAGTTATATGAGCAGAAAATTTATACAACATTCTTGTACAAAATGATATAGTTGAATTAGGGGCATTCATTTCTATACAAAATACTTGTTAATTTTAAAAATGACATTGAATACTTCAGACATGTTCTTTTATTTTCAATTAGTTAATGACTCCATCTAAAAGAGCCGTATCAGCAGAATACTTTTGGATGGTTTAGAAACCTAATCAATCTTAATGGCCATTTTACCGAGTCAGGAAAAAACAAAAACAAAGGGAATGTTCAATTTTTTTTTTTTTAAAAAAAAAAATTTCAACCTATGCTACTTATAAAATAAAAATTGTTGGTTTTTTTTTTTTTTTTTTTTCACTAGCTATGTTTATAATCAAGTTGCTTTGATTCTGTCCCGAAAGAAATTGACTTAAAATTAAAAAGATCCACAAATGATGTCTCTTTGCTATAATATAAAATAAATATATAGGTTGGAATGTCGACATATATAAAATTATTAAACATCAAGATAAAAAATTTATGTAAGATGTGAATTGGTTCTTATATTTTAATGGTACAAAATTTAAATTTTAAAACTGATTAGTTAATTTTTCTTTTCAAATTTCTAAATTTTGATTTTTAAATAGATTAATTAATTTTTCTTTTAAATATTTTTATTTAATTACTAAAATTTAAAATTTTCATATGAAACTTTGGAGGTTTCATTGCCTTTGTTAATGGTATGTCTCTTTGCTATAATATAGATGCATAGATTGGAACGTTGATGCATATAAGACTATTAAACATCCACATAAAAAAAATCTATAGAAAATGTGAATTGATTTCTATATTTTAGTAGTAAAAAAAATTTAAATTTTAAAATTAAGTTAACTTTCCTTTTCAAATTTCTAAATTTAAATTTTTAAATAGATTAATTAGCTTTCTTTTTGAAATGTATATATCAAGGCATAATAAGATATTTTTTTTTAAATGATTCAAATAAAAGCCAGCCAATAGAAGATTTTTTTAATTATTTAAAAAATAAAAAATCTATAAAAATAGTGTGAGGGTTTTGAGCTTCATAAGACTCTTCTCATTAAAAATCTCATTTTCCTTAATCTGTGCTAGCATAATGACCATGCCATGCACGGTCGTAAATAAATAAATAAAAATTAATTTTGAAATTAAAATGTGAAAGAAAAAACTATTTACAATTATATAAATTTTAATTATTTTCACCTCTATTACATTTAAAAAGTTTTTTGTCTTTTTTATTATTTTATTTTTGTTTTTGCACGGTCGTTGATGATGTGTTCTCCATAGTAAATATATAAGGGTTTGGATTATCTCAAGATGACTATCCAACTTGAGAGTGTTTGAGTTTGATGGGATTATTTTAGAACTGACATTGATGATTCGAATCATTCACATTATAAAAATGTTTTATAATGCAATTGGTAAAATTAAAGACATATGATAATGCAAATTATAGAAATTGCACTTATGTTAAAATATGAACACATTCTGCCTTTGGAGTTTCATAATTATAATTAGCCTTAGGTTAGAATTCATTAAATAATATAACAAATCACATTTCTCAATTACCAAATACTCTGTATTTTATTTTACCCAATAAAAAAATTGAAAAAATAAAATAGAAAAGAGAATGAAAAGTGTAACCCTCTCCCTCGAGCTACTCCTCAAATCAACCTTCAGACAGTGCCCAACACATCTTTTAAGCTTTCCACATCATTTTTTTGCATACATGAGCATATTTTTCTAGTCATTCTCTTTATTAACCTCACAATTATTAACTAATAAATCTCACTTACAAAATTTATGTACGATAGTAATAAATTTAATAATGCAAGTTTTTCTTAATAAATTAAAATTTTCAAGAATTGTATATGATTTCTATGTCTCAATCTATGTATTAGATTAAAAACATATTAATACTACACACATATAATACTATTGTATATAATATAAAACATAATTAGCTCAGTCTATAAAGTGGTGGCAAAAGTTCTGGCCAACAGGATGAAATTAGTGTTGCCAAAAATTATTGATAGAGTCCAATCAGCATTCCTAAGTGGCAGGAATATTATGGATGGTGTTCTTGTTGCAAATGAGATTGTGGATTGGTGGAAGAAGACTAACAGAAAGGGGCTAATCATTAAGTTGGATTTCGAAAAAGCCTATGACACTGTTAACTGGAATTTCCTCATCCAAATGCTAGAGAATTTTGGTTTTGGAACTACTTGGACCAAATGGATAAAAGAATGCATTTCTTCTGCAAGAGTGTCAATTCTTGTTAAAGGGTCACCATCACCAGAGTTTTGCCCTCAAAAAGGTTTAAGGCAAGGTGACCCTATATCCCCTTTCTTGTTTAATGTTGTAGCTGAGGGTCTGAATATGCTCATATCAAGAGCTAAAGATATGGGTCTGTTTAGAGGTATATCTGTAGGTGCTAATGGGTTGAATATATCTCACTTACAATTTGCTGATGACACAGTGCTATTCTGTGAGGCTGAAGGGTCACAAATTTTGGCTATAAAAAGAATCCTTAGGTGTTTTGAAGTAATTTCAGGTCTAAGGATCAATTTTGCTAAAAGTGTTGTGTGTGGGGTGGGTGTGGCAATTGCGGAGGTTGATGAGTTTGCAAGGAAATTGAATTGTCTAAGCTCGAAACTACCATTGAAGTATCTAGGATTACCACTGGGAGCCAGCCCTAGCAGGAGTTTGACTTGGAGGCCAGTTGTAGAGAATTTCAAGAAAAAGTTATTTGGGTGGAAGAGAAGAGTGTTATCTTTTGCTGGTAGAGTCACACTCATTAAGTCTGTGTTGTCTGCTTTACCTGTGTATTACATGTCTCTCTTTAAAATACCTGAGTGTGTCGCAAAAGTGATGGATAGGATTCAAGCATCATTTTTATGGGGTGATTCTGAGCGTAGTAGGAAGTTGCATCTAGTTAGGTGGAATGAAGTGTGCATGAGTTTGAAACAAGGAGGGCTGGGGATCAAAAACATCAGGTTAGCCAATGATAGTTTGCTTTTGCTTTTAAAATGGTGGTGGCGATATGGGCAAGAGGACAAGGCACTGTGGAAGATGGTTATTTGCGAAAAGTATGGTTCAGTTGGGGGTAGATGGTTCCCCGATAAGGATGTTCACGATCCCATATCCCAGACTTGGAAAGACATCTTATCAGTGGCCCAAAGGAATGGCAGTATTCTCCAATTTTACAAGGACAATGTGGAAATCTTAATAGGTAATGGACAAAGAATCAGTTTCTGGAGAGATAATTGGTTGGGTTTAACAAATCTTTTCTGCCAATTTCCTAGATTGTTCCAGTTGGTTAATGATAAAGAGATTTCCTTGAATGGTCAAGTAGCCAGAAGAGATAGTCAATCTGGATGGTTTTTCAATTTCAAAAGACCACTTCGGGCTTGGGAAGAAGGTGAGTTGGTCAGATTAACCACTGCTCTGGGGTCAGGACCTCTTTTAAGAAGTGATGTGGCTGACAGGTTGGGGTGGAAGGCTGCTCAGTCAGGTATGTTTAAGGCTAATGCTGTTTATGCTTGGGGCATGCTCAATGATGGTCCCACTCACAGTTCAGTTGATCTTATCTGGAATAATTTCTCCCCACCGAAGGCAAAAATTTTTTCTTGGCTAGCTTGGAGAGGAAGGCTGAAGACTAAAGATTTGCTTCATAGGTTTGGAATTTTAGAGGGGGAAGATGTCCTCAATTGTATATTCTGTCGTGAGGTTAGAGAATCTATTGACCATGTTATGCTTCATTGTTCTTTTACTTGGAAAATTTGGTCTGATATTATTGATTGGTGGGGTATTCAGTGGGTCATTCCCAGATCCATAGATGGCCTTTTACTCTGGTGGATGGGTTGGAAGTTTAGGAAGAAAGTTAATCTGGTATGGAAGGCTCTTCCAGCAGCAGTGTTGTGGTCTGTGTGGAGTTATAGAAATGAGTGTGTGTTTAAGGCAGTCCAGCCCAATTATCAGGTTCTGTGTGAATGTATCAAGGTGAGGTTAGCAATTTGGATGAGATCCCAGTTCAGGGATGCTTCATTTTCAGTCAACGATATCGTGTTTAATTTTTCACAAGTCAGGTGCTGTCTAGGATCTCAGTGGTGAATTCTGCTCTGTTACAGGGTGTTATCTACTAGTTAGGCTGCTGTTATGGTGTTATATTGGTCTGGTGGTGGATATATAGGTAGATGCGGGTCAAGTTCTGCTGGTTGCAAGTGTTGCTGGTTGAAGGGGGTGCCTTGAGGAGTGGTGGTTGAGTGTGTTTGTGTTCTGGGTATTTATCTCAGAAAAACAGTTGTCTGCTCTGGTGTTGAGCCTGCTGGAGATTTTTTTACTACTGCTGTGCTGTTGAGCTTGCTGGGTTGGGTATGCTCCAAGATGGTGGCTGTTTGCTACTTCTACAGCTTGGGTGCAGCATGGATGGACTGCATATTGGTGCAGCATAGCAGCCTGGCTGTGTATTTTGATCTGTTATGCTTGTTGGTGTAGCATAGCAGCTTTGGTTTTTAGTCTGATCTGTCACCATGGGTGGATTGCTGGCTAAAACAGACTCTGATCTGTTTGGGTGGTGTTTTTTTTGTTCTGTTTACTCTGCTGGTTTGTGAGGTCCGGGTTGTGTGGTTTGGTTTGGTTTTTGGTCTGTCTCTTTCGTTGGTTCCTCACCAACCTTGGGGTGCTAGCAAATGATAGGATGGGTTCTTTGGTGCCAACCTAGTTGGGATCATTTACCTCATTGTGATGCTCCTGCACTCCTCTTTTCTTTATTGGTGTAATTTCTTTCGTACCTTGTACTAGCTTTTACATCAATGAAGTTTCTTTTTTTGCTGATAAAAAAAAAAAAAAAAAAAAATTACATGCAATGTTAAATGTTTTAAGCATTCGATTATGTACTGCACTTATATCACAATTTAATTGCCCATAAACAACACACACACACACACACACACACACAAAAACTCTTCTTACATATGACGGTGACTCATTTATAACTTTTTGTTTTGTTTTTTATTTTGTGTCTTTTTTAATGATTGTTACAATTTATTTGTTTAACTTTATTTTGTTATTAAATTTCTTTATATGCGTATATTTTTTATTTGTTGCTCAAATAGAATAGGACTTTTAAGTTGTCTATAAGATCATTAAGATTTCAAAATTATTGAAATTTTGTTAACTAATAGATTAGTTGTTTAAATTATTATTATTATTTTGTCCATTGTTCCTCCATCCAACTCAATACACCATTGCCTTGAATTTATTTATTTATTTAAAAAATCTAAGAAAACATCCCTTTTTGATAGAGATAGTATTTCATTAGGATTATACATTTTCATTTTTGTACTTTTTTTAATGAATTATATTTTTGTACTTTTATTGGTAGATAAACCCTCTACTAAAATGGGAAATAAGTTTTTTGAGATACGAAATAATGAAAGCTATAAAACCAAAATGTATAAGTAATACAGTAAGACTATAGACCCAGAAAAAGTATCCAAAATCATCAATGTAAGGTTAAGATTCATTGCATACATGAACCCCACAACACAATAATTAATTTCAACCACACATACTTTCATGGTAACTTTCCTATCTCTTTTTTTCTAGGGCAATTGAGTTACTGTAACTAATAGTATAATCCAAAAAATATATATACATAAAATTGTATAACTTTATGCAAATATTATAAAATGAGATACCTAGATGGATCCTCTATGTAATGCCCCGAAATTTAATACAATAAACCATCCATAACGGCAATTAAATGACAATATAAATCCGACTATAATATCCTTCTATTATATGAGACATAGTTATACAAAAGAGGAGACACTTGCAAATATACATTCATAAGTCCTAACATTGAATCTATAGCATGTGCCAACAACAAAAATATGAGATAGAAGTTAAACAAATAATAGAAATGTCCTGAAGGTTACAACTTTCCAAGACTGTTCTTGGTTATATTAAAATGGATTTAAATCCAATACAAGTGAAGCCCTAGGCTTGTACAAAATACTAACAACAAGTAAACAAAATGAAGCTCTTGATCCAATCCTCCCAAGCTACTGCCTTGGCGGAGGCATCTTTCCAACACCTGAAAATAGTTTTCCTATATAGGGTGAGTCAAAATTCAGTAGAAATAATCTAACACAGTATATAAATCTTAACAAAAATATAAAATTTTATGCACATGCGATGTCCTTATCAAAACCTTTTACATTTTATTTCCAAAAACAATGCCATGCCCAGTTGAGTTCACAATTCTCGAGTCATACTTTTTATAATAGAAAACAAAGGGAATATCTCAAACCAGTACAATCTCTCACAGATATTTCGTCCGCAAAAAACTGTCAAACGACACCCATGTAAATATAGTCTATACAAACACTACTATTGTCATTTTACAGATATTTCTTCCATGGGAATCGACACCTATGTATATGCTCGTTTTTCGAGACTTTCACTTTGGACACACAAGCCAATTTAATTTGGTGATACACACCTCTTTCCAATATTCACCCATTTTTCTCAAGTTCATATACATATGCAATGTATTAAATGAGCAACAATGTTGAATGCACATGAATGAGAAATTAATTTCAATTCACCTAATCAACATACAATTTCTACAACAATTATAGCTATCCTCCACCAATAGCCCAAAAAATATAAAAAATCTCCAATACAAATAAATTTTCTAAATTTCAAGGTGAGTGATAATACATATCTAACTCCACCATTCATATCAATATCCATCCAATTTCACATTTCTAACATTAATTACATTTATTTATACAAAATAAATATTTGAAACATTTAGGTCAAACCCCATTTTTCTTCCAAAATCTAATCCAAGTATCAAAATCAATAATTTTATCACAACTCAACCTTATTTCTACTCCCACAATCATTTTTCCATACATCCATTTGAAACCCCTCTTTTGATTTTAAACCAAAACCCTAGGTTTGTTCAAAATCCTCCAAAACCATAAGATTATTTATGAAAAACAAGTAGCTAAGTTAAAAATCATAAAAGAGCGTAGAAAATCCCTACCTCGAAGCTAAAAAACCAAGTAGAGAGTAGAGAAACCTGAAAGAAGCCGAAATTCAACTCTATTCAGATGAAAACAAAGCTCTAGGTGAGCTCTACCTTTTTAACAAAGGAAGTAGGGTAGAGAAATGGATAGATCTTGATGTATTTGTAAAGAGATAAGTTCTAGAGAGAGAAGCTCTAGATTTAGGGTTTTGAAATGTTTAAAGAGAGAGAGAGAGGGAGAGAGAGAGAGAGAGAGGTGAAAAAGTGATGTAAAAAGCGACTTTTACGAACTAATATACGCACAGTCCACTCGAGCGCAAGATGTGTCACTCGAGCAGCTAGACACAACAAGTTGTTCCACTTGAGCGCAAGAAGCTTCGCTCGAGTACAAAATACATACTCCCAGTATATAGCGATTCTGGTTTTGACTCGACCCTTGTTGTAATCTGGATTCGGGTTTCTTGGTTTCATATTGTTGAGTATGTCTTGCTTATCTTCTTTTCCCTTAAACTTGGTTTTGGTATTGTTGTGGCTGTGTTTGGAACAGGTTGGTTGGTCGTTTTCCCAACTCTTGTTGCCTAGAATTTTGCTCTTCCGCACGAGTGACACTACTAGGAGAGTGTATTCTACGCTCGAGCGGGTGTGCACTCGAGTGATGTTTTTCTATTTGCAAAACTACTGGACATGTGTATTCTGGCTCGAGCGGACATTTCTTGTGCTTGAGCGAAACAACTTGTTGTGTTTGATGCTTGAGCGTCAACTCTTACGTTCGAGCAGACTATGCGTATATCAGTTCGCAGCAGCCTCATTTTACATCACTTTTTCACATCTTTTTCTACCAAAACCCTAAATCTAAAGCTCCTCTCTCTAAAACACACTCTCTCTTTACATTTTCACCTAGTTCTAGTGATTTCTCCACCCATTCGCCTTTGTTAAAAAGAGAAAGCATCTCAAGATCTCCATTTTGATCCGAATAGAGTTGGGTTTGAGCATCTTTGAAGTTTCATCTTTGTCTTGCTCCTCTTCTCTCTTTGAGGTAGGGATTTTCTATACTTTTATATGGTTTTTAACTTAGTTATTAGTTGCTGTGTAACAATGATGAGATTTAAGAGTATTTTGGAACAAACCTAAGGTTTGGGATACAAAATCAAAAGAGGGGTTTCTAGTAAATGTGATATAAATGGTTATGGGCTTTGAAAATGAGGTTATATTGTGACAATATAGTTGATTTTTGGCATTTGAGTTGATATTTGGAAAATATGGAAGTTTGCTCTAAAATGCTTCAAATATTTATTTTGTATAAATAAATGACATTGGTATTGTAAATGTGAAATTGGATGGACGTTGATATAAATGGTAGGGTTGGATATGTATTACCTCACACCTATGAGAACTTGAATGAATTATCTGTCTAAAGATTGAATATCTGTTTATAAATATTTGTATTGGGCTATCGGTGAAGGATAACTATGATTATTGTAGAAATTACATGATGATTAGGTAAATTGAAACTAATTTCTTGTTAGTTGTCATTGAATATGACTATATTTTAATACATTATATATGTATGATGTTTGAGAAGAGAAAGGGGGTGTACTCCATGTTTGGGAGGAGATAGGAGATGGACTTCATTGAATTAAGTTGGCTAGTGTGTCTAGGGTGAAAGTCCCAAAATCGCGTGTATACATGGGTACCGATTCCGCAGACGAAATTTTCGTAAAATTGCAAAATTGAAGTGTTTGTGTGATAGTTGTGTTGATTTGGGAACCACTGAGTTGTGGTCTTAGTTGGGTTGTCTGGAAGATAATAAAGTCAACTTATGAATTGAGATAAAATAAATTAACTTGAAATGAATTGAAAGAAATGGATTGAGTTATAAAATTTGGTTCTTTATGATCATGTAGTAGATATATGTTTTGTCACAGGCATTGTATATGCACATTATACTTATATCTTTATTAAGATTTATATATTGTATTAGATTGTTTCTACTGGGCTTTGCTCAACCTAATTGGGAAAAACCATTTTCAGGAGTTGGTGATATGCTGCCACCAAGGCAATAGCTTGGAGGGACTTTGGAGCAAGAGCTTCCTCTTGTGTATTCTTTTCTGTATAACTAGGGGCTTTATTTGTTGTCACGACCCAAACCCGCCCCTATGGGTTTAGCACCGTAACCGGCTAGTAATCCGTGATTACCAAAGGCCTGCTTAACAGTAAAGACAGTAATACAGAGTAAGGGGCTGGCGGAAGTCAAAACAGTAAATAAAAGGTGTCCAATGAGCTGTGACATTCTGAATGCAAAAAGACTTTCCCGAACATTTTCACATTCAAACCAAAACAGTATATACATACATCATATACAGACATTCAGGTTAGGGACTAAATCCCTAACATAACAGTATAGTGCAAGTCTCAACATTTATTGCAGACCAGAGGCAAAAGGGGAAATCTAAAACACCCCAAACCCGCCTTGGCTTTGACGCACTCGCAACCTCGAAGTGAGGCACAATGGTTGGCTTTGACAAAACAGGAGCTTAGCCTGACACTCCTAGCATCGGTCCGGTGCCTGGACATCTACATATATATACAAACAGTGAGCTAAAGCCCAGTGAATAACAGTTATGTAAAGAGGTTAAGAATGAATGCCCTTTTAGTAATTAAACAGTCATATCAGTCGTTGAGAAACCATAACAGTCATATGTGGTACATCCCATAGCAAAACAGTACAGTAGGTCTTAACAGACCGAACAGTCAGTTGATGGCCATCATAACAGTAACAATAGTGGTTCCAACTTAGGAACCGACAGAGATCTCTGTGACAGTAGCAGTAACAGTAAGTAGCTAAGGATGCCACGAATACAGTTTACATATAGGACAAACATTCGTTCATTAAACAATAATGTTTCAGTAAATAGAACATTTGATCATTCAGGAAATATTCATAATTGAACATATCTTTACAATATTGTTACTCATAGAGCACTGAGCTATAAGCAGCTAATGAGTGTCCTCGGATGCCAACCCTACATAGTTACAGAACGAACACACACTAAGTTACACACTTGGGAATCAACAACTTAGTCCCTATCTTGACTCGGTGTGGCTCTACATTAATATCCTCATTAAGATGCCTTAAACATGGCCTAGGAATGCCTAGGATGGAAAGAGGATACAAAGATGCACTTTAAAACACTTTTCAAAATTTTCAGAAAGCAGGGGTCTCGCTCGAGCGTGGCTTTCTACGCTCGAGCGGACATGCAGACAAAGGATCTCTGCTCGAGCGTGACTTCCTTCGCTCGAGCGGATTGTAAACTTCATGAAAAGTGCTGGATGCGTGCAATTCACGCTCGACGGACGCTCGACCTTCGCTCGAGCATGAGACTCAGGTCCTCGCTCGAGCGTGAACTCTTTTGCTCGAGCGGACTTTAAAACACAAGAACTTCTGGGTACATGCATTTCACGCTTGAGCGCAATTTTCCACGCTCGAGCGGAAGTGCACGACTCAGAGGGTACGCTCGAGCGTGGGTCCAAAATCTGGAATTTCTAGATTCATCCCCAAGCACAAAACTCAAGCATTTAAGCCTCAAACTCGATCCTTTTGGGCTAATTTTCTGGAAAAACACTTTAAACCCATAATACAACATGTTTCAAAGATAAATTTTGTAAAATCAAGCCCAAAGGTAAGTCAATTGAACACCAATTTCAAATAAACTTTAAGAACAAGATGTACATTTAACATGCATGTGTTCAATTGAATTCAAAGCTACTAACACATGACCAAATGCAAGCTTTAGCTCAAGAACATGATGAACTCGTGGACTACAACTAGAAAGTGGACATGCATGTGGAAATTCATGAAGAACAACCTCAAAATTCAAGAATATGTACATGCATGCATGGATTAAGCCTCAATTCAACACTTTAAACCATAATTTGACCCTAACCTCCAATAATCCCATGAACCATGCAAGAACAACTCAAATGTACAAATGAGAGGATGAAATCTCTACCTTAGGTCTTGAATTCAAGGTACACAAGCTCAAATATGCAATCTCTCTTCATGTCTTCTAATTTTCCAAGCCAATTCTAGGTGAACTCAACTATTCTTCCAACTCTCTAGCTCTCTCTCATGTTTGGTCTAGGAAGTGGCTAAAGAAATGTTATGTCAGGAGTTAGCCTAGAATCACCCACTCAATGACATAAATGCAAATAACTCAAGTCGATGTATTTTAACTTTATTTAATCTAATTTAATCATACCAAATCACATTTCAATTAAATCTACCATAAAATCACATAGATTCTAATTAACATAAAACACCAATCAATTTCAGATTCGGTTGCCGATAAGGCCTTCAATTCGCAATTCGAAATTAAAACACGAACATATCAATTTATGACAAACAGATAAAAAATGCAATTAAGCAACATACTCATGCGTTCAGTCCAGAATTTCAGTCCGTTCAATTACTTATCATGCTTAATCATAGATTAGCATTAATCAGAGGTGAGGGTTATCACATTTGTCACCAAGCAATGACTTGGAAAGATGTAAGCCTTTAGGGCATATAAATATCTGTTTAGCTTTCATTTCCCTTTACTACTTGTAACACATGTTGTAGATTCATGATGAGCTATTTATGAATGTATGATGCATGTGTCATTTTTGTATAATCAGATTAATGAAAGTTTATTATTTCAATTATGTTGTCTTGCGTTAATTGTGTTGGGTTGGATTATTGTAATTATTTCGAGGTGTTACAACTTGGTATCAGAGCGTACAGGGTTTGAATACTTTGGGTACGTGGGTAGTGGTTAGTACCACAATGGGTTTGTCTTGCTTGCTAGAGACTTTAGTATGAATGAGGTGTGCTTATATGATAACAAGTTTATGTGATTATACGGGAACGAGATTTAATTTCTAGGATGTTGGTCGAGTCCACGAGTTTCTAGAAGTCCTACTGGAAGAGTACTTGATCACTGTCGTTTCTAATCGGAACTCCCGTAATGCCGTAGGACGATCATTATTCGGAAATGAAATTCGTATGTGTTTACGTGACTACGTGTTTATGTGTAATGAATTACTGTTGTCCACCGTGTTAGGACGCGAGTTAGCTTCGGTACATTTGTAAATGTGCCAATCTCTTTTGTTACCCTCATTAGGATATTAGGTCGAGGACGTGGCGGTGATAGGTATGGTAATCCTAGGAGGCACGAGGCGCCTTTACCAGATGATATTCTGGCATAGGAAGAAGGGGTTGGGCAGGCCAATGTGGCTGAACTGGTCGGTCAACAGACCATGGGTGCCTTAGCTCGCGAAATGGCCGGAGCATTACGGGAATCCATGGACATTCTCAGAGCTGAGAATCAAGTTCAGGCCCAAGTAGCTAAAGTAGGGTCGTCTTTTTTAAAGAAAGTTTTTTCGGTCAAATCTAGACTAGTTTTTGGGTGATCCCAAGGAGCCACTGAAGGCAGATGAGTGGCTAAAACAGATGGTGAAGACGTTTGAGATGCTCGGCATTGAAGACGGAGGTTTGAGAGTGACCTTGGCGTCCTTCCCGTTGAAGAGAGACACGGGTCAATGGTGGAAGTATGTGCGAGGGCGCATTGGAGGGACTAACGCCTTCTAGGATAAGTTTTTGCCTTCCACTGTTAGGGAGAAATTGAGTAACTAGTTCTCTAAGTTGGTACAGTTGAACACACCAGTGGCCAAGTTCGAGGCCACATTCACCAGTTTGTTGAGGTTTGCACTGGAACTCATGGCAACTGAGGAACGCCGTTGTTTGGAATTTAAGAAAAAGTTAAGGACCAGACTCATGTTCGGAGTGGCCGGGTCTATGATTAGAGATTACAGGCGCTTTGTGGAGGCGGCGACCCATCTTGAGACCATTATACAGATGGAGGAGGAAAGAATGAGGGGCTCTAAGAGGAGTCAAGATAATTAGGGGGACATGAAGAGGTAGAGGGGTTCTAACCCCCAGTCATCCTAGGGAGGGCAGTCGAGGTCCACTTTTCCAGTACCGAGTTTGAGTTCTGAAAGAGGCGGTCAGGGAGATGTGACTTGTTACAAGTGTGGTCAGTTGAGGCACAAATCTCCAGCTTGCTTGCAGAGAAGAGGAGGGCAACGGTCTGTACCATCATCGGTTCATTCTCAGAGCCAGAGTCAGAGGAGAGGGACAGAGCCAGAGCTCAGTTGTTATCAATGTGGGCAGGCGTAACACATGAAGAGATTTTGCCCTTAGTTGGGTGGCACATCTGGTGCATCTAGTTTGAAGCAGATACTGAGCCACCAGTCTGCACAATCAGCATAGGCCTCGAGGGCCAACCAGGGAGCCTCGTTGGCTCAGTTAGTACATCAGACATATGCTCCAAGGGAAGCAGGTTGATTAGAGGCCAACAGGGCATGTGAATGTTGTTATCGCGCCAGATCTAGTACCAATGCCTTCGGTAGTGAGAGGTACTTTCTTGTTTTTCAATTCGGTTGCTAATGTGTTGATTGATACAGGTGCATCCCATTCATTTATTTCTTCTGCATTTGCATCAGTTTTGGAATTAGAGTTGGCTCAGTTAGCATCTCCTCTCTGTGTAGAGTCACCTATTGGTGGTGAAATTTTTTTAAAGTAAAGGTGTAGGGGTTGTGACATAAAGGTTACCGGTCACCGAATTTCTTTTGCATTTGTATTGATTGATATGTCTAGCTTTGATGTTATTTTGGGTATGGACTAGTTGTCTTCATATTGGGCTATTGTAGACTGCTTCCGGCAGAGGGTTACTGTATGTTCCCTGAATGGTGATTGCTTTTACTTTTTGGGGGACTGAGTGGATAGAGTCTTATCACTGGTATATGATTCACGTGGGTAAAGTGAGCTATGTTGCGTTCTTGCCAACTTCCTGAGTACTGAGTGTGATGAAGACCGAGTTGAGTTGCCAAGAGTAGTTTGTGAGTACCTGGATGTTTTTTCGGATGATCTTACCAGTTTACCACCTCACCGAGAGATCGAATTCTCTATTGAGTTAGTGTCTGGCACGACACCGATTTCTATGGTACCGTATAGATTTGTACCAGTCGAGTTGAGTGAGTTGAAGATTCAACTCCAGGAATTGTTAGATAAAGGTTTTATTCGCCCTAGTACTTCACCATGGGGAGCACCGGCTCTTTTTTCCAAGAAGAAAGATGGTGCTTTACGACTTTACATAGATTATTGGAAGTTGAATTAGGTAACTATCAAGAACAAGTACCCAATGCCTCATATAGATGATTTGTTTGATCAGTTGAAGGGGTCTTGTTTCTTTTCTAAGATAGACCTGAGATCAGGTTATCACCAATTAAGGGTAAGAGAGGAGGATATCCTGAAGATGACATTACATACGCGGTATAGCCATTACGATTTTCTAGTGATGCCCTTTGGGTCACCAATGCACCAGTGGTGTTTATGGACTTCATGAACCGGATCATTTGTGTGTTCTTAGATCTTTTTTGTGGACGACATCTTGATTTACTCAATCTCTGAGGAGGAGTACAAGGAATATTTGCAGGTAGTACTTGAGTTACTTAGAGCCCACAAGTTGTATGCTAAGTTTGGGAAGTGTGAATTTTGGCTGAGAGAACTTAAATTCTTAGGTCGTGTGGTATTTGGGGAAGGGGTGACTGTAGATTCATCCAAGATATAGGCAGTGCAAGATTGGAAACAACCTAAAAATACTTTTGAGATCCGTAGTTTTTTGGGATTAGCCGGGTATTACTGTCGGTTCGTGAAGGATTTCTCTAGGCTAGCCTCACCGTTGACTAGACTGATAAGGAAGTGAGTTAAGATTGTATGGAATGAGACTTGTCAGAAGTCGTTCCAAGAGCTCAAGGATAGACTTACCACTGCTCCAGTATTGATTATTCCAGAGAGGGATTTAGGCTATTCAGTGTACTGTGATGCCTCACGGGAAGGTTTGGGTTGTGTTTTGATGCAAGAGGGGAATGTAGTAGCCTATGGCTTGCGGTAGTTAAAAACACATGAGAGAAACTACCCTACTCACGACCTAGAGTTAGCGGCGGTGATCTTTGCCTTAAAGATTTAGAGACATATGTACAAAGACGAAATGTACAGTAGCCATAAATCATTGAGAGAAGATAGATTGAAAAGAAATCCTCGAAACATATCATTCTCTTCTAATTTTCTCGACGAAATGTACTATTCCATCGATGACGGGCACGAGAAATGCCAAAAAAAAGTCACTGGAGGAGTCTTCAATTGTTGTTTCTTCGTCCTCGACACTACTGCGATGAAACAATAAGTCCTCGCTTTTCCACAACATTTTCAAAGAAAAAATTCGATAAAGAAGAATTTCATCCCGACACAGTGAAATTTCTCTGATTTCACAAAGAAAATGTGAAATTTCTCTGGTATGATCATAGAGAAGTTTCATCGAGGGACTTTAGCTTATAAAAAATACATATTGGATCTCTCTTACTATTCAACGTTGGAAAGGGATGTTTTACTAATTTTCCCATTTTAAAATGGCTTTTTGAACATTTTCCTCACGTTTTCTCATACAATTAAAAAATTCATTCTTAATTTTTATTATCTCTTAAAATGGTCAAAAAGTCATTTTAAAATGGAAAAATTAGTAAAACATCCCTCTTCAACTTTGAATATTAGGAGAGATCCAATATGTATTTTTTATTAGCTAAAGTCCCTTGATGAAACTTCTCTATGATCATACCAAAGAAATTTAAAAATTTCTTTACGAAAACAGAGAAATTTCATTGTGTTGAGACAAAATTCTCCCTTATAGAATTTTTTCTGTGAAAATGTTGAGGGAAATCGTAAACTTATTGTTTCACCGCAGTAGTGTCGTGGACGAAGAAACAAGAATTGAAGACTGCTCCGATGACTTTTTCTTGGCATTTCTCAAACCTGCCATTGATAGAATAGTATATTTTGTCGAGAAGATTGTAAGAGAATGATGGGTTTCAAGGATTTCTTTTCAATCTATCTTCCCTCAATGATTTATGGCTACTGTACATTTCTTCTCTGTACATATATATATTTTTATGCATGTCCAGTATATATATAAGTTTCTTAAATAATAAAGAAAAAGAAGAGAGAGACATGACTAGTAGAGAGGGGATCAAATGATGAACTGAGAGAAAAATTAAAGAACAAGAAAAAAAGATTTGGGCGATTGGTGTTTTGTAGAGAGAGAGAGAGAAAAACATATCTTTCTCTTTACAAGACACCAATCTCCCAAATCTTTGTCTCTTGTTTTTTGTTTCTTGGCTCTGTTCGTCAATTGATCCTCTCTATACTAGTCCCGTCTTTTTCTTTTTCATTTTTCTTTGTTATTTAAGAAACTGATATATATACTGGACATGCACAAAAATACATATATGTACAGATAAGAAATGTACAGTAGCCATAAATCATTGAGAGAAGATAGATTGAAAAGAAATCCTCGAAAGCCATCATTCTCTTCTAATTTTCTTAACGAAATTTACTGTTCCATCAATGGCGGGAACGAAAAATGCCAAGAAAAAGTCACCGGAGAAGTCTTCAATTCTTGTTTCTTCGTCCTTAACACTACTGCGGTGAAACAATAAGTCTTCGATTTCCCTCAAAACTTAGTGTCGGATGAAGAGATTGAGAGCATAACGGAACCAGAATTTAAAGAACTTGAAGAGGAACTGAAGAATAGAGCAATTAGTGTCGCGATTTGAGCACCAATTGGAATGATACATTTGAATAGTAGGAGAGATCCAATATGTATGACCATAGAGAAATTTCATCGAGGGACTTTAGCTAATAAAAAATACATATTGGATCTCTCATAATATTCAAAGTTGGAGAGAGATATTTTACTAATTTTTCAATTTTAAAATGGCTTTTTGACCATTTCAAATGATAACAAAAATTAAGAATGGATTTTTTAATTGTATGAGAAAACGTGAGGAACATTCATTAAGAAAATTTTTGAGCTTTGCTAAGAATATGAAATTAATCTTATTCCATGACTTGAATCAATAAAATTTTAAAGTTAATTTAAAAAATCATATTCATTTTTCATTTAAAAATTCGAAAAACATTAGTATATCTTGATTATATTTCCTCTTTTTGTTTTTTGAGGGATAACAAAGTCATGGCAATAGTGTTGAGGACGAAGACATGGCGAGCCTTCGCTGAGCATGTCTCCTCGAGAACTGGATGGAAAAGAAAGTTCACAACAAGCCTTCTGGTCAACGATGCCATTTAGTGCTGAAATCGCAATACTATTGCTCTATTCTTCAGTTCCTCTTCAAGTTCTTCAAATTTTGGTTCTGGTGCGCTCTCAATCTCATCCTCCGACACTGAGTTTTGAGGGAAATCGAGGACTTATTGTTTCACTGCAGTAGTGTCGAGGACGAAGAAACAAGAATCGAAGACTTCTTCGGTGACTTTTTCCAAGCATTTCTCATTCCCACCATCGATGGAACGGTACATTTCGTCGAGAAGATTGGAAGGGAATGATGGGTTTCGAGGATTTCTTTTCAATCTATCTTCTCTCAATGATTTATGGCTGTTGTACATTACTTCTTGGTACATATATGTATTTTTGTGTATATCCAATATATATATCAGTTTCTTAAATAATAAAGAAAAAAAAAAGAGAGGCATGACTAGTAGAGAGAGGATCAAATGATGAACAGAGAGAAGAAGCAAAGAACAAAAAAAAAAAAAAAGATTTGGGCGATTGGTGTTTTGTAAAGAGAGAGAAAAACATATCTTTCTCTTTACAAAACACCAATCTCCCAGATCTTTTTCTATTGTTTTTTGCTTCTTCTCTCTGTTCATTATTTGATCCCCTCTATACTAGTCCTGCCTTTTTCTTTTTCTTTTTTCTTTGTCATTGAAGAAATTGATATATATACTGGATATGCACAAAAATACATATATGCACAAAGAAGAAATGTACAGTAGCCATAAATCATTGAGATAAGATAGATTGAAAAGAAATTCTCGAAACCCATCATTCTCTTCTAATCTTCTCAACGAAGTGTATCGTTCCATCGATGGCGGGAACGAGAAATGCTAAGAAAAAGTCACTGGAGAAATCTTCAATTCTTGTTTCTTCGTCCTCGACACTACTGCGGTGAAACAATTAGTCATTGATTTCCCTAGAAACTCAGTGTCGGAGGATGACATTGAGAGCGCACCGGAACCAGAATTTGAAGAACTTGAAGATGAATTGAAGAATAGAGCATTAGTGTCGCAATTTCAGCACCAATTGGCATCATTGACCCGAAACCTTGTCGTGAGCTTTCTTTTCCATCCAGTTCTCAAGGAGACATGCTCGGCAGAGGCTCGCCATGTCTTCGTCCTCAACACTGCTGCCATGACTTTGTTATCTCTCAAGAAACAAAGATAGGAAAATATAATCAAGATGTAAAATTATTTTTTGAATTATTTAATTTAAAAATAAATATGATTTTTTAAATTAACGTTAAAATTTTATTGATTCAAGTCATGGAATGAGATTAATTTCATATTTTTAGCAAAGCTCAAAAATTTTCGTAATGAATTTTTCTCAAGTTTTCTCATACAATTAAAAAATCCATTCTTAATTTTTATTATCTCTTAAAATTATCAAAAAGCAATTTTAAAATTGGAAAATTAGTAAAATATCCCTCAACATTGAACAGTAGAAGAGATCTAATATGTATTTTTTATTTGTTAAAGTCCCTCGATGAAACTTCTCTCTGATCCTACCAGAGAAATTTCAAAATTTCTTTGTGAAATCAAAAAAATTTCTCTGTGTCAGGACAAAATTTTTATTTATCGAATTTTTTTTGTGAAAATGTTGAGGGAAATCGAGGACTTATTGTTTCACCGCAGTAGTGTCGAGGAAGAAGAGACAAAAGTTGAAGACTTCTCCGGTGACTTTTTTATGGCATTTCTCGTTCCCGCCATTGATGGAACTGTACATTTCGTTGAGAAAATTGAAAGAGAATGATGGGTTTTAAGGATTTTTTTCAATCTATCTTCTCTCAATGATTTATGGCTATTGTACATTTCGTCTCTGTACATATATGTATTTTTGTGCAAATCTAGTATATATATCAGTTTCTTAAATAATAAAGAGAGAGAGAGAGAGAGAGAGAGAGAGAGAAAGAGAAGACAAGTAGAGACGGGATCAAATGATGAATAGAGAGAAGAAGCGAAGAACAAGACAAAGATTTGTGCAATTGGTGTTTTGTAGAGAGAGAGAAAAACATCTCTTTCTCTCTCTCTACAAAACACCAATCTCTCAAATCTTTTTGTCTTGTTTTTTGCTACTTCTCTCGGTTCATCATTTGATTTCCTCTATACTAGTCTTGCCTTTTTCTTTTTCCTTTTTCTTTTTGATTTGAGAAAATGATATATATACTGGACATGCACAAAAATACATATATGTACAGGGAAGAAATGTACAGTAGCCATAAATCACTGAGAGATAATAGATTGAAAAGAAATCCTTGAAATCCATCATTCTCTTCTAATTTTTTCGACGAAATGTACCGTTCCATCAATGACGGGAACGAGAAATGCCAAGAAAAAGTCACCGAAGAAGTCTTAAATTATTGTTTCTTCGTCTTCAACACTACTGTGGCGAAACAATTAGTCCTCGATTTCTCTCAAAACTCAGTGTCGGAAGATGAGATTGAGAGCACACCAGAACCGCAATTTGAAGAACTTGAAGAGGAATTGAAGAATAGAGCATTAGTGTCACGATTTCAGCACCAATTGGCATAGTCGACTAGAAACCTTGTCACGAACTTTCTTTTCCATCCAGTTCTTGAGGAGGCATGCTCGGCGGAGGCTCGCCATGTCTTCGTCCTCGACACTTCGGCCATGACTTTGTTATCCCTCGAAAACAAAGATAGGAAAATATAGTCAAGATATACTAATTTTTTTGAATTATTTAATTTAAAAACAAATATGATTTTTTAAATTAACTTTAAAATTTTATTGATTCAAGTCATGGAATGAGATTAATTTCATTGTTTTAGCAAAGATCAAAAATTTTCTTAATGAATTTTCCGCACGTTTTCTCATACAATTAAAAAATCCATTCTTAATTTTTATTATCTCTTAAAATTGTCAAAAAGCCATTTTAAAATGGAAAAATTAGTAAAACATCCCTCTCCAACTTTGAATAATAGGAGAGATCCAATATGTATTTTTTATTAGCTAAAGTCCCTCGATGAAACTTCTCTATGATCATACCAAAGAAATTTCAAAATTTCTTTAGGAAATCAGAGAAATTTCACTGTGTTGAGACGAAATTATTCTTATCGAATTTTTTCTATGGAAATGTTAAGGGAAATCGAGGACTTATTGTTTCACCGCAGTAGTGTCGTGGATAAAGAAACAAGAATTGAAGACTTCTCCGGCGACTTTTTCTTGGCATTTCTTGTTCCCGCCATCGATGGAATAGTGTATTTCGTCGAGAAGATTAGAAGAAAATGATGGGTTTCGAGGATTTCTTTTCAATCTATCTTCCTTCAATGATTTATGGCTACTGTACATTTCTTCTTTGTAAATATATGTATTTTTATTCTTGTCTAGTATATATATCAGTTTCTTAAATAATAAAGAAAAAAAAGAGAGAGATAGACTGGACTAGTAGAGAATGGATCAAATGATGAACAGAGAGAAGAAAAAAAGAACAAAAAAAAAGAGATTTGGGCGATTGGTGTTTTGGTCTCTCTCTTTACAAAACACCAATCTCTCAAATCTTTTTCTCTTGTTCTTTATTTCTTTTCTCTATTTATCATTTGATCCCCTTTCTACTAGTCCTGTCTCTCTCTTCTTTTTCTTTATTTTTAAGAAACTGATATATATACTAGACGTGCACAAAAATACATGTATGTACAAAGAAGAAATATACAGTAGCCAAAAATCATTGAGAGAAAATAGATTGAAAAGAAATCATGGAAAGCCATTGTGGAGAGGTGGTTTGGAAATACTCTTCTGATCCTGGGGAACGCTCGTGATCCTCTTCCGGTCACCTGAAAAGGAATATACACTCCGGCAGGGGTGCCGGAATCAGCACTCCGACGGACAAGTCAGTAACCACACTCAGGAATACTTATATTCTAAGTTAAGAACTACAATTCTCACATACCTTTCTTAGTCTGTTGTTTCTTTATTTATACTTGTTTCTTGGGTCTCATTGCTAGGCCCACTTGTCGCTCATTGTCCTCTTATTTACTCGGCTCCATGGTTCAGTATCTGTTCGGCCCATCTATTATATTCGACATCCTTATCGTGCAGAGTAGAACCGTGTAATATATGTCTTCTAGAGTATGCTTCTGATTATTCCAATTATTCGGCTCCCACAATTGCCCTCCAAACACCTCACTAGCATCAGTTAGTCAGCATGTTTGGCTAGAAGTCAAAAAATTCGGCGGTTAATCCTCTTCCCGATGCGTGTCAGAACGCGTGTGTGCTTTTTGGTCATTGTAATGCTTTCCCGCCCCATTCGTGCTTCTCTCGCATTTATTACGATTTGAAACTTAAGTCCCTTCGAAACCATGCTTTTTGAACTTCCTGGACTGCCAGTCGGTATCTCTTCTCCGACGCATTTTCTGCAACTCTTATCCGTTCTCTCCTTGTCTCCTTTGCCTTTCGTAAGTTTTCTTCTCGTCTCCTTGCAATCCTATTTTCCGTATTTATGTTTGATTTAGGATATCCTTGAGTCCTTGCTAGAATGGCTAAGCATTTGAAAGACCTCATTTCCGGGGGTCGAATTTCTGGGTTCCGAAAACATTTTTTTATTCCTGAAGATGTCCATCTTGCTCTGGTAACGGATAATACCCTTGATATGGAGAGGGACGACCAAAATACAATCGTCTTCCCTCTCCTATCTATTGCGGAGGGTGGAGTTCGCTTTTCCTTACACCCATTTCTTAGGGCCGTCCTTTGCTATTGGAGTCTGATTCCTTCGCAGCCCCATGTAAACTTTTTTCGAATCATAATGGGAATCGTAGAGTTGAACCGGCGTCTCAAGATCAACCTCGGCATTCCGATGATTCAGCACTGCTATGCTTTAGCCAAATCCTCTGGCCGGCTCGGGCGCTACTTTCTCAAGGCCAAGCACACCGACCATCACTTGGTGATGATGCTTGCCAGCTCTGGCAAACGAGTTAACGATGTAATGGTCAATGTCCGAGGTAACTGGGAATTCGGCGAGGGCGAAGATCGCCTGGACCCTATTCCTAGTCAGAGGGGTGAACCAGGTTACCGTATAACTCCTTATTTGTTGATCTTTCTTTCATGCGGCGTTTTCTCCAAGCCTTACCCTTTATTCTTGCAGGCAATAAGTTGAAGAGGATTTTGACCTCGGCTGACGACGCAGTCCTTGCAGAAATTAAGATAGCACTAAAGTACTTTGGCCGTCCGAACGTACAGAAGCAAGGGAGAGCCGCCTATATTCTCCTACGGTACGAACCTACTTATACCACATTCTCGGCCGCGGACGATATTCCGATCGCAACCGGTAAACAGCACCTTACGGCTCTTGTCTTCCCCAGCTTCAAGATCCTCTGGCAAATTGGTCTTGAAGATTTTGATTCGGAGCAAGACTTAGAGCTGGTGGTCGAAGTAGTTGCCGAATCAACGAAGGTGTTCGCTACGAAGGCTGAAGAAGCCCTCAAATCAGCGTTTGCGGCAGCCGATCTTAACGAGCCTAACTCTCCGTCCACTACGGGTCGGATGGAGTTTTCCTTCAGAGACATTTTTATAAACTTGGGAGATCTACCTGGCACTTTTTCTAAAAGCATGGCTGGGGAAAATCTCACGCAGATGGCGAGAAAGAGAAATGCCGAGAGAATGGCCGCCCGAAAGAAAGATGAGGCTGCTCGTTCTGAGCCTGCGCCGGTTGAATCTATATAACCGGTTACTGGAGAAGAAACGACTCAAGTTGTTGTGGCCGAAATGGAGGGAGCTAAACGGCAGGTTACAGAAGAACAACTAGTTTCAAAAGAGTGGGGCGACAAACGTTCCGCCAAGGGAGAGGCCGGCTTAGAGGATAGCCCTGCTGACAAACAGCCTTGCTTAGAGGAGTCCGACGTGGTTGTCCCCTTCGTTGTTCAACCAAAGATCAAAGACACGCCAATCTCTGCAGACGCATCTGCCATGAAGGATCTAGCCGTGCCATTGAGCTTGGCCACCTCAGTTTCACTACCGGCTGACAAGGCCACCTTTCGAGAATAGTCGAATTTGGTAGCTATAGCGTTTGCTGCCCAATCAGCCCTTCTGGTATGTATACGACACTTTTGTTTTTGCTCGTTTGGTTTGGTTTGCGTACGACGTTGCTTGATGTGGCGATCCAAACTTGTTTTGCAGACGGTTGGAAGGATAGCCGAACTAGGCCGCCAACAGCATGATGCCGTTGAAAGAATTGGCTGCTTAAAGGTTGAAGCTGAGGGTGAAAGAAGTAGGGCCGAGTTCCAGGCAATGAGAGCCGCAATGGAAAGTGCTCGAGCCGAAGCTGAAAAGGAGAGGGCTCGGACTGCTGACCAGCTTAGATCTGAAGCCAAGGATAGGGCGAACGCGAATGAGGAGTCGCTCAAGTTAACCCAGGAGGCGCTTTCCAAGGCAGAGGCTGAGTTAGAAGAATTGAAGGCGGCCAAGGAAAAAGCCGAATCTGAAGTTTCTACGGCGCTAGAAGCTGGGAAGAGCGCCGCCTTGAAGGAATATGTAGATGAGGTCCCCAAATTTGAGAATCGAGGATTCAAACATGGGTGGCTCAAAGCCCTTGCTTCCGCTGGAGTTACATTGGTCTTGCCAATTCCATATGAGCAAGTGGACGTTGAGCCACTTGAGTCTGATCTCGAGGATTGATCTGGGAGACATTCTAGTTTTATTATGTATCTTTTATTTCGATGTATGTTTATGTTTAGTGGATCCTTGTTAGTTCAAGGTAATTTTCATGTATAAATTAGTTACTATCTGTACTCAATTTATTAATGAAAATTTCCTTCCCATTTCACTATTATTTGTACAAAGTTTCTGATATTAATGAAGAGTTTTGCCTTCCACTACTTTGGATAAAATGATTACTGTCTGTTGTGCCTTCTAACCAGCAATTGGAATCAGTGTAATCTTGGCAATTATATTAGTTAAACTTTAATTTATCCGTACAAGTAAACGGCCTCTTGGTGTCGAATAGGACTAGTAAATCGATTCGTGAAGTGGCTGCGGCACTCGAGCCGGATAGATTGATGAATCTGCCCTTGCCCCAGCTGGTTCGCGAACATTAAACGCCGAATCATACAATATTTATTAGTCAATTCGTGAAGAGGCTACGGCACTCAAGCCGGATAGATTGATGAATCTGCCCTTGCCCCGCTAGTTCGCAAACATTAAACGCCGAATCATACAATATTGATTAGTCGATTCGTGAAGCGGCTGCGGCACTCAAGCCGGATAGATTGATGAATCTGCCTTTACCCCAGCTGGTTCGCGAACATTAAACGCCGAATCATACAATATTGATTAGTCGATTCGTGAAGTGGCTGCGGCACTCAAGCCGGATAGATTGATGAATCTGCCATTGCCCCAGCTGGTTCGCGAACATTAAATGCCAAATCATACAATGATTAGTCGATTCGTGAAGCGGCTGAGGCATTCAAGCCAGATAGATTGATGAATCTGCCCTTGCCTTAGCTGGTTCGCAAACATTAAACACAGAATCATACAATATTGATTAGTCGATTCGTGAAGCGACTGCGGCATTCAAGCGGGATAGATTGATGAATCTGCCCTTGCCCTAGCTGGTTCGCAAACATTAAACGCCGAATAACAGTGTGTGATGGGGGCACGACTGGGTCGGCGCCGGGTTGTTGAGGTTTTGATATTAATGAGATTGCCTTGGTGGTGCTGCCCTCGTAGGGAACAAATGAATGAAGGTCCTATTTACGTGCTCAGTGAGCAACTCAGTTCCAGGTCTTTGATGAAGAATAAACGAGCGCGAATGTCGAATAGACTGTTTTTTAACAGCAAAGGGGAAGTGAGGACACTAGCGGAGCTGGGAGGAAACATGGATCAAAGTAGCGAACCTTCGCGGGCGGGAGGCAGGACTTCGAGGGATCGAGAGAGATGTGGATCTCCTCGTCGTCGAAGTAGGTCGCCTAGAGAGGACAAGGAGCCACAAGGAAAATCCTCGTAACCTCATTCTGAAAGGGAGCCCGGTGCGAACCCACGCCCATTGAGCTTCGCAGTCTTCGTGGGAAATAAACCCATGACAGATGCGGACTCGATCGTTCGAGATTCAAGTGTGGCGGTCGAATTTGCTCGACAGATTTTTCCTCTCGAGGTCCAGCAGTCAATGGTAGGTCGGCAGGACTTCGAAGTGTCTCGTGAAGGCATTCATGGTGCGGTGAAGGGGCTCTACACCGCCTACGAAATCGGTATGCACCTCCGCACTGCCCGCCGAGAAATAGAGAAGAGGGATGAACGCATCCGAAACTTGGAGGCTCACGCGGAAGAGGCTGAACGCGAGCTAAGTAAGGTCAAGGTCATTCACGAACAGCCCGTCAGACAGGCTAACCCAATTGTGGAAGAAAGGGTCACCCAATGACTTATCAGTACGGCGTTCGCCGATCGAGATACGGCGAGCATGTTCGTGATGGAATCCGCAAAGGGGAGGGCCTATGAAAAAGGCTTCCACGATGGCCGAAAAGTTGGGATACAGAAGACCAAGGAAAAACTCACCGAGGAAGTTTGCCGATGCGAAAATCGTGAATTTAAGCACGATTGGATCAAGGCGCTTTAGGCTGAAAAAGCTCTCCGAACAATGGGCGTCGACTCGGCATTGCCACTGTACCAACGTAACCATGTTCCATTTGCCGCCTTTGAAGTCGAGCAGAGTGAAGATGAGGGAGACATTGTGTAAAATCACTCAATGTAACGTTTGAACGTGGATCGCGTTCATAACTATGTAATTATTGCCTGATTAAATAAAATGTCCTATTTTAAAATTTTCATTGTAATTTGTATTCGGCACACACGTGTTTGCATGTGTTTCATTCATAAACATTGACCGGCCCGAGTCAGCTAGTCATTTTAATTCCGAACGGTTATATGCCGGCTTGTCATGAGCACTCTTCATTAAATATATATTTTGCATGTGTTACGTGCGGTCAATCGCGCCGATGAGGCTCCGAATTCGGAGGCTCAACCGGCCCAAAGGCGGCATGCACCAGGGACTCCGAATCCGGAGACAGTCGGCGCATGGAGTGGCTATGGCTAATATCGCTCGGCGTCCGTCTTTTGGACTTCAATGTTAATGAAATCGCCTCGGGGCCACCGCAAGGTGTTTCGAAATAAATCACCTCAGATTTTTCGCTCTGGAGGCTTCGCTTACTGTGCTCAAACTCGATTTAAAATGATTTTGTTGCATGCGGTTAGATAAGTGTGAATGTCGAATGGAGTTTTTCTTCAGCAGCAGAGGAGAAGCTTGGACTCTGGTTAAGCTTGACATTGTAATGAATCGCAGCAGAGAACCCACTCACACGGGAGTTAGGGCGTTCAAAAGATGAGAAAAATGTCAGCCTCTAAGTCGTCAAAGCAGATCACCTCGAAGGGACAAACAGCAATGGTGAAGTTCTCCGCAATCGCGACCGAGAAATGAGGCTGACGTAGCGCCGCGACTGTTGGGTATTATTGTTTTCGTAGGGAATTCCTTCCTTGTCTTGGATCTTGGCCTTGACATTGTCTATAGTGTCAAAGGGCCCAGCCTCAAGGGTGATTATCTCGTTGGTGTGAATCGTGGATTCTAGCGCGGCCAGATCAAGGCATTTCAAGTTGCGGGTGCTCTCTGATCAGCGGGCGTTGATTCGGCGCTGCCGCTCGTTCCAACGCGACGCCGTATAAGAATAGATATTGTAATGCTTCGAACGCGGATTGCGTTTTTTGTAATTACTGTTTAATCGAATAAAATGTTTCATTCTAGAAGTTTATCTCATTCTAAATTTTTGTATGCTTAATTAAGCATCTTATTTTGAATGCTGGAACGTTTTGTCTTGCTCACGCGGTTGTGCTGGTTTAACCTACATATCCCTGCTTCGATGTGTAAATGTTTTCATTCTAGAGGGCGCTTCGAATTCAAAATATTGGCCAATCGTGACATCCACGATGGGCGCTTCGAATCCGAAGGCTTTGTCGGCCCAAAGACTTCATGCGCCGATGGGGCATTGAATCCGGAGGCTTTAATCGGCCAATCGTGATATCCACGAAGGGCGCTCCGAATCCAGAGACTTTGTCGACCAATTGTGATATCCACGAAGGACGCTCCAAATCTGGAGACTTTATTTGGCCCAAAGACGTCTTGCACCGATGGGGTCCGAATCTGAAGACTTTAATCGGCCAATCGTGATATCCACGAAGGGCGCTCCAAATCTGGAGGCTTTGTCGGCCAATCGTGATATCCACGAAGGGCGCTCCGAATCCGCAGACTTTGTCGGCCAATCATGATATCCACGAAGGGCGCTCTGAATCCGGAGACTTTATTGGGAGAATCGTGACATCCACGAAGGGCGCTCCGAATTCGGAGACTTTATTTGGCCCAAAGACGTCATGCGCCGATGGGGCTCCGAATCCGGAGACTTTAATCGGCCAATCGTGATATCTACGAAGGGCGCTCCGAATCCGGAGACTTTATTGGCCCAAAGACGCCATGAGCCGATGTGGCTCCGAATCCGGAGACTTTAATCGGCCAATCGTGACATCCACGAAGGGCGCTCCGAATTCGGAGGCTTTGTCGGCCAATCGTGATATCCACGAAGGGCGCTCCGAATCCGGAAACTTTATTGGCCCAAACACGCCATGCACCGATGGGGCTCCGAATCCGGACACTTTAATCGGCCAATCGTGATATCCACGAAGGGCGCTCCGAATCCGGAGACTTTAATCGGCCAATCATGACATCTACGAAGGGTGCTCCAAATCCGGAGACTTTATTTGGCCCAAAGAAGTCATGCGCCGATGGGGCTCCAAATCCGGAGACTTTAATCGGCCAATCGTGATATCCACGAAAGGCGCCCTGAATCTGGAGGCTTTATTGGCCCAAAGACGTCATGCGCCGATGGGGGTCCCAATCCAGAGACTTTAATCGACCAATCGTGATATCCATGAAGCGCGCTCCGAATCCGGAGGCTTTGTCGGCCAATCGTGATATCCACGAAGGGCGCTCCGAAGTCGGAGACTTTGTTAGCCCAAAGACGTCATGTGCCGATGGGGCTCTGAATCCAGAGACTTTTATCGGCTAATCGTGATATCCACGAAGGGCGCTCCGAATCTGGAGACTTTATCGGGCCAATCGTGACATCCACGAAGGGTGCTTCGAATCCGGAGACTTTAATCAGCCAATAGTGATATCCACGAAGGGTGCTTCGAATCCGGAGACTTTAATCAGCCAATAGTGATATCCACAAAGAGCGCTCCAAATTCGGAGGCTTTATTGGCCTAAAGACGTCATGCGCCAATGGGGCTCCGAATCCGAAGACTTTAATCGGCCAATCATGATATCCACGAAGGGCGCTCCGAATCCAGAGGCTTTGTCAGCCAATCGTGATATCCACGACGGGCACTCCAAATCTAGAGACTTTATTGGCCCAAAGACGTCATGCGCTGATGGGGCTCCGAATTCGGTGACTTTAATCGGCCAATCGTGACATCCACGAAGGGCGCTCCGAATCTCGAGGCTTTGTCGGCCAATCGTGATATCCACGAAGGGCGTTCTGAATCCGGAGGCTTTGTCGGCCAATTGTGATATCCACGAAGGGCGCTCCGAATTCAAAGACTTTATTGGCCCAAAGACGTCATGTGCCGATGGGGCTCCGAATCTAGAGACTTTAATCGGCCAATCGTGATATCCACGAAGGGCGCTCCGAATTCGGAGGCTTTGTTTGGAATACTTTTGAGCTGGATTTCACGGTGAGTAAACACGAATCTTTGCATTACTTACAAAAGTGAAAAGTGTACATGGTGAGCCATTCAGAACCAATATCATTCCCCACAGGTCGGGTTTAATGATAGAATTTGCGCAAATGCGTTAGGAGCAAGGACGCGGGCCTAACTTTCCATCAACCTGCCCCTTATCATCTGGTATCGCCTAGAGCTTCTGTGGCTTATCGTCAGGGAGCCGTTCGACATCAACGAGACTGTCTCGATTCGACACTTCAGTGGAGTTGACCTGTGTCTCCGTTGGTGTCTTTCTAGAAAGGAGATATCATACTTGTACGGATTGCTAGGAACCACGGATTTGCTCAACGCCGTGTTCGATCGGGAAGCGTAGCAGCTGATGATAGGTGCTTGGCACGGCCCGAATAGTATGTAGCCAAGTTCGCCCCATGATGAGGTTATACGGCAAAGGGAGCTTAACGACCATGAATTCCACATCCACTGTTTGGGAGCCCGCCCGAACGGGTAACGTGATTTTCCCCAACGGGTACTCTGGATTTGCGTTGAAGCCGAATAATGGATGACAGGTCTGATTCATTGAAGCCGAGTTTGAGGAAGGTCTCGTAGTACATGACCTCCGAAATGCTTCCCTGGTCTATGAGGACGCGTTTGACGGTAAATCTATTCACGTGTAGTTCAATGACCAATGGATCAATATGGAGGAGCGTTATGTCGATAAGATCGGAATCTTCGAAGATGATACTCGGAGCTTCGTGGGGCTGTTTCACTTGTGTGTGTTACTTTTGGGGGGCTGAATGAATTGAGTGTATGGTACATGGCGTTGGAAGGTTGTATATCATATGTATAACGCCAAGGGGAGGTGACTCCTGCCGAAGGGCAACAGTTTTGATTATGCTCTTCTGAACGTGTTGCTGAAGCCGACCATCTTGCACCAAATCCTCAAGGTGGTCTTTCAAGGCATAGCAATTGTCCATATCATGACCATGATCTTTCTGATATTCACAACGCCTGTCCCGCCTTCTCGTGTCAGGAGGTCCCACCATCTTGGACGGCCATTTGAAGAACGGAAGATGTTGGATTTTGGTCATAATCGAGCTGATTGGCTCTGACAGCTCCGTATATTTCTTGTCGGCGCGCTTTGTGCGCCGGCTATCGACCTGCAGTTACTCATTTGCCTGGTGCGAGCATTGATCGCTGGATCGGCGAGAGTCCCATCTCCTGCCTCGTTTAGCCCGCTGTCGTGGTTCAGGGCTCTGAGGTGGTGCAGAACTTATTGGCTGAGCAATTTTGGGAGGGGCCGTTTTGTTGGCCACGTGTCCGACTTTAACCCGCAAGGCATCATCTTCCACTTTGCAGTATTCCTCTACTTTCTTCATCAACCCCCAGACTATTTTGGGGGGTCTTCTAGTCAAGGAATTACGGAGGGCACTATCTGGGTGTATTCCCATTTTGAAGGCGGTGATGGCCATGGAGTTATTACAAGCATCGTCAACAAGATTAAAGCATTCCCAATATCGCGCCGAATATGCTCTTATTGTTTCTCCTGGTAGGATTTGCATTGCCCAGAGAGAGTGGGCTTGCTTTGGCTGGACTTCGTTGGTGATGAATCTGGCCCTGAAGGATTTTTGTAGTTGGTGGAAGGTTTTGATCAAAACTGGCTCCAGTTTATAATACCACCTGATCGCCAATGGTCCCAAACTGCTGGGAAATATTCAGCGCATGAGGGCCTCGTTATCTGCATGCAATGTCATGGCCTGCTTGTAGTGGCGGATGTGGTCGGTGGGGTTAGATTTTCCGTCATACAAGGTGAACGACGGTCTTTTGAATTTCTTGGGTAGCGCAGCTTTTGCAATCCGTCGTACGAAGGGATCGTGTTGGTCTTCATCCGAACTGTTCTTTCTTCGCTTGTGCATTGCACAGGGACTTTCTTCGGATGAACTGGTGGTTTCGTGTCGTCCCTTCTTCTTAGGCTCTGGGGATAATGAGTCGGAGTCGCTATCAGTGTCTTGTCGTGCTCGAGGTTGTTGACCACCTACGTTCGGAGGTTGTTCTGGATTTGGGCACGTAGCTTGCTTGAACTTCGCCATTTCCAAGGCCAAATTTTCCCGAAGATGTTCGTTCTCAGTGATCATGTTTTCTAACCTCTGTTCATTTTGCTTTGCTTGTTCCATGATCGCCTGTATTGTCTCGTGCTCCGATGTCGAGGGTGAGGTGAAATTCAAGGCACGTCTTGCGGCGATAGTCTCTGTTCCAAGCAAGTTTGTTGGAGTGGTTTCCTCTTGCGGTATAGGGTCGACAGTGACTGTCGGAGGATCTTCCGTCACGCTTGCCATGGATGTGCTTGAGTATTCCCACAGACAGCGCCAATTGTGGAGAGGTGGTTTGGAAATACTCTTCTGATCTTGGGGAACGCTCGTGATCCTCTTCCGGTCACCTGAAAAGAAATATACACTCCAGCGGGGGTGCCGAAATCAGCACTCCGACGGACAAGTCAGTAACCACACTCAAGAATACTTATATTCTAAGTTAAGCACTACAATTCTCACATACCTTTCTTAGTTTGTTGTTCTTTTATTTATACTTGTTTCCTGGGCCTCATGGCCAGGCCCACTTGTCGCTCATCGTCCTCTTATTTACTCAGCTCCATGGTTCAGTATCTGTTCGACCCATCTATTATATTCGGCATCCTTATCGTGCAGAGTAGAGCCATGTAATATATGTCTTCTAAAGTATGCTTCTGATCATTCCAATTATTCGGCTCCCACAGCCATCATTCTCTTCTAATCTTCTCGACAAAGTGTACCGTTCCATCGATGGTGGGAATGAGAAATGCCAAGAAAAAGTCATCGGAGAAGTCTTTAATTCTTGTTTCTTCGTCCTTGACACTACTGTGGTGAAACAATAAGTCTTTGATTTCCATTCTTAATTAACTTTAAAATTTTATTGATTCAAGTCGTGGAATGAGATTAATTTCATAATTTTAGCAAAGCTCAAAAAAAAATTTAATAAATTTTCCTCACGTTTTCTCATACAATTAAAAAATCCATTCTTAATTTTTATTATCGCTTAAAATGGTCAAAAAGCCATTTTAAAATGGGAAAATTAGTAAAACTTCCCTCTCCATCTTTGAATAGTAGGAGAGAGCCAATATGTATTTTTTATTAGCTAAAGTCCCCCGATAAAACTTCTCTATGATCATACTAGAGAAATTTCTCTGTGTCAGGATGAAAGATTTCTTATCAAATTTTTTTATGTGAAATGTTGAGGGAAATCAAGAACATATTGTTTCACCGCAGTAGTATCGAAGACGAAGAAACAAGAATTGAAGACTTCTCCGGTGCTTTTTCTTGGCATTTCTCGTTCTGACCATCGATGGAACAGTAAATTTCGTCGAGAAGACTGGAAAAGAATGGTGTGTTTTGACGATTTCTTTTCTATCTATCTTCTCTCAATGATTTTTGGCTACCGTACATTTCTTCTCTATACATATATGTATTTTTGTGCATGTCCAGTATATATATCAGTTCCTTAAATAACAAAGAAAAAAGAAAAAGAAAAAACATGACTAGTATAGAGGCGATCAAATGATGAACAGAAAGAAGAAGCAAAAAATAAGAGAAAAAGATTTGGATTATTGGTGTTTTGTAAAAAGAAAGATATGTTTCTCTCTCTCTACAAAACACCAATTGCCCAAATCTTTTTTTCTTTTTCTTTGCTTCTTGTCTCTGATCATCATTTGATCCCCTCTCTACTAGTCCTGTCTCTCTCTCCTTTTTTTCTTTATTATTTAAGAAACTGATATATATATATACACTGGACATGCACAAAAATACATATATGTACAAAGAACAAATATACAGTAGCCATAAATCATTGAGAGAAGATAGATTGAAAAGAAATCCTCGAAACCCCTCATGCTCTTCCAATCTTCTCGACGAAATGTACCGTTCTATCGATGGCGGGAACGAGAAATGCCAAGAAAAAGACACCGGAGAAGTCTTCAGTTCTTGTTTCTTTGTTCTCGATACTACTGAGGTGAAATAATAAGTCCTCGATCTCTATCAGCATTTTCACAAAAAAAATTCGATAAAGAATAATTTCGTCCTGACACAGAGAAATTTCTCTGATTTCACAAATGAATTTTGAAATTTCTCTAGTATGATTAAAGAGAAGTTTCATCAAGGGACTTTAGCTAATAAAAAATACATATTGGATCTCTCCTACTATTCAATGTTGGAGAGGAATGTTTTACTAAAGAGATAATAAAAATTAAGAATGAATTTTTTAATTGTATGAGAAAATGTAAGGAAAATTCAGTAAGAAAATTTTTAAGCTTTGCTAAAACTATGAAATTATTCTCATTCCATGACTTGAATCAATAAAATTTTAAAGTTAATTTAAAATCATATTTGTTTTTAAATTAAATAATTCCAAAAACATTAGTATATCTTGACTATATTTTCCAATCGTTGTTTCTTGAAGGATAAGAAAGTCATGGCAGTAATGTCGAGGACGAAGACATGGTGAGCCTCTGCCGAGCATGTCTCCTCGAGAACTGGATGGAAAAGAAAGTTCACGACAAGGTTTCTGGTCGACGATGCCAATTGTTGCTCAAATCGTGACACTGATGCTCTATTCTTCAGTTCAAATTCTTCAAATTCTGGTTCCGTTGCGCTCTCAATCTCATCATCCGACACTGAGTTTTGACAGAAATTGAGGACTTATTGTTTCACCGCAGTAGTGTCAAGGACGAAGAGACAAGAATTGAAGACTTCTCCGATGAATTTTTCTTGGCATTTTTCATTCCCGCTATCGATAGAATAGTACATTTTGTCGAGAAGATTGGAAGAGAATAATGACTTTCGAGGATTTCTTTTCAATCTATCTTCTCTCAATGATTTATGTCTACTATACATTTATTCTCTATACATATATGTATTTTTGTCCATGTCTAGTATATATATCAGTTTCTTAAATAACAAAGAAAAAAAAAAGGAAAAAGACAAGACTAGTATAGAGGGGATAAAATGATGACCAAAGAGAAGAAGCAAAAAACAAGAGAAAAAGATTTGGGAGATTTGTGTTTGTTAAAGAGAAAGAAATTTTCTCTCTCTCTCTCTCTCTCTCTCTCTCTCTCTATAAAACACCAATCTCCCGGTGACTTTTTTATTGTTTTTTGCTTCTTCTCTCTGTTCATCATTTGATCCCCTTTTAATTAGTCTTGTCTTTCTCTCTCTCTGTCTTTTTATTTCCTTTATTATTTAAGAAACTGATATATATACTAGACATGCACAAAAATATATATATATATATATATATGTACAAAGACGAAATGTACAGCAGCCATAAATCATTGAGAGAAGATAGATTGAAAAGAAATCCTCGAAACCAATCATTCTCTTCCAATCTTCCCGACGAAATGTACCATTCCATTGATGGCGGGAACGAGAAATGCCAAGAAAAAGTAACCGGAGAAGTCTTAAATTCTTGTTTCTTCGCCCTCGACACTACTGCGGTGAAACAATAAGTCCTCGATTTCCCGCAAAATTCAGTGTCCGATGATGAGATTGAGAGTGCAATGAAACCAGAAGTTGAAGAACTTGAAGAGGAACTCAAGAATAGAGCATTAGTGTCACGATTTGAGCACCAATTGGCATCGTCGACCATAAACCTTGTCATGAACTTTCTTTTCCATCCAAATCTTGAGGACACATGCTTGGCGGAGGCTTGCCATGTCTTCATCCTCGACGTTGCTACCATGACTTTGTTTTCCCTCAAGAAAAAAAAAGATAGGAAAATATAGTCAAGATATACTAATATTTAATGAAATATTTATACTAAAAACAAATATTATTTTTTAAATTAACTTTAAAATTTTATTGATTCAAGTCATGAAATGAGATTAATTTCATATTCTTAGCAAAGCTCAAAAATTTTCTTAATGAATTTTTCCTCACGTATTATCATACTATTAAAAAATTCATTCTTAATTTTAATATCTCTTAAAATGGTCAAAAAGATATTTTAAAATGGGAAAATTAGTAAAACATCTCACTTCAACTTTGAATAGTAGGAGAGATACAATATGTATATTTTATTAGCTAAAGTCCCTCGATGAAACTTCTCCATGATCATACCAGAGAAATTTCAAAATTTCTTTGTGATATCAGAGAAATTTCTCTGTGTCGGGATGAAATTTTCTTTATCGAATTTTTTTTGTGAAAATGTTGAGGGAAATCGAGAACCTATTGTTTCACCACAGTAGTGTTGAGGACGAAGAAACAAGAATTGAAGACTTGTCCGGTGACTTTTTCTTGGCATTTTTCGTTCCCTCCATCAATAGAACAGTATATTTCGTTGAGAAGATTGGAAGAGAGTGATGGGTTTCGAGGATTTCTTTTCAATCTATCTACTCTCAATGATATATGGCTACTGTACATTGCTTCTCTGTATATATATGTATTTTTGTGCATGTCCAGTGTATATATCAATTTCTTAAATAACAAAGGAAAAAGAAAAAGAAAAAGACAGGACTAGTATAGAGGGATCAACTGAAGAAAATATAGAAGAAGCAAAAAGCAAGAGAAAAAGATTTAGGAGATTATTTTTTTGTAAAGAGAAAGATATATTTTCTCTCTCTACCAAAACACCAATCGTCCAAATCATTTTTTCTTATTCATTGCTTCTTCTCTCTGTTCATCATTTGATCCCCCTCTCTACTAGTTTTGTCTCTCTCTTCTTTTTTTTCTTTATTATTTAAGAAACTGATATATATATATACTAGACATGCACAAAAACACATATAAATGTATAGTAGCCATAAATCATTGAAAGAAGATAGATTGAAGAGATATCCTCAAAACAGTACATTAGTATATCTTGATTATATATTCCTATCTTTGTTTCTTGAGGGATAACAAAGTCATGGTAGCACTGTCGAGGATGAAGACATGGAGAGCCTCCGCCGAGCATGTCTCCTCGAGAATTGGATGGAAAAGAAAGTTCACGACAAGGTTTCTGGTCAATGATGCCAATTGGTGCTGAAATCGCGACACTAATGCTCTATTGTTCAATTCATCTTTAAGTTCTTCAAATTCTGGTTCGGGTGTGCTCTCAATCTCATCCTCCGACACTGAGTTTTGAAGGAAATCGTGGACTTATTATTTCATCGCAGAAGTGTCGAGGACGAAGAAACAAGAATTAAAGACTTCTCCGGTGACTTTTTTCTTGGCATTTCTCGCTTTTGCCATCGATGGAACGGTACATTTCGTCATGAAGAGTAGAAGAGAATGATCGGTTTCGAGAATTTTGTTTCAATCTATCTTCTCTCAATGATTTATGGCTACTGTACAATTCGTCTCTATAGATATATGTATTTTTGTGCACGTCCAGTATATATATCAGTTTCTTAAATGACAAAGAAAAAAAGACAAGACTAGTATAGAGGGGATCAAATGATGAACAGAGAGAAGAAGCAAAAAACAATAGAAAAAGATTTGGGAGATTGGTGTTCTCTGTTCATCATTTGATCCCCTCTCTACTAGTCTTGTCTCTCTTTTTTTTTTCTTTGTTATTTAAGAAACTAATATATATATTGGACATGGACAAAAATACATATATGTACAGAGAATAAATGTATAGTAGACATAAATCATTGAGAGAAGATAGATTGAAAATAAATCCTTGAAACCTATCATTCTCTTCCAATCTTCTTGACGAAATGCACCGTTCCATCGATGACGGGAACGAGAAATGCCAAGAAAAAGTAATCGGAGAAGTCTTCAATTCTTGTTTGTTCGTCCTCGACACTTCTGATGACGGGAACGAGAAATGCCAAGAAAAAGTAATCGGAGAAGTCTTCAATTCTTGTTTGTTCGTCCTCGACACTTCTGCAATGAAATAATAAGTCCTCGATTTCCCACAAAACTCAGTGTCCGATGATGAGATTGAGAGCGCAATGGAACTAGAATTTGAAGAACTTGAAGAGGAACTGAAGAATAGAGCACTAGTGTTGCAATTTGAGCAACAATTGGCATCATTGACCAGAAACCTTGTCGTGAGCTTTCTTTTCCATCCAGTTCTCGAGGAGACATACTGGGCGGAGGCTCACCATGTCTTCGTCCTCGACAGTGCTACCATGACTTTGTTATCCCTCAAGAAACAAAGATAGGAAAATATAATCAAGATATACTGATGTTTTTCAAAATATTTATATTAAAAAGAAATATTATTTTTTAAATTAACTTTAAAATTCTATTGATTCAAGTCATGGAATGAGATTAATTTCATATTCTTAGCAAAGCTCAAAAATTTTCTTATTGAATTTTTCCTCACGTTTTCTCATACAATTAAAAAATCCATTCTTAATTTTAATATCTCTTAAAATGGTCAAAAAGCCATTTTAAAATGGAAAAATTAGTAAAACATCCCTCTTCAACTTTGAATAGTAGGAGAGATACAATATGTATTTTTTATTAGCTAAAGTCCCTCGATGAAACTTCTCTATGATCATACCAAAGAAATTTCAAAATTTTTTTGTGAAATCATATAAATTTCTCTGTGTCGAGACAAAATTTTTCTTTATCGAATTTTTTCTGTAAAAATATTGAGGGAAATCGACGACTTATTGTTTCACCGCAGTAGTGTCAAGGATGACGAAACAAGAATTAAAGACTTCTCTGGTAACTTTTTCTTGGCATTTCTCGTTCTCTCTATCAAAAGAACGATACATTTCGTCAAGAAGATTGGAAGAGAGTGGTGGGTTTCAAGGATTTCTTTTCAATCTATCTACTCTCAATGATTTATGGCTACTGTACATTTTTTCTCTGTATATATATGTATTTTTGTGCATGTCCGGTATATATATCAGTTCCCTAAATAACAAAGGAAAAAGAAAAAGAAACAGACAGGACTAGTATAAGGGGGATCAAATGTAGAAAATAGAGAAGAAGCAAAAAACAAGAGAAAAAGATTTGGGAGATTGTCGTTTTGTAAAGAGAAAGATATGTTTTTCTCTCTCTCTACAAAACACCAATTGTCCAAATCTTTTTTCTTGTTCTTTGCTTCTTCTCTCTGTTCATCATTTGATCCACTCTCTACTAGTTTTGTCTCTCTCTTCTTCTTTTTTTCTTTATTATTTAAGAAACTGATATATATATATATATATATATATACTGGACATGCACAAAAACACATATATGTATAGAGAAAAAATGTATTGTAGCCATAAATCATTGAGAGAAGATAGATTGAAAAGAAATCATTGAAACCCATCATTCTCTTCCAATCTGCTCAACGAAATGTACCGTTCCATCGATGGCGGGAACGTGAAATGCCAAGAAAAGGTCACCGAAGAATTCTTCAATTCTTGTTCCTTCGTCCTTGACACTACTGAGGTAAAATAATAAGTCCTCGATTTCCCTCAACATTTTCACACAAAAAATTCGAATGAAGAAAAATTTCGTCCTGACACAGAGAAATTTCTCTGATTTCACAAAGAAATTTTGAAATTTCTCTAGTATGATCTCTGAGAAGTTTCATTAAGGGACTTTTGCTAATAAAAATGCATATTTGCTTTCTCCTACTATTCAAAGTTGGAGAGGAATGTTTTACTAATTTTCCCATTTTAAAATGGCTTTTTAACCATTTTAAGAGATAATAAAAATTAAGAATGGATTTTTTAATTGTATGAGAAAACGTGAGGAAAATTCAGTAAGAAAATTTTTGGGCTTTGCTAAGAATATGAAATTAATCTTATTCCATGATTTGAATAAATAAAATTTTAAAGTTAATTTAAAAAATCATATTTGTTTTTAAATTAAATAATTCGAAAAACATTAGTATATCCTGATTATAATTTCCTATCTATGTTTCTTAAAGGATAACAAAGTCATCGCAACACTATCAAGGACGATGACATGGCGAGCCTCCGCCGAGCATGTCTCCTCAAGATCTAGATGGAAATGAAAGTTCACGACAAGGTTTCTGGTCAATGATGCCAATTGGTGCTGAAATCGTGACACTAATGCTCTATTCTTCTGTTCGTCTTCAAATTCTTTGAATTCTGGTTCCTGTGCGCTCTCAATCTCATCCTCCGACATTGAGTTTTGAAGAAAATCGAGGACGTATTGTTTCATTGCAGTAGTGTTGAGGACATAGAAACAAGAATTGCAGACTTCTCCGGTGACTTTTTCTTAGCATTTCTCGCTTCCGCCATCGATGGAACTGTACATTTCGTCGTGAAGAGTTGAATAGAATGATGGGTTTCGAGAATTTCTTTTCAATCTATCTTCTTTCAATAATTTATGTCTACTATACATTTATTCTCTATACATATATGTATTTCTGTCCCTGTCCAGTATATATATTAGTTTCTTAAATAACAAAAAAAAAAAGAAAAAAAAGAAAAAGGCAGGACTAGTATAAAAGGGATAAAATGATGACCAAAGGAAAGAAGCAAAAATCAATAGAAAACGATTTGGGAGATTGGTGTTTTGTAAAGAGAAAGAAATTTTCTCTCTCTACAAAACACCAATCTCCCAAATCGTTTTCTATTGTTTTTTGCTTCTTCTCTCTGTTCATCATTTGATCTCCTCTCTATTAGTTTTGTCTCTTTTTTTTTCTTTGTTATTTAAGAAACTGATATATATACTGGACATGCATAAAAATACATATATGTACAGAGGCGAAATGTATAGTAGCCGTAAATCATTGAGAGAAGATAGATTGAAAAGAAATCTTTGAAACCTATCATTCTCTTCCAATTTTCTCGACGAAATGCCCCGTTCTATCGATGACGGGAACGAGAAATGCCAAGAAAAAGTCATCGAAGAAGTCTTCAGTTCTTATTTCTTCGTTCTCGACACTATTGGGGTAAAACAATAAGTCCTCGATTTCCCTCAAAACTCAGTGTCGGTGGATGAGATTGAGAGCGCCTCAAAAACAGAATTCGAAGAACTTGAAGAGGAACTCAAGAACAGAGCATTATTGTCGCGATTTGAGCACCAATTGGCATCGTCAACCAGAAACCTTGTAGTGAACTTTCTTTTCCATCCCGTTCTCGAGGAGACATGCTCGACGCAGGCTCGCCATGTCTTCATCCTCGACACTGCTGCCATGTCTTTTTTATGCCTCAACAAAGATAGGAAAATATAATAAAGATATACTAATTTTTTTTTGAATTTTTTAATTTAAAAACAAATATGATTTTTTAGATTAACTTTAAAATTTTATTGATTCAAGTCATGGTATGAGATTAATTTTATATTCTTAGCAAAGCAGATAAATTTTCTTAATGAATTTTCTTACGTTTTCTTATACAATTAAAAAAATCCATTTTTAAATAAAATAATTTTCATTATCTCTTAAAATGGTCAAAAACCATTTTAAAATGAGAAAATTAGTAAATATAGCGATTCCGATTTTAACTCGACCCATTTGTATCTTGAACTCGGGTTTCGTGGTTTCGTAATGTTATTCATGTCTTTTTCCCCTTATACTTCCTTGATTTTGGCTATTTGGTTATATTGGTTGTGTTTGAAACAGGTTGATAGCTTGGTTTTCAAACTTTTGTAGTCTAGAATTTTGGTTCTTCGCTTGAGCGTCACTTCACTCGAGCGGCCTTTGTAAATTTTCAGTACTTTTACAGGTCTGCAAAACTATTGAGAGTGTATTCTACGCTCGAGCGGTGCTTTTTGCACTTGAGCGGTCTCAGTTCAAGTGGCCTTTCTTGCGCTCGAGCATTGGTCTGCTATTTGCAAAACTACTGGGAATGTGTATTTTGTACTCGAGTGAGACTTCTTGCGCTCAAGCAGAACAACTTATTGTGTTAGACGCTCGAGCGTCACTTCTTGCGCTTGAGCCGACTGTGTGTATATCAGTTCACAGCAGAACCTTTCTACATCACTTTTTCACATCTTTTTCTCTCAAAACCCTAGATCTAGAGCTTCTTTCTCTCAAACTCTCTCTCTCTCTCTCTCTCTCTCTCTCTCTCTCTCTACATTTTCACCTAGATCCGTTGGTTTCTCTACTTTAGTGTCTTTAGGAAAGAGGTAGAGCGTCTTAAGAGCTTCACTTTGGTCCGAACAAGACTTGGTTTTGGCGTCTTTGAAGTTTCTTCACTGGTTTGCTCGTCTTCTAAACTTGAGATAGAGACTTTCTACACTCCTCTATGCATTTTAACTTAGTTATTTGTTAATGTGTAACGAATATTAGAATTTAGAATGACTTTGAACAAACATAGGGTTTTGGTTTAAAATCAAAAGAGGCATTTTCAAATGTATATATTAAAAATGGTTATGGGAGTAGATGTGAGGTTGTGTTGTGATAAATTTGTTGATTTTGATACCCGGGATGGATTTTGGAAGAAAATGGAGTTTTGCCTAAAATGTGTCAAATAGCTATTTTGCATAAATAAATGGAATTGGTATTGAGAATATGAAATTGGATGGGTGTTTATATAAATGGTAGAGTTGGATATGCAATACCTCTCACCTATGAAAATTTGGATAATTTATCTATCTTAAAGATTGTATATTTGTTAAGAAATATCTGTTTTGGGCTATTGATGGAGGTTAGCTATGATTATTGTAAAAATTGCATGAAGATTAGGTAAATTGAAACTAATCTCTTATTCGTTGTCATTGAATATGGCTATGTCTTTAATACATTGTAAATGTACGATATTTGGGAGAAAAAATGGTATGTCCTCCATATTTGGGAGAAGAAAGGGGATAGACTCCATTAAATTAAGTAGGCCTGTGTGTTCAAGGTGAAAGTCCCGAAAACTGCGCGTATATATGAGTGTCGATTCTTGCGAACAAAATATCCGTAAAATGACAAATGGAAGTGTTTGTATAATGGTTGTGTTAGTTAGAGACCCACTGAGGTGTACCTTCAATTTGGTAGTTTGAATGAAATGGTAAATGACTTATGAATTGATATAAAATGAATTGAGATATAAAGCTCGATATGACATAGCTTTGTAAAAAAGTTATAAATGATTTTATCGTGGGCATTGGATATGCGTATTATACATATAGTTCTGTTAAGATTCATACATCGTGTTAGATTATTTCTACTGAGCTTTGACCTACCCTACTTGGGAAAATCATTTTCAGGTGCTGATGATATGCCTCCACCAAAGACTTAGCTTGGGAGAATTGTAGAGCTGAAGGCTCAGTTTTGTTTATCTTGTATTTAACTTTTGTACAAGCCTAGGACTTTATTTGTATTGAGCTTATGACTCATTTTTTATGTACCCAAGCCTTAGCTTGGAAAGATGTAAGCCTTTAAGGCATATGAATGTTTGTTTAGCTTTCATTTCTTATCACCTTTGGTATGTTAATGAAAGCTTATCATTTCAATTATGTCACCTTGTATTAGTTGTTTGAAGTTGGATTATTGTAACTATTTTCGGGGTGTTACAGTAAAATATTCTTCTCCAACTTTGAATAGTAAGAGAGATCCAATATATATTTTTTATTAGCTAAAGTTTCTCGATGAAACTTCTCTATGGTCATACCAGAAAAATTTCAAATTTTCTTTGTGAAACTAAAGAAATTTTTCTATGTCGGGACAAAATTTTTCTTTATCGAATTTTTTTTTGTGAAAATGTTGAAAGATTCCAATTACTATGAAAATATTATATGTCTTTTATCTTATAAAATCTTAATATCATAGACCATAAAAAAATTCCCTTTTTAAAATGTTAATGTCAAACAATCACTTAATTAAAATAATTAAAATTTGCTTATCTATTTTTTAAAACTATTTTTAATTAATTTAAAAATAAATTTATCTCTTCTCATTTAATCTCGTGCATAGCATGAGTTGTACACTAGTATATATTATATAACCATGAGAGTTGTAGGAGTTTAAAAACTCCAAACCAATTATGTTGATTTTTGGCTATTTTTTAAAAAAGAAAACATTAATTGGCTACTAAAAATTGAAATTTAAAATTTAAATCATAATTAACAAAGCACTTAATGAATATTCACCTATGATTTAGAAATTCAAATTTCAAAATTTGATACCTAATAAAATACACATGATTTGAGGAATTGATTTCCATACTTGTTCAAAAACAAAAGGAATTGATTTCAATAATTTTAAAAAAAACAAAATCCATATATTATATAAGCAAAATAGGATTTTTAGTGAGAAGAAATACGATAGCTCCAAGTGCTCAATCTAAATTTCTTGTTTTTTCAATTTTAAAAAATAATTGATAAATCACACTCAAATACCTTTTTAAATAATAACGTATGCATTTTTCATTCCTAAAATCATTCCTTTCTTACAATCAAACAAATAAGGAGTTTTTTAATTAAAAAATAATATTTAATAAATCATACACTCAAGGAGTTTCCCAAGTAAAAACCAATAAGAGAAAATTATTAAAAAGTCCAAGATAAGGAAAGTATTTGCCATTAGGTCCAGTTGATATTTTTTGTTGGTGAAATGTTCACCCTTTGTAAAATAATTTGGTGAGAAATCTTTTTGTTTTACTGAAAGGATATTTTATTTTTAATATCACCCTTTAATTTATCTATTGACTTTTTTTTTTCTTTTGACTTTTTGTTGACTATCTGTTTAAATTTATATCTATATGTTCAAATTATTTTCTATCTATTCAAATTTATTTGTATCTGTTCAATATTTGTTCAATTTTTCCCATTATCTATTTAAATTTATATCTATCTATTCAAAAAAAAAAAAAATCCTTATATGTTTAAATTTTATCTGTCCAAAATTTTATCTGTTAAAATAACAATTCATGTTCAACAGCTCTCAGATTATGCTATCTGTTCAACAAGAACAAAAAAAAAACTCTCAAATTATCCCCTATCTGTTGGAAAAAATCTGTCTCTGTCAATTTTTTTTCATCTATTGCAATCATCATCATCAACAACAACAACAACAACAAAGAACAAATAGATAATCAAATTCTAGGAAGAAAAAAAAAAAGATAATCAAATCATCATCAACAACAACAAGCCTGATAGATAAATAAATAATAATTAAAAAAGAAGAAGAAGAATAGATAGTCTTGTCGCTGGGCATTGTCCATCAGGTTGAAAAATAAAGCAAAATCCACAATGTAAGGGCTATTTTTTGGGAAGATGGTTATAAGCAGTTTTTTTGTAAGAGGAATTATAACCCACTTCCTAAAAGGGGCCTAACATCATCAAATATGAAAGAAAAATAAAAATTAGGGTTTGTGGACGATAGATTGGAGAGATAATCTCACCTGAATGGCATGTTCGAAATGACATAGAACCACCAGCGCCACCGTCCTGCAACTGCTGCTGAAACAAAATCACCTCCGCGAGAGGTCGCTCGTAAATGGAGCTTTCGACATAGGGTTTCAACTCAAATCTGTGCACCATGAACGATTCTGATCTCTAATCTCTGGAGATCGACCTGCGTAAACCGTTGTAGAATCAGCGACGACCAATTAGGGCTTGTGGTAGTCAACTTGATCGAAGAGACATCTTTAGAGATGTCGGTGGTGGAGTCAACGACGGCGAAAGAGGTGGTGGTGGTGAAGTGAGAGAGAGAAACAGAGAGAACTCTCTCTCTTTGATCTAGACTCCATTTCGTGGTGCTGAGGGCGGAGCTGGAGGACTCTAAACCACCGTTCTCTCCGGTATCGTCGAAGTATGTGTTGTCCATCTCAGATTCTTGATCAGTTATCTTTGGGCTCTCTCTCTCTCTCTCTCTGTACAACTAAAAGTGTAGCTGATTTCAATGACTTCGGCGTGGTTTGTATAGGAAGAAATTTGATGGTTATAAATGGGAGGTTTGGCACTGATTTCGGAATTCAAATTTCAAAATTTGATACCTAATAAATTATCGATGGTGCTACATGTATTAATTAAAATATTAACTAGTGTATAATATTAATTATGACATTATTATTGACTCTACTCATTAATCACATTATAAATATCAAAAATTTCTTAAATTATGTCACATATACATTAATTAGTACACTAATTGGTACATATATCATTATTCATAAAATCCACATCATTTCAGGAATTGTTTCTTATAATAAAAAAACAATCTATATATTATATAAGTAAAAAAATAGAATTTTTAGTGAGAAGACTGTGTTTGGTTTGAATTTTTTGAATTAAGTTTTTTGAAAATTGAGTTTTTTTATTTTCGTGTTTTTTTGTTTTTAATGAAAATTTTTAAAATTTTAAATATTTTTTTTACTTTTTTAGATGCACCTTACTTATATGTATCTAAAGAGTAAAAAATTTGTGAAAAAATATTTTTAAAAATGAATAAATATATAAAAATACAAAAATGCACTGAATTCTCGTATTTTCTTTTTGTATTTTTGGTATTTAGTAAATTTTTAAAAGGTTCTTTTCCATTTTTTTTAATTTTTTAGGTATATGTATGTTAGGTATGTTTAAAAATTAAAAAAGAGATTTTTATTGATAAATCCATTATAGAGTTGTTATAACCCATTAGGTCCACTAAAGAATATTATAACCTAATTAGTCCCATAAACTTTTCTGAATATTCCATAAGGTCCATTTTTCTAATTTAATATAATTTCTTGGACTATTTTGCCCCTGTATATATATATATGTACAGTGTTAATACGTAAAAGGTGCCTGTTTCTTCGTTCATGCAGTTTGGCAGTTTCTTTTTTACGCTTTTCATCATCAATCCAATTCCGAGAGATACGTTTAAGTTTTGCATGCTCGTTGCAAGGATTGGTTGTGCAAGCGTTTCGTCCTTGCTGTTGGAGTCTGGTTCTGTGGTTTGCGTGTGAAGACGACGAAGAGGAGTGTGTTCGGTTGTTACATTTGCCGGATTATAACTAGTTCAAATCAGTTTTTTTCAACTTTCTGTACGATTGTAGGATTGCATGATCAAGGTTAGTATCAATTTGGTTATGAATACATGTTCAGTTTATGGTTTCATTCGTATAATTGATCAGATGCTCTGTTTTTGGATTTATATGGATTGAATGCTCTGTTTTTTTAATTATATGCATTTTACGTGGTTATGTGGAGGGGAGTTCATTCGTATTATGTGAAGATTGTGTAGTTCTCATTTGACTTCGATGCATGCGTAATGAGGCTCTGTGTGGATGATTTGATTATCAGTATATATATCAATGTCAATCTGCACATTTTGTGAATGTGGAATATGTGAACAATGTGGATGTTCTCATTTTAAATTGATGTTTGCTTAATGAGGCTCTGTGAAGATTGTTAATAATTATGTGAAGATTGTTAATGTTCTCATTTTGCTTTGATGTTTGCTTAATGTTAACATCTTGTTAATATCAATGTGAATGTTTACAGCATCATAAACTGATGTGAATGTTCACATCATCATAAACTGATGTGAATGTTCACATCATCATATTATGTGAAGATTGTTGTTGTTGTCATTGGACTTTGATGTTTGCTTAATGTTGACATCTTGTTAATAGTAATGTGAATGTTCAGATCTTCATATTGTGAATTATGGATTTAGCAGTTGAAATGTACACGTAGTCATGTACTTTTTGCACAATGTGAATTTTCATATCGATTTTCATTACTGTTCATTGTTGTGTTTTTGTGTTTTTACAGGAGATGGATACCTTTATGCTATTGGTGTGTACATATGGTTGTAGTACAACTGTAATAAATGTTGCCCGCGCAATGTGTTATTCTCGTTTGGTGGAGTGTTTGTGTGAAAAATGGGATGAGTTGTCTGCTGGTTCTATTTCATTGTTCTGTAAACTACCTGGGATTAATAAGTGTCATTTGGACAATGAGGAAGAATTTCAGAACATGGTACTGCTTGCTAAATCAATGGGGGTACAACATGTAGAAGTTGTGGTTGAGTTGAAGGGTGATATTGGTCAGTCAAGTAGTTTGGGATTGCTGCGTGTGGGGGTTGAGGATGAAATTGATGCACTACGGAGCTTTTGCCAGCACAAGGAGAAGGTGTTGTTGTCAGCCCCTTGGGCAAATGGTATTACGCATGTAGGACAACGGTTTGTCGGAGGTGCACAAGAATTTCGTGACGTTTTATGTAAGTATGCCATCCAATGTGGGTTTAAGTTCACATACGTGAAGAACGAGACAACAAGAGTTACGGCTGTGTGTGCGATGCGGGAGGAGAGGGGGTGCTTGTGGGCTATACATTGTAGAGCACAACGAGCAAATGATTTTTTCTACATCAAGAGGTTTAGTGATGTGCATACTTGTGGTACGGATGTTCGAACATCGAAGAATCCGCGAGTTAGTTCGGATTTGGTGTCGAGTACCATATCTGAAATTGTGAGGGACAAGCCGTTGACTCGGCCGTGTGAAGTGGTGACTATTTTGAAGAGGGATTATGGGCTAGATGTGAGTTACCATGTCGTATGGTTGGGTGTGGAGAAAGCAAAGGCTGGTATCCATGGAGATCACTCGTTATCGTTTGACCAGTTGCGGTGGTATTCGGATGCCGTGATGCGGTACAATCCGGGGAGTTATGTCAATATTGACTATGATGCGAGTAGTCAACAGTTTTGTCGCTTCTTTGTGTCATTCGCTGCGTGTATTTCTGGGTTCAATGCTTGTCGGCCTTTATTATTCCTGGATGGAACATTCCTCAAAGGAAAGTACAAAGGTCAGCTACTTGCGGCAACGGCGAAAGACGGGAACAATGGTTAGAAGTTTTTTTTAGCTGTCTATTCATGTCAATATTCACTCTGAGCAGCGTAGTCTGGACGAAAGAGTGATTGCTAAATTATAAGTAATGTGAACATTCACATCAGTGACATTAGTATGCACTGATGTGAATGTTCACATCTTTGTATGCTAATGACAGAAATGTTAACATCAGACTGATGTGAATGTTCACATCAGACTGATGTGAATGTTCACATCAGACTTATTACAGACTTATGTGAATGTTGACATCAGTGTATACTAATGTTAGTTGATCTATTAATGAACAGTACTGTGAATGTTAACATTTTCAGTGACTCAACAAGCAACAATGAATTATTAATGGTCGTTAATGTGAATGTTCACATCGTTGATGTTTACGAACCTGAATCCTAAAACAGAAATAGTAAAGAGGGCAATATACATATGAACATTTACATGACCTGTTTCGTTTATACTATTTTTCTTTTCACTTTGGAATATTGTGAACAGTTGTGTATTGGTGTTGTGTTGTAGGTCTGTTTCCTGTTGCATTTGCAATTGTTGATTCGGAGACCACGGCTAATTGGTCGTGGTTCTTGCATGAACTTGGGAAGGTTGTTGATGGGAAGCGCCATATTACTTTTATTTCGGATCGTAATATTGGTCTGTTAGAAGCTATGCCAAAGGTGTTCCCATCGGCTCATCACGGTTATTGCTTACAACACTTGAAGAGCAATTTAAGAGACCGGATGAAAGGAATTGATAATGGATTCAGGGATCACCTAGTAAGGAGTTTGGGTGACTGTGCCTACGAGCCAACTGTGGTAGGCTTCCATGAAAAGCTTGCAAAATTAAAAGAGGAGGGTAAACAACGAGCTCATAATTTTTTCAAGGAATTAGCACCTGAGCACTGGGCAAATTCATACTTCAGGTAATAATAGTTTCCTAAGGTGTTCCATTTTTGAAGTTTAGAATGGTAGTGATGTGAATTTTCAGTTTATAATGGTGACAATCTTCGAATTGTGTTTCATCTTCAATGTAAATGATGTGAATGTGCACATCTGCTAATGATGACTGATGTCATGTTCACATCTGTTAATTTGTCAAATAGTCATGCAATGTATTACAGATTTGAATGTTGACACGTGTCATATTTTGTTGTTGTTGTTAACATTCACATCTGTCTATCATTTAAGTTGACAACGTAATAACCATGTGATGTGAACATTCACATTATTAAAACCTGGCAGCAGATGTGAACATTCACATTATTATACCCTGATGTGAATGTTCACATCAGTGTATACTAATGGCAGTACTGTGAACGTTCACATCTGTCAACATTAATGGTCAGGCCTGTTAAATTACGTATTGTACAATGTTTGTGATATACTGTGCAGGGGCATGCGTTATGGGGAGATGACATCCAATGCGGCGGAGTCATTTAATAACTGGATTAAAGAAGCACGTAATCTTCCTATCACTCAAATGGTGGACAAAATTCGTACTCAGTTGATGCGGCAAATGTCTGCACGGCGTGACCAAGCAAACAAATGGAATGAGATTATTTGTCCGACATTCGAAACAAGGCTTATGGATTCGTTCAATGACAGCAAGTCTTGGCAAGTTAGCAAAGCCAACGAGGATGTGTTTGAAGTTCATTCGATACCATCGGTTACAGTTGATGTTGCGAGGCGTACATGTTCATGCTTCAAATGGCAAATCAACGGATTCCCGTGTGACCATGCTGTTATTGCCATTCAGAAGAGCCGCTACAATCTCAATGATTGTGTAGAACATTACTTTCATGTAGAGACATATCGTGCAGCCTATTCGGGAGCCATATTCCCTATACCATCGGTGGAGAAGCCGCCTTTTGATCCCACGGACTTTACTATATACCCGCCTACCGTGAAAAGACCACCCGGAAGGCCGGAGAAGAATAGGATCCCATCAAGGGGTGAGAAACTGAAGCAAATACGGTGCGGGAGATGTGATAAGTTGGGGAGCCATAATCGAAAATCATGCACGGAGCCGATATAAGATGTACCTTTTTTCATTTCAACATTGTATTTTACATTGGATTCTTATATTCATTTTTGAAATAAGATTGTGTTGTGTTCACAAACAACTTGGGTTGCAATAAGATTACGTTGCGTTGGCAAACATAATAATGCATTAGTGTTTGATTTGTGTTTTATTTTTACTTTTTTAAGGTACCAATCTGACATTTATGTTGGTTGTGTTTTGGATGAATGCATGCTGTTAACATTCACATTATGTGAATGTTCACATTGTTCAACTTTCAAACATTTCTGTGGTGGGAATGTTCACATTGTTGTTACTGTTAACAGCAATGTTTACATCAATGTAACCATTCGCATCACCAACTCATAAGATGTGAATATTCATGACATCATTGTTGCCATTCGCATAATCAGAAGTTATCATGTGAATATTCACATCATCAAATTGTTAGATGTGAATATTGACTTGTGTTAAGAAATATCATAATCACACCTGTCATATTGTGTTACATGAACACTTTAAGCAATATTCACATCCATGTAGTATGGTTTAAAATAGAAGAAAGTGTATGATCATTCTGTGATGTGAACATTGACATCATGTCATGTGTATCGAAACAAAAAAAAAAGAAAATACAATCTCAATGTACACGATCAACGCAAAATAGGCCTGTAAATGCATATACATATATTGATTGAAAAGTATCTGTACAAGCAGTGATATAGACTTCATTTACAATTAAGCTAGTGAAACTAAATTGTCTTAAATGTGGATAACAGATTTGGGTAACAGTGATAGGTGGACACCCCCCACCTATAGGTTTTCACATTGCACTGTCTTTCTGTGGTTCAGAAAAAGGTGTACTAATGAGTCTCTTATTTGACACCATTCAAAGCGATCTAGGCTGGCAACAATGTCTTCACGATATACATGTGCCCTCATGATGTAACAAACTGCAGGCCCACAATCCACCCTGAAAATGCAAACTTCTTGTTAGATTTTGAAATTTAGGTGGGTAAAGGTTGTGGAACATGTGTAGAAATCGATTTTAGGCTTACGAATTTGATGCTTGTTGGGGACAGATGTCCACTGATATGATTGTTTTCGAAGTATTTTGGCTTGATAAATTGGTCCATAATGGTGATGACGGTCCAATGTTGTGCACCAAAGTTATGATGTAGTCCCTCTGCCAACAATGAAATTTCATATTAGGCACCAACCAACATAGGGCATACGTCCAAGTTCAAATATTACACATCATGACAAGTATTATTTTTGTCAGCCACTTACCAGTATTTGTGCTTTGTCAATATGTGGGTCATGTATGCCTTCTCTTGGGCGCAGTGAGTTATAATGCCTCCATACATTCTCTTTGACGTCGTACACAACAATTGTCCAGTGAAAGTTGTCATGTATTGGGAAGATTAAGAATCTGTGGCCTTGATACTCCTTGATGTGTACATCAATTAGTTTGTTCCTCTTGTGGGGGGGGTACTGTTCAATGATTTTCTGCACACAAAGGGCATACAATGATGTACTAAGTATTTATATCGATGTTTGGTGTTAATGATTTGAATGTTCATCTGCTAATGGTGGGTGATGCTACTGATGTGAATGTTCACATCAGTTAGTGTGAGTAATGCTACTGATGTGAATGTTTACATCTGCTAGTGTGATTAATGCTACTGATGTGAATGTTTACATCTGTTAGTGTGAGTAATGCTACTGATGTGAATGTTCACATCTGTTAATGTCAGTGATATTAATGGTGTGAATGTTCCCATTTGCTAATGGTTGGTGATGTTAGTGTGAGTAATGCTACTGATGTGAATGTTTACATCTGTTAATGTCAGTGCTAGTACTGATGTGAATGTTCACATCAGTTAGTGTGAGTAATGCTACTGATGTGAATGTTCACATCTGTTAATGTGAGTAATACTGATGATGTGAATGTTCACATCTGTTACTATGAGTTATATTACTGATGTGAATGTTCACATGTGTGTATCATTTAAGTTTATCAACATAATAAGCATATAATATTCAATGCGAATGATGTGAATGTTCACATCTGTTAGTGTGAGTAATGCTACTGATGTGAATGTTCACATCTGTTAATGTCAGTGCTAGTACTGATGTGAATGTTCACATCAGTTAGTGTGAGTAATGCTACTGATGTGAATGTTCACATCTGTTAATGTGAGTAATACTGATGATGTGAATGTTCACATCTGTTACTATGAGTTATATTACTGATGTGAATGTTCACATGTGTGTATCATTTAAGTTTATCAACATAATAAGCATATAATATTCAATGCGAATGATGTGAATGTTCACATCTGTCAATGTGAATCTTCTCAAAGGTCATTTTATGTTTTTGTTAACATTCACATCTGCCTATTACTTAAATTAACAATGTAAGCATGTAATGCTGAGAATAACATCCACATGTATTGAAACATAATCAAAATTAAAGTTTAGTGGTTACCAAACATGTGCTTGTAAAGATGAATGATGAATCTTCCAAACTTGGGTTGACTAGCCCTTGTAGTTCAAGTAGAATTTCACCATAAGCATCTATCACCTGCAGAACCGGAGGGGTGGCAGTACATTATTTACAGTGTCTTTACTCTATGTGTATGTGTGTGTGTGTGTGTTTTGTACACATTTACAGTTGCCATACGTTGTTGGTTATTGATTCTTCCTTGATGAGGTGTATGATGTCATCAAAAAACACATGTTTAGTCTTTGAGTCCCCTCGCCACACTAGCAACCTGTGCATTGTGATTATAGAAAATGTTAATGTCAACATTGCACATTTATGAAATGGTCTAATTTATTAAGTATGTATGTGAACTGAACATGATGGAAAAAAAAACAGTTGGGGATATGTAAGATCACTTACTCATCACCGCCGTTCTTGTGCAAATTTTGGACTTTTTGCTTGTTGAGTTTGTTCATGTTAGCCCAGACCTTGAGTTTGTTGTTCAAGGATAACTTCTTGGACTTTGTTGGCTGCTTTTTTGGTGGTTGGTTGTCTAAATCTTGTGCAATTTGGACTGCATGTGATTTCTGTTGGGCTCCCTCTTTCCCTTTCTTCTGACCAGGCAGGTTGGGGTATTCAAACTCGTCCAACCTGTGTTCTGTCCTTACCTTTTGCTTTATGCGCTTTACCCTTGATGGGGGGCTGATAACGTGTTCCAATGCTGCAGTGGGATTGTTGTTAAGGTTGTCATGAGCCTTTTGTGCTTCAACTTGAGTGATGATGTGTACGGACTGATCGTCGAAAAGGTCTTGAAGTATTGTTTTTTCGCATTCCAAGTTGATGACCAACTTTGTCAGCCGCTGAATTTCTGAATCTTTCCACTCCATGCAAGTCTTCATGTCCATGTCCACGTTGGATGAGCCCGAGTGGTCAAATAGTTTGGCTTCAAGGGCAGCAATCACCCTTGCCCTCAACTCCCATGATTCTTCCAACTGTTTGTATTTCGCTTCCCATTGCCGTACAAGAGCCCAAGCTTTTTGGTTTTCTTTCATGAGTACTTCCACATTGTCGGGCTCAGTTGGTTGTGCTATGATGATTCCCTTCTCAGCATTGGGGGTGCTACAGCTGGGGTTGATATAATGTCCAACATCATTCAGGTCCACTGCATCGGCAGAAAATGCATCACTGTCATCACTGCGTTGACTGTCTTTGCTTTGATCCTCAGTGCTTGCATCTTTCTTTGCTACTGTAATTGACAAAATCTCAGATTTTGGCTCCACATTCAATTTTGTATGACGATAAATCTTCGCTTCAGTTGGTGATGCCATTAGCTCGCCGCCATATACCTGCATTTCCAGACAGTATGTTAGTTAGATAGTTCCTCGTCTCACTATGTGAATAAGCACAATATATTTGGTTGTACTTCTACCTCATTTAAACCTAGCTTAGCCAGAGTTATGGACTTCATGTTGCTATGTAAGGCTGTGAGGTCCCATTTTACGCATCGTGGAATGGCGTTGGGGTTGCGGGGTTGTAAGATTGTTGTATGCTCACACAGCCAATACTGAAACAAATAACAAATATCAGTAATTTGAATGTTCATACGAAATTAACATTGATGTGAATGTTTACACCACTGGTTCAGTAATGTGAATGTTCACAGTGCACCACTAGGCCAGTAATGTGAATGTTTACATCACTTAAAACTGATGTGAATGTTCACATCCGTTGATGTGAATGTTCACATTTGCTAATGTGGAGTAATGTTACTGATGTGAATGTTCACATTTCCTAATGTTGAGTGATACTACTGATGTGAGTGTTCACAACTGTTAATGTGAGTGATATTACTGACCTGAATGTTCACAACTGTCAGTGTCAGTGCTATTACTGATGTGAATGTTCACATTTGCTAATAGTGGGCGATGATACTGATGTGAATGTTCACATCTGTTCTAGTCAGTGTTATTACTATGTGAATGCTCACATTTTGCTAATGGTGAGTGATGTTACTGATGTGAATATTCACATCTGGTAATGTGAGTGGTAGAACTGGTGTGAATGTTCACATCTGTAATGTGAATGTTTACACCAGCATCTACTAATGTGTGTTTTGTACATTACTGAAACAGTAATGCGAATGTTTCATCAATGTTGTCAACTTCCACACCAAAGCTGAGAAATGTGAATATTCACATCAGAGTGTTCAGAGCCTGTATATGTTCATATTAAACATAGAATAAGTTGTATGAGATTTGATTTACCATTAACAACATCACACATCCAGTGACTCGTCCTGGTTTTCCACAGTTTTGGCCCAATGAAGCCATCAAGGTTGCCCGGATGCTCTCAGCCCAATCATACTCGATCATCTTGTGTAATGGGTCCATGTATGAGTAGAAAACCCATCCAATTGTTTCTCCGGATGTAGAAAAGAATAGTTTGACGCATGCATACATGCAAACTAATCTTGCGACCTCCTCATCGTCATGTTTTTTTGTGCCCTTCAATGCTTCCCTCAGAATTTCTCGTATTTTGGCAGCACTTAACCGGCTAACATCCTTGCACATTCGGTGTATGATGCCGGTTGTTGGTTTTGCACCATAAGAGAGGTCCATCGACTTGGTGCCGCAGTCCACCCCAAAAATCAGTGATATGTCGCTTCTAAAAATCTGGATGTTTTTATCCCCAATGTAAAACCTTCCACTAGATTGCTTGAATGTTTGTACTATACGTACAATCACATCATCATATTTCATGCAGTGGCTGAGGTCGATTTCGTTACTGATCAACCTATGAAATAATGGCCAGAACGGTGTTTTCCTAAGGCACTTAAATTGGCCTCTTGTAAATTTCGTATCCTTTAACAGTTTGACCAGTCCAGTTAGATTTGACCGGTAGTTCACTTTTTTCATGTTCACTTCTTCCGGAACAGCTGTTTGATCAAGCTTGGTTTTGAAATGGGATTCCCCTCGCTTTCGCTTGCCATCAACTTTATGAGGAAGACCTGTGTGTTTAAATGAGCACATGTAATTGGGTGAAACACAGAGGATGGAACCCGAAGCAGCAAACAACATTCAACAACCAGCATTGACAGTAATTGGAACATTGACATCATTATACAGTGATGTGAACATTCACATCAGTGTTTAGTACTGTAAGTTTACACAGTAGTCAATACTAATGTGAATGTTCACATCGTCCATGTTTGAGAAATAAATTCGGAAAACGACAACAGGTACTGGGCAATGTGAATGCTTACATGGGTGATCACATTATGTTATAATTTGCTAAAAATCAAAGGGGGGAACCAGCAGCGCCAAACTACACCCAATAACACAAACAACTTGGGCATTGATGTCACAATGTGAATGTTTACATCACAATTAGCACAGTGTTGAGTGAAGTTTGTGTGTTCTGATATTAATGTGAACATTCACATGATGTGAACATTCACATCAGTGTGTACTACTCTAAATTTACCCAGTAATCAAGAGCAATGTGAATGTTCACATCACAATTAGCACAGTGTTGAGTGAAGTTTGGCTGTTTTGACATTAATGTGAACATTCACATGATGTGAACATTCACATCAGTGTGTACTACTCTAAATTTACCCAGTAATCAAGAGCAATGTGAATGTTTACATCACAATTAGCACAGTGTTGAGTGAAGTTTCGGTGTTCTGATATTAATGTGAACATTCACATGATGTGAACATTCACATCAGTGTGTACTATAAATTTACCCAGTAATCAAGAGCAATGTGAATGTTTACATCACAATTAGCACAGTGTTGAGTGAAGTTTCGGTGTTCTGATATTAATGTGAACATTCACATGATGTGAACATTCACATCAGTGTGTACTACTCTAAATTTACCCTGTAATCAAGAGTAATGTGAATGTTCACATCGTCCATGTTTGAGAAATAAATTTCGAACACGACAACATTTACTGGCCAATGTGAATGCTTACATGGGTGATCACATTATGTAATAATTTGCTAAAAATCAAAGGGGGGAACCAGCAGCGCCAAACTACACCCAATAACACAAACAACTTGGGCATTGATGTCACAATGTCAATGTTTAAATCACAATTCAGCACAGTGTTGAGTGAAGTTTGGCTGTTTTGACATTAATGTGAACATTCACATGATGTGAACATTCACATCAGTGTGTACTACTCTAAATTTACCCAGTAATCAAGAGTAATGTGAATGTTCACATCATTCATGTGTGCAAAAACAAATCCCGAAAACTACAACAGGTAGAGGCCAATGTGAATGTTTACATATATTTTTACAAAATTAATTCCGAAAACATCTATGTTTACAAATTCAAATCCGAAAACCAGAAGGTGTATGTATACATCAATGATGACATTATGATTGAGAAGCAGAAGGTGGAATGGTATTCCTTACTTTTGTTCGTCATGGTTGGTGGGTATGGATCACACTCAGTGGATAAAATAAACTCAATGGGGCGACAAGAATCTTCGAACGACGAAGCACCCTCCTTCCGAAGTGAAGCTTCGCAGTGGTGAGACGAAGAGGAATCTAGGGTTACTGGAGGCAATATCAGTATCGTTTCGTCGATTGAGTTTTCGTTTTGGAAATTTTGTGGATGAAATATTTCGAATAGGAATGGGTTTTTGCAGAATCGGTTTCACGCGGGAGAGGTGGAGAGGGTTATTTCGTCCTTTAACAATTAATGGACCTAATGGAATATTCAGAAACAGTTTGGGTTTTATGGAACAAAACAGTTATAAATAGGACTTATCAAAAAATGACCCATTAAAAAAATTGCTCAAAAAATTTTTAAAAAAAAATCAGTAAAAATAAAAAAACATGAAAAATAAAAAAAAAATTCTGAAAAGTGTTTTTGAAAAATGATAATAAAGCATAGAACTCCAAGTGTTCAATCTAAATTTCTTAATTTTTTAATTTAAAAAATAATTAATAAATCATAGATTCAAGGAGTTTTCCGAGTAAAAAAAATAATTAATAAATCACACACTCAAAAAATATTTTACCGTAAATATTTTCTATGAAAATATTTTTAATTATTCACCATAAAGAATAAAATGATTTATATAACAACAATGATTCATCCCCCATTTTCTCCCACCCCCTTTGACCCCCTCTCTCTCTCATTGGTTACATTTTCTTTTTCTTTTTCTTTTTTTTCCTGCTCCTCCAATCACCACCCGCCACGTGGCAAAGGGGAGGGGTGAGGGGGTGACCCTCAAAAGGGGGTCTCAAGCATTATTCTTTATATAATTAAAATTTTGCAACAAAATTTTTTTTTCCCTCACCATGGCCATTATTATTTAAGGCATATATAAAACTCGTTATTTTCATACCCACTAAACGTTCATATATATATATATATATATATATGTCGAGATTTGCATATATTATGACTGAGTAATTTATATTTATATTTTTCAATTTTAAATAATCTATATCTATATTATATATAATTACAATTCAATAGGTTTCTTTAAGGTTCAAACTCTCAACTATTTTTTTTTTAACTTTAATTTTTTAATAATGAAAATGTTAAAACATTAGTATATTAACAAATATAATTTACTACTATGGTAAACTAAAATTACAAAACTTATAAAACAAAATGTATTTATATTTTATCATAAATGTAACTTTTGTAATTTATTATTTAATTTTTATTACTTCAATTATGACATGTATAATTGATTATAAATCATTATTACTACATATTTTAGATAAATTTTCTATTATTATTTAATTTTAAAAAATAATTTTTGATTATTTATTTATACATGTGCATAGCAGTGGTAATATGCTAGTACTATATATATTTATTACCTAGCTAATTAACCCTTTTTTTTCAACAGGAATTAATTTTTTAATTTTAAAATTATTTATATAAAAAAACACTATTGGCTAACTCATCATCTATTTTTTAATTCTCATTTATTCATATAAATAAAATTCTAATTATTCCATAAATTATAACTTTTAAATGGAAATTTTGTTTAACCATTTCAAAATTTAAATTTGTGACAGTATATGAAAGCAATTCATTAGAATATAATTGTTCCCTAATTTATCACTTTTCCAAAAAGAATATATATTTTTCCATTTCAAATTTTAATATGATAAACCATTCAATAGAATTTAATTATCTATCTATCTATCTATCTATCTATCTATCTATATATAGAGTCAAAGAGTCTTTTTAACTAAGAGCCTTGTGAGTGCTCTAATTTTTCATAGTAAATTTTTGAATATTTTCTAATTAACAATAAATTATAAAAATACTAATCTATTAAACTATCAATTTTAAAAATAGAAATAATTCCATAATTTATGATTTTCAAAAAGGAATGATAAATAAATGGAAAAAAAACCCCTTTCCTGAATCTCCTTAATCTTCCTAAATGCATTGGCTCTCACGAATTTGAAAAGGAAATGTAGAAAACCTATTTCAAAATTCAAATTTAGGAATTTGGGAAGAAAATAATGAATTTCAAAATTTAAATTTGAGTACACTAAAATATAGGAATTAATTCAAAATTTTCATAGATGTTTCTTTTAGTACTATTTAATGGCGTCAAGTGCATCAAAATTTTGGCCAGATTTCAATTAAAATATTTAGGGTAAATTACAAACACACCTTTTGAAATTTACTTAAATTACAAATTACTCCATGTAGTTCTAGAAATTACATTATGTCCCATAAGGTTTCTAATTTCATAACAAATAGGTCATTTTATTAATAAATCATCAAGTTAATTAACAGTTTTTAATAATATTAAAATTTTATTTCAATTAATAATTCAAATAATTTCATTATTGTATAAGTGAACGGTTTGAAATTTCATTTTTTTAATTAATTCTGTTAAATAAAAAATTCTGACAATGAGATATTTATAATTTTTCAAACTATAGAGGATAATTCGAATTTTAAGCAAAATCTTAAGGAGTGTATTTGTAATTTACCCAAATATTTACTACTGGAGTTTATGTTTCTTGAAGAAGATCTCTCTCAAATATCTAACTATTTTTTAAGAAGATTTATCTCTAATATTTAAAATTTCGTATATTTGTCCGTATCGTGTATTGAACAATTATTTTGATATCTAAAGCTTTCATGCATGTTTATTTGATGTAAGCGTCTGTTTATGAAACAAATCTTTAATCTCTTCTCCCTCACAGTTCAATGATTTCAAATGCATATTTATCAAGAGTGTAATAGTGGATGATGAGACTGATGGAAAGAATTGCATGGCTATTTACCCTTACTAGATGACTACTAACAATTTTTCAGTGTAAGTTTTTACTTTGCCCAGAGGATCCATCTGGATATCGCATTTTACAACATTTGCATAAAGTTATAGAATTTTATGTATATATATATTTTGGATTAGACTATTAGTTGCAGTAATTCTATTGTCCTATAAAAAAAGAGATAAGAAAGTTACTGTGTGGGTAATTTTCCGATCACACTGCCCAACTTAGCATTCAGCTGGAGAACACTGGCAGAATAGATGACACGTGGCTAACCTGTAACAGAAAGAGAAGATTCTGGCGGTGGTTTCGACCACCCGGGGCACTCCGACGATCAACTCAGTATATCTCTCAAAAATCATCAATAATGCTAAACTCAATGCTTAAAGCACAAAATTGCGTACCTTAGACCCATGGGGGTGCCTCTCTTTTATAGCTAACTCAATCCTAATCCCAATAGAAGCCTGACTTCTATGGATTCCTGTTCAGTACTTACTTTGGACTCCTTAAGAGATAAAGATAAACTCCCCAAGAGTTTTATCCATATCTTGGCGAAGTCTCTTCTTTATTCTAGGACTCTTGTCCCTTATCCGCTTTTTCCGGACTCCGATATCTTCGGAGATAACCTCAGCTTAACCGAGATCACCTCGGTGTCATGACCCTACCACGTGGCACCTCGGCTGACACGTCGGCGTCACCTTGCCACGTGTCGGTACTAAAAAATATATCTCCACAACTGCCCCTAAGTTCTATTATCTCGGTATTCTGAGGTGATGGAACCTATATCATTCCGTTTTTCCAGTACGTTGGTTTATAGTGTCTCAGCCGAGATCATTATTTTGGCCGACATGTTTTCGTTGGAGAACAAGAACTTCAAGAACCCTTTCATGCGTATGAGCTGTCATACACCATAATTCAACCGTTTTTAACCACGCGTTTCCTTCTTACTGGTTCGTACCTGTGACGCGCCCGTAAGCCGTCCCTTTTACACATGCGATGTCTGACGCATACGTTCTTCCAGGCATATTGATTACTTTTTGCCGCCGTTTTCATTTTAACAAAACACCTCTTCGATTTTTCCCTTTCACTTTATTCTCGTTTCTGGAAATCTTTTTCTCTCTCTGGCTTTTCTCATTTCTTCCATTGTTCTAGTCCTCAAGCTCTGCAACTGCCCTCTTTCTTTTTTCCGGTGAAGCTTCCGCCGTCTTGTTACCTTTGTAACCATCATCTGACTTCGGCGATCCTTACACCAGCTTTATTTTTTCTGGTAAGCAATTGTTCCTTCTTATTTCAGTTCTTGATTATTTTTCTGGAACCTGTTGTTAGTACTGCTTTATTCGAATGTTCAATTTGTGAATCTGAATGCGTTTATTTCATGATTTGGCCCTTGCCCATATCTTGAACACACGCACTGTTTCACCACTTTCGTGTATTTTTGCCACTGATCTTGGCCCCATATTTCTTGTATTCTTTTTGCTCTTGATAGACCATTTCTGTTCTTGATTCTGAAACTCCGTTCTTGCTTTCTGTTTTTTGTGTCTTTTCCAGATCTGTGCCTTTGATCTTCATCTCCATAGTTTTAGGTTTGAGATTTGTCTGTAGAACCCATAATTTAGGGCAAAACTGAAACATCCCTTACAAATTTCTGCACCAGCCCAAACCTAGGTTTTTTGCCAAGGTCCCAATAACCCTATTTGAACCATCTTCTTACTGAAACCCAATACCTTTAGTTATCCCGACATCATGGGTATGTGGGAACATCGGGTAAACACCCTTTCTAAGCTGGAATTTTTTAGGCAAGAGTTTGAAATTCCAGCCAATGTCAATCTGAGGTTGGCTGGGGATGATGACTCCATCGTGCCTACAGACAACTCCATGCCCTTCCCTGTGGTTGCTTTTATTGAGTGTGGACTTCGGTTTCCACTTGACCCTTTTTTCCGTCAAATCCTTCACTTCTATAAGTTGAACCCAATGCAACTCGCCATCAATTCTTACCGAGTTATTACTGGTACCATAGCTTTAGTCAAACAAGAGAATGCCAGGATTACAATTGCCGATTTCCAATACTGTTATACCATGTGTCGCTTTAGAAAAGACACAGATTATGTCTATTACCTCAAGCCGAGATCCACCGAATATAAAATCGTAGCCGACCTTCCAAACTCCAACAAGGGAGCTGGAGACGATTACTTCATCGTCTCGGGCAATTGGGAGTTTCAGCAAACGACGACCTCCATCTTTATTCCTTAAGCCAAACTGTTTTGGGAAAAGAAGCTGGTAAGGGCCACCCTTCATAAGTTTCTTTTTATCTTCTTACATAAAGTTTTCAATATTTTTTGTTCTAATGTCTGTGCTGTTTTTATCTTTGCAGTTCTTCATCAGCCTCCAAAGAATTTTTGCCAATCCTTCTATCCCAGCAAGGATTTGAAAAAACTTCTGAACTTGCCAATTCACAAACGAAAGGCGCCTCTGCTCCTCAACTTTATCCCAACTTATAAGTCAGGCTTGCCCGACGTCCCTAAGAGGAAGAAGAAAAGCCTTTCTCCACCATCTGCCACAACACCACAGACTGTATCCACATCTCGGACAGACCAGGGGTCAATCTCTGATCCAGTATGGTTCCAATATCACAGCGCCGCCGTCGACGCCGATCAGTTTCTACTGCCGAGATAGGTCGCCCTAAGCCTGTTGCAAAAGATCTTCTGGCCAGCATTCCATCATCTGTTGACGATCAACCAGCACAAACCCTTCCTCCACCGAAGTCGAAAAGAATAAAGAAGGCTCAACCCAAGGCTAAGGTAACTCAGGTTGAGTCTGAAGATACCTTGCCTATCTCAAAGTTGGCTGAGAGTGACAAACCTCAACCCTCTGCTGGGAAGAGCCGCTCTGAAGCCCAACCATCAAATTTCCCAAAATCCAAAAAGCCGAAGTCATCCTCCGCTACAACTTCGGGGTCTAAGAAGCCTGCTGCCCCCTGGGCCCCCGAAATTACTTTGGAGGATAAGCCAGTCATGGCAAATGATAGTGTCGAGGATATCAATGTCGGCGTTGCGCTCAGTACTGCTCTGCTGTTACAGGCGATCTGGAGCGAAACGCCGAGTTAAGCGAATACGAAAACTATGCGTTGATGTTTCAACGCTCTGCTCAAGTAAGCGTCTTTCATCTGGCACTTTTATTTCTTTTCTTTTTCATACTTAGAAATTTTTGCAATAACTTTTACCCTGTGTTTTCTTCCGGCCATCCAGCATGTCCACTCTTTTTCTGTTCAGTCTTTCGAAAATCGGCAGAAGGTGGTTGATATGAAGAGGGAGTTCTCTTCTCTTCAAAAAACCAACAAAGGTCTTCAATCAAAGATGAAAAAATTGGAGGACCAAGCCGAGGCTGCAATCAAAGCTCAGACCAATGCCGAAGAGAAGACTGAGGCTGCTGAGGCTATCAGGAAAGTGGCTGAGTCTCAGAAGAGAGAAGCCGAGGAAAAAATGGTCCAAGCCAAAAAGGAGCTTCAGGAGGCACTGGCCACCAAAGAAGCCGAAATAAAAGACGCCGACGAGAAGGCGTATGCCCAAGGCATGGCCGACGTCAGAGATGCCTACGAACAACAGGTGAAGGAGGCATGCAACAAGGGTTTCACCCTTGGTTGGATGTCCCTTCTAAAGAAACTCAATGTCCCAGAGGACTCACCATTGAGGAAAGCTGATGCCATTCCTCTTCCATTCCCTCCAGCTTAACCTCAAGTCAAGACGTCAGCGAATCTGAGTCTGAAGATGGTGATGAGGAGGAGGATGAGGCTTTGGTAAGAAAATCCAAAGATGCTGATAGGGCCAAGCCCCCTCTTTAGAATGAGCAAGTCCTAGACTTGACTCAAGATGAAGAAGGCGATGAGGTTCCCAAAGACGCTGCTTATGAAAAGGAATCAGCTGATGCCACCCTTGCTGATAAGAGCCTTGATGACACTCTTGCAGAAATTGACACCGAGCTCGCGGCGGATAAGGCTGCTGAGATGTCTTCTCAACAATCATCTGATCTTCAAATTCAACCAACTGGTGGAGAGGAGTCTTAGCCTCATGTTTTTCTTTTGCTTACTTGTATTTTGTTTCTTCTTTACCTTTTCTCGGTGAATGCTAATACAACTTTTCTTTTCTAAGTGCTTGCACTCTTGTCTTCTCTTCATTGCTTCTGTATGATTCTATACTTAGAATATTCTGCATGTCTTTCACATACTTTTCCTTCTTTGTACAATCTTCTCGAGGTGACACACCTTGGATAGACAAACTTCTTGGTTTTAATCTTAACTTGTAAACTTTTAACAAGTGTTGAACATCATACTGGTTTAACTCAACCTGTAAATTGTCCACAAATTTCAACAAGTGTTAAACAATGACTTCGATTTAACTTAACTTGTAAATTGTCCACAAATTTCAAAAAGTGTTAAATAATGATTTTGGCTTAACTTCAACTTGTAAATTGTCCACAAATTTCAACAAGTGTTAAGTAATAACTTCGGTTTAACTTAACTTGTAAATTGTCAACAAATTTCAACAAGTGTTAAACAATGATTTCGGTTTAACTTAACTTGTAAATTGTCCACAAATTTCAACAAGTGTTAAACAATGACTTCGGCTTAACTTAACTTGTAAATTGTCCACAAATTTCAACAAGTGTTAAGCAAATGATTTCGGTTTAACTCAACTTGTAAATATCCACAAATTTCAACAAGTGTTAAACAATGATTTCGGTTTAACTTTACTTGTAAATTGTTCACAAATTTCAACAAGTGTTAAACAATGATTTCGGCGTAACTTCAATTTGTAAATTGTCCACAAATTTCAACAAGTGTTAAACAATGATTTCGGTTTAACTTAACTTGTAAATTGTCCACAAATTTCAACAAGTGTTAAACAATGACTTCGGCTTAACTTAACTTGTAAATTGTCCACAAATTTCAACAAGTGTTAAGCAAATGATTTCGGTTTAACTCAACTTGTAAATTGTCCACAAATTTCAACAAGTGTTAAACATATTCTTCTTCTCTCTGCCCCCTAATGTGAACCTGAGTTCCACTTGGGTTCTCATTATGCATGTATTTTAGAGACAATGTCAAGTATCTTGAAAAGAGAACTAAATCTTTATTTATTTACTTCAGCAAATGGCAAAGGAACAAAGAAATTCTAATGATAGAAAAATTTCAAATTACAAGTGTTCCAAGGTCTTGGCAACTCTTTGCCCTCATTATCTTCAAGTCGATATGCCCCATTACCCAGTACTGAGATGATTCTGTAGGGTCCTTCTCAGTTTGGGCCAAGCTTGCCCTCTCTGGGATCCTTCTTATTGCCGACGACTTTCCTCAGGACTAGGTCGCCGACTTGAAACTCTCTTGGATTGACCTTCTTGTTATAAGCTTTTGCAAGTTGCTGCTGGTATGCTACAAGCTGGATTGCAGTTTTCTCTCTTCTTTCTTCTAAAAGATCCAGATCTCGGGCTAAGAGTACATCATTAGTCCCGTTTTCTACTCCCTGGGTTCTGATTCCTGGGATGCCGATCTCCAGTGGAATGACTGCTTTTGTGCCATAAGCCATGGCGAAGGGGGATTCTCCTGTTGATCTTCTCGGCGTAGTCCGATATGCCCAGAGTACATTGGGCAATTCATCCACCCACTTGCCTTTTGCTGCCTGCAACCTCGTCTTTATTCCATCCAAAATTATTTTTTTGGATGTTTTTGCTTGTCCATTGCTTTGTGGAAAGCTTGGGGTTGAAAAGTAGTTCTTGATCTTGAACTTTGCACAGAAGTTCTTGATTAGCTTGCTGTCAAATTGAGTTCCATTGTCTGCAACAATGGCTCTCGGAATTCCAAACTTGGTGATGATGTTTCTCCATATGAAGTTCTTGACATCCACATCTCGGATCTGGGCAAGAGGTTCTGCTTCTATCCATTTTGTGAAGTAATCTGTTGCTACCAGCAAGTACTTTCTTTGTCCAGTTGCTTGGGGTAATTGCCCAACGAGATCCATGCCCCATTGGGCAAATGGCCAAGGACTGGATACAGTGTTTAGGTCAGCAGCTGACTGGTGTATCAAAGGTGCAAACCTTTGGCATTGTTCACACTTCTTCACGTAGGCTTCTGCATCTTTTTGCATGTAAGGCCACTAATACCCCTAGGTAATGGCCCTGTGAGCTAGTGATCTGCCCCCAGCGTGGCTTCCACAAATTCCTTCATGGATTTCGTATAAAAAATCTTCAACCTGCAAAGGGTATACGCACCTTAAAAGGGGTCCAGTGAAGGACCTTCTGTAGAGATGTCCTTCTGCTGTCAGACTGAATCTTGCCGACTTCAATCTGATCTTGTGTGCCACCTTGCGGTCATCTGGTAGCTTTCCTTCATTTAGGAACGCAACAATTGCGTCCATCCAGTTTAGTCCCATATCTACGCACATTGCTTTATGCTCCGTGGTTACTAGTTTAATGCTCGAGCCCGACAGGTAATCAATCATTATTGTCCTTGCTTTTCCAGGTTGTACTACGCTAACTAAGTTGGCCAATGGCGTGGCTGTTATCATCTCGGCTTACCTGAAGTAGTCGGCAGTTCTGAAACAAGGCTGACAGCTTGATAACTTCCTTTGTGTAGGCCGACATTCATTCATCTCGGGCTGCAAACTCGCCTGTTGTCTGGTTAACTATTAGTTGCGAATCACAAAAAACTATTACCTCATCTGCTTGCACTATTGCTGCCAACTTCAGTCCTGCAATGAGTGCTTCATACTCTGCTTCATTGTTTGAGGCTTTGAACCCCAACCGAATTGACTGTTCTAGTACCTGCCCATCTGGGGATATCAATATTACTCTTGCCCTCGCTCCTTGTCGGTTTGAACTTCCATCAATGAACAGTAGAAATGAGTCACTGGTGTAAATGCTGTAGGGTCTGAGTTTTTCTTCTTTTTTTTGTTCTTTTGCCTTTGTCTGGGCTTCTCCTTGCTTGGTTGGATATCGCTCATCCTGGCTCAACGGAGCCCGATGTTCGATGGATTCTGGTGTGAACTTGGCCACGAAGTCTGCCAGAACCTGGCCTTTGATTGCTGTCCTTGGCCTGTACTCCAAATCATACTGGCCTAGGGTGACTGCCCACCTGGCTATTCTTCCTGTCAGGTCTCCTTGTTGCAGTAAGGACTTCAAGGGGTGCTCTGTTAGCACCACAATTTTATGGGCCTGGAAGTAATGGTTCAATTACTTTGAAGCCATTACTAAAGCTAGTGCCAATTTCTCTAAGGGTAGATACCTCGTTTCTGCATCGGCTAGGGTTTTGCTTACATAGTAAACAGCCCTTTTCTCTCCTTTTTCTTCTTGGATTAGTACTGCACTTATTGCATGTTCTGAAACGGCTAAGTACAGAAACAGCTCCTCCCCTGGTTCTGGATTTGAAAGAACTGGAGCTGTGGTTAAGTACTTCTTCAGGTCGGCCAAAGTGGCTTCGCATTCTTCTGTCCATAAGAAGTCTGTGGCTTTCTTTACCAAGTTGAAGAAAGGTATGCACTTATCTGAGCTTTTGCTGATGAATCTGTTTAGGGCTGCGGCCCTTCCAGTTAGCATCTGCACCTGTTTTGCCGACGTCGGGCTCTTCAATTCTAGGATGGCTTTGATTTGATCTGGGCTGGCCTCAATGCCCTTTCTTGTCACCAGGTATCTTAAAAACTTACCAGATCCAACTCCAAATGCACACTTTGATACATTGAGTCGGAGCCGATATGTTTTAAGGATTTCAAAGACTGTTTTTAGGTCGGTAAGATGACCCTTAGGCTCCTTGGTCTTAACGACCATGTCGTCGATGTAGACTTCTACTGTTCGGCCAATCAGGTGTTTGAACATTTTGGTTACCAGCCTCTGGTAAGTTGCTCCTGCGTTTTTCAACCCGAAAGGCATTACTCTGTAACAGTACAGGCCTTTTGCGGTGATGAACGCTATTTTCTCTTCATCTGGGGGGTACATGGCTATCTGGTGGTATCCCCTGTAGGCATCTAGGAAGTTCATTCTCCCATGCCCAAAAGTGGCATCTACTAGCTGGTCAATCTTGGGTAGAGGAAAGCTATCTTTGGGACAGGCTTTGTTGAGGCTGGTGAAGTCTACGCAGACCCTCCATTTACCGTTCTTCTTTTTTACCACCGCTGTATTGGATAGCCATGTCAGGTAGTGTACTTCTCTAATGGCCCTGGCCTCTAGAAGATTGTCTACTTCTTCCTCTACTGTTTCGACGTGCATCAACGTCGGTCTTCTGGCACGCTGAATTATAGGTTTGGCCGACCTGTCAACATTCAGTCTGTGGCACGTGACCTTGGGGTCAATGCCAGGCATTTCGTAGGGTGTCCAAGCAAACACCTCAATATTTGCTCTAAAAAAAGCTTCCAACTCTTTTTCCTCTTCTTCGGCTAAGCCCGAGCCGAGAAGAAAGAAGCGTTCTTCATCCCCATCCTGGATGAGGATTTTCTTCAATGCCTCTTCGCTCTTCTCGGCTGGCTCCTTGCCGACATCTTCTAGGACTTCCACGTCTCCATCTTCAATTTCTGTCTTCTCTGGTTCTCGTACGCTACAGGTAGATTTCATTGCTGCCATGGAGCAATTCTTCGCCTGCAGCTGATCGCCTCTGACTTCCTTTATCCCATGCTCTGTTGGGAATCGTAATAGTTGATGCAATGTTGAGGGAACTGCCCCCATTACATGCAACCATGGCCTTCCCAAGATGATGTTGTACGAGGAGGGTGTGTCGATGATAGTGAATTCTGTCTTGATCTTCCTGGTGCCAGCCTGCACCTCCAAGCTTACTGCTCCCAGAGGCCATGTCGGCATTCCATTGAACCCAACCATTGGGCCATTTGATTGTTCCATATCATCTGGGTGAAGGCCGAGCTCCTTGTAACATCGGACGTACATGATGTCGCAAGAGCTGCCTTGATCAATCAAGATGCGTTTCGCTTGGCACTCCCCAACCTGGAGGGATACTACCAAGGCATCATTATGCGAATGCTGGACCATCTCTATGTCGGCTTCAATAAAGGTTATCATTGGTCCTTGGCACTCTTCTGCCCAATGTCTTTTCTCCCCGACTTGGTAGACATGTTGCAGGTGCTTCACTTTTTGGGTCTCTCCTCAGATTTCGTTTTCGTTGACCTGCGAGTGGATTACGTTGATTATCCGAGGTCCTCCTGCCTACGGCTGTTGTGCTGGGGGAGGTGGGGTTGCTGGTGCCTGAGGCAATCTTGCCCGTTCTTCCCTTGTCCTGGTCTCATCGGCAAGGTCTCTCAGATGTCCTTGTCTCACCAGGTCTTCCAAATATGTTTTCAGGGCTCTACAACCCTGAGTTGTATGCCCATCTTCATTATGGTAGGCACAATGCCTGCCAATGTTTCTTCCCATGAACTCTCCTGGAGTCCTCTCTGGCATTCTGAAATAGGGTTGGTTCTAAATTTGATCCAGGACTTTGGGAATTAGGATTCGGAACACAGTTGCTACTACTTGTGTGGCTCTCAGTTCTGCCTTTTGCCTGCTCATTCAATTGTTACCTCGGCCTCGCTTCAGCGAGCCGTTTCCTTTCTCCTGTTTTATCTCCCTGGTTCCTGACGTGTCTTCTTCGGCTCTGGCGTACTTCTCGATTCTTGCCATGAGCTCCTCCATACTTTTTGGCAATGTCTTTGCCAACGACTTTCGTAGTGGACAGTTGTCTTTCAAGCCATTTTTGAAAGATATGACTACCACCTCTTGATTACATTCGGGTATTCGATTGAATACCTCATAGTATCTTTTTGCATAGGCCCTAAGGCCTTCATCCTTGCTAATCTTCAGAGCCATCAATGCGTCCACCCTTGATGGCTGTAGCTTGTTTGTCACAAACCTGGCCACAAACATCTCGGCCAGGCCTTCCTAAGTCTTCATGTTTCCCTTTGGTAGTTTGTGGAACCAATCTGATGCAATCTCCCCGAAGGATGAGGGGAACACTTTGCAGAGCAACAGCTCGTTCCCACTATATAATGCCATTGAGTTCAAATAGAGCCCAACGTGGAAGTTGGGGTCTGACTTACCATCGTATATTTGAAACCTCGGCATACTGAATCTCTTCGGCGCCTCAAACCTGTCTAATTCCACCGAGAATGGTGTCCTTGGCTTATCTGGGGAGGTTACCTCAGCGTAGGCATTCTGTTGCTTCCTTTTGAGATAATCTCTTAAGTCTTCTTTGCTCCGCCCAGGAGCTCGGCTATCCTTGGACTTTAGTCTTTTCGGTATACTACTCTCGGCCTCGTGGTGAACCCTTTTCGACCCTTCTCTGTGAGTTATGTCGAAGCACAATGCCTGCCCCTGAACATACCGATGTCCTTTGGGGTCTGCTTCTTTTGTGTGATGCGTCCTCTGTGATTCTTCTCTTCTTGATTCTCTTCGTCCGACTTCCCTAGAAGGTCGGTAAGAGTTTCTTTCGCTCCCGTTATGCTGAGGGGCTACGGGGATTGTTTTCTGCCCTCCCTTCTGGGCATTGGCCGCTGGAATCGGCGTGTCCTGCAGCGGGTATGGTGGCTGCATGACGTTATTTTGCATCATGAAATTGACGACCGACTGTAGGTCTGCCAATTTGTTTGCCATATCTCTTACCTCTTCGTCCCTCCGCAAGCTTTTATCCTTCCATACCTGGAGGTCGTCCTCGTTGTAGTACCCACTTTGATCTGGTTTTTTTGGTGTGTCGCCGGTCTGGTCGACGTCTTTTGCTCCGTGATTTTGGTTACGAGTTTCTGCATTCAACCTTTCTCCTTCGCCGTCAAGGTCAATAGGTCTCCCACTCCCAGTTGGAGTGTCCTCCCCAATCTTTTCCTTCTGTCCGTTACTGGCCATCTATTCTACTTTTGTTCCCACAGACAGCGCCAAATTGTGTGGGTGATTTTCCGATCACACTGCCCAACTCAGTATTCAGCTGGAGAACGCTGGTAAAATAGATGACACCTGGCTAACCTGTAACAGAAAGAGAAGATTCCAGCGGTGGTTTCGACCACCCGGAGGCACTCCGACGATCAAGTCAGTATATCTCTCAAAGATCGTCAATAATGCTAAACTCAATGCTCAAAGCACAAAATTGCGTACCTTAGACCCACGGGGGTGCCTCTCTTTTATAGCTAACTCAATCCTAATCCCAATAGAAGCTTGATTTCTATGAATTCCTGTTCAGTACTTACTTTGGGCTCCTCAAGAGATAAAGATAAACTCCCCAAGAGCTTTATCCTTATCTTGGTTAAGTCTCCTCTTTATTCTAGGACTCTTGTCCCTTATCCGCTTTTCTCGGACTCCGATATCTTCGGAGATAACCTCGGCTTAATCGAGATCACCTCGACGTCATGACCCTACCACGTGGCACCTCGGCTGACACGTCGGCGTCACCTTGCCACGTGTTGGTACTCAAAAATATATCCCCACAGTTACCATGAAGTATGTATGTGGCTGAGATTAATTGTTGTGTTGTCAGGTTCATGTATATCTTACTTAACCTTACATTATAATTTTGGATACTTTTTATGGGTCTATAGTCTTATTGTATTACTTGTACATTTTGGTTTATAGCTTTGAGGATTTCATAACTCAAAAAATTTAGAGTAAATTACATTTTGTCCCCTTAAAGTTTCATCCATTTTTCACTTTGGCCCTTTAAATTTAACTTTTCTCACTTTGACCCTTCATGTTTGCAATCCTTCCCACTTTGGCCATTTAAGTTTAATTTTTCTCACTTTGGCCCTTCATGTTTGAAATCCATCCTACGTTAACCCTTCATATTTGTAATCCTTGCCACTTTATTCCTAAACTAATTTCTATCCAAAAAACTAACATCATCTGCCACATCGCTAATACATCAGCTCCATGTGTGATGTAAAAAATTCACTAAAGATGCAAAAAAATAAAAAATGAAAAATAAAAAAAAAAAATTGAATTTGGTTTTTAGTCTTTAGTGAACTTTTTTTTCTTCAAATTTATTCATAAACATTATTACATTATTACTTTGGCCTACCTTTTTTTTTTTTTTTTTTTTGTCTTTAGTAAACTTATTTCCTTTTTTTTAGTTAAATTTGTTTTTATTTTTTTAGCTACATCTAATCTAGATGCATCTATAATGTAATAATATTTATGAATAAATTTGAAAAAAAAAAAAAGTTAACTAAAAAAAATTTTCAATTTTCAATTTTTTTGTTTTTTATTTTTTATTTTTTGCATCTTTAACGATTTTTTTTATCTCACATATGGAGCTGATGTGTTAGTGATGTGACAAATCCTCTTACTTTATTGGATGGAAGTTAGTCTCGGAGCAAAGTGGGAAGGATTACAAACATGAAGGGTCAAAGTGGAAAAAATCAAACTTTTTTTTTTTTTGATCGGCAAAAGAAAGCTTTATTGATGAAACACATACAAAGTATGAAAAAGTACATCAATAAAGAGGAGCTTGGAGCTAGAAGAAGCTCCATCCTCCTAATTGATGAGAGACCAACAAATATAACAATGGCAAAGAAAAAAGAACAGAGCAACAACCAGCTGAGCAACAAACCAGCAAAACAACCACAAGAACTAACACCAGTCTTGAAGTTGCAGCCATTGATAATCAATCTAACCTATAAAATTCAGCAAAAACCAGAGGGGATAAGGGAGAAAACTGTGAGTTTGTTATGCAGGTTTTATCATGGAGATTTTATCATGGAATGTCAGAGGGCTGAGAAGCCACAAAAAAGAGGCAAAATAAAGAACTTGGTAAAGGTCAGAAATGTTGATGTTTTACTCTTACAAGAAACAAAAAGAAGCTCAATGGAGGAGCACTTTGTGAGATCTATGTGGCCTTATGAAGAGATGGGATACATGATGGTGGACTCAGAAGGAAGTGCAGGTGGGTTGTTGTGTATCTGGAGGCCACAAGTCTTTGAACTAAAAACTGTTGCAGCAGCAAACATAAATTCCCAATTTATTGAATCGTAGGCTTTCTCAAAGTCCAATTTTAGGTTAATGCCTTTCTTCTTAGATTTTTTCCACCCATCTACAACTTCATTTGCTATTAGCACCCCATCTAAGATATACCTGCTACTCAAAAAAGCTGACTACACTTCACTTATCACAAACAGAAGAACCTTCTTTAGTCTTTTGGATAGCACCTTGGCTAGAATCTTGTAGACTGAGGTGACCAAGCTAATGGGTCTATAGTTCCCCAAGCCTATAGGATTGTCCTTCTTGGGAATAAGTACAATGAAAGAGCTGTTGACACCCCTTGACAACTTACCATTTGTGTGAAACTCATGTACCATTTGAATTATATCTCCTTTCATTATTTTCCAACATTTTTGAATGCAAGCTAGGTTAAAACCATCTGGTTCAGGGGCATTGTTCCCATCATAGTCTTGAATTGCTACTCAAATCTCTTATTTAGAGAGGTTTGGGTACTCTTTTACTGGGTTTTTCTATGGATTTGAGCTTGCATATTGTAAGCTATACTTGAAATGGGTGGGATAAGTGTGAAACTTGTTGCTCATTTGATCCTGTAATAACTTCAATCTCCTTTTATTTGCTATCTAGCATTTTTTTAAGTTACATGGACTAGAAATAGTCACATTATAATTACATGTGTAGTATATAATTCGTTGTTTAGTGAATTATTGTTTCCATCTCTCATTCATCTTCCATTTCATCAGTTTTTGTAAAAGGTTATGTTGTTGCATTTCAATTATTGTTTATCTTATTTTGTGTATTCCAAATTTTTTTTTTCGAACAATTTTAGGAAGGTAGCAATGCTGTTCAGATTGTGCAGAGACACCACTTTGCATCTCACTTGAAGTGAATGGCAGTTGTTGTCCATATTCAGGAGCAATTCTTTGCTTTTGTAAAGGTATCTGAGTGCTTGTTTGCTTTTCCTTCTTACATTTAGATTTCATGTTGATGCACAAATGGATGATTGATTAACAAATGTACAACATTTTAATAAACCTTACATGACTTGGAATTTTGAGAAAAATTGGAATGGTGCATATAATTTGGTGAGGTTATCAATCATTACTGCCAACAATAGATTGAAGCATTTCAAAAAAATGTGAATCATTTATCTTATTGTTAGTATTTTTCTATGTATGTTGCCTTTGAAGAAAAAAAAAAGACGATGTATGAGTGAAGGCAAATGAACTCAAATAGTATACTTAAGCTTCGAAGATTAGGACATAATGTTTTTGTATTATTTGAATTGTGTGGGGACATATTTTGTGAATGACAATACATGGCCAAGGTGACGCCAAAGTGTCAGTCAAGGTGCCACGTGTCATGGTCATGACGCCGAGGTGATCTCGGTTAGGCTAGGGTTATCTACGGAGATATTGGAATCCCTAATGAGTGGATAAGGGACAAGAGTCTTAGGATGGGGGATTGGATAAAGATAGAGCTCTTGGGGAGTTTATCTCTATCTAGTTAGGAGTCCAAGATAAGCATTGAGCCAAAGTCCATTAAAGCTAGGCTTCTACAGGGATTAGGTTAGTGGTAGTTATAAAAGTAAGGCACCCCGTGGGTCTAAGGTATGCTTTTTGTATTTTGGCTAGTGAGTTAAGCACTATCTGCTATCTTTGAGAGATAACTGAGTACTGACTTGATCGTCGAAGTGCCTTCGGGTGGACGAACCACCGCAGGAGTCTAACCTTTCTATGATAAGTTGTTCGGACGTAATCTATTCTGTCTGTGCTCTCTTACTGAGTTCATGTTTGGCAGTGTGGTCAGAAATCAGCCCCTACAATTTGGCGCCGTCTGTGGGAACGTAAGGAGAATAGATGGCCAATGACGGGCAGAAAGAAAAGATAGGGGGCGACATCCCTTGTGAGAGTGGCAAACACACCGATCCTAATACAAAGGAAAAGAATTGTAATAAAGAACCCCGAGAGCAGAATCTTGGAGAAAAGGACATCGGCTAAGAGGGAGACATTCCAAAGATGGCAGACCGAGGCGAGTATTACAACGAAAGTGACCTCTGGGTATGGAAAGATAGATGCTTGAGGAGGGACGACAAGATGAAGGGAATGGCAAACAAATTGGCAGACCTACAATCGCTTGTCAATTTCATGATGCAAAACAACGTCATGCAGCCACTATTCCCATTGGAGGACACGCTGATTCCAGTGGCCAAGAACGATGCCCAAAAAAGGATGCAGAAAGCATTCCCTATAGTCCCTCAGCATGACAGGGCAAAAAAGCATTCGCATCGGCCTTCACGGGACGTCGGGCAAGGAGAATCGATGAGAGGAGAGTCTCAGAAGACACCTTGTGCCAAGGAAACTTATGTCAAGGAACATCGGCATGTTCAAGGGAAGGGGCTTTGTTTTGATAGGATAAATGGAGGGAGGTCCAAGAGGACTCATAACGGCACCGGGAGCAGCACATCAAAAAGGCTTAAATCCGTTGACAGCCGAGCTCCTAGATGAACTAAGGAGGATTTGAGGGACTACCTCTAGAGAAAGCGACAAGATCATAACTGTCTGCTTCGAAAGTCACTAGCAAAGACGTTGCCAAAAAGTATGGAGGAACTCATGGCCAGGATCGAGAAATATGCGAGAGCTGAAGAAGACACACTAGGGACAAAGGCATCAAAACAGGAGAAGAGAAACGGCTCGCCGAAGTGAGGCCAAGGTAATACTGAATATAACAGACAAGAGACAGGACTGAGGGCCGCACAAGCAGTCGCCACCGTATTCCAGATTCCGGTTATAAAATTCTGGAAAGAATCAGGAACCAGCTGTATTATAGAGCACCAGAAAAGATTCCTAACGAATTCATAGGAAGAAGCTTGAGAAAGCACTGTACTTACCACAATGAAGATTGGCACCTTACACAGGGTTGTAGAGCCCTAAAAGCACATTTGGAAGATCTGGTAAGACAAGGTCACTTAAAGGACCTAGTAAATGAGGCCAGAACAAGGGAAGAACAAGCAAGGTTGCCCCAGGGACTAGCAGCACCACCTCCACCAACACCATAACCGCAAGCAGACGGATCTTGAGTGATCAATGTGATTCACTCAAAGGTCAATGAACAAGGTATATGGGGAGACTCAGAGGGTAAAGCACTTACAACATGTGTATCAGGTCTAGCAAAAGAGGCCTAGGGCAGACGAGTACCAGGGACCAATGGTGTTCTTTACTGAAGTCGACCTAGACATGGCGTAGCATCCACACAACAATGCTCTGGTGATATCCCTCAAGATTGGAGAATGCCAGGTAAGGCACTTTCTAATTGACCAAGGCAGCTCTTGTGACATCAAGTATGTCATATATTACAAGGAGCTCGGCCTTTACAGAGATGATCTGGAGCAATCCAACAGTCCAATGGTTGGGTTCAATGAAACGCCGACATGGCCCCTGGAAACAATAAGTTTGGTGGTGCAGGCAGGCACCAAGAAGGTAAGTACAGAGTTCACAGTAATTGACACCCCCTCCCCTTACAATGTTATCTTGGGGAGGCCATGGTTGCATGCAATAAGGGTTGTTCCCTCAACACTGCACCAGCTGTTATGGCTCCTAACAGAGCATGGAATTGAGGAAGTCAGAGGGGATCAGGTGCAAGCAAAGAATTGCTCCATGACATCAATGAAATCCACCTGCAACGTGCGAGAGGCAGAGATAGTCGAAATTGAGGACGAGGACATGGAGGTCCTGTATGACGTCGACAAAGAGCCGGCCGACAAAAGCAAGGAAGCCTTAAAGAGGATCCTGATCTAACAAGGGGATGAAGAGCGCTTCTTCCATCTCAGCTTAGGTTTGGCCAAGGAGGAAGAGAAGGCGTTAAAGTCATTCTTGCGAGCAAACATAGAGGTGTTTGCCTGGATGCCATACGACATGCCTGGCATTGACCCTGAGGTCACTTTCCACAGACTAAATATAGACAGGTCGGCCAAACCTGTCATTCAGCGAGCAAGGAGGCTGACGTTGGTCCATGTGGAGGCAATCGAAGAAGAAGTGGACAAATTGTTGGAGGCTAGAGCTATTCGTGAGGTAAATTACCCTACTTGGCTGTCCAACACTGTGGTTATGAAAAAAAAGCCTTGGAAGTGGAGGGTCTGCGTGGACTTCACTAGCCTAAATAAAGCTTGTCCCAAAGACAGTTTCCCGCTCCCCAAGATCGATCAATTAGTGGATGCCATTTCAGGGCGTTGAAGGATGAGCTTCCTAAACGCTTACAGGGGGTACCATCAGATAGCAATGTACCCCCCTGATGAAGAGAAGACTGCATTTATTACTCCAAAAGGGCTGTATTGCTACAGAGTGATGCCTTTCAGGTTGAAAAATGTAGGAGCAACGTACCAGAGGTTAATGACCAAGATGTTCAGACACCTGATTGGAAAAATAGTGAAAGTATACATTGATGACATGGTCATGAAGACCAAAGAACCTGAGGATCATCAGGCTAACTTAAAGGCAGTTTTCGACATCCTTAGAACATATCGGCTTCGACTCAATGCTTGAAATGTGCATTTGGAGTTGGGTCTGGTAAGTTCTTGGGATAATTGGTTACCAAAAGGGGCATTGAGTCAAGCCCAGATCAAATTAAGGCCATCATGGATTTAAAAAGCCCAACGTCGACAAAACAAGTGCAAATGTTGACTGGAAGGGCCACAGCCCTAATCAGATTTATAAGCAAAAGTTCATATAAGTGTAAACTATTGTTCAGTCTATTGAAAAAGGCCACAAATTTCTTGTGGACAAAGGAATGTGAAGTCAACTTGGCCGACTTGAAAAGGTACTTGACCACAGCTCCAGTTCTCTTAAATCCAATACCTAGAGAGGAATTGTTTTTATACTTGGTGGTTTCGGAGCATGCAGTGAGTGCAGTGGTAATCAGAGAAGAGAATGGAGAACAAAGGGCAGTATACTATGTGAGTAAAACCTTAGCAAGTGCAGAGACTAGGTATTTATCCCTAGAGAAATTGACATTGGCCTTAATGATGGCCTCAAAGAAGTTGAATCATTATTTCCAAGCCCACAAGATTGTGGTATTAACTAAGCACCCCTTGAAGTCCCTACTACAACAAGGAGATCTGACAGGCAGGGTAGCCAGATGGGCAGTAGTGTTGGGCCAATATGACTTGGAAGTTAGGCCCAGAACAGCAATCAAGGGCTAGGTTTTGGCCGACTTTGTAGTTGAGTTCACACTTGGTGTCATCCCACATCGGACTCCGGTTAGCCACAGCTTAGGGTGTCCAGGGGAATAAGAAGGGACCCAATTGCAAATGAGAAACCCCACAACAGAGCAGAAGAAAGAAGAGAAACTCAAGCCATGTGATATTTACATCGGCGACTCCTTCCGCTTGTTTGTTAACGGGAGTTCAAATCGTCAAGGAGCAGGGGCAGGAGTGGTATTGGTATCACCAGATGGCAAATGTTAGAGCAGTCTATTTGTTTGGGGTTCAAAGCCTCAAACAATGAAGCAAAATATGAGGAGCTAATCATAGGGTTAAAGTTAGCAGCAGCGATGGAAACCGACGAGGTAGTAGTCTTCTGTGACTCCCAACTTATTGTGAACTAGGTAACATGCAAGTATGTAGCCTGAGATGAAAGAATGATAGCCTATGTCAAAGAGGTTGTTAGACTGTTAGCCATGTTTTAGGATTGCCGACTACAGCAGGTTAGCCGAGATGACAACAGCCATGCCGATGCCTTGGCTAACCTGATTAGTGCAATGAAATCAGGAAAGGCAAGGACAATAATGGTTGATTATTTGTCAGGCCCAAGTGTGGAACCACTGATCACAGAGTACGAAGCAATGTATGTAGAGATGGGCCCAAGCTAGATGGACGCAATAGTAATGTTCCTTAGAGATGGGAAACTGCCAGATGATCGCAAAGAGCCGCACAAGACCAGACTGAAGTCGGCAAGGTTTAGCCTAACAGCAGAAGGACATCTCTACAGAAGGTCTTTTACTGGCCCCCTTTTGAGGTGTGTGCACCCCTTCCAGGTTGAAGACTTCTTATATGAAATACATGAATGACTATGTGGTAGTCATGCCGGGGGCAGATCACTTGCTCATAGAACCATTACTCAAGGGTACTGGTGGCCCTACATGCAGAAGGATGCTGAAGCCTACGTCAAAAGGTGTGAGAAGTGTCAAAGGTTTGCACCCCTGATACATCAACCAACAACAGATTTGAACCCCGTATCCAGCCCTTGGCCATTTGCCCAATGGGGCATGGATCTTCTTGGACAACTTTCCCAAGCAACTGGGCAAAGGAAGTTCCTGCTGGTAGCAACTGATTATTTCACAAAGTGGGTGGAAGCTGAACCCCTTGTAAAGATTCGAGATATTGATGTCAAGAAATTCATAAGGAAGAACATCATCACCAGGTTTGGGATCCCAAGGGCAATAATAGCAGATAATGATACACAGTTTGATAGTAGGCTAATCAAAAGCTTCTGTGCAAAGTACAAAATCAAGAATTACTACTCTACTCCAAGTTTCCCTCAGAGTAATGGTCAAGTAGAAGCATCCAATAAGACTATCTTAGATGGGATCAAAAAGAGACTGTAAGCAGCAAAAGGAAAATGGGTGGAAGAGTTGCCCAATATACCCTGGGCATATCAGACTACGCCGAGGAGATCAACTGGGGAGTCGCCATTTGTCATGGCTTATGGCACTAAAGCAGTTATCCCACTAGAAGTCGACATACTAGGGATCAGAACCCAGGGAGTGGAAAATGGTACTAATGAGGCATTTCTAGCCCGAGATCTAGACCTACTGGAGGAAAAAAAAAGAGAGAGTAGCAATTCGGCTGGGGGCATACCAGCAGCAGCTTGCTAGGGCTTACAACCAGAAGGTTAACCCAAGAGAGTTCAAAGTTGGGGACCTTGTGCTGAGGAAACTGGTCGGCAACAAGAAGGATCCTAGGGAGGGCAAGCTAGAGCCCAACTGGGAGGGACCTTATAGAATTATCTCGGTCGCCGGCAATGGGGTATATCGGCTTGAAGACAATAAGGGCAAAGAGTTGTCAAGACCCTAAAACACTTGCAACTTGAAGTTTTTCTATCATTAGATTTTTGTTTTTTCGAAGTATATGTCATTAGCGAAAGTAATAATAAAATTTTTAACTTGATTTTAAAATTTGTGTAATAAGACTAACCAGTGATTTGGTGATGTTTTCGATTGAAACATGACAAATAACTTAGACTTATTATATTGCAGAGTTGAATTATACTTGCATATAATAGAGTTGAACTAAGTTGGCGATGTTTCTAAGTGAAACATGACGAATAACTTAGACTTATTATATGGCAGAATTGAATTATACTTGCATATAATAGAGTTGAACTAAGTTGACGAGGTTTTTAAGTGAAACATGACGAATAACTTACTCATTATATGACAGAGTTGAAATTATACTTGCATATAATGGAGTTGAACTAAGCTGGACTTGCCATGTCGGCAGAATCAAACTCAGATGAGAACTAATTGCATTTCAGTTAGATTAACAGAGAAACCAAGGTTGATAACCTCAGCTAATCTTTGTTTGAATCTAACTTTGGCAAAAGACCATAGGTACATGCTTAATGTAAACTTAAGTTAAACTTAAGTTCACATTAGGGGGGCAGAGAGCTGGGGAATGATGAGTAAAAGTTTAAAGTGCTTGGGACTTGTTGAAATTTTATAGAAAAATTTACAAGCTAGCTAGAATTGGCTTAACACTTGTTGAAATTTCAAGAAAATTTACAGGTTGAAGATTAGCCGAGGTAATATCAAAAGAAATATCCGAGATACATATTGGCCGAGATGGCCAACTAGGTTGCCAAGCTTGGAAAGGGTGAAGTCTTGAAAGAAGATAGCATGTGAAAGTAAAAAAGCGACACTAAATAAACACTTGTAAGAATATTTTGATATTTTTAAGTGTTAGCCAAGGTATTCTGATGGTTGGCCGAGGAAAACATTCAAGGTTAGTATCCGATGTGTTTTATCCCAGAATCATTATATAGCTAAGGTATATTTTGAAGAAATGCAAAGTTATTCTAAGTATGGAAGTAGTAAACATACATAGAAGAAAAGAAGGCACACAACACTTAAAAGAAGAAATTGGACTTGCAATCAAAAGATAAACTTGTCCATGGGCAAAAAGGCACTTCAGCCTACAAAATGATAACTTGTTTAATTACAGAAGTGGCACTTCGGCCCAACTAAAAGCAAAAGACTGTTACAAAGAAAAATTACAAAGTTCAGAGAGGAGATTTTAAATAGACTGCTCTGCATCGGTGATTGGTTGTGTTTCGGCCGCAGTGGATAGCTGGGAGAGCTTCTCGGCAACCTTCTCGGCCTTGATCTCAGCATCAATCTCTTGGAGAGTCTTGTCAAGGCTCTTCTTGGCACTTTCGACCTCGGCTTCAGGCGTGTTCTTGGGAACCTCGTCCTCGTCATCCTGAGTCAAGTCAATGGCTTACTCATTCAGAGTTGGGGACTTGGCCCCAACAGCTTTAGTCTTTCCAGACTTGTCGGCTTCAGCTTTTTTATCATCCTCAGCCTCATCTTCGGATTGGATTGGAGTGGGAGGGAATGACACGACAAGTCGACTCTTATCTCGAAAGGGTGAGTCGTCGGGGATAGCCAGTTCATTTAGAGCAACCATCCAACCAAGGGTGTAACCCCTGTTGCATGCCTGTCTGACTTGCTTTTTGTATTCCTCGCGGACGTCGGCTGCCCCCTCGGCATAGGATTTCTTGTCCGCCTCTTTGATTTTGGCTGCCTTTGTAGACAATGCCGTTTGGAGCTCAGTTTGGGCCTGGGCCTCTTTCTCCTTGGCTTCTTTCACCTCGGCAATATTTTCTGCGGCCTCGGCTTTATCCTCGGCACTCTTCAAGGCCAGCTCATTAGCCTTGGCCTGATCCAGGAGACCTCAAATGCAGGCCTTGGCCTTGGTGAGTGAGGAAAGGAGTTTTGCAGCCTCCTTTGTCTTTTGGGTAAGTTTTTTTTTGAATTCATCGGTCTTGACTGTAAGGGAGTGACCTTGCCGAATAGCCTACAAGAGTGCAAAGGAAATTAGTTAAGTATAGGAAACAGAGTTAAAGTTAGATAAAAAGTTACAAGTATTGAGACTTACCAAGACACAATATTGTATCATCATTGCATAATTTTCATACTCTGAAAGCTCAGCCATCCGATTGATGTCGGTTGGGAGTAGAACAGCGGTGGAAATGGCGGCATCGACCTCCAAACTGCCCAGAGCACTGTCCCCCGCTAGAAGAGGTCGATCTCCGACTATGACAGATGAATTCTAGGGAACGTCGACACGGAAATCGGAAGGATTAGAAGAGCCGCTGAACCTCGGCCTTTTGGATTGTGGTGGGTCTGACGCCTTGGCCTCGGCCTTGGCTGGCCTCTTGTCAGCCGAAAGTGTACTCTTTTCGGCCTCGGCTAACTTGGAGATTGGTACAGTGTCCTCAAAGTCAATCTGAGTCACTGTTGCCTTGGCTTTGGCATTCTTTATCCTCTTTGGCCTAGCCTTGGGTTGGGATTGTGATGGGAAAAATTGAACTGTTACAACCCTAGGCAGGTCAGCCAAAAGGTCTTCAACGACAGCCTTGCTACGACCCATTTCTTTGACGGTAGCGGCAACGGTAACTTTGCTACCGAAGCGGATTACTAGAAGTGCAGTAGGTGTGTTTGTTGGATCGTAAGCGGACGCCTCAATGCTTTGGCATTTATGGGTACGAGTTCTGCCTACAGGAGCGAGGAGTGGAGCTCGACATCGGCGTTGGCGTTGGGCTAGAGGAATCAGTTGGGGAGTAGACGTTGATGTAACCTCGGCTGGATCAGAAGATGAGGCCTAGTCTGGCCTTGGTGAGGAAACAACTATTGGAGTTGTAGCAGAGGGAGAAGTCCTGCTCCTCTTGGGAACGTTGGGCAATGTGGATTTGTAAGTTGGAATGTAATTGAGCAGCAGATGGGCTTTGCACTGATCAACCGGTAAGCCCAACAGCCTTCTCAAGTCATTGGTGGGAAAAAAGGTCTGGCGAAAATCCTTTGGGAGTTGATGGAGAGTTGCAAGAACAAAATTCAAACATTGGAACATATAAAGGGAATAAAGTGGTAAGTCTTAAGTAGAAAAGTTGACACTTGGTTCTTACCCACATCCTCTTTAAACACCGATCGGCGCAGAGGATAGAAATGAAGGTCGTCGTCAGGCGCAAATTCTCAGTTGCTTGAGAAGACGAAGTAATCATCTCTAGCACCTTTGTTGGAGTCTGGAAGGTCGACTATGAGTTTGTAGGCTGTGGATCTCGCCTTGAGGTAATAAATGTAGCCTTTTTCAGATTTCAGTCCACACATGGTATAACAATATTGGATGTCGGCTAGTGTTATCCCAGCGTTTTCACGGCTAGCTAGAGAAATTATACCATTGATGACCCTATAGGAGTTAATGGCTAGTTGCGTCGGGTTGAGCTTGAAATAATGAAGGATTTCTCGGAAAAGAATGTCTAGAGGCAACCTAAGTCCACACTCTATGAAAGAAACTATTGGGAAGGGTATGGAATCCCCATTAGGCATGATAGAGTCCTCCTCCCCAGCCAGCCTAAGGTGAACATTGGTTAGGATGGAGAACTCTCGACGAAAATACACTATTTTTTTTGGGGTATCCACCCTCCACCTGAACATATCCATGATGTCGGCTAAAGAAAGAAGGCGCAAGATTTCAGAAGAGAGTGGTTGGTGTGGGTTTGAAAGACCTCAGCTAAGCCCTAAATAGGAATTGGGACAAGGGTTTTTCAATATCTAGGGGAATTTGTTTCAATTTTCCTAGAGATAGTGATTTCTATCAAAACCCAAGGCCTAGATCTATACGAAAACAAGAAATCAAGGGAAAGATCTGGAAATAAGGAAAAAAAACATAAAAGAGTAACGATTCAGACTTAAGAAAACAAACAGAAATTCAAGAACACTGTGTAAGAGTGTGCAGTTGCGCAAAAGTCAAGAACAATGACCAATTGTTAAAGCATCAAACACATGAATAGTGCATATGTGTGCGCAAGGGCTATGAATCGTGTATGTAGACCCAAAGATAGATTAAACAACTAAGTCGCAAACAAGCACGTTTGACACCCAAAATGATGAGATTCAAAGTACGAGTAAAGCTTCAAAAACACAAAATAGATTCACAATGGCAGCAAACAACGTATAAACATGTAATAGAGTTCGAAATAAATCAGAGACCGAACTTAAGGGGAAATGAATTGTGAACTTACTAAGTGAAATAAATGCCGATATGAAGGTCGCCAGAGTCAGACGATGAGAATGATCGAAAGCAAATGATAAAAAGTGCACTGGAGCTGGTAAATATGACAGTGGTAGAGCTCAAAAGGAACGACAATGAAGGATTTGAGAGAGAAGCTTTAGATAGAGAAAGCTTGAGCAAAAATGAAGGAATTCAAAGTAAAGCGACAGAGAGAGAGAGAAGTGTTTTTTTTAAAACACGAAAAGGCGGCAAAACCATAATGAATGTGCCTTGGACGACATGACTGTCAGGCGACGTGCGTAGAAGCGATGCAACTTGATAGTGCGTATTAGGTATGAATCAATGGGAGAAGGGCGCGTGGCGAAAATGGTTGAGAAAACCATGCATGACAGCTCATGCGCAGGTAAAACTCTTGGAGTTCTTGATTTAATGAAACAAAATCTCGGCTATAGGAGCGATCTCGATTAACTTGGTTCTTGGTCATTGATAAACTAGACTACAGAGTCTTGGTCATGAGAAGCTGACGTGTGATGATATCGGCCATGAAAGATGGAGTAAGTTTTAGTCGACGTGCTATGTGGACAAACGATGTAGGTTCCATCACCTCAGGATGTCAAGGTAATAGAACCTAGGGGCAATTGTGGAGACATATTTTGTGAATGACAACATGTGGCCAAGTGAAGCCGAAGTGTCAGCCGAGGTGCCACGTGTCTCGGTCATGACGTCGAGGTGATCTCAGCTAGGCCAAGGTTATCTGCGGAGATATTGGAATTCGAGATGAGTGGATAAGGGACAAGAGTCCTAGGATGGGGGACTGGATAAAGATAGAGCTCTTGGGGAGTTTATCTCTATCTGGTTGGGAGTCCAAGATGAGTATTGAGCCAAAGTCCATTGAAGCTAGGCTTCTACAGGGATCAGGTTAGTGTTAGTTATAAAAGTACGGCACCCTCATGGGTCTAAGGTACGCTTTTTGTATTTTGCCTAGTGAGTGGACGAACCACCGCCGGAGTCTAATCTTTCTGTGACAGGTTGTTCGGGCATGATCTATTTTTCCTGTGCTCTCCTGCTGAGTTCCTTTTTGGTAGTGTGGTCGGAAATCAGCACCCACAAATTGCATCTGAATTTCTTTCGGTTGGACTTTATTTTATGGGTCCCTGGTCTCTGCGCCATTGAATGGTATTCATTTTAGGTAATATGCCATTTATCCCTCAACTTCTATTTATTTTTATTTTTGTTCAATGATTACAAAAACAGCATCTACATTTGACTAAACTCAAATTTTGTGTAGCTTGTTGATATTGTTTAATAATTGTTTACCAAAAATTATCGACAGGCCTTGAAGACAAGTGCTTTTCCATTTGATAATTAATAATCCCACATTTATAAGACCTTTGCAACTTTCAAGCACTTGAGTAAATATGAAAATTGGTTAGGTTACAAATTTTTTGTTTTCTCAGGAATTATTAGTCAATTAGTGGTTTGACATTGTGTCATCAATCATTCTTAATACATTTGCGGTTTTGCATTGTCCTGATTGGTGATTGCTGTTGGGACTCGAAAATGTTTTATCTAATCCGTGTTTGTTTTGCTTCTGGCACTGAGTGAGCAATTGTTGATGTAGGGAATAGATAGCTGATTTTGGTGGCATTGCCCTCTTTATTGCACTTTTTATATTACAGATTAATGGAGTATCAAGGGGTGAGCTTATAGGATTATAGAGAGGAGATGGCGTTGGGGTGAGCATTAATGAGATTTGTGATTGAGAGTGAGCTAGGGCAATACAAAAAATTAAGGTTTTAGATATCAAAATTTAGTGACAAAATTATTTTTTAGGGACCAAATAATTTTGTTGTGAAAAGTGCCATTATTATATTTTTAGCAACAAAAATTAGACATTAGTGATAAATTGTTATCCTTTTGAGACCAAATTTTTTGTTTCAAAAATTAAACTATTTTGAGACCAAATTATTTTGTCCCTAAAATATGTCAGATATTTTTTTCCATTAGTTTTGCAGGAGTAATGACCATTAGTTGCTAGCCTTCATGGTTGGAGGCTCCTCCTCTCTTCCCACCATGGTGTATAAAAGAAGACCCATCTCCATTGGTTTTGACATAGATTTCTTGCTTCCAGAATACATACAGTCAGCTTGCTTCTCCCTATAATTTTTTTCCTGTGTGAGAGAGTGCTGCCATTGTCGGTTCGTCAAAGCTAATAGAAGGTAAATGCTTCTGCATTAGCCAGCCTATACCATCTTATCCTGGGAGACAGAAGTCGACATTCTTCCAACACTCATGGTGAGGCAGTGTAGCTCGACTTTCTTCGCGCCCCCTTTCGGAGAGCTTGAATTGGTCCTACAGTTCGGACTCCTCTCACGGTTCTGAATCTAGTCTCACAAGTGCAATGTGAAACTGATAAACACTAAAGAGTCCAATTCAGCAAATCATTTTGGAAAATCAGATTTTGAATCAAATAATGCCAAAACTGGACTGCTTTGCCAGATTACATAGTTGCCACCGAAATATTTTGTTTTTGGGAAATTTAGCAAACCCGGACTCGTGCCAAAGGCCACATGTCCGTCATCACCAAAGTTGTCTCGACTCGGGAACTAGGGTACGAGAGGGGAAGGTCCTGAAATGAGTACCCCCGCTCCCCCGATCAAAGGATCGGCCTCTACTAAGCGTGATATGTTGTTTTATAAACACATGTGTTCTTATTCCGGTTATTAGCTAACTTTACCACGTGACGCACACAAGCAAGTATAAACTAAAATCGCAAGAATTGGAATGAATTCAACTCATGTTTGGTTTCTAAAATGGTTCGAATTTGCCACCCTCAAGTGGGCTAAAACGCAAATTTGCCATCAAACATGATGGGCTTAAAACAGGATTTGCCACTTCGTAAAGTGGGCTTAAAACTCACACTCGTTGAATTGTTCCAATTCAAGTAATCAAGCCTTTATCCACAGGCATTCATGCAGTTAAACATATAAGCGAATAGCCTCATGGCAAGCATGCTAAACATGACAACACTCACACTCATGCAAGTATGCTAAAGCATAAAACTTACCAAGTACTCCAAGCCAAAACAAAAACTAGTTAGAAAGATGCATGATCCTAACTATACAACATGCCTAATGCAACACATGCAATAATGCAATAAGATAGGCTCGGCTACCTAATCATGGTATTTGCAACACTTTGATAGCATGCTTTGAAACACATATTCAATGAAGTATTGAATTGACAATGCAGTTTGAATGATGCGGCGAGCCTCGGTGAATGCAAGACAAATGAATGATGCAAACATGCAAGCATAAGGTATGCTAATTGAAATATGATCCCTAATCTAACCATCAAAAGTGGTTTAAATAAAAGGGAGAAAGACGTGGGGTTGGAAGACATGCATACACGCACGCACACTTATTACAACATCATGCCCTTGCGAAGGAGGGTCCGAATAAATAAGCTAACTAGCTACGCTAATTAAGCTAACTATTACAACACGAAATCAATTAACTATTCTAGTTAACTAATTATTACAAACCAAAATTGAATAACTAGCTATGCTAAGCTAATTAAAGCAATTAAACTAATTAACTATCTAAGCTAATTAATAATTACAACACTTGTATTGAATAATTAGCTACGCCAACTAATTAAAGCAATTAAATGGCCTCGAGCGCAAGGGAGGCATGCATGCTCGGTTGGCTTCCTCCTGAAAATCCACCGCCTTGCCATCAGACGCCTCTGTTTGCACTCGTTCGAACACCAATAGTGCTGCTAACTTCCAGAATGCCTTTGCTCCAACTTAGGAGCACATTTGTGCAAAAATTGATTGGTGGCCGGTCGGCTACAAAAAGTGGTTGTCGGCTACCTCAACTGGCCAGTCGGCCACTAAAACTGGCCGGTCGGCCACCACATCCCTAGACTTCTCCTTTTGCTGCAACAGAGGGCAAATAGAGGCAAAGCATTGTATTTTCAAGGAATGTATGTACTGCTACCCTCCTTATCATTGCGCAAGCTCAAAGGAGTGTAGCTCTTGGCTCTCAAGCCATCAACCAAGCATTTTTATGCATGATGGCCAAAGAACCAAGCTTGTACAAGCTTAATAAATGCACAAACAAGACCAAAACAACCACCACCCTATCATGCATGATCAAGGGTGACGGTGACTAAGAAAAATGACACGTTTCATCACTTTGAGTATGAAACGTCCCATTTTCCTTGTGTTTGGATTAATGTCCGATCCAAACACATGCAATGCAACACAACATGCTTAACTTGCTCAAGTTTTACTTGTCATGTTTTATTTACTCATTTTAATTACCGATCCATTCTTTAACTGGTTAGTCCAAAGGTGAGTGTCCTCTAATGGAAAGAGGGCTTAAACCACAAGTGCCTTGAGCATGAAAGAGATCTCATGCCGTTGGTTAGTAGAAACCCTCGAAGAGGATTGAAACCATTAAGCACAAGTGTCTCAATTTCATACTCAAGCCAACAAGGGGTTCAAAGCCCCTTTCAAAATAAATGAAAGAGTAAAGAATAGAGGGAGATTGCAGAGATTTCAATGCTAAAATGGAGTGCAAAATGGCATTAAAACATGCAAGCAACTCATGCAATACATGCTAAAAAATCTAACTCAGTAAGCTAGTGAAAGAGATTGCACTACAACCATACAATACAAGCCTCAAAGGGCCAAACCAACTCAAAACAGAGTTAAAACCAATGAAAACAGTGACTAAATCATGTTGAGGTTGAGGTACAAAATGCTAGAAAAATATGCTCACATGTTAGCTTGCAAACAAGACTCAAGACACAACTCTCAAAAGCAATGAAAGAGTGAAAAAAATGAGCACGTGATAGAGCTATATACACTGAAATTACATGTTAAAAGACACTACAATATGCAATCATTCCAAGCAAAACATGTTTAGAGGCCTAAAGTGTCAAGCTAATGAAGCCATTTGCACTACAAGTGTGCAAAACAAGGCTCACATGACCAAAGCAGCCCAAAACAGAGTTAAATCATGTCAAATCAGAGGCAAACACATGCTGGAAATAAGCTAAGTTAAGCCACAAAAACATGCTACCATGTGATGCTAACTAGGCATGGAATTGAGATACAAGAAGGGGAGGCTAACCCCTCCATTTTTGGACTTCAAAATATGCTTTTTATCACTGAAATAACTCTGAATTTCAGTGGTTTAAAGGCCCAAAAAGTTTGATTTGAAAGCCTTGAAAGATGTCACAAAAAGCTATACAAGCTAAGGAACAAAAGGGAGAGACAACACCCTAACACAAAATAGGCTCAAACCACCATTTTTAGGACTGAAAAATAGAGGTTTTTACAGTTGAAAACCAGCTAAAAAACTGTGTCAAAAGATGGCAAAACAAGTATGGAAATTAAGCTAGCAAAGAGAAGTTTACACAACTTAAGCAACAATCTGAGCTTAAACCACCTTCTAGAGCTCAAAGGAAGCTCCAAGACAGCTTCAAGCAACCTCAGCCCAAAGATGAACCACTTTGATCAAAGATGTCTAGGCAAAGGAGAGGTGTATCTCTACTTGTATGCACAAAAGGGCAAGAGGGAGAGAAATCTAGAGAGAGAGAGAATTTTTAGAGAGGCTTCCAAAATTTGCTAACCTTCCAATATGAGAGATATGGCCTCTATATATAGAAAAAAGAGAGCCTTGGTCGAAAATATTTGAAAATGGGACAGTTCGAGCAGTGCAGAACAGCTAGAGGAGAAATATCTGCAAAATATCTAAGTTTTGGATACCAGTGGCTGACCGACCATCATTGGTGGCCGACCGAACACATCTGTGGCCGACCGTACACACCCGTGGCCGACTACTCTCCAGTTCCAACTTCAAATGGGCATAACTCCTTCATCTGGACTCATTTTCAGGTCATTCTTGAGCCTAAATTGAAGCCCCGGAAGTCTTCTTTCCAATGGTGGAAGCCTCACATCAAAATTTGAAGTTTTCTAAGAGATATGATTCTTTTAGTGCAGACTGCTCAGTTTTGGTCATCACGGATTGATGCCTAACTGCTCCAACAACCATATCTCCCTCATCCGGACTTGGCTTTAGGAGATTCTTGAGTTTAAAATGAAGCCCCAGAAGTCTTATTTCCAATGGTGGTGGCCTCATAGCTGAAATCCAAGTGTACAAAAGGATATGCCTGATTTCGCGAGGGCTGCTCGACTCTTTCTTAACGGTTCATGCCCAACTTCACTCCCAACTTGGTTTCTTCTCTCCCCTCCAATTTTCATCAACTCCAAACCTCTAACCAAGGTGTTTTGAAATATTTTCAAGGAGTTTACCTCTCTTTCATACATTCCCATTTTGTCCTTGCTCGGTTTACCGAAAAGCGCAACATTTAACGAAATGCAAGCCTCGGAACAGCGTAGAAACTTTTCTTCAAAAATGTTTTGAAAGAGAGGGTTTTAAGGTCTAAAATATTTTTGGTCAAAATAGTTTTGGTCCAAAAATGGGGTGTAAAAAGAAATCAAACCTTTGCACTACACAAATTTCATCACCAAGTAAGCCATCAGTGGTGCCCAAGTTTTAAGGACGGTAAAAAATGGGGTGTCTACAGTTGCCTCTCTTTGACAGAGCTCAGAGTCATGAAATGACGTGAGTGAATGTGAAAGTCCAGAGACGACCCATTTTGACAAGGCCGTAAGACTTGGCAAACAAACAAAATGCAGATGTAGTTGGTTGAAACCGAGGGTTGCCTACGTATCCCTTTGCAAGGAATCAAACCAGCGTAGTGCAGGGGCTGGATGCAAATGATACACAATGCAACGAAACAATGCAATTGAAATGATCAAACCACAAGCAATGCAAAACCACACAAATATCATAAAGGGATGAAAATGCAAAATCAAACTATGTTTAACATAGAAAAGGTGCCGGAACCCTCAAACCACAATTCTCTTAGTGGAATTGACGTGTGCACGTGCACAACTATGTGTTTCATAGAAAGAATACAAGTAATTGGATGGAATGATATAAGTGAGGAATGATCTACTGAGGAAAGATAAGGATCCTACATGCTGAGTGCAACAAAACAAACTGCGACGCAATGGATGCAATGGATGCAGTGAATAAGGCGCATGGCCAAACCACATTTTGCCTAAAAAGGGCATAGACACAAAACAAAGCATGTCTAACATAGAAAAGGTGCTGAAACCCTCAGACCACAATTCTCTTAGTGGAATAGGCGTGTACACATTACCACAGAACCATGCCTCAATGAAGAAAAGTATGAGCACATGCTAGACTAAGCTTAACATGGAAAAGATGCAGGCGACAAAATGGATAATGCAGTAGATGCATGCGACAGATGCTATAGGCAATGCAATAGACGTAATAAATGATGTAGTAGCTAGGAAGTGAAAGTACCTTACAGGGGCAATTGGCAATGACTCACCTCATGCTGATGGGGATCTTCCTCTTTTGCATCTTGCGTTTCCAAACAACAATACTACTTTTTTCCCTGGCTATGGTCGCAGTTTTCCCTATTCTCCAACAAGGTGACAGACTAGGTTGGTTCAGTATCCAGAATTGAGGCACATACATGCTACCTCAACCTATGGGACTGCCATACAGATTTCAAGCCGATGATACACCCCTGGGTATTTAAACCAGACTTTAGTCTCAGAAATTCCGAACCTTTGCGTTCTAGGCATCGGCCATTCGAACTCTAGTTTCCACCGTCTCAGTTAATCTCTTAGTACTCACCGCAAACACAGGCAGGTGGCTATACCAGACCACTGGAAGTCGTTCGGGCACGACAAACACCAAAGGAATTGCACCTTTAAAGGATTTAAGGTCTCCTTGACCAGGCGAGTACACAAGACAATAAGATGCAGAGTGAATGCACAAAACAGTGCTATACAAGTGCACAAGACAGTGTAATGCAATGCACAAAACAGTGCTAATGATACAAAAATAGAATGTGCACAAGGCAGTGCGAGTGAGGGTGAATGCACAAGACAGTGCGATGCAGGTGTGCACAAGACAGTGCAATATGGGTTAAATGCACAAAACAGTGCGATGCAAGTGAATGCACGAAATAGATACGAGTGCACAAGACAGTGCAATATGCAAGGAGCACAAAACAGTGCGATACAAGGTGCACAAAACAGTGTGATGCAGGGTGCACAAAACAGTGCGATACAAGTGCACAAGACAGTGCAATGCGCAAGAAAGCGTGAGTGTAATGCACAAAAAAGTGTGAATATGTCCAAACGCGCCTCACGCGAGTGGAGAAAGAGGAAATAAATGCGCAAGAAAGCGGGAGTGTAAATTGCACAAGAAAGTGTGATGCGCAAAAAAAGCGCCAATGTAAATTCAAATGCACAAGAAAGTGCGAGTGTAAACTACACAAAAAAAGTGCAATGCGCAGGAAAGCGCGAGTGTAAACTGCACAAAAAAGTGCGATGTGCAAGAAAGCGCGAGTGTAAATTCAAATTCACAAGAAAGTGTGATGCGCAAGAAAGCGCGAGTGTAAACTGCACAAAAAAGTGCGATGCACAAGAAAACGTGAGTGTAAACTGCACAAAAAAGTGCGATGCACAAGAAAGTGTGAGTGTAAACTGCATAAAAAAGTGCGATGCGCAAGAAAGCGCGAGTATAAATACAGGATTTTAAGGTCTCCTAGACCAAAGAATGCACAAGACAGTGCAAGTGAGAAACAACCACAAGGCGCACAAGACTGTGCGAGTGATACACCCACAAAGGCGCACAAGACAGTGCGAGTGATACACAACCACAAGGTGAGTGATATGAAATTGTGAAATAGATGCACTGAGTGAGATTATTGTGTGATAGATGCATGATGTTAATTGAAAGCATGTTCTATGCATGAAACAAGCATATTCTGTGCAAGAAACAAAAGCATATTCTATACAGCATTGAAAGCATATTCTATGCAAGAATCATAAACAATGCGCGGCACGCATGCAATAAAAGTGTATATGAAAGTGCACATTCTATGCAAGAAGGGAGGCAAATATGTACTTTGGTGCCTCCGATTTACCTCTCAAAGGACTTTGCAACATACTTAACTCAAAAAGGATACATCCTATTCATATTGGCGAGGGGCAACATCTACATATGAAAATCACGAGTGCTGCTTGGATTGTCATTCTGACTTGAAGCAGGCGTAAATTTGGGGTCGAGATACACTCATACTCCAGTGAAAAGTGAGACCTAAGAAGGTGTACCTGGAATGCAGACTTGGAATTTGCTAAAATCGAAACACACTAAGATGCTCCAAGTTTTTCCTCTTTTCTTTTGCTTTGCAGTCCGGAACCTATGTAGCTTCAGATAGGTCCTGGTTTTATTGTTCTCACATGACTTGGGTTGAACCCTGCAGTTTATGAAAGAAAGAATTCTGTTTTGCACAAATATGGAGAATGGCACAGCACTCTGAGCACAAAACGATTTGAAATTGAAATTAAGAAATAAGTTCTTGACCAGGTATTGAGCCTATGACGGACCACAGTCAAAACGACTCAACAAAGGAAAACAAAGGTAAAATAACATAAACACATCTATTGACACTCAAAATGACTCAAAACAAGAATCGAGACAAACCAAAAACAACAAACACAACATTTGGACATTCTGCTATCCATCGGTGGGAGACCTCTCGATCCACGAGGAGCCTGTTTCTTCAGATATTGTTTCCCACCCTTTCTTATTTGTGATTCTTACATCACTCTGGCACTCAATCTCTAGTTTTCTGAAAAAGCCATTTTCTCACTTTTTCTCTCAGTTCACATCTCTCTATTCTTTACTCTCTCTTTTTTTTTTTTTTTTTATCCCTCCCCTGGGTGGTTGATGGATAGACAGGAAGTTATGGAATCTTGCCCCTAGCATTCTGCTAGATTCTCCTTCTTTCACTCACAACTCGTGAACTCTTCCATAGAAGGGTTGTGGTGCGACTGGATGTATAGCAGATTTGCAACTAACATCGGTTGACGATACCCTTGGCCAGTTTGGATGTGATCAAACCTGTCCAGATGAGGGAGTGGAATATCCTGATCCATTCCATTTCGTGCCTCGCACTTGGCTTGATACCTCGCTGCTTGGAAGATGAGAGAGCTTTCACCCCTCTGTTGTTAGCTTTAGTTGTGCCCTTTCTGGCAAATGCATTGATAAAGGGGGAAAAGACAGAAAACATGACTCAACCGTGCCCCTAGTTCATCATTTTTACCATTTTTTTTTGTTTTTTGGCTTTCTGCTAAAACAATTTTGACCAACATGAGAGTTAGATTAGCATACTTGTTCGATTTTCTGATTCGAAATCATGCAAGTCAGGTTGTAAGAATTGAAAACTTTCCTTTTTTGGGTCCAAGAAATGGTCCAGTTTTGGAAAAATGGAATAATTTTTTAGAGAATTAGTTAACCTCATTAAAAATTCCCAAAAGCTATTTTTGCAAATGACCACTGCTCAACCAACATAGAATTTACTCTTGAGATGCACAACCTCAAATATGAATTTTGAATCATCTTGCAACTGAATCTTTCTAATAGAGTAGGACAGTTCGAATTTGAACGAAGACAAGCCAATTTGCACATGGATAAGATAGCCGAGTTTGAACAAGGATAAACCAATCAACATAGATGAGCCAAGCAGGCTAAAAATGATTGGGGCCGAACTTCAGGAAGTTACCTACGTATCCCAAAGATGGGAATCAGGCCATACGTAGTTCTGGGTAAGGTGCACTCGGGTGTTAACACTCTCCTTTTACGCTCTAACTTTTGCCGAAGCCGCCCTTTCGGGTTTTTAACCTTGCGAGCTCTGTTTTTCTTTTCTTTTCATTTCTTTTCCTCTTCTTTTCTTTTTTTTTTCTTTTCTTTTCTTTTCTTCTTTCATTTTTCATTTTTGTTCTTTTCTTTTCTTTCTTTTTTTTCATTTTTTTTCTTCTTTTTTTTTCTTGCTCTAACTTTTGTCTGGGTCGCCCTTCCGAGTTTTCGGCCCAGCGAGCCTCTTAAAGATAAAAAAAAGTTTAATTTGTCCGTGTTGATCAGTTTTGAGATCTCGAAGCCATCTGAATCTAGAAGAATGGCTGCTGTTTCTGACCAAATAGCCTTGATGATGTGAGAGCCCATCCAATTGGGGACTGAATTTGCCCCTAGTGTTGTGGATAGGAACTCGATTGTCCTTCAGCAATAAACTTTCTTCTCTCCGTTTCTGCAATTTGGCTTTCTTGCCAGTCTTCATTAGTTTGAGAGATGACCCAATTTTGAATATTGGAGCACATCTGACCTTTTTGCCCCTAGTTCAAGGGCTACTTTTGATCTAGCTTTACAAGTTTCCTTGGATGACATCTGATCTGCTTGCCCCTAGTTCAAGGGTTGTTTCCAATCCGGCCATACAAGCCTTATATTGTGATTGATCATTTGAACATTCTGAGTCAAGGTTCAAGGTTTTGAAAGAAAAGAGGTCGAGTCTTGAGGCCGAGAGTGATCCTATGTTGTACAATCTCGAGAGCGGTTCCACACATGTCTTCGCAGGACCACGCAAAATGTTTTTTGAAATCTTTTAAGAAAGTGACTAGTCGCTCGTGCTCCTCGGAAGACAATGTGGAACCAATCTGGATCAAGTCAGGATCCTTCTCAGTACTCACATTAACAAGCATGATCTCATTCATCAAGGGCTTAGCATGCCTCTCTTCCTCTCAGTTGATCAAAATTTTACAAATCCCGAGGAATTCCTCCCTTTTCGTTTTCATCACAGTGTTTGAAAAGTTTTGAAAAACTTAGGTCAATGCAATGACTTTAAGGCACAGAAAAGTAGGTGAAAATCTCTGCCGTTTCATTCAGATCTTCTGGCACAACTGGCTTAATAGCAGAAACAGACTCAAAAGAAAGAGTGTAAAAGACAAACACAAAACAAGATAGTGATGTCCGAAGTAACAACCCTGAAATCACCTAACTCTAACACAACAGGACTGACTCGATACAACAAGACAGACTCGATTGACTCAGTACAAAAAGACTGACTCAATACAACACAACAAGACTGACCCAATCCCAAGTCAAAAAGTACAATAAACAGCATTTGCACATTGCTCAAAACAGTGCGCACCATCCACTACATTTGGAGTAAAAATGCGTGCCATCAGCAAGTGGTTCATCCCCCGATCACATAATCATATTATCCCCCAAGTTCATCGATCTAGTACCGATAGACTTTGCAGGACCTGGTGCGACGATGACCTCGTTGTTAATCAAATCTTGTATTTCATGACGAAGACGGAAACAACTGTCAGTGTCATGGCCGGTTTGTTAATGGAAGGCACAGTACTCGGCAGCATTATACTTAGCTAGAAGGGGATCTAGGAGAGACCGAGGTTCAAGGGATTTGAGATGGCCATGTCCTATAAGGATTTAAAGAGCTTTGGACAAAGTCATGTAGAGAGGATTGAAGACCTTCTGGCCTCAGGGTTGGTGCTTCGAGGTTTGTGGAGTTATGTTGGATGTACCAGCAAGGGAGTTAGCAGGTGTTGACTGGGTTTGCTGATCTCTTCCGAGTATAGGATTGGAGCTAAAAGGGGTGTTTCTAGTACGACATCCATTTTTTCGGCTTGCCCTTTGATTCAAAACTACCCCTAACTTGAGTAGCATAAGTGTCATCCACAGTCTTTGCAACAACTGCAAGCACTTGCTGTTTGTTCAGTCCTTCGGCTTTCAAAGCCTCGGCAACCCACTGAAGGTGTTCATAGGGACCAATACCTGCCCCAACCTTGTTCTTGCCATTTGCCTCCACTTTGCCAAGGGATTGGCCTTCTTCAAATGCAACTCGTCTCGAGATTGGGAAGCCTTTTGGTACGAAATTTCTAGCATGTGATGTGGTCGATGACGGAGCCAATATCCCAAAGGCTAAATCTGCCACAGTTCCCTGAAGATCTTCAATCATTCTCATCAGCTCAGAAGTAGTGGGTTCACGGGGTTTGAGATGATTGGGGTTTAAGTGCATCCATCATTCATAAGTCCATGCTTTCTGGGATAAACACCTCAGGCTTGGATAGATGGGCCGGGGTGATGTATATGCTGGGGTTGTAGGTGGATGGCAGTATATGGATTAGATTAAGGTGTGGATGAGGTACCTGGTCATTGGGGTCTTGAGTTGGAGCTATCGTCTGGTTGTCGATGAGATTCTGGACCTTATGACGAAGGCGATAGCAACGATCGGTGCCATGACTGCGCTGCTGATGATACACACAGTATTTGGTGGGGTTATGTCTGGTAGGGAGTGGGTTAGACAGAGGTTAAAGATCAAGGGGTTTGAGATACCCTCTTTCCATCAGGACTTTTAGTGCGCTAGTTAGGCTCATATAGAGGGGGTTGAAAGTTCTGCCTTGAGCTCAGGTTGGGTTGGCTGTTCGTAGGCTTGATTTGGCAAAAGGGTCGGCTATGGTGATTGTATTGATTTCAGTGGGTTTGGAGATAGTGCTACTGCCAGCACAGGTACTCCCGGCAAAAACCCTCCTTATTGGTTCACCTGTTCTGGCAATAATCCCTCTGTTGAAAGCACTCTCAATCTGAACCCCCAATTCATGCAAACTTTTGAAAGTGAATAGTGGAGCGACTATTAACTTTTGCAACATATCATGCTCAAGGTTCTGCACCACTATCCACACTTGGTCCCTCTCAGAAGGCCGATATGCCATCTGTGCTGCCTTTGCTCTCCACCTTGCAACAAATTCCACAAAAGACTCTGCAGGATTCTGATGGGTTGCTTCAAGGTCTTGAGTGGTTATTTCAAGTTGAGTATTGTAAGAGTACTGATCGACAAAGGCCTCAGCCAACTCTTCCCAGTTCAGCTTCACTGTATCCTCCAATTTGGCATACCAAGTGGCTGCTATGCCCGGTAGGATTCTTCCATACAGAGAGAGTTTCTAAGGCTTAGTCAGACCCATCGGTTTCAGAACGTCCAAGAAAAGCCAGATATGTACCATAGGATCTCCAGACCTGTCGAAATGGTCAATATGTGGCATTTTGAATCTGTTTGGGACCCTTACGGCAACCTCGGTGTACCCATCCTCAATGTCAGGAATGGAGTTAAGGCCCTGTGCCTTTTTGAATTGCTTCTTAAGGTTCACAATTTTTAATGAGGTCAGGTTGAGCTCATTAATATCAAGGGAATAAAGCCTCTCATCAGGCAGCACCAGAGGTGTGAAAACTCGAGCTTGAGCCAACCCTTCTCAAGGATCCGGACTATGCGAATCTTTAGCTGGCAGAAGTGGGTCAAAGTTCGGCTGGGGTCTCGAGACTGGATGTGTGGCAGATGCCCCAGATGGGCATTGCTTTCCAGCATTGGTCTCATCCTGCATGGCGATTCCCTGGTTTAATGTCGCTATCATGGCCACAACTTCTTCCGGACTCTGTGCCATCACAGTCTGCTAAGTTTGAACAAAGGTGATGTTACTGGTGACTGTCGGATCAGTTGAACCAGTGAGCCCTGACTGGCCTTTCTTTGCCTTGCCTCTAGCGAAGGAAACATTGGTTTCCCTTGAACTAAATCTCCAACCTGACAAAGTCTATCAACACAAGTCCAATGTACCCGGGGGATATTAGAGCCTTCCGAAGCTGTGGTTCCAGGACTACCTTGCGAAAGAGAAAACAAACAGCATCTCAGCCCAATTTCACTAGAACGGATACGATCACAGCTGAATAACTGTGCTCTCTACTGAATTCTGCCCCAAAACAGATACCAACTTGGCAACTGATATACACATCCCTGTACAGTTTCACTGTAAAGCACATACCAGTTAAGTGAGAGCCAAAACATCCCTTTGATGGGGTAGGGTTACCCTGTCCTAATTTCTTCAAAAGCTAGGGGTTCACTATGCAAACAAGCAGTTTAAAACAATTCCTGCATTCGGGTGAGCAACCTGTCTTAGTTTGGAAGAGTCTTTATGGCTTCCGATATGCAACTAGGTCGATTGGTCAAAAAGGGTGCCTCAGCAAGACTACCTAATATACCTCTCACACCTAACACCGAGAAGTGAAAGAAGGATCAAACGGTACAGTGGTAGTCCAGATCCAAGGGTTGTGTTCCCATCGTGGCAGAACCTGCAACCAGTCAGCCTTTCAGCAAGCTTTTCTAAGCAAGCCTCCGGTAAACCACTCAGGAATAGCATATGGCAAACACTGTGACTTAAGTGCACCAATGCAAATGCAAATGCAAAGAAACACATAAGTGTCAATAAAACAACATATCATGAGTTCGAGTCAAGTTCTCTAAATCCCCAGCAAAGTCGACAGAAACTGTAGCTCGACTTTTTTCGCTCCCCCATTCAGAGAGCTCGAATTGGTCCTACAGTTCGGACTCCTCTCACGGCTCTGAATCTAGTCTCATAAGTGCAATGTGAAACTAATAAACACCAAAGGGTCCAATCCGGCAAATCATTTTGGAAAATCAGATTTTGAATCAAATAATTCCAAAACTAGATTGCTTTGCCAGATTACATAGTCGCCACCGAAATATTTTGTTTTTGGAGAATTTAGGAAACCCTGACTCGTGCCAAAGGCCACATGTCCATCATCACCAAAGTTGTCTCGGCTCGGGAACTTGGGTACGAGAGGGGAAGGTCCTGAAATGAGCACCCCCGCTCGCCCGATCAAAAGATCGGCCTCTACTAAGCATGATATGTTGTTTTATAAACACATGTGTTCTTATTCCGGTTATTAGCTAACTTTACTACGTGACACACACAAGCAAGTATAGACTAAAATCGCAAGAATTGGAACGAATTCAACTCATGTTTGGTTTCGAAAATGGTTCGAATTTGCCACCCTCAAGTGGGCTAAAACGTAGATTTTCCATCAAACATGATGGGCTTAAAATAGAATTTGTCACTTCGCAAAGTGGGCTTAAAACTCACACTCGTTGAATTGTTCCAATTTAAGTAATCAAACCTTTATCCACAGGCATTCGTGCAGTTAAACATATAAGCGAATAGCCTCATGGCAAGCATGCTAAACATGGCAACGCGCTAAACATGGCAACACTCACACTCATGCAAGTATGCTAAATCATAAAACTTACTGAGTACTCCAAGCCAAAACAAAAACTAGTTAAAAAGATGCATGATCCTAACTATACAACATGCCTAATGCAACACATGCAATAATGCAATAAGATAGGCTCGGCTACCTAATCATGGTATTTGCAACACTTTGATAGCATGCTTTGAAACATGTATTCAAGGAAGTATTGAATTGACAATACAGTTTGAATAATGCGCCGAGTCTCGGTGCATGCAAGACAAATGAATGATGCAAACATGCAAGCATAAGGTATGCTAATTGAAATATAATCCCTAATCTAACCATCGAAAGCGGTTTAAATAAAAGGGAGAAAGACGTGGGGTTGGAAGACATGCACACACGCACGCACACTTATTACAACATCATGCCCTCGCGAAGGAGGGTCTGAATAAATAAGCTAACTAGCTACGCTAATTAAGCTAACTAGTACAACACGAAATCAATTAACTATTCTAGTTAACTAATTATTACAAACCAAAATTGAATAACTAGCTATGCTAAGCTAATTAAAGCAATTAAACTAATTATCTATCTAAGCTAATTAATAATTACAACACTTGTATTGAATAATTAGCTACGCCAACTAATTAAAGCAATTAAATGGTTTCGAGGGCGAGGGAGGCATGCATGCTCGGTTGGCTTCCGCCCGAAAATCCATCGCCTTGTCATCGGATGCCTCTGTTTGCACTCGTTTGAACACCAATAGTGCTGCTAACTTCCAGAATGCCTCTGCTCCAACTCAGGAGCACATTTGTGCAAAAATTGACTGGTGGCCGGTAGGCTACAAAAAGTGGCTGTCGGTTACCTCAATTGGCCAGTCGGCCACTAAAATTGGCCGGTCGGCCACCATATCCCTGGACTTCTCCTTTTGCTGCAACAAAGAGAAAACAGAGGCAAAGCAATGTATTTTCAAGGAATGTATGTACTGCTACCCTCTTTATCATTGTGCAAGCTCAAAGGAGTGTAGCTCTTGGCTCTCAAGCCATCAACCAAGCATTTTTATGCATGATGGCCAAAGAACCAAGCTTGTACAAGCTTAATAAATGCACAAACAAGACCAAAACAACCACCACCTTATCATGCATGATCAAGGGTGACGGTGATCAAGAAAAATGACACGTTTCATCACTTTGAGTATGAAATGTCCCATTTTCCTTGTGTTTGGATTAACGTCTGATCCAAACACATGCAATGCAACACAACATGCTTAACTTGCTCAAGTTTTACTTGTCATGTTTTATTTACTCATTTAAATTACCGATCCATTCTTTAACCGGTTAGTCCAAAGGTGAGTGTCCTCTAATGGAAAGAGGGCTTAAACCACAAATGTCTTAAGCATGAAAGAGATCTCATGCCGTTGGTTAGTAGAAACCCTCGAAAGAGGATTGAAACCATTAAGCACAAGTGTCTCAATTTCATACTCAAGCCAACAAGGGGTTCAAAGCCCCTTTCAAAATAAATGAAAGAGTGAAGAATAGAGGGAGATTGCAGAGATTTCAGTGTTGAGATGGAGTGCAAAATGGCATTAAAACATGCAAGCAACTCATGCAATACATGCTAAAAAGTCTAGCTCACTAAGCTAATGAAAGATATTGCACTACAACCATACAATACAAGCCTCAAAGGGCCAAACCAACTCAAAACAGAGTTAGAACTAGTGAAAACAGTGACTAAATCATGCTAAGATTGAGGTACAAAATGCTAGAAAAACACGCTCACATGTTAGCTTGCAAACAAGACTCAAGACACAACTCTCAAAAGCAATGACAGGATATGCCTGATTTCGCGAGGGCTGCTCGACTCTTTCTTAACGGTTCATGCCCAATTTCACTCCCAACTTGGTTTCTTCTCTCCCCTCCAATTTTCTTCAACTCCAAACCTCTAACCAAGGTATTTTGAAATATTTTCAAAGATTTTACCTCTCTTTCATACATTTCCAATTTTTCCTTGCACGGTTTACTGAAAAACGTAACATTTAACGAAATGCAATCCTCGGAGCAACGTAGAAACTTTTTTTAAATGTTTTGAAAGAGAGGGTTTTAAGGTCTAAAATATTTTTGGTCAAAATTGTTTTGGTCCAAAAATGGGGTGTAAGGTTGGGATTTGACACTCTCCTTGTCAAAGAAATCAAACCTTTGCGCTGCACAACTTTCATCACCAAGTAAGCCATCAGTGGCGCCCAAGTCTTAAGGGCGGTCAAAAATAGGGTGTCTACAGGCGGCTAAACTTTTTTAAAGACACTGTGGTATCACACAAAATTAGGTTTGATTCCTTCTTTTCAATATTTCGATTAAATATGTATTTTTTCTAAGCTTGTTTCATGTTTCATGTTTCATGCTCTAGAATTTAATTTATCAAATATGAATTGATTTAATGTTCTATTATTTAATGTAATAAATCATGAATCTATTTAACTTATTTAAATTGCATAATTTGTACAACATTCTCTACCATGGATTGAGAAAGAGAAAGGGTTGCACAATTCGAAAAGAGGAACATAGATATAATTTTTGATTTGGAACATTTGTAAAAATAAACTTCTGAGTTTATCAAAAAAAAAAATTAGTTGTGATAATAGACTTTATTTTTGGAGTTTCTAATAATAGACACAATATATTTATTCTAGTACCCTTAAATATATTTTAAAAGTTATATTTAAGCCTCGTCGTAGTCATAAAAGTACCTAATACGTACCAATTTGTTTTTTTTTTTTTAATTTTTAAATGAAATATTTCATGTGCCTTGTATGAAGAGATGGGCGGAGTGAGGGACTAGGGGGGTCGTGTGTTCCTTGTATTTTGTTATTTTTTTATTTTTTTATTTTGCAAATATAAAGAACATATTTTAAATAAAAAAATTACAAAAATATTATTAGAGTGAAATGTCAATGACATTTTAAAAATTATGAGAACAATAATAGTTGTTTTGATTGAAAATGAAGAGAATATTATAAATCATATTTTCTATGAAAATTTTATGAAAAATTTTGAATGTAACGGTGATGTCATTATTATTGACATGCAAGTATAATTAATCTCACTATAAATATATGAAATTGATTTGATTGTTAGTTACATTTGACATGTGAGGTACACCCTCTATATGTTTATTTACTATTAGTTGGTGATATCACATACCAATGATGACGTGATATTATCATTATATTGAATTTTTAACCAAATTTTGTATAAAAAAATAATTTATCATTATATAATTTATTTTAAGACTTATATTTATATATATATATATATATATATATATATATATATATATATATATATATATATATATTTGCATTGTCCATAATACACTAGTTACAAATAAAATTATTTTTTTGATATTTCTCGAAATCAATCATAAAAACTTGCATGAAATATTTTTATAAAAATTTTTGATATTGTAATTAGTAAGTGTCCTCTCGAATTTAATTTTCTAATTTCGCCAATGCCTATACAAGTACAGTTGTACTTAAGTCATACCTATACTGAGTACGTACCCGATACTCGTACAACATTATTTTTGAATTACCCAGGCTCAGTAGGCGGATATAGATGGGGTGTGAGATAAGGTTTGTCATTTATTATTATTTTGAGCTTTGGTTTCTTTCCCTTTCAGGGGGATTCTGTTGTTTTTGTTGGGAGGCAATGTTTGATATGTAATCTTTGTTTATTTTTTATTTTTGTTTTTCAGTGGACTCTATATCTTTCTCCTTCTCTTGTATGTATTATATATTGTACGAGAATGAAATAATCTTCTCATATAATCCTGTTGATCAAGTTTGCGCTCCTCCAAACGTCGTCGCTTTACTTCCTAAAAACACAAACGTGAGCTAGCCGGCGGGTGTGTGCCAGATACCTCTCCGATGCCTAAGTCAGCAAAATAGACAAATAGACAAAAGCTCTGTGTATTCGAGAATCAAAGTTGTGATACCTCTCCATAGGTCTGGTTATGAGCTTTATAGATTCTGCTTACCACCATCCTAGTAGGACTCCAACTCTCCTTACCTGAGTCCTCCTAGGAATCACACACCTTACTCACTGCCAACCAAGTGAGATGGTTTGCACAATCCTGGTAGGACTTTACTCTCCTTAGCAGAGTCCTCCTAGGAGTCTTATGCCCAAGGATAATGCTTATTCTCAACTCATTCTCACCACTACAAGCCAAGTGAAATGGTTTTATTACGATAGAATGACAGCATAACCGAGCTAACACCTCTGACACGCTCAGCTCGGTGCTTCCACAGGCAATGCTTAGCTCAGTCATCGCCCATTTACCTCAGTTTGGAATTCCCTGACCGAGCTACTTGCGGCTATCCCTGACCATGCTAAGAAGGACAAGCTCCAAGCTGCAAAGCCTATTCACTTCGACCCACAAATCAGTCCCTTACTATACTTAGACCTAGCTCGGCCCATAGCTCGGTCCCCTTACTACACCATAATTGAGCTCAGCCCTAATTCACATTAAAACTCCCTCTCAATTGCCCCTTAATGCCATTTGCAACACATGATTTGGGATTATTCTTCTCTAGCCGAGCCAAAAACATTCAAGCCAACCGTGCTCACATTCCACCAAGCTACTGATGAGTCCGGTCCACAAACGTCCTTTCAAGTGCTCTGCACTTCTGAATCATTTTCTATTCTCTTGGACGCATGGCAAGCTCCCATCAGTTAAGTATAGCTGTCACAGCCGTCTTCGTACTCCTCGAATTTTGAACAGCCCTGCCCATTTTGTGTGCTTTATACAAAAGAACCCTCATTTTGAAAAACACTCCCACTGTTCATCCTCTTTCCTTTGTCCTCTGAGAACTTGTGCATTCGAAGCTCCATACTCACGCCTTTATCTTCATTGGCTACTGTTTCTTCACGACTTCATACTCATAAGTTTACTACTACTTCTTTATGCTGTTCTTTTTTAACTATTTCTTTATTTTTGATATTCAATCCCCACATACATGTGTTTATATACACTAGATATCCACCAGAATACTGAATAAATGCTATAAACCCCAAACCTTAGGCTTAAGCTCAAGAACACACCGTCTGGATTCAGTAAACATGAAGTTGAATCTAAAATCATGCTGTAACCGAGCTAAATACCTGTTTAGGCAACTTTAAGCTTAAACACAACCGAAGCGAAAGCTCAGTCAATAAGATGTATACCCATTGTCAACTGGGCTAGGGGCCTTAGACTGGCCCTTATTTCCGACCGAACTGAGAAAGTGGACATAACCCTATATACTAACCTCTAACCAATCTAAAGGCCTTGGGTTGGCCCTTCTGTACTACCGAAATGAGAACTCCCTGTCTTTCAGACGAACCGAGCTAAGCCTTCTCAATTCTTCTGTAAATTGATTGTTTACGTAGTCTGGTCCAGTTGTCTGTGTATATAACACTTCGTATTTCCACTTTGCAGACTTGACTAGGTTGGCCAGGCACGCTTTTGCACCCTGCCCCTAGGCAACTTTGCTCAACCGAGCCAACCAAAGCCTCAGAAGCACCGAGCTAGGCTTATTTTATTGACAACCTTAAGCAAATCATGGGTAAATGCCAGTTTTTAGTAGACTCTCCTGGGGCCATAGCCGAGTTCCGAAACGACTACCAAATCCCAGACGACGTCCATCTTTCCCTAACTGAGCTAGAAACAACATCCTGGGGCAAACCGAGCTTCGTTCCATTCACCGTGATATCGATTGTCGAAGCTGGCCTTCGGTTTCCCGTTCAGCCTCTTCTTTGCGAATTCTTTAGGCAGACAAGACTCTACCCCACCCAACTTTTCACAAATTCATATAGGATAATAAATGACATCGCCGAACTAAACCGTTGGCTTAGCCTTAACCTCGGTTTGGCCGAGCTATTCCATCAATACTCACTCGGCCAAAATGAGGACGGCTGGGTATATTATTTAAGAATAAGAAGACACCGAGAGAAAATAATTAAAAATACACCAGACAAAGACGTGAATGATGATGACTTCTTCTGGGTTTCTGGCAACTTTGAAGACTAGAAAGCCCAGATACCGGGCTACAGTATAAACTGGAGTAAAGGAATAGCCGGTATGAATACCTCGGCTTAGTTTGTCCATTTTTTGCTCTTGTTGTTTATGAGTTTTACACCACGCTAACCATCTCCTTATGTAGACTTGAACCAGCTAAAATCACAATACCAATACCCCAACTTAGACGCTCTCCGCGCCGCGCTTCGATACCATGATCGAGGTTGGGCCGAGCTACTTAACTTCGAACCGACCTACAGATATAGCGGAATGAGGAAGACCAGGGTGACAGACTTTCTCCTTGAGCCATCACCTGAACCAGATCCCACACTTCTTCAAATCAAGCTGATCCCGCTGATAGAGGAACAAGAAATGGCAAAAAAAAGAGCCATGCGAGCGCTCATCACCGAGCAAACCACTAGTGAAGCTCAAGGCGGGCTAGAGCCAACCGGCCAGTCGCGTGATACCGTAGTGGCCCTTCCAACTGCAAGGCCCCCCACATCTCGGCCGAGCAAACGTGCACAAACCGCTTCAGCCAAGCCGCAACGCCTGGTTGATAAGGATATCCTGCTTCAAGACACCTCAATGCCGAGCCCCGAGCCCGCACACTCCAACCGAGCCAGCCCTTCAGAGTGGGCTTCGAAAATAACTTACAAGAACTGCACTATCTCGAACGCCGATTCAGCGGTTGTAGAAAAAGACCTCTCGCTTGCCTTCAATCTCGCGAAGAGCGTGTGTTTACCAGCCGAAATGGAGCATCACGATCATCAGACCAAGCTGAAGGCCATCCGCTCAGCAACAAAGTCGATGGTGCTGGTAAGCTCTCCCTTTGCTTGTCTTTCTATTTCACATCTATTTGCACGGTTTTAATCATAATTGATATCTCTCCTTTTACAGGCCATGCAAAAGAATCACGTTGCTCACAAGCGCGTGCTAGAGCTGTGTAAGACAGCACGGCTGGCTGTCACAGACGCCAATACCAAAATGGCCGAGCTGAACGAGGCCAGGCAAAAGATGACTGAGCTTGAATCTGAGATTGCCCGTCTCACTGGGCTGGTCAACTCAGCTGAGGCAGATAAGCAGAAGGCTTTGGCCAAGTAGAAAGAATACTATCTGTGCGAGTTAGCCAAGCTTGAGAAAAAAAAAAGATGCCGACATTGCCGAGCTAAAAAAGAGCGTGGATGACGCTAAGGACCGCAGCTACAAAGAGGTTGAGGCCACATATGTCTTGCAGTACGAGGCTGCAAAAGACATCTTTTTCAAATGTGGCTGGAAGGCTACTATTTCGAAGCTCGGTCTTGGCCTAGAAACCGAGGTCTTTCAGAACCCTCCCCCTTACTTTATCCCTAGTTATATGGCGGATTATGCTAACGCCATCCAACAGAAGCTTATCCAAGAGGGAGAGGAAAGATCACCTGATTCAAGCGACGCCCCAAATGCCAACAATAATCGCGGTCTTCCAACCGTTCAAACAGCTCGGGTGGAGCCACTGGTGCCAAGTACGGTTGATGATGCGCCTTTGACCGACATTCCTGTTGAAACCAGGCTACTAAGTGGCAAAGCTCGGGTTGATCTGGATGCAGATTTGGGCGACCTCTTGGCTTGATCTTGTTTTTCTTCTTTTAAACTTTTAGAAGGATTTGTAACCAGGCTGAAGCCCCACCTCTTGTAATGCAGTTCTAATTTTGAATGAAATCTACTATTTTTCCATTCTTTTTGCCTGGTTCATATCCTGTTTGTAATTGTTTTTCTACTTTAGTTGGCATATCTTTATCTTTTATGGCCGAGATAACCATCTCAGTTCCAGAACATTGTAATATGTTGACTGTTGGTCATTCCTGCCAACTTTCTTCAACCTAAATGTTGGTTATTCCTATGAACCTCTTCAGCCTAGATCTTTATCTCAGCTGAAGAGAGATAAATGTTGGTTATTCCTGCCAACCTCTTTAGCCTAGATCCTTATCTCGGTTGAAGAGAGCTAAATGTTGGTTATTCCTGCCAACCTCTTCAGCCTAAATCCTTATCTCGGCTGAAGAGAGATAAATGTTGGTTATTCCGGCCAACGTTCTTCAGCCTAGATCCTTATCTCGGCTAAAGAGAGCTAACTTGTTTGGTTATTCCTACCAGACTTTCTGATTGCCCCTTGCTGGCAATGACTGAGAATAACTTTTACAATAGAAAGACTTATGCTGAAAAAGTAAACTACTTGTTTTATTTGAAAAAGGGGAAAAATTACAAATATTCTAAGAGAAAGCTGAAAATAAAATAACTTGAGATTGGCAGTATTCCATGACCTGGGAATAGCCTTGCAGTCTCCATCTTTCAAGTGATATGCCCCTTTTCCAGCTAAACCGACCACTTTGTATGAACCTTCCCAGTTAGGTCCTAGCTTGCCATCTCCGGGTATCAAAGTGTTTCCCATTACTTTGCACAGTACCTAATCCCCAATCTTGAATTGCCTCGGATGCACTGTTTTGTTATATTTTTTGGATAACTCCTGCTGGCATGAGGCAATATGAACTAGAGCTTTTTCCCTTCTCTCTTCTGCAAGGTCGAGTTCCAAGGCTATGGCTTCTCCATTCAAGTCGAGGTCAAAATTTTCACTTCTAATTGTGGGAAGGCCGACTTCCAGCGGGATTACTGCCTCCATGCCATAAGCCAAGGAAAAAGGCGTTTCACCAGTCGACCGCCGAGGTGTAGTACGGTAAGCCCATAAAACATGAGGAAGCTCCTCAGCCCACTTGCCTTTTGCTCGCTCCAACCTTTTCTTTAAACCATCTAAGACGACTTTGTTTGAAGCTTCTGCTTGGCCATTCGCTTGAGGGTATACTGGTGTAGAGTTGTAGAATTCTATCTTGTATTCCTCGCAAAAGCCCCTGAAGATTTTGTCGTCGAACTGAGTGCCATTGTCAGATATTAGAGTCTTAGGTATGCCGAATCGGGTTATGATATTCTGCCAGACGAACCTCTTTACATCTTTCTCTTTTATTAACGTGAATGCTTTTGCCTCCACCCATTTTGTGAAGTAGTCTGTTGCTGCGAGAAAGAACTTTCTGTCGCCGGGTGCTATTGGAAGTGGTCCCACTATGTCCAAGCCCCACATTGCGAAGGGCCAAGGGCTAATTAATGGTAGAAGCTCTCTAGCTGGTTAGTGTATCTGGTGTGCGAACTTCTGACATTTCTCGCACCTTTTGACATACTTCTCAGAATCTGCCTGCATGTATGGCCACCAATATCCTTGTGAGATTGCTCTGTAAGCCAATGATCTTCCCCCTTAGAGGCTTCCGCATACTCCTTCATGTATCTTGAACAAAAATGACTCGACCTTGCTAGGATGGACACATTTCAAGTAAGGTCCTGTGAAGGATTTTTTGTATAACACCAATGATGGGAGAGACAAAATCGCTGTGACTTTGCTCTTATTTTGTTGGCCTTTTTCTTCTCTTCAGGTAAAATGCCGTCTTTTAAGAATACTATAATGGGATCCATCCATGAAGGGCCTAGTTCAGCACAACATACCTCAGCTACTTCGGGTTCTTCAATGCTTGGTCTGGGTAGGAAGTCGATTAGTAACAGATGTGGGATAGATGTATCTACCATTGAAGCAAAACCTGCTAGTTTGTCTGCTCTACTGTTTTCTTCTTAGCCGATTTGCTTTATCCGTACTACTTCGAACTTCATGATCTCCTTCCTGACCAAGTCTTGGTACTTGGCCATCCTCTCATCTTTTGCCTCGTAGTTGCCTGAAATTTGGTTTACTACTAGCTGGGAGTCACTGTAAACCATTAGCTCGGTGGCCTTCATGAAAAGTGCTGATTTTAGGCCTACTAAAAGTGCTTCATACTCCGCTTCATTGTTTGATGCTGGGAAGCCAAGGCTGACTGCTTGTTCCACTATTAGGCCATCTGGTGAGATGAGGACTATGCCAAGTCCTGCACCATGCCTATTGGATGCTCTATCTACGAAGAGTTTCCACATCTCTCCGACGAATAGTTTCCAGTAAGTAGAGGGGTCGGATGATGTCTCGGGGTCATGTGTGTTGTTGATGTTTTCTTCCAAGTCCATGCTTGCTATTGGGGTTTGCTTCTCACTATCTGATTGCCCCAAGTTATTACTTGTTGATGAGTCCTTGCTGGGAATAGTATGGTCTACCCCTTTCTTGCTGTCTTCAAATCTGTAAGGCTTGGAGTGTAGCTGGGCATCTTGTTTTGGGGGCTGCGCAGTTCCTGTGGCACTTTCCATCCCCATTTCGGTGGTATCGGTCAAGTCAACTGGGCAGATGCGATGACTTCCTGGTGTAAACTCAGCCACAAAGTCTGCTAAAGCCTGGGCTTTTATTGCTGTTCTGGGTTGAAACTTGATATTGAACTGTCCTAGTTCAACTGCCCATTTCAAGATTCGTCCAAAAAAGTTCGCCCTCTCAAATAAGGCCTTTAATGGGAAAGCTGTTAGGACAATTACGGTGTGGGCATGGAAATAATATGACAACTTTCTTGAGGCCATCATCAAAGTTAAGGCCAACTTTTGCAATGGTAGGTACCTTGTTTCAACGTCCAGCACGGTTTTGCTAACATAAAAGATAGGCAGGTGTTGGATTCCTTCTGCTCTGACCAACACTGCGCTGACTGCATGCTATGAAACCGCTAAGTACAAAAAGAGCTCTTCTCCAAGCACTAGGGTTACTAACAACGGTGGAGAAGACATGTACTCTTTCAGGCTTTCTAGGGCCCGATCACATTCTTCATCCCACTCAAACTTGGCCTTTAATGCTTGGAAGAATGGCCGACATCTGTCTGACAACCGACTTATAAATCGGTTGAGTGCGGCTGCTAGGCCAGTGAGATGTTGTACCTCTTTAACTGTGTTGGGCCTCTCAAGATCCTGGATTGCTTTGATCTGAGAGGGGTCTACTTCTATACCTCAGTTGGTCACCAGAAAACCTAGGAATTTGCCTGATCCAATGCCGAATGCACACTTGGATGCATTTAGACGCAACTTGTTCTTCTTCAAAATTTGGAACACTTCATCTAGGTCCCTGAGATGGTCCTTCTTATCCTTGCTTTTGACCACCATGTCATCTATGTAAGCCTCCATTGTTCTGCCTAACATCCGTTGGAATGTAGCCCCAGTGTTCTTTAGGCCAAAGGGCATGACCTTGTAACAATATAATCCTCTAGGTGTTGTAAATGAAGTGACCTCCTAATCTGGTACGTACATAGCGATCTGATGGTAACCTCTATATGCATTAAGGAAGCTAAGTCAATTGTGTCCTGCCGTCAGGTCTACCAGTTGATCTATCCGTGGTAGGGGAAAGCTGTCCTTTAGGCATGCCTTGTTGACTGTTTTGTAGTCCACACAAACATGCCATTTTCTGTTTTTCTTTGGTACTACAACAGTATTGGAGATCCACCTAGGATAGTGCACTTCTATGATGGCTCCTACCTCCAGTAAGTTTCTCATTTCTTCCCCTACTATCTCTGCGTGGTGGAGTGCTGATCTGCGAATGTGTTGTATAATTGGTCTGGCAGTTAGGTGGACATTAAGTTGGTGGCAGATGAAGTTTGGGTCAATGCCAGACATGTCGTATGGTGTCCAGGCAAACACTTCGATGTTAGAGGTTAAGAATTCCATGACCTCTATTCTCTCAGTACTGGACAAAGACGAGCCGAGCAAAAAGAACTTTTCTGGGTTTTTTTATCTATCCTTACCTCTACCAAGTCTTCCACTACCTTCTGTTCAGCTGCCTTGCCGACATCCGCAAACAGTTCATTCCTCTCTGGCTCTTCCACCATCTATACAAACCCTTTTGCAGCACGGCTTCCAGTTACTATGACAAAACATTGCTTTAACATGATTTGGTCTCCTAAGACTTCTTCAATGATGTTGGTTTCGTTGGGGATTCGTAATGCCTGATGGTAGGTTAATGCCACTGAGTGCATGGCAGGCAGCCATGTTCTTCCCAAGATTATGTTGTAGGTGGAGGGGACTTTCAACACCAAGAATTCCACCTGTTTTCTCATGGTTCCTGCCTTGATTAGGAGGATTATCTTGCCTACTGGCCACTCTGGCATCGAGTTGAATCCTACAAGGGGAGATATCGCGGGTGCCAAGTCTTTGTCCTCCAATTTCAACTGTTTGAAGGTCTTGTAGTACATTTTCTCACATGAGCTTCCTTGGTCAATCAGAATCTGCTTGATGTCAAAATTTTTGACGCGCAAAGTCACCACCAGTGCGTCATTGTGAGGGAAATGTAGCCGTGCTAGATCTTTGTCTGAGAAGGATATGATGTTCGTAACCTCTGTTCTGCTCTTCTTGATAGTAGACTGTGCACTTAATACTTCCCTCAAGTGTTCAGCCTTTATGATCATCCCCCTGAGTTCACATACTCGCTCAGGTTCGATGATCCCATGTATGACGTTAATCACGCCTTGCGGTGGACCGTCGTCTGGCATCCCATGTGGTTTGTTGTGGTCCTAGGGGGCTGATTGTGTCCCTTCTTCTATGTACTGGTCTAGGTGCCCAGCTGCCACTAACTCCTCCAGATGTTGCCTCAATGGCATGCAATTTTCAGTGCGGTGCCTTTTTTCATCATGGAAGGTGCACCAGGACCTCTCGTCATAGCCTTTTTGCACTTCTCCCAACTTGGCTGGCCATCAGATGAAAGGTTCATTGCATATCTCACTAAGAATCTGGTAGATAGGTTTATTGAATACTGTGGTAATGGTAGTGCAGACTTTGAGGTTCCTTTTTTCTAGGTCCTCTCTGTTGGCTCGTCTGCCGCGCCCATTCCTACTTGGTTGTTCCACCGTGTTGACTTTCGCTGTAGTCTTTTTATCTGGCATCGCTGTTGCACCAGTTTTTGCTTTAGCACGAGCGTCATCTTCCTCTACTCAGATATGTTAATGCACTCTCCCCATTAGGGCCTTCATCGTGAGGGGTGACATCATTGTTATTGAGCCTTAGTTTGTTTCCGACTAGTAAACCTCGTTTATATTGTGCAATGGCGAGATTGGTAGGGCAATCCCCGATCTAGTTGAAGGTCTCCCAATAGCGACTGTTGTAAGACCTCAATGGTTCTTTTTCGCCCATGTCAATGGAGAGTAGCTGGTCGATCTCCACTGGCGTCTTGGTATTCGTTCTGAATCTGGTCATGAACGCTTCTACCAACTATGCGCATGAGGCTATGCTGCCTTCTAGCAGTCTTTTGAACCAGGCTAGACCTAGGTCGCCAAGGCTAGATGGAAACAGGATGCACATTAGGGCCTCGTTCCGCCGGTATACTGCCATAACCTGGCGAAAGTGGCTTAAGTGCATGTAGGGGTCTGTCTTCCTTTCATAGGTGGTGAATTTGGACTGATGGAAGCCTGAAGGTAGTGGTGCGCTCTCAATTGCCAAAATGAATGGCGAGCTCTATTGTAGACACCCCATTTTTGACCGACCTTAAGACTCAGACGTCATCGATTAAGCGCTCGGTGATTGCGCGTGTTGTGCTCGTTTCGAGGTTTCGGAGTTCTTGGCTGAGAGCCTCACCTTCGGACCTCGGGACCTTTTTATACTTTGACTCGGTCTGCGAACTAAGTCTTGCTTTCTCTTCCCAAAGGGAGGGAGAGGTCTTGTAAACCATCTCTCAGTGGTCGTAGGCCACTGTTCTCGTTTGGAGACTAGTTTTCGATTTTCGGATCCGTTGGCCGCGTGCCTTGGCTCGGGACCGCTTAACATTTTCCGTTTGGCACGGTTTTTGGAACACACCTTGTTTCCTCTGTCTAGACGGACACTGTGGTCCAGGAGACCACTTTTGTGGCCATACGCCACTTTTAGTGCTCAACAGCCAGTTTTCGGGGCACCCAGCCGCGCGCTTTGCCCCCCGAACTCTCGTCTTGCATCCGTGTTGGTTCATTTTTGGCATGAACCTTGTTTTCCTTGTTTGGGAGGTGGTACAAAGGTCGGAGATCACCTTTTCTCCTCGGAGACAACTTTCTCCTCGCCAGCCGGTTTTCTTGTCGGGTTTGGGCCACATTTACTGGTTTCCCACCATACCACTAACTTGCTTTCAGTGTGGAGACCATTTATTGTGCCTGCCGACCACCTTATTTTGTGGGAGACCACTTGCCCTGGTCGGCTTACCAGGGAAAGTGGTCGGCCGACCACCTCTTCTGGTCGGCCAACTTCCTCCTATTTTGTCTGTCTGAGTGCATGCCAGCTGTGCCAGCTAGAAGACACAGACTGGATCCTCCATACACGTGTATGGAGGATTTGCAACCAAGTTTTTAGCTTCTTGGAGAAGCTTTGGCTTTGAAACTCTATAAGAGAGGCCCTCCCTCTCCTTATACCAGGTTGAAAAAAATTGCTCTAAGGCAAAGCTTATATTTCTCTCTTTGTCTCTATACTTTAGGCTTAGAAAGTGCTTTATTCTTGGCCTATTGCACACCACCTCATAACCATGCACCTCCACCATTGTTACTGAGTTGCTGGAGGGTTTTGAGAGGTCTCAAAAGTTGGGTTTTGGTTCAAAAAAGTTGCTGGTTTTGTTGAGCTTCAAGGGTAACTCCTTTTTCCTCTTTTTAAGCATTGTTTTGATCCTTCTCCTAGCCTTATTTGCATGCTTATTTGAGCTTTGTTGTCAACTGAAAAAAAAACTTCATATTTAAGTGTTTTCCATGTTTGTTTAAGGCTCTTTTGGTGTTGAGGGTCATCTACCCTCTTGCATGCTCTATTTAGCCTTGTTTTGTGCCATGCCATAAGGCATTCGAGCTAGTCTTTGCTTGGCCTTCCTACCACTAAAATCCAATGGATTTTCAGTGGTGAGAATGTGGCTTTGAGGGCCTAAATCAGAGAGGGGCGACCCTCTCTCTTATTGTCTTGTTTACTAGCATTTTTGGCCTACCAAAGGAGCATATGTTTATACCATTTGGAGGCCTAGTTCAGGCACTTTTTGGTGACTTCTAGGACCTGCCTAGGCTCTGACCATGGCTGGTTTGGTCCCCTTTGGCTTGCTTCTTACATGTGTAGAGTAATCCCTTTCATGGCTTATCAAAGAAGCATGTCATTATTGCATGTATTGGTCTTGTTTCAATGGGTTTTTGGCCATCATTTGGCATTCCATGACTCTTTTTTTGCTTGGTTTGGTAGTCCTTCACATGTTTCATATGCTTGTAGTGTAAGTCATGCTCACTAGCTCACAATGCATGTTGCTTTGGCCCTCTATTCTAGCATATTTTGGCCATACTTCAAACTGATTTTGTTCATATTTTGGGCTGCCTTAGCTCTTTCTTGAGGCCTCTTGGTCGAAAAATGCTAGCCATGCATACGTGTTGTGTAATAGCATTGACTAGCTTTGAGTTTGGAGGTCCCTTGCATGCTTAACTTGAGCTATTTACATATTTTAGCATCATTGGGCAAGATATTTCAGAGCTTATAGGGGTGCTACACTTTCATATTTTCCATGCTTTAAGTGCTCTTTACAGTTGTGCATTTATGCCCTATTTGCGAGCCATTGCATGAGCTTCACTTTTGTGCCTTTCAAACCATCATCCCAACCCATTTTGCTACTGTTTTGGGCCTGCATAGGGTCTATTTGGGGTTGGTTTCATCATTTGAGTATCGCTTTGCATGCCTATAGTGTAATGCACTTCACTAGTTTCAATGCTTGAGCCATTCAACATGTGTTGTGAGAGTTGTTTGCATGATTCGGAGTCATTTTGGAGTCATGTCATATGCCATTTCAGAGCTGGAATATATGCCATTGTACTTCATGTTTAGTCCTTTCAATGCATGTGCAAAGTTGTGTTTTTGTGCCTTAGGCTCGTGGCCATTGTATTGTGCGTGCTGGCATGAGTTTTGGAGCTTTGTTTTCATCATCTATGGCCACTGATTTGGGTGTGACTGAGGCCCATCCATTTTGGTTTAAGTCCATTTTGCATCGAGTATGCCATTGTAGTTCATAGCATTGAGTGCCATGTTGTCGCATGATTGATCACTGCATTGTGCGTGCCTTGTTCATCTCATTGTGTATGTTAGTTTCCATGTGCATCACGTATGCTAGTGTCATGAGCATTGTGCATGCCGTGTAGTTTTAGCATTGTGTATGCTAGGTGCATGTTTGCATGTTCACCCTTTGCATGTTTTCATGGCTAAGTGGTACTGCATTAGGATTGCCTGCTAGAGTTACATCGGTGCATGCCATGTTTGTTGCATTGTGTTTGGGATAGGAGTTAGCCCAAACACGGGAAATGAGAGACGTTTCATACTCGAAGTGATGAAACATGCCTCGATTCCCGGTCGTCGACACTCTTGACTACACATGATGGAGTTTAGGCATTTATGTGTTCATATGTGCATTCATTCTATGTTAAGTTGTGCAATTCGGTTCCTCGGCCATCATGCATCGAGATACGTGATTGGTGGCCCGAGGATCGAGACCTACACTCCCTTGAGCTTGTACAATGATGGGGAGAGTGGTCGTGCACACATATGTTGAAAATACCTTGCCATGCCTCTCTCTTGCTCCTTGTTGCAGAAAACCAGAAACCAGAGGCAAAAACTGGTCGGCCGACTAGCTTTTCTTGCAGGCCGACCACCCCTTTTGGTTTCTCCCACAAAAGGTGATCGGCAGGTGGTCTCCAAGGCCAATAGTTGGTCGGCAGCCTTCCCATAGATTCCTAGGGTGGAGTTTCAGCCTTCTGGAGCTTTGTGCAAATTTCTAAAATCAATTGCAAACAAAGGCAAGCCGGGGCATCGCGATGGATTTCCCGACAAAACAACTCGAGCATGCATGCATCCTTTATCATTCAAGGCAGAACTGAGGCAGTCCACATTCATGTAGTTTGCATGCTAGTTTAATTGCTTACTTAGTTAGTTTGTTAATTAATTAAGAGTTGTGTAATAATTAGCTGTAATTTATTATTCATTTTGGTTATGTAATAACTAGCTTAATTAGATTAGCTTAGATTAGCTAGTCGGTGTTGTATTATTTATTCGGACCCTCCGTCGAGAGTGCAAATTTTGTAATAAGTGTGCGTGTGTGTGATGCATGTCCTCCAACCCCACGCCTTTCTCCCTTTTATTTATCAGCTTATGATGGTTAGTCTTAGGACATGTTTCAATTAGCATCCTTATGCTCGCATGTTTGCATCCATTCATCTGTCTTGCATGCACCGAGCTCGGCGCATCATACTAACTGCATTGTATTTCAATTCCGAGTTGAATACATATTATCTGTAGCATCTCATATGCCATCTTAGAATAGCCGAGCCTATCTTAGTTGCATTTTGCATGTGTTGCATTAGTCATCTTAACATGAACTAGGATCATGCATTGATTACTAACTAGTTTTTGTTTTGGCTTAGAGTACTCGGTGAGTATTTATGCTTTAGCGTCCTTGCATGTGTGTGAGTGACTGCCATGATAGCATGCTTGCCATGAGGCTAATTGCTTATGTGATATACCTGCCTGAATGCTTGTGGGTGAATGTTGGATTATTTAAATTGGAACAATTCATCGATTGTGAGTTTTAAAGCCCACTTGAGAGTGACAAATCACCATGTTTTCTAAGCCCACTTGAGGGTGGCAAAATCCGCATTTTAGCCTACTTACGAGTAGCCAACCACTTTCAAAAACAAACAAGAGATGTTTTGTTCCAACTTAGACAATCCAATCTATACTTGTATGTTGTGCACATCACGTAGCAATTCTAGGCTAATAAACTGGAATAAGAGCACATGTTTTCAAAAACAAGATATCATGTTTAGTAGTGGCCGATCTTTGATCGGGCGAGCGGGGGTGCTCATCACATGACCTTCCCCAATCGTACCCAAGTTCCCGAGCTGAGGCAACTTTGGTGATGACGAACACGTGGCCTTAGGCACGAGTTAGGGTTTCCTAAATTCTCCCAAAATAAAATATTTAGGCGGCGACTCTGTATCTGGAAAAGCAGTCCATGTTTGGCACTTCTTTCTAAAAATCAGTTTTTCAAAATGATTTGCCGGATTTGGACTCTTTGGTGATTTATCAATCTCGTATTGCATTTTGCGAGATCAGATTAAGAACCGTGACATTGAGTCCGAACTGTAGTAAGCCCAATGGACAAAACGGGATTTTCCCGGGACGTTCGAGGACGTCTACAGTTTCTGGCGACTCTGCTGGGGAGTTAGAGAACTTGACTCGAACTCATGATATCTTGTTTTGATTACACTTATGTGTCTCTTTGCATTGCATTGCATTTGCATTGGTGCGCCTAGGATGCCATGTTTGCCATTTGTTATTCCTGAACGGTTTGTCGAAGGCTCGCTTTGAGAAGCGTGCCATAAGGCTGACCGATTACGGGCTCTGCCACAATGGGAACACAAACCCCAGTTTTTACCAGGGCACCCTTTTTGACCATTCGACCTAGTGCATATTCGGAATCCATAGTGACCATCCCAAACTAGGACTGGTTGCTTACCCGATTATAGGTTGTTTGAAACCGCTGTGTGCATAGTGAAACCCTAGTTCTTGACAAAACTAGGACAGGGAAACCCTACCCTAACATAGGGGTGTTTTGGCTCTCACTTGCTTGCTATGTGCTTTTGGAGTGTGTCTCTATAGGAATGCATGTAGCAGTTTGCAAATCTGGGTATCAGGCCTGCGGGCATCAGTATCAGTATTTGGGAATCAGTTTTACCTGTGGGTATCAGATTCAGATTTGGGGCAATGATTTGGAAACAACAATCAGTGTTTGAGAACAGTATATTCTGCTTACAAATGCCAACTGTGTGTTGTCAATGACCGACTATGTGTTGTGTTTATTTTAAGTCGTTATGATGTTCGTTTTTCTGGTTGTTTATTTCCTTATTATGCTTTATTTATCTTTTTGCTAGGTAGTTTAGCATAATTGCTTCCGACCAAGCAGATATTCCCTAAGCACTCTGGACTAGAGGTCGCAGACTCCATCGATCTGAGGATCTGATAGACGAACAACCAGTGTTCTACTCTTTACCCCCGGTTGCTAGAAGGAGGTCAGTGAGGCACAATGTATCGCTACCGCGGTTTCCAGATCAGTGGTCCTTGAGCAGTCAGGTTGAGATTTCGGAGTCTACTGCAGAGGCAGATATACCGGCAGTTCAGTTAGATCAGGGCAACATAACAGGAATGAAGTAAATGATGCATCAACTCCAAGAAAGTATGAAAACTATGCAGCAGGACGCTGTTCGTCAAGCAGAATTTTCCAAACAACAGGCTAAGGTCGTGGCTCAATAGGCAGAGTTAATTGCCAGGCTACAACAGCAAACTGGAGCATTTGCTTCACACCAAGCTCCTCCCCCACCAAGAGTCCCAATACCCGGGGAGACAGCGAATGTCTAGAATGTCCAGGAGGATACAGACATCCCAACGGGGCCACCTTCGCCCCCGATTCTACCTCAACTATCCAAGGCACCCATGCCTATCAATCTACCGGATTCTCCCTTCGAGTTCGAGGTGGGCCCCACGACTTTAAAAGTGAGCAAGCTTGAGAAGCTATTCAAGAAATCTCAAGGTGTGAAGCCCATTCCAGACATTGAGAACGGGTATACCGATGTGGCCGTGACTTTGTCAAACCGGTTTAAGATGCCACATATTGACCGCTTTGACGGGTCTAGAGATCCTATGGTGCATCGGCGGCTGTTTTCAGACATACTAAGGCCGATGGGCCTCTCCAGATTACAGAAGCTTTCCTTGTTTGGCCGGACCCTGTCAGTTGTAGCGGCCATTTGGTATGCAAAATTGGAGGATTCCGTCAAGAGGAACTGGGAGGAGATGGCCGAGGCCTTCATAGCTCAATACTCCTACAACACACAGATCGAGATCACAACTCGTGATCTTGAGATGACTAGACAGGAGCCGAAGGAGAGCTTTTCTGACTTCGTAACTCGCTGGAGGGCCAAGGCCTCGATGACGACCATTAGGCCAACTGACAAAGATCAAATACGGATGGTTGTGCACAACCTCCAACCCAAGCTCATGCAAAAGATGATCGTCCTCCCTCTCCCCACTTTTGGAGATCTACATGAGATTAGAGTGCAGATCGAGGATGCTTTGAAACAGGGTCTGATTGATAATGACAGAGAGCAGCCCAGGAAAACCTTCAACCGCAACACCACCGCAGGCACGAGCAGTGCTGCAACTGCCAGAGCCTCAGAAGTAAGCATGGTCACTACCACCTCCGCAAGAACCCTTACGGCTACACCATTCATCGGTGCGTCCGGAAGCAATTCACAAACAACCAAGTACCAACCTCAAGGCCAAAGAACCTTCACCCCATTATATATGCCCCTGTCCAAAGCTCTAGGGGTTTTGATCAAGAAAGGGCACTTGAAGCCCCTGGAGCCGCAGCCATTGCCAGAAACACTTCCCTCCTCCCATAACCCAGCCAAATATTGCGCCTTTCACCAACAACATGGTCACGACACCGACCATTGCTTTAGATTGCGTCATGAGATTTAGGATCTCATCGACAACAGGGTGATCGTGCCTCCGGAGAAGCCGAACGTCACAACCAACCCTCTCCCACCACACAAACCAAACCCCACCTCCCAAACGCATCAACTCAATCCAAACTGGGGTCGTGTCATATGACCCTAGCATATATATCACCCCGTCTCACCTACCCAAGCCGGAGGTGTTCATTCCTAACAGTACTGACTTGTGCATGTTGGACATCTCCCGAGCCCAACCTGAACCAATGGTGGTGATCATCAAAGATGGAACAAGGATGATTTCGGAGGAAAGTGGGGCTGTTGATTCAGAATCTGAGGAAATTGGGAGTTGTGCTGAGAAGGTATATGATCCGAGTGGCTATATTGTATCAGCAGGTCAGGTTAGGCCGAATCTGGAATTGCCAGCAGGGGTAGAACTTTGTGTAATACGGGGGAAAGGACTTGATCAGGGGATAGATGACTTAACAGCTCTGGAAGGAGACATTACTAACCTTCAGTTTTTTAATGTACAAGATCCAGCAGACATGACAATCAACTGGTTTGATTTTGAGGAGTCAGCAGAGGTTACAGGGTGGCTTGACGACCAACCAGATATTGTTGAAGAATCTCAGCTGGAAAAGGGCTCGTTAGGGGCAAGGACATCAATTGTGGCTGGAAGGGCCGGGGATCGGAATGCATTGCCGGGGAGCGCCGGTGCCAAGAATTTCATTCGGGACTTGGGCATTTTGAATGTAGGAAATATTGAACAGCAAGCTACATCGACGCAGTTAGAACGGGAAGGGATCGAACATTCTAAGAGAGCCAGGAATGCCAAAGCACCTGTGGGGACTGAACGTGTTGTCGGCACAAGAACAGAACGTGCTGCGAGTACAGGAACGCAAGGTGTTGTGAGCACAGGGCCCATTGTAACGGAGCCAGACAAGTGTCTATCGGCTGCCGAATTTATCCTGGAAGCGGAAGAACTGCTAAAACTGTGTGAAACCCTCATAAGGGTTTATGCCGATGGCATGTGGTGGGAAGACGATGACCTATGTCTTGCCCACACAGATGAGGACTGGGGAAATAACCAGTCGGATGATACCTGGTATATTGGTGAAGTTGACCATATGACTAAGAGTGGGCGATATTTCAAGCCCCCGCACCTAGATCAACCAGAGGCGTCCAGGAAAGACAAGGAATCGGAGAAGCAGAAAGAGAAGCTACTTGAAGAAGAGGCCGTGCTGAAGCAGTTGAAAAAGATACAAGCAGACATCTCCATCTAGGGACTGCTTATGGCTTCACATGTTCATAGACAAGCTGTCCTATCAACAATGGACAAGGCCAAACTCTCAATAGACACCACACCTGAACAGCTAGTGGGATTGGTTTTTCCGGGAGGGGCTTCCCCGATTTGACCTTTTCCGACAAGGAACTGCCACTTGAGGGCGCGAATCATAACAAACCGCTCTACATCTCTGTGGAATGTAGAAGCAAATGGATACCGGTGGTTCTTGTCGACACAGGATCCGCTATTAACATGTGCCCGTCAAGGACGGCATATGCAATCAGGTTGAAGCCCGCGGACTTTGTGCCAACAGCCCAGGTAATAAGGGCATATGATAACACAAGCAGAGAGGTGATGGGGACTATGAAAATTCAGACTCAGGTTGGTCCAAGACAACACGAGATTGACTTTCATGTCTTGAACGTTCCCGCAACCTTTAATTTACTCCTAGGGCGGCCGTGGCTGCACCAGGTGACGGCAGTGATGTTGAAATACCCCCACGGGAAAGGGGTGGCTATTGTTTTTGGGAATTCGTTAATCCATCCGCTGCCGAAAGTGTCTACACCAGTTTTGGAAATCGAGCACAGCACGGAGGATGTGTTCCTATCAGGGTTTACTCTGGCCGAGGCCCGGGTCGTACAGAACATCATAGCTGTTGATAAGGGGTTATATGTCAACGCACAATCAGTGTACCTCATGAACAAGCTCCAACACATCCCTGGGATGGGATTGGGGAAGAGTGGCCAGAAAGGCATTGCAGTATCGGCCGAAGTACCGCACAACCCGCATACCTTTGGCTTGGGTTATCTGCCCACCAAAGAGGATTGGGTAAGGAAAGGCAAGGAGATGGCCGGGAGAGCCAACGCAAAGCAGGCAGGGAAACCTTATGAGTTAATGCACCGACCCATCCAGGGTTCCCTAAACGGACGCTTTTTCTGGGAGGGGGAGGATTTTCCATTCTGCGGCTTCCCAGAGCCATGGTTGAATGCGGAGAAGCGTCGCTTGCCAGGGTTTGAGATCTTCTTTGACCTACAGTTATCCGGGGATGATGTTGCCAAGGAGCAGACAGACCCATCAGCTGAGGTTGAGCAGAATGAGAAAGTGGATTCTGAGAACACCGAGATTGAAATGGGGGTAACACTGGTTTATCTACTTTCAGATCCTCCGATCGTACAGAAGTGCTTGGGGGATAACTTCTCGATGTCCATAATCGCGAATGAAACGGCTGTGAGCCCACTTTCCAACATTTTAGATGCATCCATCGCACCCTCTCTCATCTGGTAGTACGAGGAGGGATTTTTATCAAGCAGCACCGGAATCTGATTCCACCGAGTCTGTGGAGTCAGAATCAGGTTCTAGCTTGTCTGAGTCTGAGTCCGGTATTCCTGGGGATGACAACCCGGATGCCACAGTCTTGTCTAGGTCATCTTTTTCTTTCTCTTTTGAGTCTGTTGTAACAGAGGAATCGGACGATTTGAAAGTAATTAATGAGAATGGAATGGTTGTGGCTTCTAAGTACTTTTCTGTGCCTTTGATTTATTGTATTAATCAAGACTTTCAAAATTTTGATGAAAACGATGAGGAAGAAATTCCTCCGGTTTTACAACGTTTAATTGATCAAGAGCATGAGAGATTTGTTAAACCCTTGGTTGATGAAATCACTACAATTAATACTGGTACTGAGAAGGACCCACGGCTGGTCCAGATCGGGTCCACGTTGTCTTCGGAAGAACGCGAGCGCTTAGTCGCTTTATTAAAAGATTTCAAAGATGTTTTTGCGTGGTCCTACGAAGACGTGCCTGGGATCGATCCTGAGATTGTACAGCACCGGATTCCTCTTGACCTCGAGGCCCGACCCGTTAAATAGAAACTCAAGAGGATCCGCCCGGACTGGGCTCTCAAGATTAAAGAAGAGGTCACCAAGCAAATTGACGCAGGGTTCCTGCGGGTATCTGGGTACCCAACTTGGTTGGCCAACATCGTTCCGGTGCCGAAAAAGGATGGCAGGATCTGGGTATGCGTGGATTTTAGGGATTTGAACAGAGCTAGTCTGAAGGACGACTTTCTTTTATCGCATATCGACGAGTTAGTGGAATTTACAGCGGGGCATGCTTTGCTTTCGTTCATGGATGGCTTTTCAGGCTACAATCAGATTGTGATGGCACCCGAAGACCGGGAGAAGACTACTTTTACCACCCCGTGGGGACCTACTGTTATAGAATGATGCTGTTTGGGCTGAAGAATGCTGGAGCTACATATCAACGAGCCGCGACCACAATATTGCACGACATGATCCACAAGGAGGTTAAGGTGCACGTGGACGACATGATTGTCAAGTCCAAAGAAAGAGAGGGCCACTACACCGCCTTGCAAAAGTTCTTCCAAAGGATCAGAGAATTCTAGTTGCGACTAAATCCTCAAAAGTGTATGTTTGGTGTTACAGCAGGGAAAATGTTGGGTTCTTGATTACACAGAGAGGTATCGAAGTCGACCCTTCCAAAATCAAGGCCATCTTAGAAATGCCACCACCAAGGACTGAAAAGGAGGTGCGAGACTTTCTGGGTAAAGTGCAATTCATAAGACGGTTTATTGCTAAATTAACCCTGACTTGTGAACCACTCTTTGGTCTCTTGAAGAAAGGAATGAAGTTCCAATGGGACGGCCGATGCCAAGCTGCTTTTGAACAGATCAAGCAATACTTACAGAACCCACCCGTATTGTCACTGCTTGAGCCGGGGAAATCGTTAATTTTGTACCTTTTAGTAACTGAAACTACAATGGGCTGCATGCTTGCACAGGAGTCCGAGGACAATGTGGAAAAAGCTATCTACTACCTGAGCAAGAAGATGTTGGATTACGAGACCCGCTACACTCCACTCGAGAAGGCTTGTTTGGCCTTGGTATGGGCAACCAGGAAGCTGCGGCATTACCTGTTAGCTTACTTTGTAATGTTGGTTTCAAGATTAGATCCCATCAAATATCTCTTCGAGAAACCAGCACTTACGGATAGGCAAGCCCGTTGGTTGCTTCTGCTTTCCGAATTCGATCTGAAGTATGTGACTCGCAAGTCAGTAAAAGGGAGAACGGTAGCGGAGTTCCTAGTCGATCACCCAGTTGAGGGGATGAAGCAGTTGAGTACTTATTCCCAGACGAGGCTATTCTGCATATCGAAGATGAGTTTTGGACGATGTATTTTGACGGAGCATCAAACCAGTACGGGTATAGGATATGGGTGTTATTGATAACACCCGACAATTCCCGTATCCCTCTAGCATTTAAACTCCGATTCAAAGTCTCGAGCAATGAAGCAGAGTATGAAGCATGCATTGCTGGTTTAGAAGCCGTCTTAGAACTAGGGGCAAAACGGTTGGACGTCATCGGGGACTCGAACCCTGTTGTATCTCAAGCTAAAGGAGATTGGAAAGTCAAAGAAGAAAAGATGAGAATTTACCACCAAACCTTGGACTTGCTGATTCCTTGGTTTGAGAAACTAAACTTCGCTCATCTATTAAGAGAAACAACAGGTTCGCAGATCATTAGCAACTCTATCTTCTATGATAGACATCCCTTTTGGAGTCCGGATGCGTCCGATCATCATTGACCAAAAGTTTGCACCGGCCTACGAGTCGATTGGTGCCATAGAAGAGGTTTAATATGAGAACCCCTGGTATTACGATGTCTGGAACTTCTTGGAGAAAGAAGCGTATCTACCAGGGGCAAATGCCAAAGACAAGAAGGCAATCCGAAGAATGGCTGCTCAATTCATCATCTGCGGAGGAAAACTGTATAAGAGAGGTCATCTGGGAATGCATAAGTTGTGTGTTGAGACTGAAGAGTCGAAGTGCCTAATGGAGGCCATCCATGGAGGAGAGTGTGGAGCGCACATGAACGGGGTGATGCTAGCCCGAAAAATCCTTAGACAGGGTTACTACTGGTCCACCATAGAGGAGGATTGTATCAGCTTTGTTTGGCGATGCCACAAATGTCAGATCCATGCAAATCGCATGAACATCCCGCCGTCGAAGCTGTACAATATGACTTCGCCATTGCCATTTTCAGTTTGGGGAATCGATGTGATCGGGGCTGTCACTCCGAAGGGACCCAATGGGCATGAGTTCATTCTAGTCGCGATAGACGATTTCACAAAGTGGGTTGAGGCCCAATCTTATGCGGTGTTGAAGGCTTCACATGTTGCGAAGTTTATCAGGAACAACATCATCTGTCGCTATGGGGTCCCAAACGAGATTATTTCAGATAACGGTTCCCACTTCAAGAAAGAAGTGATTGACTTGTTGGAGAAATACAACGTGGTTTTTCACAAGTCATCTACATATCGACCGCAGACCAACGGAGCAATTGAGGCCGCCAACAAGAACATCAAGCGTATTTTACAGAAGATGGTGGAAACCTACCGGGACTAGCCAGATAAGCTGTCATTTGCTCTGTGGGGCTACCGAACGTCAATTAGAACTTCTACTGGAGCGACTCCGTATTCATTGGTTTATGGGATAGAGGCCGTTCTACCTATCAAAATTGAAGTTCCGTCATTACGAGTATTGGCTAAGTGTCAGATAGCTGAGGCAGATTGGCAGCAGGGCAGATTTGAGGAACTTATGCTCTTTGATGAGAGAAGGCAGAAAGCACTGTACCATGTTCAAGGTTATCAACGAAGAATTGCCAGGGCTTTCAACAAGAAGGTTAAGTCCAGAAATTTGAAGGAATGAGATTTGGTGCTCAAAGACAACCGAGCCCCCATCCATGACCCTAGGGGCAAGTTCAGACCCAATTGGACTGGTCCCTACATCATTAAGTCTATTTGGTCGGATGGAGCTGTCGTTCTGATGGACCTAGATGGCCTAGAGTTCTCACAGCCGATCAACATGGACAAGTTGAAGAAATATTACCCCTGAGAGGCTCGCTAGGCCGAAAACCCGAAAGGGCGACCTAGGCAAAAGTTAGAGCACAAAAAATTTGAAATTATAAAAACTGAGCTCGCAAGGTTAAAAACCCGCAAAGGGCGGCCTTGGCAAAAGTTAGAGCGTAAAAGGTGAGGGTTAATACACGAGTGAACCCTAGCCAAACTACATAAGGCTTGATTCTCATCTTTGGGATACGTAGGCAACTTCATCCTGAAGTCCAGCCATAAACACTTCCCCGATCAACTTTGTCCGTGTGATCATGTTTGGTCATCTTTGTCTATTCTGCATTTAAAAGCTCGATTGTGATCTCCGGTGCAGTGCAATTCAAACTAGGGGCAACTTTCTAGTTGCTGGGATCCAGGGTTGTGCATCTTAGTGACAGATCTCAGGTCCAGTTCTGATCCATATCAAAAATGGTTTTGAAACGTTTTAATAAAAGTTGATTTTGCTCAAATTAATCTTTTACAACTTAGACCATTTTTGACCAAATAGGAAATTTTCAGTGCCCACAACCTTCAATTTTATTGATTTCAATACAGAGTTCTCCTACTCTTGAATACAAATTGAAGTTGCTTTTGGTTACATTCATAAAGAAAACTTGAAAGTTCTGATTAAAGCAAATAAATCCGGGGCATAGTCAGGTGCTCCTGCGTCCCCTCCCAGAGCTGGTCAAAGCTTCTGATGCCAAGCGGGGCCCAATCTGCGCCTCTTCATTGAGCCAATCTATGCACTCATCAGATAAAGTGCAACTGAAAGTGGGAGCGAGGGCCAGAAGTTCTCTCGTCCTCCATGCCGTGGCATACCGAGCTAGTTGTGCGTCTCGGATAGGAAATGTAGTTGGGTACTCTATCCCCTCTGCTGGGCAAATCTAATCATGGCCGAACTAACGCCGGAACCGGAAAGGAAAGTAGAACATGCAGTGTGTCAGGCCAATCAACTGAATCCCAGGCTGCCGGGACATGCTGTAGCCCATTGCTGGTAGATTGAGCCAAGGGCACCGCCAAGCAATGCGGTCTGCGGACAAATTGCACATCCAGTCGAACCACCATCCCTCATCAAGGGCATCGACTAGACGTCGTCGGAAGAAGTAGCCACGAGCTGAGTATGCTGGGCAAGAGTCCACAACCTGCAATTTGTCCATCAACCACACCTGGGAAGGGATGAAAAATGAGAGATTAAAGAATAGAGAGGTGTATGTTGAGAGAAAAGTGAGAAAGGATTTTGTGAGATAAACCGAACTCGAGGGCCGAGTGATGTGAGCAATATATATGTAAGGAAGGGTGGGAACATTACCTGCAGCAGTAGTGGACTCCCCGCAAATCTGGTCATTTCTGGGCGATGGAAAGCATCCAAGCCCATCAACGTCTTGGCCAATGTCATGGCAATGCAGCTCTTGCCCTTTTTTAAGCCTTGGGCAACTTCGATCAGACGAATGCTAGACTCGCTGAAGCCAGGGGCAAGCAAAAAGTGAGATAACATGCACAAACAAAGGGCATAACGCCGAAAACCTTGCCAGTAGTGATCACCGCAGTCACCAGCATCAGAAAAGCTATGAATCAGGCTGAGGATGTCCAATTCTCCATCGCAGATCAGAGATCGAGCGTCGTGCAAAGTGAGCCCACACATTCGTCCTAGGGCTTGAGCGTGGCCGAAGCAAAGTTAGGGCAAGATTTCTTCGTTACGTTCGAATTCCATCAAAGCTTGGAAATCTTCGAAGGTAGGACACACCTCTTGCCCGCCAAAGCTAAAGACGTGTGTTACTGGATTCCAAAACCTTGCTGCGACATGGAGAACTGGAAGATGCAGCGGAGTACGACTCAACGTGCATAATGCGTTTATGCCGAAGCCCCGGAAGTTCAACTTTTCCGAGCCGTCCAAGGTAGCAATCCAAGCTGTAAGCTTTTGGATGAGAAATGCCTCCATTTTGATGTAAAACTGAGATGGAATGAGAGAACCACGATGCTAGAACCTTTATGGAGGATAAGGCACTGTTCGGAAGACACGTGTCAAAAATCTGGAGGTTGCCAAGCCAACTGGTCGGCCAACTACTTTTTCTGGTCGGCCAGCCAGTTTTTCTGGTTGGCCGACCACACAACTGGTCTCCAAGACAAGAAACTGGTCGGCCAGCCACTTTTAGTGGTCAGACATGGAGGAAAGCTAGTTTTTGGTCTTTTCCTGGTCTCTAGAAGAGAGCTCCTAGCCTTTCCATGTGTTGGGAGTGTTGAAGGTTCGAGTTTACCTCTATTTCGGATGCATTCCGTTGCCCGGTTTGTCCAAAATGCATTTGCTTATCGAGTTGTTGTTCTCTATTTATCGAGTTGTTATTAAGTTTGTTTATCGGGTTGCTAAGTTTGCTTATTGAGTTGTCAAGTTTTGTACATCGAGTTGCTACTCTTTGTTTAATCAACATTGTCAGGATTTGTTTATGGAGTTGTAAACTTGCTAAGGTTTTGTTGTTTCTTAGTAAGTTAAGTTGTTTAGTTTGTTGCGTCGGTTCACTACCTGACTTGGCAATGTACAATGCTCGATTTTCATTCAATCTCATTTTTGTACAAAATGATGCAATGCGATGCTAAGAAAACAAAATACAACACTTTTTGAACAAAAAGTTGTTTCATTCCATCATGATCCTTTTGTTACAATATTTTACAACAAGGGTACAAAGTTTTAAAGAAAATGAAACTGCCTAACACTGTACAATGTGCTACAACTACTAGTAGAAAAGGAAAATAAAGTAGGAACATCTGTATCAGTGCTCTCGGGCTCAAGGTCGAGAGGCTCTCTTCATCCTCTTCGCCTGAGCAGCCTCTGCACCACCCCGTGTGGAACAGGAAGATACCTGCATTTAGAATGAACGGATGTATTCAGTTTAAAATGAAATGTATGAGCTGCGTACAAATGAAGTAGATGAACTGTGTGTTTAGAAATAAAGTAAACATATAGACTGCGTGTTCAGAATGAGCTGTGTGCAAATCAAATCAGACATTGTGTTATGGACTGCGTGTTCAGTATAAGCTGTGTGCAAATCAAATCAGATACTGTGTTATGGACTGCGTGTTTAGTATGAGCTGTGTGCAAACCAAATCAGACAATGTGTTATGGACTGCGTGTTCAGTATGAGCTGTGTGCCAGAAGAATGAGCTGTGTGCCCGAAAAATGAGCTGCGTGCCCGAAAATGAGCTGCGTGCCCGAAGAATGTGTTGTGTGCCTGAAAATGAGCTGCGTGTCCAAAGAATGAGTTACGTGCCCAAAGAACGAGCTGTGTGCCCGAAGAACGAGCTGTGCGCCCGAAAAATGAGCTGTGTGCCCGAAAATGAGCTACGTGCCCGAAGAATGTGCTGTGTGCTTGAAAATGAGCTGTGTGCCTAAAGAATGAGTTGCCCACCCAAAGAACGAGCTGTGTGCCCAAAGAACGAGTTGTGCGCCCTAAAAATGAGCTGTGTGCCCGAAAAAATGAGCTGCGTACCCGAAAATGAGCTGCGTGCCCAAAGAATGTGCTGTGTGCCTGAAAATGGGCTGCGTGCCCAAAGAATGAGCTGTGTGCCCGAGAATGAGCTGTGTGCCCTAGAATGTGCTGTGTGCCTGAGACAAACTGTGTGGTCAGAATGAGCCACGTGTTCAGAGTAAGCTGCGTCCCAAATTAACAAAGTGTTATGTTGTGAGCTACGTGCTGAATGGACCGAATACTGTGTTGTTAGCCACGTGCTAAAATGACCAGAGTATTTCTATATATGAGTTGTGTGCCAAATAGACCGGGCGGTATGTGAAGGTGTTCAGAACAAACAGATAAAATACATAGCGAAAGCATGAAATGTGCAAGAAATGCAGAATACATTACAAGGAACGTGGAAGTAAGGTACGTACCTCTCGCGCTTGGTAGGATAAATGAGACACTGGCTCCCGTAGCAGTAGGTCCGCGGGTGCTCGTCGCTCAAAGTCAGTAAAATGATAGAAAGTAGTAGGAGGTAGGACATGCTCTGGAGGGTCATACCTCTCAGGATCAAAAGGCCGAATCCTTGGAGGCAGTGACATGATGTCTGGCTCACCCCCGGCATGTGGAGAACCTCCCCCGTGATGGAAATGATCCGCCATCCAAAGAAATGAGCAAAAATGAGCAAAATGAGCCAAAATCGCAAAAAGTCAACAAAAGTCAACTCTCGGGAAAGGAAAAAGTCAACAAAAGTCAACTCCCGAGAAAATGTGCCAAACTTCGAGACAAACATACCTCAAGTGGTGAAAATGGAGAAAGAAGCTCCGAAATCAAGTTTTAATCAGTTCAAAATGAAGAGAACTGAAAGTTTTCGCAAAATAACTTCGCATGGGGTGTTGGAAAACGCGTATAAAGCGCAGATCTGAGGGAGAAAATGGTCTAGGAAGGAAGGGGGGATGATTTCAGCAGTAGGTGTTTGAGGAAAAGTGTTTTGGATGTGTGTATTTAAAGAACTGAGCATAAAAGGACAAAACTACCCCAAGTTTAGTAAACTGGTCGGCCGACCAGGTTTTTTGGCTGGTCGACCACCCTGTGAGCAAAAACTGGTCGGTGGCCCTCCTGGGTGGTCTCCCAGGTCCCTTTGTTCTCCCTGTGAATTTTGGTGATGATTGGAGTCCCCGGCTCTCAAGAAAGTACAAGAAAAGTGCACTCTTGGCGCGAAACGCCTCCGCGGGAACTTCAAATCAAGTCTTCGATGCGTGGCTCGCTGTTACTCGCCAAGAGCAAGGTGTATCCTTTTTGAGTACATTGCGACCCCTCCGAAAAGTAAATCGGAGGTCGCGTTTGAGTTGCTCTCTTCGAGGCTTGCACTTCTTTACTCAGCCTTTTGTTTCAAACATGCTTTGAAGCACTTGTCCTGCATTATTATACACACTATTTGCATCGTTGTACACGTTTCACTAGTATGACCACGCATCCACACTTAACTTGTGTCATCACGCACGTTTCGCTTGCATTGATATGCACTTTTCCATCAGCGTCGTATGTATCCGCGTTCGATATAACGTTGAACATGTGTTGCCAACTATATTATACCTGTTAAGTTTCTCTCTTTTACAGGCACGATATTGTATGTACAGTTCATTCAAGGCTGGTGCGACCAAACGATATTGTATGTACGGTTCATTTGAAGCTGGTGCGACCAGATGAACCGGACGGTATTGTATTCTCCGTGTGAGACGTAGCGAGAATTGTATAATTCTCTTACATTCTTACTGCATGAAATGTAATTTGATTTGCATTCTTGCTTAAAATTGTTGCATTTATTGTGTATATTTTCTTCATTACAGTTTTCTTTGAATGATCATAAGTTATACTCGGCTTTGTGCATACCCTTTGCATTTTGCCCCTGCCTGCAGGCACTTCTCTTTGATTATCTCGCCTGTTTGTCAAAGTCTTCGGCCTTGTCAAAAATGGGTCGTCTCTAGGCTTTGACATTCACTCCCGTCACTTATGACTTTCAAGTTCGGTCAAAGAGGGACAACTATAGACACCCCATTTTTGACCGACCTTAAGACTCAGACGTCATCGATTGAGCGCTCGGTGATTGCGCATGTTGTGCTCGTTTCAAGGTTTCGGAGTTCTTGGCTGAGAGCCTCACCTCCGGACCTCGGGACCCTTTTGTACTTTGACTCGGTCTGCGGATTAAGTCTTGTTTTCTCTTCCCGGAGGGAGGGAGAGGTCTTGTAAACCATCTCTCAGTGGTCGTAGGCCACTGTTCCCGTTTGGAGACTAGTTTTCGGTTTTCAGAGTCGTCGGCCGCGCGCCTTGGCTCGGGACTGCTTATCATTCTCCGCTTGGCACTGTTTTTGGAACACACCTTGTTTCCTCTGTCTAGAGGGACACTGTGGTCCGGGAGACCACTTTTGTGGCCGTACGCCACTTTTGGTCCCCAACAGCCAGTTTTCGGGGCACCCGGCCGCGCGCTTTGCCCCCCGAACTCTCGTTTTGCATCCGTGTTGATTTATTTTTAGCATGAACCTTGTTTTCCTTGCTTGGGAGGTGGTACAAGGGTGGGAGATCACCTTTTCTCCTTGGAGACCACTTTCTCCTCGCCAGCCGATTTTTTTGTCGGGAAGCTAGTTTTCTTGGTCTTTGGGCCACATTTACTGGTTTCCCACCATACCACTGACTTGCTTTCAGTGTGGAGACCATTTATTGTGCCTGTCGACCACCTTGTTTTGTGGGAGACCACTTGCCCTGGTCGGCTGACCAAGGAAAGTGGTCGGCCGACCACCTCTTCTGGTCGGCCAGCTTCCTCATGTTTTGTCTGTCTGAGTGCATGCCAGTTGTGCCAGCTGGAAGGCACAGACTGGATCCTCCATACACGTGTATGGAGGATTTGCAACCAAGTTTTTAGCTTCTTGGAGAAGCTTTGGCTTTGAAACTCTATAAGAGAGGCCCTCCCTCTCCTTATACCAGGTTGAAAAAAATTACTCTAAGGCAAAGCTTATATCTCTCTCTTTATCTCTATACTTTAGGCTTAGAAAGTGCTTTGTTCTTGGCCTATTGCACACCACCTCATAACCATACACCTCCACCATTGTTACTGAGTTGCTGGAGGGTTTTGAGAGGTCTCAAAAGTTGGGTTTTGGTCAAAAAAGTTGCTGGTTTTGCTAAGCTTCAAGGGTAACTCATTTTCCCTCTTTTTAAGCATTATTTTGATCCTTCTCCTAGCTTCATTTGCATGATTATTTGAGATTTGTTGTCAACTGAAAAAAACTTCATATATAAGTGTTTTCCATATTTGTTTAAGGCTCTTTCGGTGTTGAGGGTCATCTACCCTCTTGCATGCTCTATTTAGCCTTGTTTTGTGCCATGCCATAAGGCATTTGAGCTAGTCTTTACTTGGCCTTCCTACCACTGAAATCCAGTGGATTTTCAGTGGTGAGAATGTGGCTTTGAGGGCCTAAATCAGAGAGGGGTGACCCTCTCTCTTGTTGTCTTGTTTACTAGCACTTTTGGCCTACCAAAGGAGCATATGTTTATACCATTTGGAGGCCTAGTTCAGGCACTTTTTGGTGACTTCTAGGACCTGCCTAGGCTCTGACCATGGCTGGTTTGGTCCCCTTTGGCTTGCTTCTTGCATGTGTAGAGTAATCCCTTTCATGGCTTATCAAATGAGCATGTCATTATTGCATGTATTGGTCTTGTTTCAGTGGGTTTTTGGCCATCATTTGGCATGCCATGACTCTTTTTCTGCTTGGTTTGGTAGTCCTTCACATGTTTCATATGCTTGTAGTGTGACTCATGTTCACTAGCTCACAATGCATGTTGTTTTGGCCCTCTATTCTAGCATATTTTGGCCATACTTCAAACTGATTTTGTTTATATTTTGGGCTGTCTTAGCTCTTTCTTGAGGCCTCTTGGTTGAAAAATGCTAGCCATGCATATTTGTTGTGTAATAGCATTGACTAGCTTTGAATTTGGAGGTCCCTTGTATGCTTAACTTGAGCTATTTACATGTTTTGGCATCATTGGGCAAGATATTTCAGAGCTTATAGGGGTGATACACTTCCATATTTTCCATGCTTTAAGTGCTCTTTACAGTTGTGCATTTATGCCCTATTTGCGAGCCGTTGCATGAGCTTCACTTTTGTGCCTTTCAAGCCATCATCCCAACCCATTTTGCTACTGTTTTGGGCCTGCATAGGGTCTGTTTGGGGTTGGTTTCATCATTTGAGTATCGCTTTGCATGCCTATAGTATAATGCACTTCACTAGTTTCAATGCTTGAGCCATTCAACATGCGTTGTGTGAGTTGTTTGCATGATTCGGAGTCATTTTGGAGTCATGTTATATGCCATTTCAGAGCTGGAATATATGCCATTGTACTCCATGTTTAGTCCTTTCAATGCATGTGCAAAGTTGTGTTTTTGTGCCTTAGGCTCGGGGCCATTGTATTGTGTGTGCTAGCATGAGTTTTGGAGCTTTGTTTTCATCATCTATGGCCACTGATTTGGGTGTGACGGAGGCCCATCCATTTTGGTTTAAGTCCATTTTGCATCGAGTATGCCATTGTAGTTCATAGCATTGAGTGCCATGTTGTCGCATGATTGATCACTACATTGTGCGTGCCTTGTTCATCTCATTGTGTATGCTAGTGTCATGAGCATTATGCATGCCATGTAGTTTTAGCATTGTGTATGCTAGGTGCATGTTTGCATGTTCACCATTTGCATGTTTGCATGGCTAAGTGGTACTGCATTAGGATTTCCTGCTAGAGTTGCATCGGTGCATGCCATGTTTGTTGCATTGTGTTTGGGATAGGAGTTAGCCCAAACACGGGAAATGAGGGACGTTTCATACTTGAAGTGATAAAACGTGCCTCGATTCCTGGTCGCCGACACTCTTGACTACACATGATGGAGTTTAGGCATTTATGTGTTCATATGTGCATTCATTCTATATTTAAGTTGTGCAATTCGGTTCCTCGGCCATCATGCATCGAGATGCGTGATTGGTGGCCCGAGGATCGAGACCTAAACTCCCTTGAGCTTGTACAATGATGGGGAGAGTGGTCGTGCACACATATATTGAAATACATTGCCATGCCTCTCTCTTGATGCTTGTTGCAGAAAACCAGAAACCAGAGGCAGAAACTGGTCGGCTGACCAGCTTTTCTGGCAGGTCGACCACCCCTTTTGGTTTCTCCCACAAAAGGTGGTCGGCAGGTGGCCTCCAAGGCCAATAGTTGGTCGGCAGCCTTCCCACAGATTCCCAGGGTGGAGTTTCAGCCTTCTGGAGCTTTGTGCAAATTTCTGAAATCAATTGCAAACGAAGGCAAGCCGGGGCATCGCGATGGATTTCCCGACAAGGCGACTCGAGCATGCATGCATCCTTTATCATTCAAGGCAGAACTGAGGCAGTCCACATTCATGTAGTTTGCATGCTAGTTTAATTGCTTACTTAGTTAGTTTGTTAATTAATTAAGAGTTGTGTAATAATTAGCTGTAATTTATTATTCATTGTGGTTGTGTAATAACTAGCTTAATTAGATTAGCTTAGATTAGCTAGTCGGTGTTGTATTATTTATTCGGACCCTCCGTCGAGAGGGCGAATTTTGTAATAAGTGTGCGTGTATGTGATGCATGTCCTCCAACCCCACGTCTTTCTCCCTTTTATTTACCAGCTTATGATGGTTAGTCTTAGGACATGTTTCAATTAGCATCCTTATGCTCGCATATTTGCATCCATTCATCTGTTTGCATGCACCGAGCTCGGCGCATCATACTAACTGCATTGTATTTCAATTCCGAGTTGAATACATGTTATCTGTAGCATCTCATATGCCATCTTAGAATAGCCGAGCCTATCTTAGTTGCATTTTGCATATGTTGCATTAGCCATCTTAACATGAACTAGGATCATGCATTGATTACTAACTAGTTTTTATTTTAGCTTAGAGTACTCAGTGAGTATTTGTGCTTTAGTATCTTTGCATGTGTGTGAGTGACTGCCATGATAGCATGCTTGCCATGAGGCTAACTGCTTATGTGATATACCTGTCTGAATGCCTGTGGGTGAAGGTTGGATTATTTAAATTGGAACAATTCATCGATTACGAGTTTTAAAGCTCACTTGAGAGTGACAAATCACCATGTTTTCTAAGCCCACTTGAGGGTGGCAAAATCCGCATTTTAGCCTACTTACGAGTAGCAAACCACTTTCAAAAACAAACACGAGATGTTTTGTTCCAACTTAGACGATCCAGTCTATACTTGTATGTTATGCGCATCACGTAGCAATTCTAGGCTAATAAACCGGAATAAGAGCACATATGTTTTCAAAAATAAGATATCATGTTTAGTAGTGGCCGATCTTTGATTGGGTGAGCGAGGGTGCTCGTCACATGACCTTCCCCAATCGTACCCAAGTTCCCGAGCCGAGGCAACTTTGATGATGATGGACACGTGGCCTTAGGCACGAGTCAGGGTTTCCTAAATTTCCCCAAAATAAAATATTTAGGTGGCAACTCTGTATCTGGCAAAACAGTCCATGTTTGGCACTTCTTTCTAAAAATTAGTTTTTCAAAATGATTTGTCGGATTTGGACTCTTTGGTGATTTATCAATCTCGTATTGCACTTTGCGAGATCAGATTAAGAACCGTGACATTGAGTCCGAACTGTAGTAAGCCTAATGGACAAAACGGGATTTTTCCGGGACGTTCGGGGATGTCTACATCTATAACCTTGCTAATACCTTGTCTGCTGGTTCGTAAGCAAGGCGCGACATTGGCATCCATACCTCGACACTCCCATGTGTCCTAGGGGCCAACCGCTGTAGGGCTGAAACTCTGCGTGGGTCGCGAGCCCTGGTGTCCTCTTTCCATCGGGCCCTTTCCTCAAGTACTATCCATAAGTTCGCTGATCTAGGCAACTCTGTGTGCCTAGATGTTGTCTGGTGCGTGTGCGAGGGGCGATAGTTGCTTCCCTCTATATATGACCTTTCAGACCTTGTTCTCTCAGACCTGGAGTGACGAATCCTGGAAGTCCTTGACTGAGTATCGCCTGTTCTAAGGCTCCTATTTTCTGCTTGCGATTGTGTGGTATGTTTGCCACGATCTTCTGAGTGGCGAGGGGGCGTGTTGCCTTTGCGCCCCTGTCACGACCCCAAACCGCCCCTAGTAGTTTGGTACCGCGATGGCCAGTAATCCGTAATTACCGAAGGCCAACTTCCAAAATTCACACACAATCAGAGTATAATATACGGGCTCACAAATGCGGAAGCAATAAATCATAATACAAGTGGTCCATAAGAGCAGTGCATAAGTCAAATGGAATGGCATACATCTTTACAGAGCTTTACAACTTGAACACAATTAAAGCCAAGTACAAAAATACATATTACATCTTACAAAGGGCTTTCACAAGCCGACATAAACAAAATACATGAAATACAAGTTAAGAAATATAATCTTTCGGATTGCCGACATAACATGCATCCAAAACATCTTGCAAAACACACATCTTGGCGTAGCCGACTTCTTGCTTGTTACCTACATATACATAGGGAGGGTGAGCTTGGGTACTCAGTGAATGGTACAAGTAATAAAGGGGTTACATGAATGATTCCCGAGGTCTTTCAAAACAATACATAATATATCTTTGTCAAAACCATACTTAACATAGCTTGTACAAAACATGAGATAAACCTTATTCATCAAACTTGATCTTTCAAAACTTGCTTGGAATACTTAACATACGTCGGCTTAAAACATGGGGTGATGACATTCCGGGCAAAACAAAAGCATAACCTCGGCATCGAGCACACCCGTTCATAGTCCGTCGGTGGCCGATATCTTAACAAGGGTGCTACTTAGGCTTAACGTCCCCTAGCACAAAAGGACAGTGCTACCTAGGCTTAAAGTCCCCTAGCACGGAAGGACTATGCTACATAGGCCTAAAGTCCCCTAGCACGGAAGGACTATGTTACATAGGCTTAACGTCCCCTAACACGAAAGGACGGTGTTACTTAGGCTTTACGTCCCCTAACACGAAAGGACGGTTCCAAGAATGTCACCCAAAGCAAAGCTTACTTGATAACTTGTCCTTCAAAACAAAGCTTATACTTGATAACTTGTCCTTCAAAACAAAGCTTATACTTGATACATAAAATAGGGATGTCATTCATGCTTAACAAATACTTTTATCAAAACAAGGCAAAGCTTATCAAAACCTTAAGAACATAACTTTATTAAAAATACCACTCACACTACTTCTTGGGACGTCGGGGTCAAGGCAAAGGTCCAAGTCCTACAAACACATGGCAAAGCATACTGAACATACATCTCAAAACAAGTCTTACAAGCATGCAAATGATCTCGGGAAGACATGTTAAAAATCAAAACACTGTTTTACATGTCAGGGAGACATGCTGGGTACCAACCAGGTCTAAGCCGAGGTCCTACACCTCCTTGCCGAGGTGTGGTCCCGACGGCCTCATTCAAATGCAAGGTCGGGAAAACCTGGGTTTCCCTTTGAAGAACATGAAGAACATGAACATGAACATCATGAAGAACACGAATGCCAAAATCATAACTTCTTTATTTACAAAATCTGGGATTTCATGCTATGAGTTCGAAAACATGGACCTGGGTACCCATACTTGAAAATCATGTGAAAACAAACACAAAAACATGAATCTTGGCATGAGCTTTCGGATCAAAACATGACTTTTCATGAAGAACACATGAATGTCATTTTCTCTTTCTAAAACCGAGCTTCAAAGCAATGCATGGCTTACAAATCATTTTCAATCATGCAATGCAATAACATAAACATAAAGAACATCATGAGCAGATCAAGAATCTAACCTTAGAACGCGGATCTAACGGTTCGATCTCTAGGAAATCAAGCTTGGAAACCCACTCTCCCTCAAGAACTCTTCTCCCTCTTCTAGAGCTTCTCTCTCTACTCTCCAAAACAATATACAACAAATGATAGGTTTCCTCTCTCTATCGGCTGACTTAACTCTCAGCCCGGAAACGTGGCAACGGCTGGTTAGTTCTCTCCGAAAAGGTGATAGATTGACAAGACAAAACTCTGACAAAGCGTATCTAACAAGCTACTTGGTAAGGCACTCCGGCAAGTGATGACATCGACTAACAACAAAACTTCGGCAACTAAGGTGACAATGACCTCGGCTAGGAAGGACAACACTTGACTAAGCTGTGCCACACCTTGGCCTAGATGTGCCACACCTCGGTCTAGGTCATACCACTCCAGGACAAGATCACTCAGGTGCAAAGGTAACATCTCGGCCTAGATAATACACATCTCGGCCTTGGCGATTCACACCTCGGCCTAGGTAATGACATCTCGGCCAATATGTCAAAGCAAAGGTGGAGGTCAAACGAAGGGATTCCAAGATACTTCTAAACTGAAGATGACCTCGGCTTGGAATGATCTAGGCTTAGCATAACCTAGGCTTGGCATAACATCGGCTAACATAACTTAGGCAAGGCGTGACCTAGGCTTCACATCAAGGAAGGAGCAAATCATGCGAGCAACACTTAGACACTTCACAAAGGCATCAAAACAGGGCATGGACCTTACATACTTAAGCAAAACAAGTCACAAACATACAAATGCAAGCTTAACAAGTCATAATCATACAGATGCTCATGAACATGACTAAGACGTAAATGTGGGTCCTTACAGCCCCTCTCCAATCGCCACCCCTTTTCCTTTTATCTGGTGCTTCATTGTCTCCATGTCTGCCGCCATCCTCCTAATTAACTCGTCTTTCTCCCTCACACGATCCTCCAGAACTTGAGGATCCAGCCTCCGCCTCTGTCTTTCAGGACTTTGAGAGCGACGGGGGCTAGTGCCCCGTCTCTCCCTCGCATCCCTCGGGAGTTCCATCGCGGGGGTTCTAAATCAGCCATGGGTGAGATAAAAGGTAAACCTTCGCGCCTCCCACACCCCTCTGGGGTTTGCCCATCCACAGCAGATTGCTGCAAGTCTTCATTGTGCGCCATTGCCTTCAACTAGAGAGAAAAACTTGATCAAGAGGTTTTGTTCTTTGCGATCTTCCCACAGATAGTGCCAATTGTACGAGCACGAAATAATTTTCTCATATAATCCTGTTGATCAAGTTTGCACTCCTCCAAACATCGTCACTTTACTCCTTGAAAACACAAACGAGAGCTAGCCGGCAGGTGTGTGCCGGATACCTCTCCGATACCTAAATCAGCAAAATAGACAAATAGACAAAAGCTCTGTATATTCGAGAATCAAAGTTGTGATACCTCTCCATTGGTCTGGCTATGAGCTTTTATAGATTCTGCTTACCACCATCCAAGTAGGACTCCAACTCTCCTTACATGAGTTCTCCTAAGAATCACACACCCTACTCACTGCCAACAAAGTGAGATGGTTTGCACAATCCTGGTAGGACTCTACTCTCCTTAGCAGAGTCCTCCTAAGAGTCTTATGCCCAAGGAAAATGCTTAATCTCAACTCATTCTCACCACTGCAAGCCAAGTGAAATGGTTTTATTACGGTAGAATGACAGCACAACTGAGCTAACACCTCTGACACGCTCAGCTCGGTGCTTCCACAGGCAGTGCTTAGCTTGGTCATCGCCTATTTACCTCAGTTTGGAATACCCTGACCGAGCTACTTGCAGCTATCCCTGACCGTGCTAAGAAGGACAAGCTCCAAGCTGCAAAGCCTATTCACTTCGGCCCACAAATCAGTCCCTTACTATACTTGGACCTAGCTCGACCCATAGCTCAGTTCCCTTACTACACCATAATTGAGCTCGGCCCAAATTCACATAAAAACTCCCTCTCATATATATATATATATATATATATATATTTTTCTTGCCAATCAATGCAAAGATACCTGATCTGAGGAGAAGCAATAGAAAAAAGCAACTCGGTTTTGCCTTTTTTAATTATGTATATTTTTTGGTCAATCTTTCTTTCCATCTACATTAAGCTAGCAATTTCTCCTCCCCTTCTTTCAAGGTGCACCAAAAATGATTCAAAATAGAGTAATGTTAGAGATTTTAAAAATTCTACTAAAATTTCTATCAAATGTGTAGGACCTACACAGTGTGAGTTCATATGAGTCTCACACCTATGTAAGATATTTAGTAAAATTTTTAAAATCTCTAATATTTTTGTCCAGGATATGCTCATTGATTTACCTTTGTCATATGTTAAAACCTACAAGACATACACACGTCAAGGATCTCGAGTTTTCGCCCTGGCTTACAAGTTGCTTCCGGAAATGACAGTAAGAATTCATTCTCCCTTTCTGCAATACTATCTCCTTTTGGAAATTCCACTTGTCTGTTCTTCTATGTTTTTGTTCTTTTGAATTATTTGTTAATTTTTGGTCGTTGATGATGTGTATTTTTATTATTTATTTTGTTTGTATATATCGGTGTGATTTATTGTGCCAACAAAGTAACTCTACAGCTTGTTGCTATGCTTACACTTTGGTTTATAAAAACTAAGGCTAGAACAAACTACTTGCTCGCAGTCTGATTTAGAGAAACGGAGAACAAATTATTTGCTAGTTCATTACATTCATATATAGAATAAAAAAAATTAAAAAAATAAAAGTATACAATTTAGTAGATTGGAAAGAAAACAAAACAGAATTTAACTAGCCATGATGTTTAAATTTGAATGTGGGGGGATTGTTGTGCTTTATGCACAGGGTCATTGTTGTACAGCCAATCGGGTCCATTATGGGTCATATTTTATAAATCTGAATCGTTCACTTTTTTAGGTATATTAAATAGAATATATCTGTAAAAAAAAATTAAATTGATCAGATATCAATAACTTCTTTATCTAATTACATTTGTATTTTAAAAAATTAATGGTTAATGTGATTTTGTGTATAAAACTGAATATAAATGTACTTAGATAAAATGGCTGCCGACATCCGATTAATTTAAATTTTTTTAAATATATTCTACTCAATATACTCTAAAAATTGAACATTTCAAATTATCAAAATAAGGTCCGAAGTGAACCCAATTAGCCATACAACAGTGATTGTTGTGCTTTATGTACCGCCGCTACCCATCTTCCTTAAAATTTGGCAACATTCGTCCTTCTATTAGTATTTAACAGAAATCCATTGGCTAGAGCTCTTAAACTGTACCAAAAGGTAAAGAGTTCGACTCTTTCCACCTACATGAGGGTCGTATAACCATTGTAATCATTTGGGGTATCTCTCTCCTTCTTCGGGGAGTTTATTGGGGATATATTGTAATTTTGTTTTTAAGGGTAATTAATTACACTGATGGTCCTCAAAACATACACTAGGTTACATTTTAAATCTCAATATTTATTGGGGATCATAGAACCTCCAAAAAAGGGAGTCCCAAACATTTTTATTTTAATTGTTCTATTTCAAGTCTCAAAGTATACATACAATCGTTACACTGTAATGTTTAATGTCAACACCATTCAAAATGAGTCAAAAAAGAAGAAATATTTATAAAATTTTACATGAAATTACAATATAATTAAAATGGTCAATAATGAGGAGCCTAAATGGTCAATGCATCTATCAGCGACAATTTTAAAATTTTATTGCTAAAAGTTCTTTTCTTTTTTCTTTTTTACTTTTTGAATTGACATTTTAACGACTATTCTCGTGACAAAACAAATTGATCCCTAAATTTTTTTTGCAACAAAATTTTTATATTTTGGGACAAAAATTTGATTTTTAAAATTCTTATTTATTGTAGTATAACCAACATCACAACATAACTAAGGGTCATAACCAAAGACTAATTGAGGCATAATCAAATACCTCTTCACGCATAACTAAAATAAAACAAGAAATGATTATAATTAAATTATAATTAACATTACAATTAGTCATAGTCAAGTCATAATTAATACTAGAATAAATATTAATTAAAATTTACAAAAATCATACTTGACATGTATTATAGAATTTTCCCAACTAATACCCACTTGTCATTCTAATATATACCTCTTAACTTGTTCACTAGTGATTCTAATATAATCTTATATGGAGACCCTCTAAATTATTGAAATGTATCATTTTGCCTCTTAAACTATGAAAGTGTACAAATAGACCCCCTAAACTATTGTGAAATGTCACTTTGTCTCATAAATTATAAAAACGTACAAATAGATCTCTTAAACTATAAAAACCATACAAACTAGACCTCTAACGAAAGGGGTCAAAGTGAAACACGCCAATAGTCTATAAAAATTGTACAAATTAAACCCCTAACGAAAGGGACGCCAATAGTTTAGGAAGTCTATTTGTACGCTTTTATAATTTAAATGACAAAGTGATACTTCACAATAATTTAGGGGATCTATTTGTACGCTTTTATAATTTAAAATGTCAAAATGATATTTCCAATAGTGTAGGAGGTCATGGTGTAAATAATCACAGCTGTAATTATTGGTTCCTATTTCCACATTATTTGATAAAACTCTTCTATTTTGCTAATAAAAGCAAGAGACAAAACAATACAAAGGTATCTTCGACTAGGGAACAGAAGTTGCATTTTTTTGTTTAATGGTAAAAGGCTGCATTTTGATGCAAACTAACAAAAATATTACCCGTTTTTTTTTATAGGGCATGTCATGGCTCTTGCTGAGTGAAAGGACAAGGACAAGGAAAAATAGAAAAATAAGCCACCACAATTTTTTATTTTTTTTTAAGCAAAAGTGTTGGTTGCCTAGAAAATGATACAATCATGCTCGAAATTTCAAGCCTCTTGTTTCTTAGAGAAAGAAAATATGAGAAAGAGGCACAAAGGGACTACAACAAATGCTACAAGCTTTAACAAATCTTCAGTCTCCTTTGAAATCACTCCAATCCTTGACCAGTCTCCACTATACCTTCACATTGAATTGTGTAGATTTTGCAAGTTAGAGAGAGAGAGAGAGAGTAGATATTGGTTAAGTCTAAACACTACTATACCTATTTAGATCACACACACACACAAGAAAAAAAAAATTAGTAGAAGTAATTTCTAGGAGATTACCCGGCATCGATGAACCCCAATCCAAACACTGTAACTGCAGACTGAGCAAGAATTGTGTTTGAAAGTCTCAATGAAAAAATGGGTTCCTGCTTGTCCCTTGATTTCTCACCCAATTCTTTCTTTTGAGAGACTACTATACTACTTCTAAACTTTGTCCCATTTTTCTTCACAACCATGTGTGTAAGGATGTTGGAGATAACACTCCTTTGTGTGATCAGCATTTTCTTGTCCAAGTCCTTTATTGCAGATTTCATTGGTGGCTATCATTACATACATATCAACAACAACAACCACAAAAAAAAAAAAAAAAAAAAAAAAAAAAAACTCAAGGTAAGGGCAAAAATGTCATTTAACAAAAAACACAAACTCTAAATTTTCTTAACATTTGATGAGCATTAACCTAAAAGATAATTCTATTAGCACACTCAACTTTATCTTATGCCACGTTTGGGAATATATTATTTTAGTAATTTTTTAATTTTTTATAGAAAAATATTCAGAAAAATAGAGAGTGTGATGTGATAACTTATAGTGATTTTTTAATTCTTTGACTAAAATATTTAATCTTCAAGCGAGACCTTAATATACATTGTTTATATTATTTCAATTTCAATTGTCCAAAAATAATATCATATTGAATAAAAAAATTATTTGAACAATTGAATTTTGTTTAAAATTGAAAAGCAAATAATTAATTTTTATTTGAAAATTAAGATTGGAACAACATAAATAATTTATACATGGAAAAAAATAATGATAGTTGGCAATAGAATTAGAGTAAAGATATAATTATCCAATTTTTACATAGATTTATAGACTATCTCACATGGGTGTATATAAGAGGGTTCGTAGAATTTTGTGTGGAAATAAAAATGATTTATTTATATAATTTTTTTCTCTTGTTTTTTTTTTATTTTTTTAACCGGAAAGAAAATGATTATGACTTTTTTACCCGTCAAAAACATATTTGGAAAAAATGTGTAAGGAAAAATTATATGGATGTAACATTGGTGGTAGAAAAGTAGGCATTCATGGTTGGTAATAAACTGTCGATGTTTGAGTAGATGATTTGTGGTTAAAATAGTCATAAAAGATAATAAATAAAATATTATATCTAACTCAAAATTATTACATTCTTCTCTTATAAAAAAAATTAAAAAGTCAAAAAAAAATTTTCAAACTAAACTTTTTAACTCAGACTAAAATAATTCAAAAAATCAAAAAATCAACCTGCTTCTCAAACCAACCCTCAATTTGTAAGATTTTTTTTAAAAGTTACGTTAGGACTCAAATAATTTATCAAAATTTTTTATCAAATCTTTCAGATATTTGTGTCAAATCTTTCACATTTTTCTTTGTTCTTTTGCTCTCTTTGTTTACACCAACAGTCCTCTCTCTCTCTTTCTCTCTCAAACAAGTGGTGTGGTCTCTCTCTCTCTCCTCTCGCTGAACTGAATCTATGAAGAAAAGAAAAGGAAAGGGTGATAGGAGAACCGACCTCCACACCCTCGCCGCCACTCCTTTGCCGACCATCGTGAACTACCCACCCCCTTTCATGAACCTCGCCACCGCAAGTCCAACCCCCTTTTCTGTTGCTACAGATCGCAAGTCACCGCGCCAGAGAGAGAAGCAAGAATGGTGGGGAAAGAGTGGGTTTGAAAGCACCATTTTTACTCTCTTTCTTTAAAACTCCATTGGTCAAAACCCACAAGACCTCCATTTCGGTACAAACTCCACATCTTTTCACACACATTCTTCCACATACACACACACACACACACACACAAACTACAACCCATGATGATCCTGACTCGATCTCGAAACTAGCCAACCCTAACTTTGTCTATCTTGAAAGGTTATTGAATGGGTGTACAGAGATCAACCATTTGTTCTTCATTTATGACTTCTCTCTTTTCCTGTACATATGCAATACATACAACCATGGGCAAAACAATAGTTGATGATGATGAAATTGACAAAGCCAAGACTAAAGCTTTGTTTTTTTTATCTGAATTTTTGTTTCTTGATGTTTTTCTTGAGGTGGGTTTATGAAATTTTGGGTATTTTAAGTGTTAAAATCAAATCTCTGAACCACCCATTTGGTCATTGAAATTGTTAAGTGAGAGGTTCATGATTTTGAGGCCAGACAAAGGAGGGAAATCAAATGGGATGTTAGGACTGGCTTGGCCGCCATTGGGGTTATGGGTTTGCACAACTTGTGGGGGAGTTTTGTTTTTCTTTTTTAATTGGATTGTGTTTTTGATCATGTAAGAATTTGCCTAATTAATCTTAAGATTAGTATTTTTTTTTTTTTTTTGGTTGTATTTGTAAGTGTTGTGCGAGAGAGTAAGAGAAAGAGAGTGAGTGATTTGGCGGTGGTCGACGGTAGGTGTCAACGAGAGAGAAAGGCATCAGTGAGAGAGAGTGTGTGGGTGCGGTTTACCGTTTGAGAGGAAAGAGAGTTGAGAGAGTGAGTGAGTGAGAGAGAGCTCTGTTTATAGTTTGAGGGGAAAAAGAAGAAAAGAGGCGTGGGTTGGCTCTGATTTAGGGGTTGTTTGGGAATACTTAAAAATAAGCGTATTTTTTATTTTTTTATGAAAAGATGTGTAGAAAAGTAGAGCGATGATGTGATGAAAATAAGATAAAAAAATAAAGTGTGTACATATTTAGGATATACAAACTTGGCCTTATAATGCCTCTTCTTTTCTTAGCGCGTGAAACTCACGTCTATATCTATACTATATATTAAACAAAAGATGATTTTTAATCCCAAGGCATATGGGAGTTTCAATATCCCAATATAAATTTTCTAAATTTTTTATTAAAAAAAAATCAACATTTATAAATTTGGGCAAAATCCTCTGATCAGTATTTGTTAACTTTTTTCAATCCAAATGTCTTTCCACATGCCTCCATTTATTGATTTGGTCAAAATTCCCTGATCAGCATTTAAAATCTCCTCATACAAATAATTATAGATACAATCTGTGTATAGTTACTGCAGTATCATTTTCAACTTCTCTCATACACTATGGTTAGCGATAAGATTGTTAAATTATTTTTATAAAAAATCTTAAAAACTATAATTTATATATTAAAAAAATCTAAAATAAATATAAATACTTATAATTATACCGTATATAGCACGGGTGATAGGCTAGTATTATATAAGGAAAATTGAGTTTCTAACTCACAAATTTTGTAAAAGTTTTAATATTCCAATCCTAATTTTTTAATTTTTTGATTTTAAAAAAATAAATAACCTCAACAATTATTGACTTCTCTCAACCCATAAATCTTTTTGACTTCTCTCATAATTATTCCAACACAGTATCCTTTTCAACTTTTTTCATATATTGATTAGTGATGGGATTGTTAAATTATTATTATAAAAAAATCTAAAAAAATAATTTGTATATTAAAAACATATCTAAAACAAATATAAATATCTATATATACATATATATATAAGGATGGGTTTCTAATGAGAAGCATCCTAATGCTGTGTTTGGTTGGGAGATTTGGGAGGGATTTGGAAAGGGAAAGGAAAAGGGAAAGGTGTGTGAAACTTGGTGAAATATAAGTATATTGTATTCATATTTCACCTTACTTTTCTCTTTCATTTTTCCTTTCTAAATCCCCCCTCAAATCCTTCAACCAAACACAGCGTAAGAGTTCCAAACTCTAATTCTAAAATTATTGATTTTTGAATTTATAAAATAGATTAAAAAACGTATTGGTTGATTTATTTATTTAATTATTTTAGAAATAATAATGGGAAGATAACAAAAATATTTCATAATCTCTCCATCATAATCTCTCTCACCAATTTTCAAAAAACAAAAAAAAAATTTAAAACTTGCATTTTTTTTCTCTCCTATCTTTCCATATCTTATATATTATACTATAACACAAAAAAAAAAAAAAAAAATCAGACATATAAACAGATAAAATTAATAAATTAGATTTTTATTTATTCATTTAAAATATTTTTTTTTGCCTCTCAATATCCAATTTTAAATTTTAAAAATCTATAAAGTCAATCTAGACAAATTTGATTGGAAAATATCTTCCACTATCATACTTTAAATCAATAAAACTCACGTATTTATCACATATTTAACTTGCATAATAACTTACCTAAATAATAATAATTAAAAACACATAGAAACACAGATAAATTAAATTTAAAAAATAAAAATAAAAACCCACAACACCATCTAAAATAAATTGAAAAAAAAAACAAAACAAAGAGAAACCACAAAAAAATAATGAATATAAGAATTTAGATATGGATCTAAAAAAGATATAAAAATATCTAAATTTGAATTATGATTTAATAATATAATTATCTTTTTTTTTTATGTATATCTATCAAAATTTTTAATCATTTAATAGAACAAATTAGTCAATTTTCTAAAATTATTGATTTTTCAATTTATAAAATAGATTTTTAAAAAAAAAACTATTGACTGATTTATTTATTTAATTATTTTAGAAGTAATAATTATCCTTTTAATTTATGAATTTTAAATGGAAAGATAACAAAAATATTTTATAATCTCTCCATTCTAATCTCTCTTACCGATTTCTAAAAAAAAAATATTAAAACTTCCCTGCCTTCAAAGAAGACCGAATATTCAAGAACTTTGAGTTTTCCTTAGGTTTTTTTTTAAAAAAAAATTTATTGAGATTTTTATTGTATAATCACAGTAAAAAACCTATTATTCCTTAATTTTCATTGTATATATTTTTCCAAAATTCGAGTTTTGTTTAAGAAATATATAAGGTTATTAGCTATCCATATGTGGCTAATGTTGTGACTCAAAAGAAATTTTTGTACAAATAATATTAATTATATTTTAGATATTAGTTCTGTTTAGATTTTAATCACAATTTATATGCTATAATTGGTAGTCACATTTTGTGATTGAATTTTTTTTTATCACATACTAACCGTGACAAGAAATATATATAATTGTGACATTACCTCATTGCTAATCATGGATTATTTAACGCCCTTTACAAATTTTCTAGAGCTGGTAAGGTTGACCCAAACCCGTCAATCTGCCTATAGGTTGACCTGAACCTGCCAATCTGCCTACAATTTTATGGACTTAAGTCCCTATTATGATATCAAAGAGAGAGAGAGAGAGAGAGAAGAGAAACTTTGTACTGAAGAGTTTGAATAATGAATGAGTACAAGTTTTTTAGATGGTATGAAACGGCAGCCAAACAAAACAAATTATCTACAACCTACTGCATCTCTCTCTAGCTCTTTTTATTATTATTATTATTATTATCATTATTATCTATTTTGCTTTTGATTATTTGGATATATTGTGTTTGGCAACAAAATTCTTTGAACAATATTTATCTCTCCCTCTAACATCGATTTTTAAATTATTTTTTTCAACTACTTCTAGCTCTATTTGCATGCATCTATATATTCTAGGAATGTGAGTCCGTTTGCCGGGTATATTTAAAACATAAATTTTAAATTTAAATTTGAAATATATTTTTTTATGTTGTTTGGTGAAAAGTGTTATTTATTATGTCAATCAATGGTCATTGGTTGAGGTCTCGTGCCCCATTGTGTAACTATAATTTTTTTTTTCTTTTGAATAGAAAAATTGACACTTAACACAAGAAGAGAAGGTCACTTGGTAAAATGAGAGAAAGAGGTTCATAAAATCAAGTGAGTTATTCACTTTTAATAATAATATAAATAGAAGTATAGAAGATGTACACATCTATCTATCTATCTATACTATTATTAAGTGAAGGTTAGATTTAGTGTCCAAGCCTTCTTTTTTGATCAGCAAAAAAAAATTTTATTGATGGAAAAACATACAAAGTATGAAAAAGTATATCAATAAAGAGGAGAGTGCAAAGAGCATCACTGTGTAACACCAAAATCCCAACTAAGTTGGCACCAACATGCACACCCGATCATCTGCTTGCACAGAACTCCAAGCTCGAAGTTGATGAGAAACTAACCAACAGAGCAAAACAAACAAACGCCTGTGACCACCAAATAAGCAACCCCAAGCATGCAACTGGTAGACACCTATAACCAACAGCAAACACCAAAACTCACTGTTGTATAAGCAGCCCAACTACAACCCAGATCAGACACAACTACAACCCAGAACAGCAGCTGCAGCAGCTGGGCCTTCACTCCAAGCATTGTTGAACCTGATTTGAGTTAACAACAAACACCTAAACTCACTGCTGCATTAGCAGCCCAACTAGAACCTAGATCAAACACAATTACAACCCAGAACAGTAACTGCAGTAACTAGGCCTTCATTCCAAGCATACAACTGGTAGATACCAAAGCAGACATCAGCAACACCAGTAGCATCAACAGTGATGAGACCAGTGCAGACATCAGCAATTCAGCACACTGAGGCATTAGTTCAGCATATTAATAGTTCAGCATATCCCCACAACTAAACAGATCAGTCCACTAAGGGACAGAACAACAAAGCATAGGCAGCAACTGGAATTCGAAGCAGGACAGTAGCAGGAGGATACTCCAACAGATCAACAGCAGCGGATCAGTGGCAGTTACCCCAACAGATCAACAACAGTTCAGAAACAAATCAGCAGCAGTAACAGTTCACCCCAACAATAATAGTGTCCAAGCCTTCTCATCATGCCATGTAGCATATTTTTTTATCCTAAAAACAAAGATTACATAAAGTTTTGAAACATATTTGAATTCAAAACCTTCGGTTTCATTAAGAAGTCTCGCATCACTTGAGCTACACATCCGTATTAGAATATTAATTTCTTTATTATTTCTTTTTATTGTTACTTATTCGAATTGTACACTCAAACGCATGTGTCACCCTCTAGTCTATACATATGGAAACATATATATATATATATATATATATATATATTGTTATATATGTATTTAGGTTGTTTATTTATTATAATATAGGACTATATACATGTGTATGTAATTTTCTAAAGACTATTTATGACATTTTTTGTTTGGCACCATTTTTTATTATTTTTAAAATTTGAATATATTACAAAATAAGTTCATTAAAGTAAACGGGTTAGTCGAGTTTATTTGTCCAATTCGCATTCAATTTAACCCAACCCATTTAAACCGGGTAAATGGGTGGGTTGGGTTAAATTATTTTATTATCTAACCTGTTTTGATTCGCCTATTTACTTCCTCTACAAATTACTAACGCAAGGGATTAGGTAAGAGTGGCGACTTCAGCAATTTTGATGAATGTGATCACTTTATAAATCTAATTTTCACAAATTTTAAAAACATAAAACAACTTTTAAACTAAATAAAATTATTGTGTTTGGTTCTAAATTTTTCAAAGTAGTTTTTGAGTTTTTTTTTTTTTTTTTCCTTAGTGAATTATATATATATATATATTAGTAATTTTTTTGTGTGAAAAATGTATTGAATTTTTTAACTATTTATATTTAGTCAATTTTTTTATATAAAAAAAATCAAAAATATTTTACTTTTTAAATTAAGAGAATCTAAAAAGAAAGAAAAAAATCAACTTAAAATTTTAAAAAAATTCACCAAAGACAAGTAACCTCAAATACAAAAAACTCAAAATTTTTGAAAATTGTTCACTAAACAGAGTGTATGAGAGGGTTCAAGAACGTCGTTGGAAAATTCAAAGATCTTCGAAGATCCTTGAAGAACAATTTCGAATTCTCTTGAAGATGATGAGAGGCTTAGATTCTTCAATAGTCTCAACTTAAGAACACAAAAGAAAAGAAATGATGGAGATAAGAGATTAGGTGAAAAAGAAGGCAAAGTAGCTAGAAAGAGAATAATGGCAAGGCTTTCCCATGGATTTCCTACTTTCACTCTCAAGGTTGATAATGGAGAAGGGAATTTAGTTCTTTCCCAAGAGTTAACTCTCCAAAATTCATCCCTTGTAAAGCTATAGGTGGGTGCTATTTATAGGCACCTCATGATGTAGGATGGAGCCCACGTGCAAGGCACATGGGGAATATTCCCTCTAACCACCTTATTTGAGGAGGTGACCTCTCCGAGGATGAGAAAAACCTCGAAGAGGAGATCAACCCCTCGGCGAACCCTTTTTCTTAGCCACACCGAGCCAATGATCCCCAATCATCCCAAAGGGTCAGGGGTAATCCCAGAGGACGTCATGCCGCATAAGGGTCAGGGGTAGTTCAAGAGAACGCCCTGCCGCAAATATTGCCGGCTCTCAGGGACCCCCTAGATCGTGCCACCTCGACCCAAGTATAGGCTAGTTTAACCGAAGAGTAAATTTATCTCCACTCACCGTCCTTGGGATCGGGTCCTTTGTTCGAACTCCATTACGCCCACGGTTCTGGTGCGTAGATCCCGGAAAGCTCCGAGCCCGCAAGTGTTTTGGGACTCATTAACGGAGCGACTTCTAGATTACGTCTGAATTCGTTCGAAGTCAAGTGCTTCGGATCTCTAGGTTCGTGGATCCGAATCCTTTCGAGTCCGAGTGCCTCGGATCTCTAGGCTTGCTCAATACCCTTTCGAGTCTGGGCCCGAGTAAGTCTCTAAGTTCGTGGATTCAAACCCTTTCGAGGCTTAGAGCGATTCAACCCGTTTGATGGCGATCAATCTGGGCCCACCAATTTTGGACTTGCGATAAATTCGAACCCACCAACCTTGGACTATTGGGCCTAATTAATTTTAGTGGGCTCAAAATTAGCTCCTCTTACATTTGCCCCTTGCGTGTATGAGAAATTGTAGTTTTCTCGAACATGCATAATTTCATTTTTTCAGGCATGCTTCGCATTACGTTTTCAAGAATATTTGGTCTTGACAGAATCTAAGGATAAAGCTGAGGATTCACCGTAATTTACAGATAAAATCGATAAGTAATATTAAATAAATAAATAACTTCTTCTTTTCTTTTTTTTAACATCTAAAAAAATATATATATACTTTTTTTTTCACTCCAAGCAAAAATAAAACACCCATCACTAATTTTTTATTCTGAAAAAATAAGGCCCATTTTTTTTGGGTCAAACTCGACTTTGCATTTTGTTCAACAATTTATAATAATAATAAAAAAAAAATCAAATCCAAAGATGCACCAGAATATCTAAAGGCCCATTATTTATATATATAGCCTTAGCTTAGCACATTCGAGGCCATCAGAATCAAGCCTTCCATTTTGCTTTTTCTTATTATTTTTTTTTCTTTTGGAGATAAGGACAAAAGCCTTAATATTTCTCTTTTAGGCCTCGTTTGTTTCCAGAGATAGAATGGAAGTGATTGATAGTGAGGGGATTAATAGTAAAGGGATTAGTAGTGAGAGGATTGATAGTGAGGGGATTAGTAGTGAGAAATTTTTAAATTATTTTTATATAAAATAATAAAACAAATAAAAAAATATAAAAAATTAAAAATTATATTTTAAAAAAAAATTTCATATATAAAAAATAAAAAAAATAAAAAAATTTCTAATCCCCTCACTATTTTTCTAATACCATCTCTACCTCCTCCTTACCAATCCCCTCTCCAAAGGTATTAGTAATACCAAGGGACTAATAGTCCCAAGGCCTTCTCCCAAAACAAACAAGACTATTACTAATACCTTGCTATTAACAATCCCAATACCCTCTCTTTCACCCAAAACAAACGGGGCCTAAGGCAATACCTATTCGGCAGGCACATTTTCTCTCCCTGAAAAGAGAGACCAAGCTTCTTCTTCTATCTAGAACGGTGAAAACCCATTGAATTCCTTTCTTGAAATTAAAAAATCCATCAAATGCTTGTCCATTTCTATATATATATATATATATATATATTGTAGAATATCTGAGGGACCGCCATAACCAAACTTTTTTTTGCTCCAAACAGTGGATAAAAACCCTTGGCCTTATTCTCTTTCTGCCAAACTCATTTTCAGCCCACTATCTGTAAGCAAACCGAGACAAGACCCAGCCTAGCATCTTCCTCAATGAAGCTCTATTTCTGCAATACCAGAGGCCGCTTCTGTGTAGTGCACTGGCCTCCATTGCAGCTCCAAGCAAGGCCGTTGCCGAAGACCCACACCACTATGCACGCCGTCCGCCGCCACAGCTTTGGCTACCATTAGCGTCGCATCTCAGCCACCGGTTCATGCCGACACCAGCCCAGTTCGCTGCTGGCTGACCTATCCTTCTCACCCGATGCCTTGTGCCAATGCCAAACCAACCTATCGTCGACCTCTCTTTACCGAAACTTCGCCTCTGGCCTCAGCTGCACAGCGCCAACCACACGTCGCCCACTCAACGCGTCGTGTGGCCTTGCCTAACGCCGTTCAGCTCGTCCCCCTCTTGGCCCACTAATACCTTTCAGAAATCGGACCACACAACTCAGTTTTGCTTGAACAGTGCTTACTCTGCCCATTTCTTTTATTTTTTCTACACTGATTCAGATCTGTAAACTGTTTTCTCCCGAAACCCTCTTCTCATTCTTATATTTTTGGATCTGTGGGTATTCCTTCTTATATTTGTGGATCTGTGGGTAAACTTTTGTGAAGACCCATTTCTGTACTTCACATTTATGAACTTCTTGCTATGGATCTTCAAATGCTAATTTTTTTTGTGAGTCTTGAGTTGGAAGATATATTCTTGCAATTTGTATGATAATATGCTGGATCTTGAACCTATGAGCTTGTCGTTTACACACTTTGTAAAGCAAAAATCAGAGTTGATAATCTTGTACAAATTGAATCACTGATGTTGAATGTTATTGTTTGAACATTATAACTTTATATCGGCTTGAGAGGAGCCGGCCCGAAGGGACAAAACCTTGATTGTTGCATTTTTCATGAACTTGTTCGGAGAAGTAGAATTGTTGTAGCTTAATAGATCATTACTATTGTTGATGTCGCCTCTACTTCGGTAATGTTTGAATCATGATCTAAAATTGATATTGCTCGTCTTGTTTGTTGGTTTCACTATTTTAGGCAAATGAATTCTTGATTGAAATCCAAGACCAGGGCCCGTCAGAACCCACACTAATGGGAGTAAGGATTGTCCTTCAGAAGTTTGAACAGAAGCAAGGCTGTCCCTCAGGAGTCTGAAAGTAGCACGCACCCTACTTCGGCAAGAAAGATCCCTCTAGAAGGCAACCGAGTCTACCAAGCTTGCACCAACAGAAGTAAAGATTGTCCCTCGGAAGTCCGAGCAGAAGCAAGGTTGTTGCTTAGAAGTTCGAGGCTGTCCCTCAAGAGTCCGAATAGTAGCACACACCCTACTTCGGCAAGAAAGATCCCTCCAAGGCAACCGAGTCTAACAAGCTTGCACCAACAGAAGTAAAGATTGTCTCTCAGAAGTCCAAGCAGAAGCAAGGCTGTCCTTCAGAAGTTCGAGCGGAAACAAAGCTCTCCCTTAGAAGTCCGAGTGGAAACAAGGTTGTCCCGCGGAAGTCCGAGTGGATGTGCACTTCTACTTTGGCAGCTAATGAAAGCAAAGGCTATCCTTCGGGAGTTCGAGTAAGAGTCCACTCTACTTCAACAAGAAAGATCCTCGAAGCTCGCACTGATGGAAATGAGGTCTGTTCTTCGAAAGTCTGAGTGGGAGCACACACTCTACTTCAACAAGAAAGATCCTCGAAGCTCGCACTGATGGAAACAAGGTCTGTTCTTCGAAAGTCTGAGTGGGAGCACATACTCTACTTCAGCAAGAAAGATCCTTGAAGCTCGCACTGATGGAAGCGAGGTCTATTCTTCGAAAGTCTGAGTGGGAGCACACACTCTACTTCAACAAGAAAGATCCTCGAAGCTCGCACTGATGGAAACGAGATTTGCTCTTCGAAAGTCTGAGTGGGAGCACACACTCTACTTCAATGAGAGAGATCCTCAAAGCTCGCACTAATGGAAACGAGATTTGCTCTTCGAAAGTCTAAAGTGGAGCACACACTCTACTTCAACAAGAGAAATCCTCGAAGCTCGCACTAATGGAAGTGAGGTCCGTTCCTTGGAAGTCCAAATGGAAGCAAGGGCTATCCCTCAGAAGTCCGGGTGAAAGCACACTCTTTTCTTTGGCAAAAAAAATCCCTCGAAGCTTGCACTGATGGAAGTAAAAGCTGCTCTTCGGAAGTTCGAGTGGGAACACACACTCTGCTTCAATAAGAAAGACCCTCGTAGCTTACATTAATGGAAGCAATAGCTACTTGTAGACACCCCATTTTTGACCGACCTTAAGACTCAGATGTCACTGATTGAGCGCTTGGTGATACTGCATAATGTGCTTGTTCAGAAGCTTCAGAGTCACGGCCGTGAGCCCTGCCTCCGGACTTCCAAACCCTCTTCTGTGCCTTGTCTCGGTTTGCGAACCAGACTCGGTTTTCTCTGTTTCTTTTCCTGAGGGGAGGGAGAGGTCCCGTAGACCATCTCTCAATGTCCGTAGGCTACATTTGGTGGCCGTAGGCCATTTTTCCCATTTCGGAGTCCGGTTTCCGATTTTCGGAGCCGTCAGGCCGTGTGCCTCGGTTCGGGACCGCTTAACCATCTCCTATTGCTCCGGTTTTTGGCATACTTCCTATTTTCTCCCTTTTGAGGGACACTGGGGTCTGAGAAACCCACTTCGTGGCTGAATGCCACTTTCGGTGCTTAACAGCCCATTTTCGAGACCTCGAACTGCGCGTTTTGGTCCCCGAGCATTCGTTTTGCAACGGTTTTCGTTCATTTTTGGCAGGTACCTCTGTTTTATCACCGGGGAGGTCACTGAAGGGTGGGAGGCCAGCAATTGTTGCAGCAACCAGTTATACATCCTCCGACGCCCTCCGGCGCCCGTTTTTCACACTTCCGGGCTAATGTTGAACACCTTGGGCCCACATTCTTGAACTTTCAACCACATATTTGTGATGTACACACATGGGAGGACCCTAAAAGCTAGTGGCCGGCCATTAATGTTACTTGACCCTTTTGACCCCCTCCTTCCGGGCTAATGTTGAACACCTTGGGCCCACATTCTTGAACTTTGAACCACATATTTGTGATGTACACACATGAGAGGACCCTAAAAGTTGGTGGCCGGCCAGTAATTCCACCTGACCCTTTTGAACCCCTCTTTCCGAGCTAATGTTGAACCCCTTGGACCCACTTTCTTGGACTTTTAACCACAGGGTTGTGTTGTACATAGATAGGAGGACACCATCAGTTGGTGGCCGGCCACTAAATCTGCTTGACCCTTTTGACCCCTAGCCGGCCGGCTAGGGGGTGTGGCCGGCCGGCCACCTGGAGCAAAAGTAACTGGCCGGCAGAGTTCCTTGCATTGTGCACTTTACAGCTGTGGAGCTTTATCCCCCAGAAAATATCTTTATCCGGGGGATATTTTGTGGGGGAAAGTTGCTCTCCTTTTCCCCCACCTTTACACCCCCTTTTTGGTCCTTATAACCAGCTGGTGGCTTCACTTGTAGGGGTTAGGAAAATTGTTCTTCAAGCTTCCATACACAAACCCCTTTCTATACCTCTCATTTCCTTGAAAATTCCTAAGTCCCTAAGCACCATTTCTTCTACACCACCAAGCTCTACCACCACCACCTCATTTCCAGCAACAAGGAAGGCTTCTCAAAGGCTAAAGGAGCTGCAAATTGATCCAAGAAGCAACAAAAGCTTTGATCTTCAAGGGTGAGTAACACTTCTCCTCTTTGACCCTTTTTCTTGATCTATTTGTAAGCCCCACATGCTTTTTGTTTCAAGCTCCGGCCCTAACTGAAAGGCGCCCTCTTTGGAGCTCATCTTCACTTTTCATTAAGGGCTCAACCCTGTTTGAGCCCTCCATGATGCACTTGCTTCATTGATCCTCTTATATGTCATAGTCTTGCATGCTATTTTTGGCCCATGATTAATCTGTTTTTGAGCATGTTGTAAACTGATATTAGGCTTATTTTGAGCCCCTCTTCAACATTGAAGAAGGGCTCAACACCATTTGGGACCTCCATGTTGTACTTACCTTTATACTCCCCTTTTGGTCCCATTTTTGCATGCAATGGCAGCCTATCATGCTTTTGTTTTTGGCCATTTTATAGTTCTAAAAAAGTTCTTATTTTAGTCCATTCTTCATGTTTCATTTAGGTCCTTTCATGGTTTGGGACCTCCATATGCCACTTCATGTTATATCTCTCTTTTATTCCCCATTCTTGCATATTTAGTTAGCCTATCATGCTTTTGTTTTTGGCCATTTTACAATTCTGGAAATAGTCCTATTTTGGCCCATTCTACATGTTTTATTAAGGGTCTTTGGCTGTTTGGTGAATATTTTGCATACTTCATGTTATAGCCATTTTTTAGCCTCATTTTGCATTGCATTTTTTAGCATGTTTGTATATTGATTCGAAGCTTGCCATATACTGTAAATATTCATATTTTTGGTCCCTCTTCAATGTTGTAGAAGGAAATTTTTCAGTTTGGGTTTTGCTTATATCACTTGCTTCATTACCCCTCTCTTGGCCCCTATTCTTGCATGCTATTTTTGCCATACCTATGCTTGCTGTTTGGCCATGTTTATAACTGTGAAAGTGCCTTTTTTGGGACTTCCTAGCTTCTGTCTTTGCATTACATGTCCGTATTGTGCATGTTTGGCATAGTTATAGGCCATTTCGGGTGCCTAAATTCGCATTTCGGGACAATTCCATGCATTTGGTGTCATTTCGCCTCATTTCGGGGCTGCTTTCCCCCACTTTTCAGTGCTGAAATCCCATTACCATGTTTGCATATCATTTCCCATGCCATAGTTCGCATTTCTGCCATTGCCTCGGTTTGCGTGCCCGTGTGCACGCATTTCGAGGCACTTCATTTTTATCCACCGGCATCCTATGTGAGTGTGGCTGAGGCTCACTCATGTTGGTATAAGCCCATATCATGTTTTCATGTCATTTACATCGTATTCCGCCATTGCCTCGGTTTGCGTGCCCGTGTGCACGCATTTCGAGGCACTTCATTTTTATCCACCGGCATCCTATGTGAGTGTGGCTGAGGCTCACTCATGTTGGTATAAGCCCATATCATGTTTTCATGTCATTTACATCACATTCCGCCATTGCCTCGGTTTGCGTGCCCGTGTGCACGCATTTCGAGGCACTTCATTTTTATCCACCAGCATCCTATGTGAGTGTGGCTGAGGCTCACTCATGTTGGTATAAGCCCATATCATGTTTTCATGTCATTTACATCGCATTCCGCCATTGCCTCGGTTTGCGTGCCTGTGTGCACGCATTTCGAGGCACTTCATTTTCATCATTCGGCATCCTATGTGAGTGTGGCTGAGGCTCACTCATGTTAGTATAAGTCCATGTTGCATTTTCCATGCCATTTTAGTCACTTGCATTGCATATACCATCGCCTCGGTTTGCGTGTCCGTGTGCACGCATTTCGAGGCATCTCATTTTCATAGCATAGTGCATACTAGGTTGTATCTTAGATTACATTCTGTCATTTTCTCGGTTTGCGTGCCCGTGTGCACGCATTTCGAGGCATTTCACTTTCATAGCATGGTGTATGTTAGGATTGCATCTTAGTTGCATGTCGTGCATATTGCATCGTGTTCGGAATAGGAGTTAGCCCGGGCACGGGAAACGAGGTGCATTTCGTACTCCGAGTGACGGAATGTGTCTCAATTTCCCAGTCACCGACACTCCGGATTATCCATGATGGAGTTAGGTTTTAGCTGTAGTTTCATGTGCATTCATTCTATATTGAGTTGTGCATTTCGACTCCTCGGCCATCATGCCTCGGTATGCGTGATTGGTGGTACGAGGATCGAGACATGCATATATCTGTGCAAATACATTGCTATGCCCCTTTCTTGCTCTCTGTTGCAGCAAAACGAAGAATCAGTAACTTTTTTGGGGCTTGGCACGCATTTCAAGAACAGGTGTAAACAGAGGCTAATTGGGGCATTCCGGTGGATTTCCGCGCAAGGCAACCCGGACATGCATCATCCATCAGAAGCAAGGCAGTCTCTGGCTTGCACGCCAGTTTTTACTTGCTTTCTTAGTTAATTCATTAATTAATTAGGATTCTATAACATTTGGGCTGTAATATTCTTTCATTCGGGACTGTAATATTCGGACTGTATTATTTATTCGGACCCTCCGAGTGAGGGCATAACTGTAATAAGTGTGCGTGAGTGTGTTGTATGTCTTCCAACCCCACGTCTTTCTCCCTTTTATTTATCCGCTTACGATGGTTAGATTAGGGCATATTTCAATTAGCATACAGTATGACAGCATGTTTGCATTCATTCATCAATTTCGCATGCACCAGGCTCGGCGCATCATACTAACTGCATTGTATTTTCAATTTCAAAGTTGAATACATGATAATTGTAACATTTCATATGCCATCTTAGAATAGCCGAGCCTGCTATAGTTGCATCTTTGCATGTGTTGCATTAGGCATTTCTGTATAATTAGGATCATGCATGATTTCTAATGAAGTTTCTATTTTGGCTTGGAGTACTCGGTAAGCTTTATGCTTTAGCATCCTTGCATGCGTGTGAGTGCTGCCATGAATAGCATGCTTACCATGAGGCTATGTGCTTATCTGATATAACTGCCTGAATGCCTGTGGGTGAAGGCTGGGTTATCTGAATTGGAGTAAATCATCAAATATTTCAAGCCTACCTGCGGGTAGCAAAACCTCTTTCAAAAAACAAACATGAAATGTTTTGTTCCAATTCAGGCAACTCAGTCTATACTTGTATGCTGTGCGCATCACATAGTAACCTAGGCTAATAACCGGAATAAGAACTCACAATGTTTTCAAAAATTGATATCATGGTTAGTAGAGGCCGGTCTATGACCGGGCGAGCGGGGGTGCTCACGAAGTGACCTTCCCCAATCGTACCCAAGTTCCTGAGCCGAGGCAACTTTGGTGATGACGGACACGTGGCCTTTTGGCACCGAGTCAGGGTTTCCTAAATTTCCCAAAAATAAAATATTTAGGTGGCGACTCTGTATCTGGCAAAGCAGTCCATGTTCGGCGCTTCTTTCAAAAAATCTGTTTTTCTCAAAACGATTTGCCAGATTTGGACTCTTTGGTTCAGACTTAGAACCGTGACTGACGAAGTCGAGTCCGAGCTGTAGCGAGGTCCCCCGCGGGCTTGTCTACACTACTCTTCGGAGGACCGAGTGGGAGTATACTTCTACTGCGTCAAGAAAAGTCCCTTCAGGTTGGTAACCGAGTCTACTATTCCTCTTTCTTCTTCGAGGGGCAATAAAAATTGAAAACTGTTTCAAGCAACATAACACAATGAAGATATACAATGTAGAGAAAATAACTTCTAATGGAGATGCATAATATAGAGGAAATAACTTTCTTCATAACATAAGAAAGAAAGATAGAAAATTCTTAGACAATGCGGTAAATACAAATTGTAAATGTCATAGATAGACTTCTTCTACGGAATGTTGAAATTTGCCCCTAGAGTTGCAAGATCATTTAGAAAGCTTTCACCAGCTGCTCGGGTTGTGGCCATCATGCACCATCATAGCCATGTCTTCTAAGATATTCTGGGGCTCATGTTCTCTGAACTCTATCTCATGTTCTTCGGCTTTCTTTCTAAAGATCTTCTTAAGTGTCCGGTACTTTTCTGTAGGATGCCCTAGTGATCGGTGGAAAACACAATAATTAGGGCCCTCACGGTCCTTCTTCGGCAAAAGCTCTTCGATACGAGACAACTTCAGTTCCCCATCTGCCACCCATTCTTTAACTAAGGCCTTCACCTCCTCAACACGACACGGAAAAGGAGTGTCATCTTCGCAGTATTTCCTCTTCTGACCTCTGAATTCCTCCCCCTGCGACTTTCGGGTAGAAGACGCGGAAGCCGCAGTGACAGAAGGTCCTCGGGATGGCTTGAAGCTGGTTTTATAACTAGTCTCGAACTCGATCTTCTGAGATTGAGGTATGTTGATGTTCCGAGATGCTTCAATTAGTGCCAAGAAGGTGGGTAGCTTGTGATTAACTAGAAGCATCTTGTATCTGTTCAATGCCCCTTCAACACAGATTTGGACTAAGTAGCTTTCCTCCACAGCCTCGTGACAGTCTACGGCTTTGTCCTGAAACCTATTCACATATTCGAGAATGTCTTTACTTTCCCGCTGCTTTTCCTTACATAGGGTAAGTGCGGTTACCTTCTCAGCCGCTTGAAAGAATTTGGTGTGGAATTTGTTAACCATTTCCTCCCAGCTTCGGACAGAGTTTGGGGCCAAATTAACATACCAACTATATGCTCGGTCGGTGAGGAACTTAGAGAATTCTCTCAGCCGAAGGACGTGGTTTGAACCATGAATACCTAGAGTCTCGATGAACCGCACAACATGTTCTCGAGCATTTCCTTGTTTGCCATCGAATTTGATGAACTTCGGCATTGTGTACCCCTCCGGGTATAGATAACTCAACATCTCGATAGGGTATGGTGGCTTGACATCCGGATCAAGCAAAGAGGGTAAAGTCCTCTTGCCCCGTTTGAGATCGAACATGGCTTGCACATCGACGAGAGTAAGAAATTGTTGAGGGAGAGAACTTGATGGTGGTATTCCCGAAACCTGACTTGTAGACCCGAAGCCTGAGCTTGGAGCAACTTGGCCATTTGGGTGTTGAGAATTCACCATCGGTGAAGACACATGATGAAATTGGCCATTGGCACCTATGGACACGCCATTTGGTGATGGGCTGTTGCATTGGGTCCCATGAAGTCCATTGTACACCATGGCCCTATCGGGTTGGGCTTGCAAACTCAGCATCAGAGCCAAAGGAGACCCACTCGGTACATGAGTTGAATTTACAATCGGTGGAACAAAATTAGGCATGGATGGAGCACCATTTTGTAGAGAAATTTTTGTAGGCTTTCTTTGAACTTCCACATTCGCTGGAACACCATTCATCGCGCCGGAAACTCCTCCAACCACCGATGGACCATGGCTCGATCCTCCAGGTGCGTGATTTTGCACTCCATGGGCCACAGGTTGGCCATGACTTGTTCCTCTTAGCACTTGATTTTGCACACCATTTTGTACAACTTTAGGGAGAATTTGGGATAGATCTTGATGGTTTTGACCGTTTCCAACATTACCATGAAATTGTTGATGCTTGTCAGTGCCGACTTGACCTCTATTTGTTGCTGGTGGTGCGAAATTCGAACCCATCACCAACATGGTGTGGGTGAGATTTTGAAGAGTCGTGAGAATCTCTTGTTGTGTGTGTTGGAGTTCTTGAATGGCTTCAAGGATGAGAGGTGAGTCTTGAACTTGAGTCCTTTCTTCACCACCATTGGAAGAGCCTTGTTGATGAGTCTCATTATCTGCCATTTTTGTCGGTGTTGTATGAGTTCCAGATCTCGTTGAGACCATTAACTAATCCGCCACCCCAGCAGAGTCGTCAAATGTATGAGAGGGTTCAAGAACGTCATTAGAAAATTTAAAGATCTTCGAAGATCCTTGAAGAACAACTTCGAATTCTCTTGAAGATGATGAGAGGCTTAGATTCTTCAATAGTCTCAACTTAAGAACACAAAAGAAAGGAAATGATGGAGATAAGAGATTGGGTGAAAAAGAAGGCAAAGTAGCTAGAAAGAGAATAATGGCAAGGCTCTCCCATGGATCTCCCACTTTCACTCTCAAGGTTGATAATTGAAAAGGGAAATTAGTTCTTTCCCAAGAGTTAACTCTCCAAAATCCATCCCTTGTAAAACTATGGGTGGGTGCTATTTATAGGCACCTCATGATGTAGGATGGAGCCCATGTGCAAGGCACATGGGGAATATTCCCTCTAACCACCTTGTCCGAGGAGGTGACCTCTCTGAGGATGAGAAAAACCTCGAAGAGGAAATCAATCCCTCGGCGAACCCTTCTTCTTAGCCACACCTAGCCAATGATCACCAATCATCCCAAAGGGTCAGGGGTAGTCCTAGAGGACGTCCTGCCGCATAAGGGTCAGGGGTAGTTCAAGAGAATGCCCTGCCGCAAATATTGCCGGCTCTCAGGGACCCCTTAGATCATGCCACCTCGACCCAGATATAGGCTAGTTTAACCGAAGAGTAAATTTATCTCCACTCACCGTCCTCGGGATCGAGTCCTTTGTTCGAACTCCATTACGCCCATGGTTCTGGTGCGTAGATCCCGGAAATCTCCGAGCCCACAAGTGTTTTGGGACTCATTAACGGAGCGACTTCTAGATTACGTCTGAATCCGTTCGAAGTCAAGTGCTTCGGATCTCTAGGTTTGTGGATCCGAACCCTTTTGAGTCCGAGTGCTTCGGATCTCTAGGCTTGCTCAATACCCTTTCGAGTCTGGGCTCGAGTAACTCTCTAAGTTCGTGGATCCAAACCCTTTTGAGGCTTAGAGCGATTCAACCCGTTTGATGGCGATCAATCTGGGCCCACCAATTTTGGACTTGCGATAAATTCGGACCCACCAACCTTGGACTATTGGGCCTAATTAATTTAGTGGGCTCAAAATTAGCTCCTCTTACATAGAGTAAAAAGTCAATGTCACCATGATACCCTCAATCTCATTCAAGTCCATGTGGAGAGTGATAACAAGACTGTAAAGTATATTCGAGTTAGATCCTCCTGGGGACTGTCAAGCCATCATCTATGACATTCTCCATACTCGAGTGCATAATAACATTACTTTTTGCTGGTCTCCTAGAGAATCAAACCGTGTAACTTATTAGGTTGCTTCCATGAACCTAAAGGGCTCGTTTCCTTTAGATTGGGTTGCCAATCCCCCTTGTGAGCTCTTTGCTTTCTTGTTTGCTGATGTTTTGTAAGTTTTTTGGCATTTTTGAGTTTAAAAAAAACTTTACATGTAAAGGGTGAACTTACTCAAAATATAACTATATTGTCATATATACATGAGAAGGTAAATGACAGGATATTATTGGATGATAATATCAATCACATAATATTACTATTGTATTGAACATTTTTTTTCATTTAATGGGATCTTTTAATTTTTTAAAACAACCAAAATATACAAAATAAAACATTACCAATGCAAATAAACTTCTTTTTTTTTTTTTTAAGAGTCTTCGTTGTATTGCGGTCACGCACTTTCGAAATCCACCATTGATTGAAAATGCTTATCGAAGAAGCCGTTTAGAGTGATGGTGTTGACGCCATAAAATATACGAGATTGCGGTATAAGGAACCAAACGAAATTGAGGAGCTTGCCTCCTCCTCTAAGCTTTTGAAGATGGTAATTTTTTGGACAACTAATTGTAGCGTAGCATAATATCGCCAACCACGCCTTTTTCAATTTTTTCCATTTCACCTCCTTTTTACCTTCGTCGACAAGTTCTATTTTTACATCTTTATTGAAAAAGCGCATCGCATCATCCCTATCCAATCCGCGTTCTTCTCTAACTTTATGGTTACGAATACGTCCTGCCATGCTAATGCAAATGTCTATCATATCCGAAGGCAACAATTTGCATTCTTCTTTAGCTGCTTTTTTTTTGCTATCCTACAAAATATAAGAGTTTTAGAGGTTAAATTTTTTCTCTGAAAGTATAAATTTTGTTATAAAAAATATTTAAGGACTAATTTCAATTGTCGCAAGGACAGTTTGAAAATGTCATTCCGAAAAGTAAAAAAATGAGCTTTTAGGACAAAATTTTGAAAATATCACTAATAAATACACTTTTAAAAACAAAATAATTTGTTCCCAAAGATTTATTTTTTGAGACAACTTTTGATTTCAAAAGGTTAGTAATTCATTACTAAATGTACAATTTTATTGCTAAAAATAAAATAATAACAATTTTTGCGGCAAAAATATTTTGACTCTAAAAAGTAATATTGTCTCAAATTTTTTTTATTTTTTATTTATTTTTTTGGTCTCAAGTCATAATTTGTTGTAGTGATAATATCCGTAATATATCTGAAACAAAAACCGTAATATACCTGAAATGAAGACGGGCATAGCATATGAAATCCTCCAACTGCCTATCCGATACAACAACAGGCAACGAGGAACGGTAGGTGAGGAGTAGATACATCATGTAATTTGATAGAGTTTTGCATGTTTCCTTGTCTTCATGATGTCCACGGTATGTATCACAATAACGGTAGCATATATCTGTTATGATGTGCATAACAATAATTTGCTCATCAAAAGCTGTAGAGCCAAAGTACCCCTCATGACAAATTAATTGTCTGTACTTAATTTCAATTAAGTTGTCTGCCGATGCGGCATCCTTAATAAATTGTAAAATCATGGGATATAGGGTCGAAGGGATACTATGCTTGTACCTATGGAACTCGTCTTGAATCCCCAACTTCCCAAGTATTCTACTCCATTTTGGACGCTTGTCTTCCTCTTCGAATAGATCGATTTGCCCCATCTTTTTAGACCACTTCTTCTTTTCAAAAAACCAAGGAAATTTCTGCAACAATCGGATTGCCCGTTTTCCTCTGCGGCAGTTAATTAGCCAAAGCATCGCCCAGTCACAGAATAATAACAAAATGACTGCATAAATCACCAAAGCTAGAGCTCCGACCAATAATACTCCTGTTGTGATGACAATATCAACCATTCAGTAGTGCTGCTTGTGCCACTTCGCTTCCATGGCAATAAGCCGGAGGAGTCCTACCAACACAGACACCGTACACATGAAGCTGATCGAGCGAAAAATGCACCCTCTCTTGGTAAATGTTATGGGTGCTTTTCTGTATAATATATCATACATGAGCCACATTTCGACCTCCAATACATCCCAAAAATATGTATCATCCTCCCGTTTCTTATTGACAACGCGGGAGCATGAAACTAAATTTTTATCATTCTTTTCAATCAGAACACATGTTTCCCTAAATTCATATTGACAACGCGGTAGCATGAAACTAAATCTACCAATGTCATAATTCTCTATATAACCTCTAAATTCCTTCACCAGCTTGTGGGCCATAATTAAAACACCTTTATATCTCTCCTCTTTTATGATAGAGCTAGCGTCTAGATAATCAAAGGGTACAATGTCTCCTGATTTATCATGGCATGCTAACTTAAGAGCCCATGTTCTCTCCCCATACTTAATAATTCCGGCCACGAATGTCGGAATTAACATAAATGAAAACCAAAAATGCCACCAAGACATAACAATGACATAAATTGCCACAGTAACTTGAACACCCATGCCCAAATAATGCCTTATCCACAATTGATTATCTTCCCAAGAATAAGCAGTTATGATATCTGGGCTACAAAGATGCAATAAAAGCAAGAGAACCCATAATGCCTGTAATGTATTAGTGGGATTAGGAATATTATTTTGGGCACAAGAGAGCTTGCCAAGGGCAAAAGTTGCCACCAAATCGGCCACTATGGAGGCCAATCAGACAATCCCATTAATCCATTGTGACGACATATTCTTTCTGCATTTGCCAAAGACGAAAATAATGATTTGTAAAGTGAGACTAAGTAGAACCAGCATCCGAACAACCCACGCATCCCATTGTATCTTCCACAATGCTAGAATCAAATTCATCACACCCTTCTAATTATTTTGATCCGAATCAAATTTTAATTAAATTTACAATTTGGTTCTAAATATTCTAACTAACTTATTGAACTAATCAATTTCGGTTTCTGAATTCGTTTGGGTTTTCAATTTCGAATTTTAAGTCGACAATCAAACAGATATTTCACAAACAAACAAATAAGTATCAATTAAGCACATAATCATGCAAATTATGCCCAATAAAATAACATAGAAAAATAATACGCATATTGGGGCCATCACACACTACAAAAAATTAAAGTTCTAGAAACCAAAATTTAGGGACAAAATTATTTTTTAGGGATCAAATATTTTTGTTGCGAAAAGTGTCGTTATTATATTTTTAGCAACTAAAATTAGACATTAGTGATGAATTATTATCCTTTTGGGACCATATTTTTGTCTAAAAAAATAAACCATTTTAAGACCAAATTATTTTGTCCCTAAAAGCCTATTTATTAGTGACATTTTCAAAATTTTGTCGCTAAAAGCCTTGTTTTTGACTTTCGAGATGACCTTTTAACGATTATCCTCATGACGATAGAAATTGGTCCTTATTTCCAACAAAATTTTCACTTTTAAAGACCAAAACATTTGGTCTTTAAAACTCTTATATGTTGTAGTGACATCACCGTTGGTAGACGACCGAATGGATGACGGGTCGAACGGCCGGCTGGACAATAGGGTAGACAACCGGATTGGACAAATTTTGAAGAAAGTGTACATTAAGTTGGACGACCACCTGGACATCCTCTCAGTCAACCAATTATTTGATGAAAATTAAAAATTGAACAGTCGTATTCGTTTCAATGATCAAAATCGTTTATTTTGTAAGCTCTTTCACATATATCATCTATAAATAAAATAAAAATAAAAAATTTATGTCAATCTAATAAACGCAGTTTTTACATTTTATCATATTTGTTTTAAAAAAAAATAGATGGTCTATTTAGAAAAACATGCTTCTTCATTTTTTAGACACAAACATTATAATATAAAAATGTTACAACTATCTAATCATTTTTTTTTTTGGAGTAAAATACACTAAAATTTTTACAAAGTAAACGATTCAAGTCAACAAAACAAAATTATGAATTTCACAAGTCTTTTAAATTTTCCTAAATTTATATTTAAATTTGAACATCATAACTCTAACTGAATTATCTAAGGCCAAAACCTTCCATTAGACCATCTCCAACTCAAACTCAAATCTTTAATCAAATTTACATTTGATGAAAATTTGGTGAAAATAGTATTCGAACCATTTCACTAAATTGGTATCAAATGAATGGAGTCCTCCTTTTTTTCATCAAATCAAGAGAACGTTTAATTTTTCATCCAATCTAGCGGGTGGCCGCTGGTGGACAACCAGATGGATGACTGACCAGTCAACCGGTGAATGACTGACCAGACAACAGGATGGACAACCAAATTAGAGAAATTTTGAAGAAAATTTATATTAAGTCGTACGACCACCCAAACAACCTCTCGATTGATTGATTATTTGATGAAAAATAAAAATTTAGCGTTGAATCCAAATTTTTACTCAAATTTGATGAAAAAAAAGAGTAAACCTTGTAGATGCTCTTACACTACTATTAATCACACGTCTTCAATATATTTTACAAATAAGTTTAACATACCTTCTAAGGTAGTTTCTGTTGTTAGTTTTTCTTTGTCACTTTCTCTCAGGCTATCATATCAACTTGTTACTATACCTGTGAAGTTATATTCAATATAATTTAGAAAACTTTGCACGCTCTAGCTGCTACTATGGATATTTAGTACATGGTGCATACCTCTCATCCATTGTTTTATTACCTCACTTGTATTTGTAGTACAATCAATATCTAATAAATATCATGTATATACTTATTAGTTTTAGTGGTACTTCTCTTAAAAATGCTTCCTTTCTACAGATAAATTTTGCATAATTGGATGCTCCCCTAGCAAATGATCTTCTATTTAGATAACTATAGTTTCTCATTCTTCTTCTATAGTCCTAATTTCTAGTGTCATCTTCCAGTTGATGGCTAGTAAATTTTATAAAATCTAGATGAGTTGGATTAGGTAGGGTGGACGGGCTACTTCTTTCTTATTTTACCACTAACATATCAATATCATTAACGTTATTAGTCTCCTCGAACCCTTTTAAGGCATTATCTTCCTTTTCTTTTCCTATGTCTTTGAAGTTTTCTAGGACATTATTTATTTATTTATTTTACTGCATAACTATTTCTCATTGTTTGTTCTAAATCTTCAAGGGGAATGTATTCCATTTCTCCCAAATTGATTAATCATAATTGTTTATACATATATATATATATATATATATATATATCTTCTTTTAATTCTATTCCCTCATTATTTATTTCTTCATCTACTATATATAATTGTTCAGCTATTTCTAATATTATTTTGTACTTTATTTCATTATCATTTTCTTTTTCATCCATTTCTTAACTCCATTATCTTTTTGGTTTGCAAGTGAAACTAATTTAATTATTTCCTTTATATGGATAGAAATATAGATCTAATTCTTTTTGTTTTTCTTCAAAAATGGCTACTTGTTTCTAGATCTTATATAAAATGTCTAATTTCATTTATTATTTCTAATTGATTAGTTCTAAATTTTTTGTTAATTTTTTTAATAGCCTAATTAATGTGTTATTTTGTTCTATTATTATTTATAAACAACTATTATTATTATTTAAGTTATCAAATTCTACTTTTTAACTATATTTAATACTTATGCAAATGTTATTGGCAAGGTAGAGAAACCAGACTTTGATATCAATTTCAATTGAAGGTTAACAGATTTAATTTAATATTAACTTTCGTAAAAACTTTCGTTGGTAATTTACTTTGGCCTTTTCTAAGGAAATTTTTTTCTTAATGTTATCAATTCTCTGACTATAATTTGTTATAGATTGTCTTGAAATAATAACCAAATGAGAATTTAATCAATTGAATTTACTTTCTCATTCAAAAATATAATCTAAACTATATTTTATTTCAATTCTAAATTTTGTAATTAAACACATATAAATACTAATTTTAAATTTAGACGAACATATAATTTTTTATAACTATCTACAATGTTTTATGATAATGTAGTTTTGTCGGATGAGGAAGGGCTCGGACAAGGTCTGGATGCTCCACAGGATGATTGAACCTCGTTTTCCCAGTTGTACCTGCACCAAGTCCGTCGAGAAGGACCCCGAAGGTGGGGTTCCTTCTTGAGGACCCTCCGATGTTTAAGTTAGAGCAGTCTCTAGTAGAAAAATGGAAGCTTTTTGCTTAGAGAGGAAGTAGAAGGTCATTAGAGAGAGAGTGATTACTTGTATATATTGATTTCTTCCATACCTTTCTGGCCTCTTCGCTTACCGTGCCCTGTCAGTCGACCTGTCCTATCAGCCGTAAGTCTATGGTAATGTTGTCATGCCGTGGACTTCACAGAAGGAAGTTGCTTGTCTCTTCTTCTTGTCTGGGCCCTGGGCCTAAGTTGGGTTAGAAATTGTTTGGACAGCCCATTGGGCCACTTATTTGGGCTATGCCCATCAGTAGTCCCCTATTCCCGAGTGCAGCTTTAGTCCAACGAAGGGAATAAGAAAGAGTAAAGTAGTCCCCCAAGTCACGGAAGGAGGCAGGGCGACGGTGGCCAAATTTATTGAGCAAATAAGTGGGTGCTGCAATAGAGGTAGGGCCGCTCAAAAACCAACTGGGCAAGGCGCAGTGAGAGTTAAAGGGAGTAAAGTTGGAGATGTTGGGCCGGCGCAGAGCGGCGCAGACTGCGTGCGCCGAGAGGAGTCGGCATGTGCGAAATTGTAAGGAATGTAAAGTGCTAGCCCTTGTGTAGAGCAATGCAACTGAGGCTGAGGCCTTTGAAAGGTCGGCTGAGGACCTGGGCAGTCGGGTGATGGATTAGCTCGTACCGTACGTTTGCACTTAGTTTGATTGAGGCTTTTTGGTGCTCGGTCTAGCCGAGATCTTGATGTGCTCAGGCTGGCTGAGGCTCTGTGGGTGCTCGGTCTGGGAGTCTTTTGTACACTCAGTCTAGCTAAGGGCTTTGGGTTCAGTTTAACTGAGGCTTTGGACGATCAACCGATGTAGAAGAAGTTGAATACCTTACTTGTAGAATTAGACCCAGTCTTGTTGAGTTTGTTTAGCCCGCAGGGTCTCACTCGGTTTGCAGAGCGTGTTGGACGGTCAACTAATGGTTTTGGAGGTCGACTGATGACCGGGGGGTCGGACTATGACTGTTGGAAGTCTTGGAGGTTGGCTAATTTTTGGAGGTCGGCCGATGTCTATTGGAAGCCTTGGAGGTCGGCCGAGCAGTTTTGGAGGTTGGCGGAGTACTTTGGTGGTCGGCCAGTGCTCTTTGGCAGTAGGCCGATGGATTTTAGATAGTCGGCTATTGCTCGCGGAGCGAGTGGTGGAAGAAGCGGTCCCTATTGTTGCTGAGGACGGTTGTTTTGGACTTGATCCTAATTTTGATGGACGATTTGTAGAGGCGGAGGGGTAGAAACTGGTAGTTCTTGTTGGAACATGGCTTGGTTTTGCTCAATCAAGTGGTTAACGTTGTCAGCATTTCTTCATGAAGTATGGAGATGGATTGTTTGGGTTAGGAGGCTCGGCTGGGGCCCTTCTTGTAGTGCCTTGGAGGGCTTGGTTGTTGCGTAAGCGTGCTTGGACACACTGTCGAGCCATTACTTGATCTAATGTGATGGTGCTCGGTGAGTCCGTGTGAACGGTGAGCTGGCTTTTTGTAGGCCATGTCAGTGGACCTCCTTCAGAGTTCAATATTTTGGTCAGAGAAGGTACTTCATCAGTCAAATATGATAATAACATGAGCAATGATGGGTCTTAGTATGCTGACAATGAGAAGCTCCAGAATAGAGTGGTGATGGAGGCTTTTGCCAATATTTCAGCCATGAAAGCAATATATGCCCACTTACAGTGTGCTTAGTCTCCGTTTGATGCTGATGGCATTCAAGCAGTGGAGCAGCTGGTGGCCTCCCAAATGTTTGTCTTCCGCATAGTGGTTTTTCACATGGAGGCCTTTTGCATGGAGGTCTTCCACATGGTGGTCTTTCGCATGGTGGCTGTCCTCCCATATAGTGGATTTCCTCATGGAGGTCTTCTATATGGTTGTCGGTCGCCCATTAGGATCAGTCAATTGGTCTCCCATGTGGGGGTCTTAGAAATGATTTAGGGCAGACAGCAGACTAACGTATATTTAGAGCTTAGTCCCAAGTCATGATGTTGAACTCCTTCATTGTTGCTTGTGCTCATGTTAGAGGAGTAGTTATCTGTGTGGTTTGGAGTCTTCTCCATGCTCAGTCTGGCTGAGACTTTGTAAACTCGGTTTGGCCAAGGTCTTCATGCTCAGTCTGGCTGAGGCTTTTGTAAACTCAGTCTGGCCGAGGTCTTCGTGCTCAGTATGGCTGAGGCTTTAAGTAATTTGGTCAGGACTCCCCCTTGGTGCTCAGTCTAGCTGAGGCTTTAAGTAGTGCTCAGTCTGGCTGAGGCTTGATGTAACTCGGTCTGGCCGAGGTCTTCATGCTCAGTCTGGCTGAGGCTTTCAGTAGTGCTCAGTATGGCTGAGGCTTTAAGTAATTTGGTTAGGACTCCCCCTTGGTGCTCAGTCTGGCTGAGGCCTTAAGTAGTGCTCAGTTTGGCTGAGACTTTAAGTAGTGCTCAATCTAGCTGAGGCTTTATGTAACTCGATCCGGTCGAGGTCTTCATGCTCAGTCTGGCTGAGGCTTTCAGTAGCGCTCAGTATAGCTGAGGCTTTAAGTAATTTGGTCAGGACTCCCCCTTGGTGCTCAGTCTAGCTGAGGCCTTAAGTAGTGCTCAGTCTGGTTGAGGCCTTAAGTAGTGTTCAGTCTGGCTGAGACTTTATATAACTCGGTCTGGCCGAGGTCTTCGTGGGTAGGATCTGATACCATGTCCCTCACGGCTTTAAATTACTCGATCTGGGGTCTTTGTGCTCAGTCTGGCTGAGGCTTTAAGTAATTTGGTCAGGACTCCCCCTTGGTGCTCAGTCTGGCTGAGGCTTTAAGTAGTGCTCAGTCTGGCTGAGGCTTGATGTAACTCGGTTTGGCCGAGGTCTTCATGGGTAGGATCTGATACCATGCCCCTCACGGCTTAAAATTACTCGGTCTGGCCGAGGTCCTTGTGCTCAATCTGGCTGAGGCTTTAAGTAATGTTCAGTCTGGCTGAGGCTTTAAGTAATGTTCAGTCCGGCTGAGGCTTTATGTAACTCGGTCTGGCTGAGGTCTTTATGCTCAGTCTGGCTGAGGCTTTCAGTAGTGCTCAGTCTGGCTGAGGTCTTCATGCTCAGTCTGGCTGAGGCTTTTTGATCTGAAATGTTATGAAATGTGCAACATAGATAAAAGAAGTTTGAATATCTTACTCATGATGTCCTTGAGGAGGGAGAAGTAGACCATTCGGATATGGCGGGGGCGCTGGGGCTCCGTCTGATTGTTGCTGAAGTTGCCGACCGAGCTATGTTTGACCAAACTAGTTTGCTGACCGACCTATGTTGCCGACCGAGTTGTCGACCGACCAATGATGCCAACCGATCTAGTTTGCCGACTGAGCTATGTTGCCGACCGAACTAGTTTGTTGACCGACCTATGTTGCCGACCGAGTTGTCGACCGACCAATGATGCCAACCAATCTATGTTGCCGACCGAGCTATGTTGCCGAGCTGGGTTGGTTGGCGGTGCACGGGGCTCAAGGTGCAGGGATGCACATGATGATGTGACATGACACAGACGTAGGGAAAAGAGAGAGAGTTAGTGGCTTAGGAAGTGAAGCCCATGTCTTCACGTAGGGTAATCTGGGTCTTTGATATGGATCAAATGGGAAATACTTGTCCAGAGCTTTGTTCTTGAACTTTTTGCTTGTTTGTTTGTTTGTTGTTGTTGTTGTTTTTTTTTTTTTTTTGAAGTCTTGACGACTTTGAATTGCTTGGTGCAGGGGTTGATTTTGGTGCGTAGGTAGACCTCTGCAGTGCTCACCAACGACAATGGTGAGGTGAGCCGAGAGCGGCGTGAAGAGGCATCGGAGAGCCAAGTTGAGGTACGATTGGACCGGGCTAGGAATGAGATCGTCGGCCATGGATCAGTCTAGAATCATGGTGCCGACGAGAGAGGTGTAGGCGGGGAAAACATCGTCGCCGCCGCTGGGAAGCCATGAATCATGTGGTAACCATTCATTCCGACACTGAAGGTGGGTGAAAAGGAAACTATTTCCGGTGACAATGAGCACAACCGCCAATCGGAAGAGTTTCCCACAGACGGCGCCAACTGATAATATAGTTTTGTCGGATGAGGAATGGGTCGGACAGGGTCTGGATGCTCCACAGGATGATTGAACCTCGTCTTCCCGGTTGTACCTGCACCAAGTCCGTCGAGAAGGACCCCGGAGGTGGGGTTCCTTCTTGAGGACCCTCCGATGCTTAAGTTAGAGCAGTCTCTAGTAGAAAAATGGAAGCTTTTAGCTTAGAGAGGAAGTAGAAGGTCGTTAGAGAGAGATTGATTACTTGTATATATTGATTTCTTCCATACCTTTCTGACCTCTTCGCTTACCGTGCCCTGTGAGTCGACCTGTTCTATCAGCCGTAAGTCTATGGTAGTGTTGTCATGCCGTGAACTTCACAGAAGGAGGTTGCTTGTCTCTTTTTCTTGTCTGGCCCTTGGGCGCCCTTGGGCCAAAGTTGGGTTAGGAATTGTTTGGACAGCCCATTGGACCACTTATTTGGGCTATGCCCATCATTTTATAATTTTTCCAGGTTTTGAGGTCAGTTTATAATTTAGTGAGAACTATTGCTAATGGGACTTGTTGAGTTGGCTTCGGTTCGAAGAGATGGTCTTCCACCTGTGTGTCGGGCAGGTTTGGGTCAAGGGATTTCAGGCAGCGAGAAATTTTCATTGAACAAATCTTTTAAATTTTGTTAAATTTATATTTAGGTTTTGTTTGGATTGATTTTTTAATTATTTAAATTTGGAATTAAACTTTTTTTAAAAATTTTATAAAAAAAATAATAATTATAATTTAAATATAATATTTTATTTTATTAATTTTTAATTTATTTTACCTTTTAATAACTAATTTAACCCCAAACCTCAACAAATCCAGTTACCAAACGAGGTGTTAAATTCAAACATCATAACTCAAACTGAAAGATCTAAGTCGAAATCCTTCCATTATATTATTGTCAGAAGTAATAATACATATTTCCAATTTGAGAGTTTTAAATACCGTTCTAATGAGATGAAAAAAAAAAAAAGAGTAGAGAAATAGAGAGAGGAGTATGGAAGGTTTCGGTGCCTGAGAAGACATTGCACGTTGGACCCATTTCGTGTATTGATGTGCAGGAAAATGGGTCTGAGTGTGTTAGTGTTGGGGAAGATGGGAGTGTGTTAGTGTTGGGGAAGATGGGAGGGTGAATTTGGTGAGTGTTGGTAATTCGAATTTGAGTCACCGTCGGTTTTTCAATAGCAATGGGTTGGTGTCGTATACAGCGGCGAAGTGGGCGTCGCCGATGGAGTTTGCCACGGGTGGATTGGGGTTTAGTCTTCAGTGGTGGGATCAGAGAAAGCCTGGAGGACCAGCTTCTCAGTTCAAGGGTAATTGGTAAGCAAATACCAATTTCTTTTTTTGCCATTTTGTACGATTATTGCATAGAAATTTCATTTTAAACATTGTTGTTTCATCCAAAAATCTGGATAGAAGTAGTGGCAAGTAGGTCCGTGACTAGCTCATTTTCAACCTGAGACGCAAATTTGCAAACTTTCTCTTCAAAATGATCTCATAGAACTTGTTGGTATCCCTATTTGAATAATAATAAAATTATATCTAAAATATGTGTTCTAATTGGGTTCAGATGTGGCAAATGTTATTTTACATGTCACTTGTATGGGCAAGGTCTGGACTTGATCATGTTTATTTGCCGCCCATATTTGAGCTGAAACAAGGACTCATCCAATGTCACAAGGGTACAATCTATCTGCAATAATACATGTACTAAATGTATGTGGGTGTGTTTTGTGTGCATGATGTAGAGTGAATGCTTCAAAGTATGATGTTGGGATTATGCTTCAAAGTATCCTTTCCCAGTCGTCTGTAGTATAAGCTTATTAAAAAAATTTAGCCTACCATGTCCCAAACAAATTAAAGAGGAGAGAGAAGATCCCTATTCCCCGTTCCCTTTTGGAGAGATTTTAAAAAAGACGGATGATTATTTATGTTGGGGGTCTTTTCTGCTTGTGATTCCCTGCAATTGCATGGTTCCCATTGATTGATCTGGGTATTACTAGGCAGCTAGTTTTCAATTTTCCGTCCATTAAAATTTTTGTATAAGGCCTACAATCCTTGTATGGAGCAATCTCCGTTGTGTTTTTTATTCTTTTTCTCCTATTTATAAGTAAAACTAAATGGGTAAAAAATAATATAAAATTAAGAATATAGAGGAGTGAAAACATGAGATAGGGTTGGGGAATCGTCCCATGTTTTGAAAAGTTGAGATAAATATAAAATTACAAATTAGGAAGGGATGTTAATCTGAAATATATTTCAGTGAGAGTCCATGCAGATTGCATGGGTTGTTCTACTATTGTCTTTTATCTTTTACTAGTGAAAACTACAATTTAGGCTGAATTTTCCAAGTCCTAGTTCAATTTGGCTTTGGATTCTAGGGGTAAATTATAAACACACTCCCTGAGGTTTACTTAAATTACAAATTACCCTATGTGGTTCTAAAAATTACATTATGCCCCCTAAGATTTCTAATTTCATAACAAATAGGTCATTTTATTAATAAATCATCAAGTTAATTAATAATTTTTAATAATGTTAAATTTTTATTTCAATTAATAATTCAGATAATTTTATTATTGCATAGGTAAATAATTAGAAATTTCACTTTTTCAAATAATTCTGTTAAATAAAAAATTATGACAGGGAGGTATTTGTAATTTTCTAAATTACAGGGGGCAATTCGTATTTTAAGCAAACCTTAGGAGATGTATTTGTAATTTATCCAGATTTTGCAGATGTCATAAATTTATCATGCCTATTAGTTGCCTACCCCATACGAAAATGAACCTTTATTTTGGGTACATCTTGGGGGAAGACCCTTTACAGTTCCAACACTTTATACAATCATCATTCAACACTAGATCCAAATGTCACAATTCAATAGCTAGTCATTATCATTTGTGGTATTTGGATAAAGTGTCAGATGATGGTTGTACGAAGAAAGTGTTGGAGAGGATCCGGATCCCATCTTGACACACCTTAATGGTGTGTAGTTACGTACTTTTATCAATATGAGGTGGGTTTAAAGGTGTGTTCTAGATAATGGTTGGAAATGTTTAGAGCTTATGTTGTTTGCTTTAAAGGGTGATCACTTGAGCTTTAGGCTAGTTCAATCTGGCTGGAAGTGTAACTTGCTAGGAAGTAATATTTGAGAGTACAAAGAGTTCTATGATTTTATATACTTGGAGGCTTCAGCAAATTTAGCAGCCGTCACCTATTGATCACGTTTTCATGTCTGGTAGAGTTTTGGAGGCCAGGACACGAGGTTAAAGCCTCTAATTAGAGCATTTTTGTGAGATTTTCATTCATCCCCTTTTTTGAACACAACTCTTTATGAGAATTATTTTGTTCTCCACTCAAGTTCTTTATTTATTTATTTCTTTTTCATTTCAAACTTTTTTTTTTTTTTGGGGGGGGGGGGGGGGGGGGGAGCCATAATATTATTCATTTCAACTGAAATCAATTGTTTTTTTGTGCTCTAATGTGTTAAGGGGACCTATTTCCTATATGTTCGGATAACATTTGCTTCTTATCAAATAAAGTTATGATTTTGGGAAAATAAACAAAAGAGAAAAGATGGATGGTGATACGCTTCACATGCAAGGATCATGAGGAGTTCATAATATGTCAATAATTTGAACATACCAATGTAGGAATTTCTTGAAGCTTAGGCCTAGTTTGGCATAATACAAAAAAGTCAAAAAGTCAAAAGCTAACTATCTTATTTAAGTCACATTATCTCATTTAAATCACATCATCTCATTTAAATCACATCATCTCTCTACCACATCACTTCAAATCCAACCCATATTTCACGTTTTTTTCCTAAAAAGTCAAAAAGTGCACTTATTTAGATCATCCCAAACAACCCCTTAATATGTTCTTAAGTGGTATTAGTCATTTTCTTAGATGAGTTTCTATTATGCTTCTAAATTCAGTGCTTATTTTTGTTCTGTTTGCACTATCTTAACTGCATATTTTGACAGTTGGGTTCAACTCTGTCCATCTGAGTAGAAGCAGTTTTTTTTTTTCATGGTTTGTTTTTGTTGTGATGAGATGTGATTCTTCGTATTAATAATGTTTCAGGGCTCATCGAACTATTTCTGGGGTTGTACACTCAATTGATATTCATCCATCAAGAAAACACACTTGTATTGTAAGATGCTGCTTTTTCATTCTTCATTCCTCTCATAAAAATATGTAGATTTGATGCACTAAGCTTAACTCATGGGCATAATGTAGTGTCCATCAAGTAAGAATTAAAAACATCCGAAAGTAAATGCTGAGGCATTAGGACAGGGGTGTACAACGTATTGGGTTTGGTTTTAGCTGTCCCCATTGCTCTCTCTCTCTCTCTCCGTTCACCTAATTTTTTTTGGGGGGGGCAAAATTACAATACATTTGGAATATCCAGTGGCTGATAATATTTATGCTTTGTCTGTAGTTTTCTAAGTTGCTAAAAGGTTCAGTAATGACTTGGTAAAGATAATAAAGATGATGATTTGGAATATAAACTAAAGCCTACTGTTGTTTGTGTTAGAAACAGATCATATCAAAATGTATCATATTGTGGTATTATGAGGGGTTTGGGCAGCTATATAATTATATGGTTTGTTTGTTTGCCACACTATAACAAAGTTTGCTGTTGTACTGCTGCTGCAGATGCATGCTGATATTCTGTCCTTGAGTCAACTGATTAGGTTTTTTTGAGATAACTAGGATCTCTAATTGTCTGCTGATTAAGTAGCCGAGATATCTCTTGTTGTGTCTAGTTGCTGGTTGGTGTTCATCTTGATGATCATTGAGATTTATGTATTAGTGCAAATACTACCAACTCTGACTGAAATTGTTTCTATGGCATATATTTCTGTGTCCAAGATGATTCACTTTCTTAAACTTAGCTTGTCAAAGTGTATGAATTTTGATTTCTCAACTATTGCTTCTTTTTTTTTTTTCTCCTTTTTTTTTAATATTAAATAGACCAGACAGGAATTATGCTTATGAACATTCATTTAAGATGATGTTTCCAAGGAGAACCCCTTTTTTACTGTTAAAAAAAAAAAAAAAAAAAAAAAAACCAACACATTCATTTAAGATGGTTATTTTTGTAAGCATCTGAACAAAATCATTCTACATGAATTTTATGCAAGCTGAATATTTTGACTGATCATGATGATATATTGGTTTACATGCTTAAATTTCATGCTGGGCGATGATTCAAAGGATTTTGTGACCACATTGAAATTCTTCCACGTTTAATTATTGGATTACATGGTTATTTGGAAACCGAATAAGTTGTCTTTCTGCGTTCTGACTTGAGAAAAATTTCGAGATTGTTTATTTATTATGCTGTGGTTTACATGGGATCTTCGGTGGCAACAGCAGCCAATAGTTCTTTCTGGGGTTGCAGCAGGTGAGTTTCAGTCCCCCTCATTATCTGAGAGTGAAATTTGGGAGGTCCAGCATGACAGCTATTCTTCAAACATTGGTAACATTTCAACATCACGGGTGTTACCTGTTATGATCTGCTCAGAAGATGGAATCCTTGCTGTTGTTGAACAAGGTATGAAGTTTGTTGCCATTTCTGGCTTTTTCCATTTGAGTGCTCTAGTGGAAAGGCTTAGGGTCATCTTATTTGCTAAGTGGCTGAATTCATATTTCTTGTTTTCTGTGGCAAGAAGATAGAGCTGGCGCACTTAACCCGAAACCGTAAATTCATTCAATTTTACCCATTTAAACTCTCATCAAAATATATAAATAAACGGGTTATAAATGAGTTGTATACCTGTTGGGTTGATCTGGTTAATTTGTCAAGTTGATGGGTTGATCGGATTAATTTCCCATAACTGTGTACCAAATTCAACCCAACTCACTTAAACCTGTTTATTAAAATGGTCAGGTTTTTTAAATGCATAATTCGTTTTGACCCATCCAAACCTTTTGCCTCCTCTATGAAAGGAATACTTGCTTCAGACAATATTTAGCCTCTGTTATCTGGTGGTTGATTTCTTTCACACTGTTCCTTTGCACAGGTGAGGAGCCCGTTGAACTCTTGGCTGAACCGTGTGCTATCAACAGCTTTGACGTTGACCGACAGAACCCCTCGGTGATGTGTTTTTTCTTCTCTCTTCCTCCTATACTCAGTTTATCTCAGAGATGTACGACATTTTGATCTTGGGGATAAATTACTTTGCTATGTCATATATCTGTGGAATTGCTTAAAATGACTGATGATTTCAATTGTTGCCGTAACAGGATGTGATATGTAGTTTAGAGTCCTATTGTCATCTTGATGAGGGCATAATTTCTGAAACTAAGATGAAGAATTCGGTGGCATAAATAGGATCTGCTCACTATCCTTTCAGTATATCTTAAAAAGTGAAAGTGATGATCTACTTGGGGCAAAAAGAACCAGCACATCATGATTTTGGGAAGATGAAATGGGTGGCTTCAGTGTGTTCTGGTAACCAGCATATGCACCAAAAAATGTAAGGTTTATAGTTATGCTTCATCTTGTCTAGTACAGAATACATATGGCTTTTTAATAGCACCAGACTGAATCCATGTTGGAAAAGTAATTGTTCTAATCTTGGGCCGTCGGCTTTTGTTTTGATAGACACTGCTAACGAAACACTAAAGCCATAGACCCAAAAAAAGTTGCCATGAAAACTGTTCAGAGCACTAGTGCATGGCTGAGATTGATTTATTGTGTTGTGGGGTTCATGGCTTAGATGAATTTTAACCACACAATGATGTTTCTGGATAATATTTATGGGTTTGTAGCATTGTTGCGAACGAAATGCAAGCTGCAGTTGCAACTAACTATGGCTTGGCCCAAGTTAATTGCTTTAAACTACATTAGTAAGGTTTATTTATTTATATGATGTTAAGTGACTTTAGACTAGAAATGGGGAATGGGTCAAATTATTTATTTATTTTACTAAAGACAAATTTTTTATTTTTTATTTTTTGATTTTTTTTTTTTGTCTTTTTGGGTGGAAGTTTTACAATAACTCTTCCTATATGAGAAAATCAAGACTGTTTTATCAACAATAATGTTAGATTTACCACATTTTTATATTATATCAAGTTTTAAATTTTGTCAACACGATATTGGCTATAAGTTCCATAACTAATGTATATTTGTAATGTAATATCATGTATACAAGTCTAATGTACTATTAATAATTAGATTAAGGGTAAATAACACTAACAGTCTCTATAATTTGGGTTTTATATTATTTTGATTCTTGACTTTTCAATTGTAACATATTTGATTTTGAATTTTGATAATTTGGGTTTTATATCATTTTGATTCCTGACTTTTCAATTGTAGCATATTTGATTTTGAATTTTGACTCTTGTTCCAAACAAGGATAATTGAAGATATCATTGCTTAATTTCAAGGGTAAAATTGTCAATTTGATAAAATATAAATTAATTTGACAAAAGTAAATGTTAAAAAAATATTTTTGAATTTTAAAAAATTATTTCTACTCACTAAAAATAAAATTATGTAAAATTGATAGATCTTTTAGACATTTATTTTTTTTACTAAATTAATTTTTATTATGTGTTTAGATGATAATCATGAAATAGGTGGTGGTTTTTATTTTCATTAAATTAGTTTCTATTTTTTCAAAAATCAAATATTGCGACAACTTAACCAATTCATTAAATTAAAAAATTGCGACAAAATAATAGTCCCATTTAAAAAATATAAATGTAAATAATATTTAAAAAAAATATTATTTTTTGGCTATCAATAAGCTATCAATATTGCGACAAAATATGTATAAAAAATAAGAGAAATATGATATTTATATATTTAAAAAATATAAATATAAATAATAGTTAACTATAGATAATACATTTATATAATAGTGGTAGTAGATATTATTATTTTAATAAAATATGGACTTTTTTTTAGTATGTTTATATATATATATTGTATATATAATTGTATAATTAAAGTTTTAATTGTAACTTTAGTCTCACATACAAGTATGAATTTATAAATTTTTGGCTCGTTAAGGCTTGTGAACAGGCTCGAGCTCAAGTCGAGCCTAAGCCAACTCGGCTTGAGCTCAGTTCATTAAATTTTTATTCAGTTCAAGCTCGAGCTCGAACTCGTTAAAATCTTAATAAACAAGCCTAAACATACTAAAGCTCGGCTCGGCTCGTTTGGCGCCCTAATTACAACGGTGGCACGTTACAGCCCCTCTTCTCTTTGTTAGCATCCGCATCAGGCTCAGCAAATTTTGAGTCAAATTATAACTTAAAAAAGTCATTTTTCTATTTTAGCTAGTCACCCACTGCATCAAACTTTCTATTTTAACGCAATCCTATTAAAATATTTGTTATTCTTTTTTTTATAATTAAATTGATGACCTATCAACCAAACAATTCTTGTGTTTTATAAAAAGTAAAACTGGAGGAAATGTAAAAAAATAAATAAATAAATTTGCCGCTGACCGGTTGACTAGCCAGACTTACGAGTAGACATCCGGTTACACTCGCTTCATCAGAGGAGTTACTGTAGCAAATTTAACAAAATTTAATTTACAAAAAATTTGTTGAGCTTGATGGAGGAACAATTTTGAAATTTACTAGCTATATTTTACCTTTTTGTTATTTTAGCTATGCTAATGCAGATGTTCTTAGTTCAGTCGCTATAATTAGGGATTGGGTTAATATATATTTATTTTGGTAGCTAACCCACAAACGTAGCCTAACATTTTAATGTGAAAAATAATAGCCCAATTTCCCTCAAACACTATCGTTTCCTTTCACAGGGGCAAAAATAATTGTTTGTATTTTTGAATGGATGATCTTGCCCTTGGTATATATATATATATATATATATAGTATATAATTGTATCTGATCTCTTCAATATTATTCACGTCTTCATTGCGCTATGTTTTTCTGTAGTTACTCATTATTGATTTTGAACAACTTCACATTATCGTTATTACTCTCTATTCTTTATCAATCTTAGTTCGTGTAATTCTTCATCATGAATCATGAAAAATTTCATGTAAGTGGAAGTTGTAAACAATAATTACAATTAAGTGATAAACTTATAAATATTAATAATTATAATTATAAATTTTTTCATGAATTTTTAATATTTTTTGAAATTATCACTTAATGGCAATTTTCCCAATTTTAATTAGTTGGTTTCAAAGCGAATCAACTCAAAATAAAATTAAATAAATAAAGTGCACATGTCAAAAATAAAAAATTGTCAACTTGGGAATGCTTATTTCTTCCAGCAATGGAAGGCAGGCAGAGATTCTATCATCCTCTCTCAAAATCTGATACGATTCGTTTGGCATCATTTTATTTGTTTCCCAAGCACTACGCTACACTACTATACTTGGCCTATTTTGAAAATATAATTAAAAATTATTTTTTAATTTTTAATTCATTTTGGTTCACATTATTTTTCATATTTTTTTTAAAAAAAGTCAAAAAATTAATTTTTAACCATCTTCTCAAAACAATCATTTATAGTCTTCTACTACTAATATTAGTATTAATAGGAAAATGATATATAAATTTATTTTTTAGATTCATTTTATATACTCGTGTCAAGAAAATAGTTGGTTAATAATTAAAAAATATTTAATTATTAATTAATTATTTTTTTGATATATCACTATATTTAAAAAATGAATCTAACTTTTGGTTCTAAATAATGATCCTCATATTAATAAATACAAATATTAATTGGAATTCTGAAGAAGACAAACATGAAAGCTACCTTATGTCGTCACGCCATATCATGTGGAATTATATCATGTGGAATAATAATGGGAGAATTAGAAGAAGAAAAAAATATTTAAAAAAATGAATTTTTAGTTTAAGGTCATGATACTACAATTTTATTATTTACAAAAAAAAATTATGTTTTATTTGGTTCACTTAAATGAGCCAAAATTAAATGAAATGATATTAAAGAAGGACTATCCACCTCCAATCGTGAACTAAATAGAGTATTAGTAAATTAAACATAAGATTGAACATCTTGACGAAACGATAATTTCATTCCAGTAAACTAAATAATACTATAAAAAATAATTATTTCATTTCATTTTATTCAATCTCATTTCGATAAAAGGAATGCTAAGAACACAGATGTGTCCCGCAATAAAAAAAAAAAAAAAAAGAACGCATCTGTATTCCTAGAATTATTCAAATCAAGAATTATTCAAATCAAATAAAGCATAGCATAAGTTTGAGTTCATGAAGCCTTCCTATAAATAATTTCCTCCTCATCTTCAGGAGAATCAGCAGCCATCCAATGTTCCATCCCAACAGACTTGGTACTTTAGTGCTTGCCCATAAAAAACATAAAAAAATAAAAGCAAAAATCAAAAACAAAAACAAAAACAAAAATGGTTCATGAATTGGAGTAGATGATAAGAGCACATAATGAATTCGATAAGAATCAAGTACGTATTTTATGTACGAATATAAGGATAAAAAAAATTCCCACCTCTCTAATGACGATTCTCTATGTTTTGTCTGCGATTCTCAGCTCTCTAAGGTAGCTTTCGGTGGCCGAATGAAAAACACAATTTGCCCAATTTGGCAAACCACCCTTAAAAAAAGAGAGTATATACTTATTGAATTTAATTTTTATTTAAAAAAAGAAAAAGAAAAAGAAAGAACCAATAAGCCTAGGGAACCAGAAATGATCCAAAAATTTATCATGAAAAGTTGATTAAAGGTGTGTATTTAAAGTTTTGGGCAAATAATAGGACCAAAAAAAATATATATATATTACAAATAAGTGGTAAATATTATAAATATTAATAAATAAAATCATAATTTTTTTTATGAATTTAAAATAATTTTTTAAAATTACCACTTAATGGTAATTTCTCCTAAAGTTTTTGTTGTAGGGCTAAACCTTTACCGAATCTAGGCTATAGGATTCAAATTTTGAATATTTTTTTGAGTTTTCACTGAAGGGGGAAAAAACACTCTAGATCATTAATTATAGTCACATTGAGCTGTAAGTAACACCATTTTAAAATATAATTGACAATCATTAGGGGAAAAAAAAACTCTGCATCATTAATTATAGTCGCATTGAGTTGTAAGTAACACCATTTTAAAATATAATTGACAATCATTTTTTTTTATTTTTTAAGATAAACAATTGACAATCATTTTAATTGTAACTAAAATCACCACATTAGATTCATAACCAATACCACTTTGCAATATAATCAAACACTAAAATGGGTTATAAGTATTTTTTATTTTATAATTTGCTGACTGTCATGCCCCCGAAACATGAAATCTCGGACTATCCACATCACATACATTTTCCTTCCAACAAACAAAAGCAACTTTAAGTTTTCATACATTGATATTCATAATGTTTTATAGTATTACAAAATCAGACCACATGCATAATATATTCATTGATTTCAAAACCTGAATCAATAGCATGTAGTTGATAAAGGTTAATGACTATACTGTTGCAATTTCAACGTGGCTACTAGTTTCCAAGATTATATTTGATTACAATAAAAGTGTGTTTTAAACAGAAAACATAGAAAGCCCTATGCTTACACAAAACAAAACTCAAATGAGCATTTAGTTCCACCGTCCTCCGAAGCTATCCCCTCGGCGGAGGCATACTATCAGCATCTAAAAGGTTTTTCCACGTAGGGTAAGCTAAAATCCAGTAGAGACAAGTTTAATAATATGTATGATGTTTAACAATGCTATATGGTGAATGCATATGAAATGCCATACAAAACTTTCTTTGTCCCCTTTTTGAAACAATGCTATGCCAAAGTTCAATTCACAATTTTTATTTTCCTTTAAAACAAAAAACAGGATAGTAAATAAACACATTGATAATCTCTAGGTACGTGTTTGCAAGTAAGTTATAAAAGCACAACCAAAGCCTCTTTACCGGCAACTAACCGGAAGGAAGGCATCCTAACCACGTGATTTTTTAGACTTTCACCATAGACACACAGGCCAACTCAATAACCCACAGCCACACCCCCTAATCAGAATCACCATGATATTCACCATTTTTTTTTCTCAAAATAATACTTTTAAACTTTATGAAAATGCTTAAGTATGAAACCAACGATAGAATTTAAATGAAGGAGTACATATTGTTTCAATTCTCCTAATTCTCATGGAATTTTTGCAACAATCAATGTTATCCACCACCGATAGCTAAAACAATTATCTCTATTCAATATGTTCTAAAATGGACAGTATATAAATTAAGAGCATAACCTATCATTTCCACAACACTTGCACCATGAATATTGTCTTCCCTAAACATTTCCCAAAAGAAATCTTATTCATTTCCATATGGCTCAAAACCATGAATCCACAACAATTTTAACAACATAGTTTTCTTCTCAACCTTGAGCACAAGTCAAGGGTGTAGTAGAAATATTGGACTCCTTCCTTTTAAAAGACCATTTTCTCAAATTTCCAATATCAAATACCATTACCAACAACTCAATAAGATATTTTTAAGAAAACTTTGAGAAAACCCCTCTTTGTACATTAAAACATATATTAACCAAACCTGAACCTTCCAAAGTGCTAATCTATTCAAATAACACAAATAACATGCAAATTGTGATAACTTATTCCAAGTGACTGCTCGAGCGGTAGAAGTACCGCTCGAGAGTAGATGTAGAGTTTCCAATAGTTTGCAGGTCGAGGGTTTGCTCGAGCGAACAAATGGTCGCTCGAGCGAATATGAGGGGTTCCCAGTATCTCGTTTTGCAGATTGAGATACTGAGAGACTTCGTTTACCGCTCGAGCGGTCTGTGCAATTTCAATAACTTAAAAAGTTACTTTTTAGATCATTTCTCTACTTTTCCTTTTCTATCTTCTTTTCTCTCTCTCTCTCATTCCGAAAACCCTAAGTTTCTCACTCTAAATATCTCTCATTTCACCAAGATCCAAGTCTAGATCTCTTCCAAGAAGTGAAGTATACATAAAGGTCTTACTTTCTAATGATTGGATTTCGCTTCTACGAAGGATTCTCTTTGAAGTCTAACTTTCTTGCTCTTTGCTTGAGGTAGGGTTACCTTTGACTTAGTATCTCCTTGATTTGACAATGATTATGTGGTGTTGTTGTGACCATGACACTTGAATTGGATGAATGAGCAAAAACTAAGTTTTATGTTGAGAAAAAGGAAATTTTATCGAATTTTTATCAAAATTTTGATCAAGTTCTTATGGATTATGATTATTGATGTTGAGAATTTTCACATATAAGAAGGGGATGTAAAAGCCCCAAATTGATTATAAACCCTAATTGTGATTTTGAGGAAAAATGGTGTTTGGGTGAAATTAAGCTTCAAATCATAAAATTCTATTTGATATTATATATGAATGAGTGACAACTAGATTTTTGGCTATGTTATTAATGTATGTTGAATTGGGATTTGTGGATTGGAAATTGTTAACCCTTGTCTTGTATATGTGGTTTTCCATCTCTTTTAATTGTGGGTGTTGGTAACTTGGAAGGTGGTAAATAAGGGGTGGTAAATAGCATATGGGTCCAGGTAAAGGGTTGATTTTTGAGAACAATGTGTTGTGTCGATACCCGCGCAGAGAAGTTAAGGTGCCCAATTGCCTTGTCTTGAGCTTATTGTCGGACGAATGTGGAAAAAATGTTTTTGAGTGTCCATTGGTCCTACCATATAGTAATCGACAAAAGTGAAAAAACGGATGGTTTTGAGTGCCCACCACCTGCCATATTAATAGTCGTTAAATGTATGGATAGTTTTAGTTATAAACCTATATGTATATGTAGTGTGGGACTCCTACGAGGGATTCAAGGCATATTTACCCCCATTGGTGTTAAGAAAGGTTCCTAGAATGCAAATGCATTTCTTTTCTTACTTTTATGACTTTTGAACTTAAACTAGTAATTGTGTTGGGTTGTGATAGTGCCATGTGAATTGTTCGAAAAAATTAGATACTCTGTTAAATGTATCTCTACTAGGCATATAACTCATCCCTACCTAACATTTTCAAGAACTGGTGATGTGCCACTATCTCAGTGATGTGAAGTATGCTCTTTTGTTTTGTTGGAGTATTGAGGCTCAAGAATGCTTATTTGTGGAAGCTTAGAGCTTACATACTAAGGGTCGTGAGCCCATTTTGTTGCAACAAGGTTGTGCCTTGAGCTTTGTAATCCATACGACAATTTTTTTTGTTTTGTTTTGTACTTTGTTGAACTTTGTCATAAACTTGAGTTGTAATTAATGAGTTGAACATGGGACTATAATTGGAAGCCTTAGTTCAATGAGAAAGAGAACCATCCGGTATTTTATATTTTTGAAATTGATGTTTCTATATTAATATTTTGGGAGTGTTACAAATCATTAAAGAAATCCCTACCTCAAGCAAGAAGAAAAAAAGAACCACACCCGAAAATCAATGAAAACGGAAATTCAAACTATTCAAATTAAAACGATTCCCTCTTCAAGCCCAACTTTTAATTCAAAAGCACGAGGTTCGAAAAATCAATGGATCAAAGTAGATTGGAGAATTTACACTAGGTTTTCAAAAAGAGATGAGAGCAAAAAAGAAGAAAATATTTCGTAGAGAGAGACAGTGTTGGAAACAATCTTCTGTGAAAATAAAATAAACTGAAATTAAATTCAAACAAAATAAAATAAAACTTACAGTATTTATTTTGTTGAACCAAATAAATAATTCAAAGACCAAGTCGAGTGTGTGACACTCTGTCCTTAAGACAGATTCGCCCCGCTACGGTGCTTACAGTTGAGTGGCGTCTATCTCCCAGGATACAATGATCTTTACAAATTTGTAGAAGCACTTCAAACAAATTTGTTCGGCGAACTAAACCTGTGATCTATACTCTCTTTAAATTATTCTAAAACTAAATATGAAGAATAAATGCACTAGAGGAAAAATTAGACAGCAATGAGACAAAATAACAGACTGAATTTTTCCGACCCCTAGACTGCTGGAATCAGATTGTATTTATAGGCAAATTTCCAAAGCCCCGAACAGGTACCAAACCCCGAAGTCAACAGGTGCAAAACTATTCACAATTTGAATATATGAATTGACCGTTGGTCAAAACAAAATTTCAAACTAATGAAAAAGGTGAGCCGTTAGTGGAACAGATTCCTTCCACCTGTTTGGAAAATTTATTATTAAACTATTTGGTATATATATACTAAACAATTAGAATATATATAATAAAAGATTTGAATAGTATAATAAATAAAGGAAGAGGTACAAACTTTAGGAAATCACTTAGGAACCTAAAAATTTTAATTTAGAATTAAATTAAATTCCCACAATTACAAACTTTAGAAAACCATTTAGGAATCCAATATTTGAATTTAGATTTAAATTAAATTCCCAAAATAATTTTTATTGAAAAAATTCAAATGAATTTTACCTAAAAAATTAATGTTAGACTCAAAAAACGACGTCAATTTCCCATTCACTCATAAATGGTTTTGACGTTCTGTCTTCACCTCTTCGGATCCACCCCAAACAACATTTGGGGCCCACTCAAATTTGGGCTCAAAAATATGCCTATATTAAACCATTTTTCCAACAATCCCCCACATGAATGGAATTTGATGGAAAGAAAATGCAACAACATGATCTAAATACAGAGAGTATAGAAAATGAGGAAGAGGAACCTAGGCGTAGTAAACGTGCTAGAACCTCAAAATCTTATGGTCAAGATTTTCTAACATTTTTGTTAGAAAATGAGCCTTTAACTTTTAAAGAGGCTATGTCCAGTCCTGAAGCTCCTTTATGGAAAGAAGCTGTCAACAGTGAAATTGAATCCATTTTGCAAAATCACACTTGGGAATTAGTAGACTTGCCACCAGGTTGTAAACGTCTTGGGTACAAGTGGATTTTCAAACGGAAAATGAAAACAGATGGATCAATTGACAAATACAAGGTAAGACTTGTGGTCAAAGGTTTTAGACAAAAAGAATGTAACTTTTGGCTTTGAACCTTCCCTTGTGAGACACTATCGGATTTACTAGCTAACCAGTGAACATGATGTCTTGAACTGTTCAGCCGTTTGTGTAAACCAAGACAATAGAACTCACACAGTATATTCCCTGACACAGTTTAGTTCTCACTATTGTGTTCATTTTGGCCCTGAACAACCTGGTCTTTCATGAATGCTCTAGAGAATTGTAGCCCTTCACAAATCTCATAGAACCGACCCAGTTCACACTCACATAGGTGATTCTTATGAAGAGTATCCTGCCATACTCCACGAGGTTTACCTAGATATAAGAATCATTAAAATTTACTTAACCTCAAACGCTGCAGACATCACTATTTCATCAAAGAAATGGGTAGGAGTTAGACTCCCGAGTGATCCTTCTGAGTCATTCACAACTCGGTTGTCCCTTTGAACCTAGATCTTGGGATCTCTAGTCAACTAGGTTGGGTTGCCGTTGTGGTAACTCTTATTTAATAGGCTTAAGTCCCATTCCCCTCGATGAATTCTCAACTAACTCTCTTGCTAACCCTTTGGTTAGTGGATCCGCTATGTTTCCTTTAGACTTAACATATTCTATGGAAATAATTCCATTAGAGAGTAGTTGTCTCACGGTGTTATGTCGACGACGAATGTGTCGTGACTTACCGTTATACATATGACTCTATGCTCTACCTATAGCTGATTGACTATCGCAATGTATGCATATAGCAGGCACCGGTTTTGGCCATATTGGAATATCTTCAAGGAAGTGGCGAAGCCATTTTGCCTCTTCCCCTGCTTTGTCTAAAGCTATGAATTCAGATTCCATAGTAGACCTAGCAATACAAGTTGGTTTGGAAGATTTCCAAGATATAGCCGCCCCACCAAGAGTAATGACATACCCACTAGTGGACTTTGAGTCTCTAGTATCCGATATTCAATTTGCATCACAATATCCTTCAAGTATTGCTGGATATCTAGTATAATTCAGCCCAATATTACGAGTAAATCGGAGATACCTTAGAACTCTTATAATTATTTTCTAGTGTTCTATTCCCGGATTACTCGTGTATCTACTTAATTTACCTACTGCATAAGCTATATCTGGGTGAGTGCAGTTCATCAAGTACATTAAGCTTCCAATAATTTGGGCATACTCTAATTGAGAAATATTTTCCTGTACATTCTTAGAAAGATGCAAATTAACATCTACGGGTGTTCTAGCAAGATGATCATCATCTTTGCTGAATTTGTCAAGTATTTTCTCAATGTAATGAGATTGTGACAAAGCATATCCTTATGATGTTTTGGTAATTTTCATACCAAGAATTACATCAGCAATGCCCATGTCCTTCATGTCAAAATGTTTATTCAACATTTTCTTGGTAGTTTTAAGCATGTCATTATTACTACCTATGATGAGCATATCATCTACATAAAGACATACAATGACATAACCTTTGTCTGTGTTTTTAATATAAACACATTTGTCATACTCATTAATTTTAAATCCATTTGACATCATTGCCTTGTCAAATTTCTCATGCTATTGCTTTGGCGCTTGTTTTAAACCATATAATGATTTAACCAATTTACACACTTTCTTTTCTTTCCTTGGAACAGAAAACCCTTCTGGTTGTTCCATATAAATTTCTTCCTCTAACTCACCATTTAAGAAAGCGGTTTTAACATCTATTTGATGAATTTCTAGATTGTATAGAGATGCAATGGCAATTAGCATTCTAATGGATGTTATTCTAGTAACCGGTGAGTATGTGTCAAAGTAATCAAGACATTCTTTTTGTCTAAAACCTTTGACCACAAGTCTTGCCTTGTATTTGTCAATTGATCCATCTGCTTTCATTTCCGTTTGAAAATCCACTTGTACCCAAAAGGTTTACAACCTGGTGGCAAGTCTACTAATTCCCAAGTGTGATTTTGCAATATGGATTCAACTTCACTGTTGACAGCTTCTTTCCATAAAGGAGCTTCAGGACTGGGCATAGCCTCTTTAAAAGTTAAAGGCTTATTTTCTAACAAATATGTTAGAAAATCTGGACCAAAAGATTTTGAGGTTCTAGCACGTTTACTACGCCTAGGTTCCTCTTCCTCATTTTGATCTAACTCTTGCTCTTGATCATGTTCTTGATCTTGACTAGTAATAGCATCATGAGATCTCTTATTATTACTAGTCTCTTGTCTAGTCTTATTTGGAAATACATGTTCAAAGAATGATGCATTCCGAGACTCAATAATAGTATTTACATGCATTTCGGTATGTTCTGATTTATGAATCAAAAACCGATATGCACTACTATTCTTAGCATAACCAATGAAAATGCAATCAATGGTCTTAGGACCTATCTTAGTCTTTTTAGGACTAGGAATAGCCACTTTAGCCAAACACACCCCCACACTTTTAAGTATTTGTAGGATGGTACTCTACCATGCCACATTTCATAAGGTGTTTGACTCACTTTCTTTCGGGGTACTTTATTTAAAATATAATTAGCAGAAAGTATTGCTTCCCCCCACAAGTTCTGAGGTAATCCAGAACTTATTAACATGACATTCATCATTTCTTTTAAAGTCCTATTTTTCCTTTCAGCAATTCCATTTTGTTGAGGTGAGTAAGGAGCGGTGGTTTGATGAATTATTCTATGTTCTTTACAAAACTCACCAAAAGGTGATTCATATTCACCACCTCTATCACTTCTAACTTTCTTGATTTTCTTACAAAGTTGATTTTCAACATCATTCTTATATTGAATGAAAGTTTCTAAAGCTTCGTCCTTTGTTCGAATTAAATAAACATAATTATATCTTGTATAGTCATCTATAAAAGTGATAAAATACTTTTTCCCACCTTTAGTTTGAATTGATTTAAAATCACAAATGTCACTATGAATTAATTCAAGTGGTTCCGTACTTCTTTCAATTGAATGAAAAGGAGTTTTTGATAATTTTGCCTCAACACAAATTTCACATTTATGATTTGAATCAATTGTAAATTTAGGTAAACATTCCATATTAATTAATCTACGCAAAGATCCATAATTAACATGTCCTAGTCCACCATGCCATAAATTTGAAGACTCAAGTAAGTAAGAATAAGATGTATTCTTATTAATAACTGAAGGTACAACGGTCATTACATTTAACTTGAAAAGGCCATCAGACATGTAACATTTTCTTACATATATCTCATTCTTAGTAAGTACAAATTTATCACTCTCAAATACTAGCCTAAACCCATTCTTACTCAGCAAAGATCCGGAAACAAGATTCTTGCGAATGTCAGGTACATGCGGCACATTGTTGAGAGTGAGTTCCTTTCCTGATGTCATCTTGAGTACAATCTTTCCTTGTCCTTCAACTTTGGAAGTTGAGGAGTTGCCCATAAAAAGTTGTTCACCATTGCCCACTGTAGAATAAGATGTGAACATCTTTTTGTCGGCACAAATATGGCGAGTAGCACCCGTGTCCACCCACCATGCTTTAGGATTTCCAACAAGATTTGCCTCGGAAACAACTGTAGAAAGATTGATGTCTTCAACACCATTGGAAACATTGTCCACTTCGGTCATATGAGCTTGAGCAGGCTTCTTGCTTGTTCTTCTTTTGCTTTTGCCTTTGCTACGGCAATCTTTGGCCCGATGTCCCTCTTTGTCACAGATGTGACATTTGCCATTAAACTTGTACTTTTTGTTTTCTCCCCTTTAGAGCCTTGTGATGAACTTTCTCCAAAAGACTTTTGTTTCTTGGTTTTTGAATCATGTTCCACCACATTTGCCTTAGACTCCATAGGATGTTTACTAGCCCGCTTTTCAGAATTGCGGTTGTCCTCCTCAATCCTTAAACGCACAATTAATGCGTCCATAGAAATTTCTTTGCGCTTGTGTTTGAGGTAGTTCTTGAATTCCTTCCAGCCTTTTGGTAATTTTTCAATTAAGGCTGCAACTTGGAAGGATTCACTGAGAGACATGTCTTCTGCGTGAATGTCATGCAGAATGAGTTGGAAATCTTGAGCTTGTCTGATCACAGTTTTTGAATCAACCATTACAAAATTCAGGAATCTGCCAACCACAAATTTCTTTGAGCCGGCATCTTCCGTTTTGTACTTTTTCTCCAACAATTCCCAAAGTTCCTTTGCTGTCTTGATTGGACTATAGACGCTGTATAATGTGTTGTCAAGTCTGTTCAAGATATAATTCCGGCAAAAGAAATCGGCATGTTTCCAAACATCAACCGCAGCAACCACTTGCCGGTCGGTTTCATCCTCTTTCAGGATAGGAGCATCTTCACAGAGGAAACGAGCCAGGTTCAGAGTTATAAGATAAAACAACATTTTTTGTTGCCATCTTTTAAAGTTAGTTCCTGAGAACTTCTCTGGCTTCTCTCCATGATTTATTGATACTGTCACCACATGAAAGGCGTTTGGTGCAATTGCAGCCACCACAGTAGTACTTGTTTAGGCATTTGTTTCAGTAGCCATCAATTCTAATTTATAAAACAAAATTATAATTAGAATTTATACTACACAGAAAATTAAACCAAATTCACAGAATTAAATTCTGTAAAAATAAAAGAAACAAGAATGTAACTTTTATTTTTCAATTAATTTGAAAATAAAATTAAATTTTATTTAAACAAATTAATTCCACACAGAAAATTAAATTCTATAAAATAAAAGAAATAAAAAAATATAACTTTAATTTTTCAATTAATTTGGAAATAAAATAAATTTTATTTAACCAAATTAATTCCACACAAGAAATTAAATTCTTGTAAAATAAAAGAAATAAGAATATAACTTTTATTTTTCAATTAATTTGAAAAATAAAATAAAATTTTATTTAACCAAATTAATTTCACATAGAAACTTAAATCTCTTGTACCACTCCAATAATTAAAATACTGAAACAAAATTTTAATTAATAAAAACTCAGAAAATAATATCTAAAAACCAAAATTAATTTCCTGACGAAATTTCACAAAAATATATTCTGAATTGTTAATGACACCAGTATCGTACTAATAGTTGTCAAAGAAAATAGACAGTATATTACTACTAACTATCAAATAGCATATAATCACTATTTGTTTTTCCAACCAGAATATTATTTTAAAAATCCATAGAAAATAATTTTTCTTAAAAGAAGAAAGAGAAAAGGAAACAAACGAAAAATTCTGTAAACAGAATAATTCAAATCTGTCTTAAGATTGTTGGAAACAATCTTCTGTGAAAATAAAATAAACTGAAATTAAATTCAAACAAAATAAAATAAAACTTACAGTATTTATTTTGTTAAACCGAATAAATAATTCAAAGACCAAGTCGAGTGTGTGACACTCTGTCCTTAAGACAGATTCGCCCCGCTACAGTGCTTACAGTTGAGTGGTGTCTATTTCCCAAGATACAATGATCTTTACAAATTTGTAGAAGCACTTCAAACAAATTTGTTCGGCGAACTAAACCTGTGATCTATACTCTCTTTAAATTATTCTAAAACTAAATATGAAGAATAAATGCACTAGAGGAAAAATTAGACAACAATGAGACAAAATAACAGACTGAATTTTTCCGACCCCTAGACTGCTGGAATCAGATTGTATTTATAGGCAAATTTCCAAAGCCCCGAATAGGTACCAAACCCTGAAGTCAACAGGTGCAAAACTATTCACAATTTGAATATATAAATTGACCGTTGGTCAGAACAAAATTTAAAACAAATGAAAAAAGTGAGCTGTTAGTGGAACAGATTCCTTCCACCTGTTTGGAAAATTTATTATTAAACTATTTGGTATATATATACTAAACAATTAGAATATATATAATAAAATATTTGAATAGTTTAATAAATAAAGGAAGATGTACAAACTTTAGGAAATCACTTAGCAACCCAAAAATTTTAATTTAGAATTAAATTAAATTCCCACAATTATAAACTTTAGGAAACCACTTAAGAATCCAAAATTTGAATTTAGATTTAAATTAAATTCCCACAATAATTTTTATTGAAAAAATTCAAATGAATTTTATCTAAAAAATTAATGTTAGACTCGAAAAACGACATCAACTTCCCATTCACTCATAAATAGTTTTGACGTTCTGTCTTCACCTCTTCGGACCCACCCCAAACAACGTTTGGGGCCCACTCAAATTTGGGCTAAAAAATATGCCTATATTAAATCATTTTTCCAACAGACAGATCAAAAAGTGAATAAAAATAGACTTTTCCTGTAGCTTTATTCAAACAGACTACTCGAGCGGTGAAATCTGCACTCGAGCATCAGAACGAAAAAACCAAACTCGAGCGAAAAAACCAAACTCCTAGAAATTCATCTTTGCAGAACAGATTGCTCAAGCAATGGAACCTAAGCTCGATCGTCAAACACTAAGGATCGCTTGAACAACAAACCTAAGCTTGAGAAAAGAAAGCAAACTCTCAGAAGTTCAGACCGCAAACCTAGAATTGGGAGAAAGAAAAACCGCTCAAGCGATCAAACAACCGCTCGAGCGAACTCAAGTTTACTCAGTCAAAATCATCCCAGAATTACCAATCTCAACCTGTTTCAAACACAACTCCAAAACCAATTTTCAAAGGCCACCTAGGATAAGAATCATTTAGAAGAATAAAAATAGATGTTAATGAAGGTAACTCAGAATTTCAAAGATAGTAATAATCCTAAAATAGAATAGAAATCCAAAATACATTCCCACGTAAGTCTTACAAGTAATGAGGACATCACACTGATTCCGTCACCACAATCACAATAACGCGTAATCAAACAAGACAATAGTTTGTAATTAACATCAATTTAGACAAAAGTTTATATATATGTACATAAATAAATATGTATTATACCATTACCCTATATTATGTGGGAATTATTTGTAGTCTCAAAGTGTCATATGGCATTGTCATTGTACATGTGGTATTCTTGAGCAATAACATATCAAAAAAAAATTATGAGGTGAAACAATGCTAATGTACCCTTATTAGGTAGTTACAAGACAAGAAATGACTTACCAAATATATTTTGTTATTCTTCATTTGTCGAAAATACAACATAAATAATACGACACAATCTTACCTTGGGAGTTTGCTAAGAAGCTCGCATATTAGTTAAAAATAATCCTATAAAACAATTAGGATAAATTATAAATACACTTTCTGATATTTATTTAAAAAATGAATTGTCTCCTGCGATTTTAGAAATTATAACTTGCCTCTTGAATTTTATAATTTCATAACAAATAGTCTCTTTTATTAATAAACCATCATACTAATTAGCAGTTTTTAATGATATCAGGAATTTATTTCAATTAATAATTTATATAATTTTATTATTGTATAGAAAAATAGTTACAATTTTTATTTTTTCAGTTAATTTTGTTAAATAAAAATTTATGATAAGGAGTATTTGTAATTTTTCAAACCATAGGGAATAATCCATATTTTAAACAAATCTCAAAGGGTATATTTTTAATTACTCAAAAAACTAGTGTTAAAAAACTATTTTCTTTGGGAGTAATGCTAGAGATTCCAAATAATCTACCAAATGTTTTACCAAACCTCTAACATGGGTGTGGGACCCACACACATGTCGGTTTGTGTGGGTCCTACACCCATGTGAGAGATTTGGTAAAAGGAAATGGCTTCTGTCCAGTCCTTAATCGGACTGGACCGTGTTGTTGGGCCCGTGGAAGCCCACCACTGGTCCCGTTTTGATAATCTGAACCGTTCAATGTGTAGAACTCGTCGATTACTATATGCCTGTAAAAAATCACATTGATCGGATATTGATAGCTATGTGATCAAAACTGATTTTTGTCAACTGTTAATTTATTCACCGTCCATTTTTTTTTATACAAAACTGATTTGATCACATAGCTATCGATATCCGATTAATGTGATTTTTTACTAAATTATAGTACTCAACGAGTTCTAAACATTGAACGATTCAGATTATCAAAACGGAACCCGTGGTGGGCCCCCACGAGCCCAACAGAACAGTCCAGTCTGATTAAGGACTGGACAGAAGCCATGCCCTTGGTAAAATATTTGGTAGATTATTTGGGGATCATAGCATTTTTTTTCCTTTGGGACATTCTTCTTTCTTTTCTTTTCTTTTCTTTTTTTTTTATTTTTTTAATAATTTTTTAGTATGTATAAATAGGACGTTTGGCAAGAAAGAAGCTTTCTGAGTTAAAAATATTTTAACAAAATGAATTTTTTAACCAATAAACTGGCTTCCTCCAAATGATGCATACTTCTAAGACCAAGGGGTTGGCTTGGTAAGCGTGATGCTTAGGTTCAAATTTTACTACTGTGTTATGTAGTCTCCCCTTCTCCTATTCCCAGAACTGTCTCTGACCACTGCCCACTTGTACTTATGGAGGATGAAAGGGATTGGGGGCCTAAACCATACAAGTTTTCCGAATGCTTGGCTCTTACACCCAAACCTAGCTTCTATAGTGGAGACCACATGGAGGGAAACACAGTTGCAGGGGTCTGATGGACTCCTCTTGAAAAAGAAACTGCAGGCTCTGAAAATGGCATTAAAAAAGTGGAGTAAAGAAGATTATGGCAATGTTGCGAACAAGCTAAAAGATACAGAATCTGTCCTTCATGAACTTGATCTAATAGCCGAAACAAGACCCTTGGTAGAGGCAGAGTTGAAAATACTAAGAGAGAGAAGAAATGAAAAGTGGTCACTAAGTAGGAAGCTGGAATGGGAGTGGCTCCACAAGTCGATGATGGACTGGACACTAAAAGGCGACAGGAATACTAATTTTTTCCATGCAATGGCAAGTAGCAGGCAAGCTAGAAACACCATCCATTCCATTACAGTAGGGGATGCGTCTTTTGAGGAGCCAAATATTGTCAAGCATGAGGTATGGAATCATTTCTCAAATCTATTCACAGATGATTGAAAGATCAGACCTGTCTTAACTGGGGATTTCAAGAGTGTTAGATCCAGTACTTCTTTTCACTTGCTAGAAGCTGAATTTTCTGAAGAAGAAATTTGGGCAGCAATCAAACACTGCAATGGGAACAAAGCCCGAGGTCCAGATGGTTTCAACTTGTTGTTCTTTCAGAAATTTTGGAAGCTACTCAAAGATGATATTCTTAACTTTATGAAAGACTTCTATGCTAATGGCAAACTGGCTCCGGGTTTAAGCAGTTCTTTTATTACTCTCATCCCAAAAAAGGAGAAAGCTGTGTCATTAAATGAATACAGACCCATCTGTTTGATTGGCTCTGTTTACAAAATTCTCTCAAAAGTTCTCACAGCTAGGCTTCAACAAGTCATGCCTACGGTAATCGGGGACTCACAATCAGCTTTTCTAGGGGGTAGAAGCATTCTTGATGGAGTCTTGATCGCAAATGAAGTTGTGGATGGCTGGAATAAATACAAGAAAGCAGGGTTGCTCTTTAAATTAGACTTCGAAAAGGCGTTTGATTCCATCAATTGGAATTTTCTATTCTTAATGCTTACAAAATTTGGGTTTGGACAAAAATGGATCTCATAGATGCGGGAATGTGTCTCCACTGCGAGAATTTCAGTTCTTATCAATGGCTCTCCAACTAAGGAGTTCAGCCCCCAAAAAGGTCTTCGGCAAGGCGATCCCTTATCACCACTCCTATTCAACTTGGTTGTTGAGGCACTAAACATACTATTTCAGAGAGCTATGGAGTTGAATTTGCTAAAAGGGGTATCTATTGGTTTCAACCAAGTGCGACTCTCTCACCTACAATTCGCAGATGATTCACTACTATTTTGCGAAGCTGAGTTGTCAGAAGTCCTTGCTTTGAAAGGAATACTCAGATGCTTTGAAGTGGCTTCAGGCCTCAAAATCAATTACCACAAAAGTGTGGTTTGTGGTGTTGGTATTTCAATCTCTGAACTTGCTGTTTTTGCATCCCTATTGAATTGTAAGACCCAAACCCTTCCACTCAAGTATTTAGGATTGCCTTTGGGAGCGAACCCAAGGAGAACGAAAACATGGCAACCTGTTATTGATAAGTTTAAGTTGAGACTTGCTGGTTGGAAAAGGAGACTCCTCTCTTTCGCAGGCCGATTAATATTGGTGAAAGCAGTACTATCAAGCTTACCTGTATACTTCTTGTCTCTTTATAGATTGCCTGAAGGAGTTGCTAAGGAGCTAGACAAAATTCAAGCCTCATTCCTATGGGGAGGCTCAGATTCAAGGCGAAAAATCCACCAAGTGAAATGGTCAGAGGTTACCAAGAGTATAAAGCAGGGTGGGTTGGGCATTAGAAGAGTTAAGGATGCAAATGTGTGCTTACTCCTGAAGTGGTGGTGGAGGTTTGCATCTGAAAATGACTCATTATGGAAGAAAATCATCTGTAGCAAATACAAATTCCTTGGTGGGAGATGGTTCCCAAACCTCAGGCCAAGTATTAAGTTATCAAACATCTGGAATGGTATTGTATCAGCAGTGGAGCTGAACGAGTCCCTCTTTCAATACTATACCAATAACCTAAAATTAAAGGTGGGTAATGGTTGTAGAATCAGGTTTTGGAATGATAATTGGTATGGAAATATTTGTCTAAAAGATGAGTTTCCTCGGATCTACAGGCTGCCACTCAATAAGGATGGGTCACTCAAGGACTTTGTGAATGTCTCTGGCCCTACTAAGCATTGGGTTTTCACATTTAGGAGGCCCCTCTTTGACTGGGAGAAAAGTGAACTACTTAGACTCACTACCACCCTATATCCAACTCCCATACTTAATTTGGAAGCCCAAGACAGTACAGTATGGTCAGAAGCTATTGCAGGGCAGTCTCTTGTCTCGGTCTTTTACAATCATACCAGCCTTGCCCATGGAGCATGTAATCATCCTATTTGTCTAGTGTGGAACAAGCAACTCCCGCCCAAAGTGCAATTTTTCAGTTGGCTCGCATGGAAATACAAGCTAAAAACCTCTGTCTTCCTTCAGCGCATTGGTATCTTAGATGGGTCTGCCTCTACCCTATGCATATTTTGTCAAGCACAACAAGAAACAGCAGAACATGTTCTAATCTCTTGTCCTCAGGTGTGGAAAGTTTGGACTGGGCTGTTAAAGTGGTGGGGGACTACTTGGGTTGTCCCAAATTATGTCCCAAACTTGCTGCTATGGTGGTCAGGATATGAGTGCAGAAAGTCTGAACGTCGAATATGGAATGCTATTCCTCTAGTAACTCTGTGGTCCATCTGGAAACACAGGAATGAATGTCTTTTTCAAGCATCTTCGCCAAATCTGCAGGAGCTGCAAGAGCTCATTGTTACCAGGATTGCCATTTGGTTGAAAGCTACGTCTACGAAGCTCCACTTTTCGATCAATGATTTTCTGTACAACATCTCAGCTGTTAGGCACTGTATCAATTAAGGGTAAGAAAGGGTGCTGATCTGTTTCAACTTGATGGTATGCTGCTGAGTCACATTTGCAAACTAGCGTTACTAAGGATCACAGAGGCTAATCCACAAAAGGGTGACTTCATCTGGCTCCGTTCTGATCTGAATATGCACGCTGCTGCTGCTCAGTTCCCATCGGCTGTTCTGTGTTTCTGTTGTCCAACTTTGTTCTGTATTTGATCTGTTCTGGTGATCTAACCTGTTGATTCTGCTTGTGATATGTTCTGATCTGCAAGCTGCTGGTGTTCAGTCCAAGGGTGATCTGCTGCTGCTAGTGATCTGCTGCTGGTGATATGTCCCTTTGTTCTGATAGCTGGTGATCTGTTTTGCTGGTTTGGCCCGTCCCCTACGTTGGTTCCTCACCAACTTTGGGCTCCTCTTTTCTCTTTATTGGTGTAATTTGTTTGTACCTTGTACTACATTTTCATCAATGAAGTCTCTTCCTTTGCCGTTCAAAAAAAAAAAAATTAAAAAAAAAAATATTTATAATCTTAATACATATTTTACATATCTCAAAATATTTTTATATATTTTTATTCATTCTTTAAACATTTCAATACACTTTTTCTAGCACAAACAACAACTCTTAAGGTTATTTTTAGCATTTTTCATAATAATAATAATAATAAGAAGAAGAAGAAGGGGGTTAAGCACACAAAGCAGCTTTGCACTTTTTTCAAAATCTTACTTTAATCCTTTTGCTTTTAATTTTTGTTAGGCTCTTAAATTATAGATGGGCAAAAAGATAAAATTACAATTTGACGGAGATTGACTATTATAATTGAAAGTGAATGATTTAAAGTGAAATTTTGATGAAAGTGAAAAAATATTAAGTATAACTAACCCTAATAACAATAATAACCAAAAAATTGTGTCAAAACAATAGATGATAAAAACAACAAAAGGCCTTCAACATGTAATAGATCTTGAAGTACTACTGCATCTCTCTGAACAAATCCCCAAGTACTACTAAAAAATTTTGATAATATGTTGAGACAAATAACTACTCTCTTGTCCTCTCAAAAAAAATCAAAAATGCTATGGGCTATGAATATATCCTTTGACATTTATCCTGAAATGAGTTATATGGTGTAAAATTAAAATTTGTGTGATGTTAATTCCATCTACAATAATTGTGATTTATAGATTTGTTTTCTATATATTTTTCTGGGTATTTTTCTAAATTTATAGGATTGCTGGGAACTTGTCCTCTCTCTCTCTCTCTCTCTCTCTCTCTCTCTCTCTCTCTCTCTCTCGTCCATTTCTCTCACTAATCGTGCATGGAATGGAGGAGCCAAGAGGTTGTGTGTTGCATTGTAGCAAATTGCTAAAGCTAAATTATACTGTACCCCAAGTAGCAGGAACCACCTCCCCCACTCAGAAACGCATATCTAACAGTAGTACTGTAGTAGTAGTGACTTAAGATTCTTTTCTAGTTTAGTATGATATATGACAACCTAAGCGTATCAATCAACCTTCAATCCTTGTCCTCCTCCTCGTCTTATAAATATTCCCACCCTCCCTTTCACTCTTTTCTCAAGCCCAGCTTAACTCAAGTACGTAAGTATCCCAACCCAACTTTGTGGGAATTGGGAACTGAACTTGAGAGAGAGAGAGAGAGAGAAAGAATGTTGGGGAAGAAGTGTAAATCCATAGCAAAGCTACCTTCTTGTTGTGTACCAAACTCGGATTGTGTCTGTTTGGGTCATCGAAGTCAAGTTGCCAGCGAAACGGTGCATGCCAGAAAGCTTGCTGCTGCTGCTGCTGTGCCGGCGTCGTTGGAAAGGTGCAGTGTGTGCTTAGAGGAAGACGAGAAGGTGTGTAAGTGCGACATCAATATCAGTACTGAGGAGGAGTTGTTCAAGAGTAGTAGTGTGATCGACCAGGCTGCTACTCCTAGAGTAAACGCCAACAGTTCTTTTGCTCATGCTGTCATCAACATGGTTGGAATGCTTATAGGTATTAATATCTTCCCTTTTTAACTTGAGTAGCGTTATTCTAATTCAAAAATTAGATTTATATTTCAAGTTGATTGATTAACCAATCAATTACTCTTATGTGTTATTTTACTCTTTTATAATTTTTCTAATTATCAATTAATTATTTCGCTTACACATTATTAAGTCTAGAAAATGAATTTAAAAAATAATTGGCTTACACATTAAAATGAATTGGGTAAATTATAAATACACTCTCTGAGATTTGATTAAAATACGAATCGCTCTCTATAATTTTGAAAATTACATTTTACCCCATGATGTTTCTAATTTCATAACAAATTGTTCCTTTTATTAATAAATCATCAAGTCAATTAACAGTTTTTAATAATGTTAAAAATATGTTTCAAATAATAATTTAAAAAATTTTATTATTGTATAAAAGAGCAATTATGAATTTCATTTTTTTAAAGTTAATTCTAGTTAAATAAAAAATTCTAAAAAAGAGATATTTGTAATTTTTCAAATAACAGGGGACAATCTGTATTTTAAACAAATCTCAGAAGATGTATTCATATAATTTACCCAAATAAATTTAAAAAATGAGACTTGTATATATCATTTTTCTTTTTAACTTTGCCTTCTCACTGCTCTTCATTCTTCCTTTTTACTTTTGATGGTTCACAATTCAATAATTATTTAATAAAAGTAAATTAACATCTCCCACTTGTAATTTTTTTACTGGCCTCGTTTGAAAATAGATTTTTTTAGTAATTTTTTAAATTTTTGGCTAAAATATAATATAAAAAAAATTTATATGTTTGTGTTGACTTTTTGACTTTTTACGAAAAGATGTACAAAAAGTAAAGAAAAAATGAAATTTTTAGACTTTTTTATATGAATGGTTGGTTTTTTAATTTTTTTTAATAACTTTTTAACTTTTTGACTAAAAAAATTACCGACAATGATAGGTAGCTCAAATTTTTGTGGCTCAAATAGCTCAAATCTGTCAAAACGACGTCGTTTTGACAGATTTTGAGTGTAAAACGACGTCGTTTTGACAGATTTGAGCCATTTGAGCCACAAAAATTTGAGCTACCAAACATTTTCCAAAAACTACTTGCCAAATGAGGCCTAAATGATTGATTTACAACACTAAATAAGTTATGTCACATCATTTTTAAATATTATTGAACAGAATTTTACGTAATCAATATCACTTCATGTTACATTAGCTGACATAGTACTCTTAAGTCCCGTTTGTTTGAGGTTATAGGAAGGGGATTGGGACTACTAATACCTTGATATTACTAATACCTTATTTATTTTGAGAGATGGTCTTGGGACTACTAATACCTTGGTATTACTAATACCCTTGGAAGGGAGATTCATAGTGAGGAGGTAGAGATGGTATTAGAAAAATAGTGAGGGGATTAGAAATTTTTTTATTTTTTATATATTGTGAATTTTTTTTAAAATATTAATGTTTGATTTTTATATTTTTTTTATTTGTTTTATTATTTTATATAAAAATAATTTAACAATTTCTCACTATTAATCTCCTCACTATCAATCCCCTCACTGTTAATTTCTTCCATTCTATCTCTGAAAACAAACGGACGTTAATGTTGACATGCTAAATCAAAATTGGATAATTCTTACCTGAAACATCGTACTACTGTTTAACAGGGCTTGGACAATTATCAACTCCATTTGCTCTACAAAACGGAGGATGGTCCTCTGCATTCCTCCTCGTCGGCCTCGGAATAGTCTGTGCATACAGTTCCCACCTCCTCGGAAAATGCCTCTCCAACAACCCCAAATTAATGAACTACACAGACATCGGACACCACGCTTTCGGCACCAAAGGAAGGCTCCTAGCAGCCTCTTTCATCTACATGGAAATCTTCATGGCTCTTGTTTCCTACACAATCTCTCTCCACGACAACTTGAATACCGTCTTTTTCGGGGCCCACTTCGACTTACCCTCAATTCACTTATCGACCTCTCAGCTGCTGACTGTGATCGCGGTCTTGGTCGCGCTTCCCAGTCTGTGGCTGAGAGATCTTTCTTCTATATCTTTTCTTTCCATCGGGGGTATTTTTATGTCACTCATTATTTTTACGATGGTGGCTTTAACGCCTATTTTGGGAGGCGTGAAGGCGAACAGGGAGATACCGATTCTTCGTGTTGAGAATATTCCGGCGATTTCTGGGCTTTACATATTCAGTTTTGCAGGACATATTGTCTTCCCTAATATTCATAAGGAGATGAAAGATCCCTCCAAGTTCACTAAGGTTTGTCATTCTCTTCTTTACTTCTATTACTTAAATTTCTTTTACAATAATGACATTATCACATTATTCTAATCAATTTTTTTTGTATGAATAAAATTCTCTTATGTTTTTGTAATTTGTTTTATATCTTTTGAAATATTGTAATCATATTTTTATTCCAACTGAAAATTGGTTAAGTGTGGGGGGCAGTTGGTCCCACTAAGTGCTTTTTTGATAAAAGAAAAATATTTGAGATATTTAATTTATCATTTTTATAATTCACTTTTAACGATGTGTTTGACAAGTATTGAATTTTGATTTGTTAAATATTTTATATGCGAGATTAAACTCAATATAATATCATTAGAATTGTTAAATATTTTATATGCGAGATTAACCTCAATATAATATCATTAAAAATGATTTAGAAGTGATAAATTAAAGAATTGTAGTATTATTGTTTGGCAAAAGCTCAAGTCAACTTATAATTGCTGCATTTTACATAATAGCACAGCAACATACATGTACATGCAACTTTTGGATTATAAAAATTTTGAGCCAGAAAAAGAATATTAATTATTACCATTAAGATTCACACGTTTGGTTTTATTAGGAATCTTTGTGAAAAAAATAAAAAATAAATATGGTGTGATTCATAATTATTTTTTATTCTTAAATAGTTAAATATTTTTCTAAAAATATGAAATTCCTGTGAGAAAGTAAGGGAATCATATTCTTACTTGGTTTAAGAATATAATTCTTGTTAAAATAAATAACTTTATTATTTCAATTCATTTCAAAATATTGGAATCATAGAGACCCACAATTATATTATCGTTCTCCCTTAAAATTCATGTCATCCAAACTTGACCATATATTAATATAAAAATAAAATACAAATTCTCTCCATTACATGAAAGGGATAGAGATGTTCATGAGTCTGATTTTGCTCACACACTTAAAGAATATGCGCACAATACATATATTTTGATTGGTTGTGAAATAGTAGAACCTACCATTTTAGGTAGGGTCATTACACTTTTTGAGTTAACCAACTAGGCCTAACCTAGTTGGCCACCATATCTCCCTTAGGGTTTAGTTCCAAGGAGGTCATGGGTTCAATTTCCCTTATAGGAGTTGAATTAAGGGTGTGCAAGCACTTAGTGCTTTGCCAACGGTGGGGAGATTTTCTCCCGTAGGTACTAATCTAACAACTAACAACTAACATTTACCGATCAAAAAAAAAATTACACTTTTTGAGTATTAGGTCCACAATCACATTTTGTGTATTGTTTACACGAGAAATTATTTTTTGCTTGTGGGATATATTCATGCGGTGCCCTAACTTCAAATTCATTGGTTGAAATAATGGAATCTAATACTTTTTATTGAGTTTTTGGAGAATAACTTGACAAGTGTCAAGCAATGAATGATGTGAAACAGTAAACCTTACCACCAAATAATCACTCTCTTCACATACTAAAAATGTGTATGAACAAATTCATTCTTCATGTCCATTGCATCAAGAGTATATCATTTCTGCAAAAAGATGTTGTACAAACTAATATGTTATACTAAGTTTTTCTTATTCACCAACATGTGTTATGTAATTAAGAAACAATAAAATCTAAACAGGATCCATTTTAATAATGTGATAAATTAATATTATTTTCAATTGGTATGAGAGCATACCGATTTCTCAATTGGTATAAGAACATATTGAATTCTCAAACTCGCATGTTAATTACTTTTTTGCATGCAGGTAACTATAGTGAGCTTCACATTGGTGACACTACTCTACACAGCCTTAGCCTTCATGGGTGCCAAAATGTTTGGCCCTGAAGTAAATTCCCAAATCACCCTCAGCATGCCTCGCAACCTCATAGTCACAAAGATCGCGCTCTGGGCAACGGTTCTCACCCCAATGACCAAATACGCACTCGAATTTGCACCCTTCGCAATGCATCTCGATCACCATCTCTCTCATTCCATGAACATGAAATCCAGGACAAGGACGATCGTCCGAGGCAGTGTTGGCTCATTTTTGTTGCTTGTAATACTAGCCTTGGCTCTCGCTGTGCCCTACTTTGAGTATGTTCTCAGCCTCACAGGCTCGCTCGTCAGCGTTGCAATTTGCATCATTTTTCCATGTGCATTCTACACCAAGGTTTTTTGGAATCAAATATCAAGACCGCTTATCATTCTCAATGGATTGCTCATTGTGTTGGGCTGCCTTCTTGCTGTGTCTGGAACCATTTCATCATCCAAGTTACTTATAAGAGACTTACATAGAGCTCACTCGCCATGAGAATAAACCCATGGAGAAGTTATAGTCTTTGCGAGATTTGAATAGTTTTTCTTCTTCTTCCTCCTCTTGTTTTTTTTTTTTTTTTTTTCATCAAAGTACCAAGACCTTAACATTGGCATAGCTTTCTATTTTGAGTTAAGATATGGCTCTTTACTTTTATTAATAATTTTGTTTTCATTTCACATATATATATATATATATATATATATATATATATATATATATATATATATATTTTAAATCTTCTAGTTCCGGAATAATTCTATATGCTTTATTACCTTGTCAAATAACTCCAATCAATTTGCTTCTAATAAGTAAAACGTGAGATGAATCTAACCATTTTTCTTACTTTATGCAAAAAGGAAATTAATGCATAACTACCACCAAATATTACATCCTCAATCCACATGAGAACAACTCCAATCTCACTCTTTTTTTTTTTTTACTAGCTAAACTATAAAAAAAGTAATTCTTTATTTTGCCTAATTTATTTTTTATCTATATATTCCAACACAATTCTTTATTTTATTTATACACACAAACTGTTTAAGGAGTGTCTCAAGGCTTTTCAAATATAACTAGTATTGAAGAATTTTGTTAAAATAACTATTTATAATAACTCACTCATTAGAATGACTAAAATATGATAATACTAACAAATCTCTTTTGAAGATATCTTGGAGATACTCTCAGTCCAATAGTTAAGAGATGACTCATAAATTCAAACATATTAGATTTTCGGATCTTGTTGGTACCTATATTGGCCTTATTTGGTAGGACTTATTTCCAACTTATTTAAGCTTTTAGTTTAATTTAAGCTATTTTGATGTGTTTGATTCAGTTTAATAATACAACTTATAGCTTTTTTGTAAGTCAAAAATCAACTTATTTTTTTAGTGGGGGAGGAGAAGCTTAATTTATAAGTCAAAAATCAGCTTATGTTCATAGTTATAAGCTATAAACTGTTAAGCTATAAGTTATAATCACTTTCCCACAACTCTACCAAACGGCCCATTGTAATTTACAAGAGATTGCAAGCATCTAAGATTTATTCTGCAACAATGGATCCAAAAGGCCCTCTCTACTTTGGAGAAGTTTTTCATCATTAAAATAAATAAATAAATAAAAATCACATTCTCAACACCTTATTTGAATTCTAAGAACCAGATCCTAGCATAAATAAATAAATAAAGAATTATAAGAACTAAATTCTCTTCACTTTGTGGATTTGACTAGATAGTACCGATAATCATAATCGCTAAAAAACAAACAGTAAATTTCCAAAATAACACGTACCATTTATTTTTCAAAAAATAATAAAATCATGTCTATATTTATCGAATAAAAAAAAATTCTTGATAGATAGTCAACACACCAAAGCCTTAAAAAGTCAAAATAAATTATTAAAACAAATTCATAGCAAGCCCAATGGAGACAGGAGTGTCCAGACCACACACTCATCCTTCCATATTGAAATTTGTGGATTTGAGAGAGAGTACTGTAAATGTGCACTCATGCTTTAAAACATGAAATACTTCCACTGAAAACACTAACTTCAGTCAAATGTTTTTTTGTTCTCACTCTCTCGGAGGCACTGTTTGTTTGTATAAAAATATTTTCCTAGTCTTTTTGTGTTTGATTGCAAAGAACTGCAGAAAAACATTTTACATGTAAAATCTATTCTACCAAATCAAGGAAAATGACTTGCCCACCAAATTTGGGTTAGTCATTTCACAAATGAGAGTTTAGGTTGGTAATTAGTGCTCTAGTGCGTGGAGTCATGTGAGTTGGGTTGGGGACTAGGGGAATTCGTGAACATTGTGGTGGTTATGAAATCGCACATTTTGAACTCGTAAACTGTGAAAATGTATCACTTTTAACACTTTCAGATCACCCCAAAAGAGATGCATTTGTACGATTTTCAAAATTAAGGCCAAGTTTGACATATCTCAAATAATCTAAAGAAAGATAAATGCTCCTTTGGACAGACGGAAATCCTATTCCTAGGGCATTGGATGGGCATCAGAGCCATCGAGGAGTGGCAAGCACCTACCAAGGTGAGTAAGCTAAGATTGTTTTTAGGGCTCGTGAACTATTACCGAAGATTCATCGTAAGTTACTCGAAGGGGGCTGCTCGACTCAAAAATCTCCTAAAGTCACTATCTCGCCCAGCATATCTGCCAAGAGCAGGAGCATATCCAAGTCTCATATTCAGTTGAATCAGATCTAGCAGCGCTCACTACTGAGACGAAAGAAAGGAGCAAGATACGGCCTTTTTTTATCTTTTTTCCATCACATTATCTCTCTACTTTTCTGCACATCTTTTCGTAAAAAGACAAAAAGTGCACTTATTTAGGTCATCCCAAACATTCCCAATGAGGAAACTACAGTGATATTTACAAATAATTGAGGAAGTCTTGGTGCAATTAATCCAAAATATTTTACACACCAAAAAAAGAAAAGGTGAAAGTAAAAAATTTCTTATAAAAAGTTTTACGCGGAAAAATGTTTTCAAAACGTAGCGATTCAAATGGAGCCCTAGTTTCTCTTCTTTTTCACATAAGAAGAAACTTCTATAAAAATTGAGAGCCTCTCACCCTAGATTCTTCCTCAGCAAATTCAAAGTGAATCTCCCTAGTTTTCAACTTCCAGCTATTCTCGAAGAATTGCAGGTGTGATCCATGTTTGCATTCTTAATTTGAAGTTGATTTTCCTGTTCTAGAAGCTCAAAATTCTGGTTTTGGACGTCACGCTACTTCACGCATGTATGTTGGTAATCAAAGTATGGGGAAAACCCTAGCAATGAAACACGGATTACAACGGAGTTCTTCACAGTCACAAGGATGCCACTGGAGTGTATAATAATTCAATTAATGAAAATGAATCCTGATCAGAAAGTGAATTCAATGAACATTATCCATGTTCTTGAGAAAACAACTATAGCAAAGCCAAACTCTGTTTAGGAGGAAGTGGCAACTGAAATTTCCCATGGTGCCGATGCAAGGGCAAATAACTAGATTGCATTTTTTAAATATAGTTAAAGAAAGTCCTTGAAGAAAAGGAATTTTTATGCTCAGAGTAGAAGCTTTCAGTATCACAATTCCAGAGGACAAGAAAGGAACAAATTATCAGACACGGAAACCTAAAGATTCGCCTAAGATGACGGAGAGATATTTCTCAGAAAGAATGAATGAATACCAAGTGGTGCAAAGACAGAAGATGCAAATAACACAGGAACAAGAGAAACCAATCAAATGTTCAAATCTTTCATATAACTTCAATATCAAGCTAGTTTGTGCAAGAGAATAAATTTTTTTCTATAACACTCAAAAAGATAACCTTGATACATATATCGTTAACTATATGCAGATACACAGGATTTCAAATTAGTGCTTCTCATTTGAAATGAAGTGGGATCTAACCTCTACCAGTGAAGCCGAAAACTGGCAGCCTGCATGAGTGGATGAGCCAGATATGCACCTAAAGTCAATGCAGTGATTGATAAATACGGCAATCGAATGAATTCTTTGTAGTAGTCTTTCGGCAACTTTTGTCGACCATCGAGGATGGCTGCAAATGGAATAACGCTTGTTCGGCTCTTCACAACGTCAAAGGCCTCACCATATCGTATAGCTAGCCTCCTGTCTCCATTCCAAACACCAAACAGATGGTGTCCTATCAGGCCAATGGAGGCTGCTGCTGCAACAGAGTTCCCAATCCAGATTGTGTGAGCCAAGCACCACATCACCTGCCCAACCATCTGCAGGAAAAATAAACAAATAAATTAACAAAAAGAATAAAAAACATTATTGGGCAACTTACAAAAATAGGGGAGAGAGAGAGAGAGAGAGAGAGAGAGAGAGTCCCTTATTGACATGCCACAACAAAGGAAGGTTTTGGACACCATGCAGAAATTAATAAAATTAATCCAATTTTTAAATTTTATTTTTGTTAGCACCTATAACGAATCAACACCATCGCATTACCATGATCATCAGGGCTTCCTCCACTAAGATAATAATAATACTAAACACCAACTTCACTCATAGGAGGATAATAGTTAAGACATCAAGTACAATTGAACCAAAAAAAAAGACTTATATTTCCACCAGCCATCCAAAAACCACTTTCATAGCAAACTGGAAACCTTATCCATTGACTAGAATATCAAACCTATCCTCCTTAATTTCTTTTCTTATTTCCTTTTTTATTTTTATTTATTTATTTATTTATTTTTATTTTTTTGGAACTACTTTTCTTTTTTCTTGTTTGTCAATGTTCTGGAAACTTTGGTGGATGGTCCATACAGTAAACTATAGATTGATGTATTACGATTGAAGAATGAGATGAAAAAGAAAAAGAAACCCCACAAAAAAAAAAAAAAAAAAGGAAGCCCAATTCTTCCATAGATTTGCATTATTTCAGTAAATGTGATACCAAAGTAGTCTAAGAAAATAACTTTCATTGTATCATCCACATTCCTAGCCAACAGGATATTTCATAGAGAAATATGAAACAGAACCAAATAAATGACAATTTTTTGAACTATTCATGTAACCAAATATTTTAAACATTCTTGTAATCAATGTTCTAAAGCATGGACTGTCGTTAAAATTGGGAAAAGGACTGGGTCAAGGGTCACTGGTTCAACCGTCAAGTCAAGTAGCATCGAACCGTGATGTCACAATTCTCATCAACATATTAAAAATTATATTTAAATAAAAAAAAAGTAATAAGACATATTCATTTAAATGATTTTTATATTTTAAGATACATATATGCTTATTGAATATCTACGTTTATATATACTATATATTTATATTGATTGCTTGTAAACAAATTACTATACTTGGTGTTTTGAGAGAAAATATATTGAATGCATAATACATAATATATATGGACCTAATATCAGTGGTGAGATAATTTATTGATTGAAGCACACTACCACTATGACAGGTTCTGTGTTCGAACCCCCTAGTGAAGGTTTTTTCAATGTTTGACAATGATCTAAGCAACGTAGAAGCTTTCCGGGTTGTTGAACCAGCTTTCGGTTCGAAAGGTTAGCCAGTTCAACCATCATGCTAGCCAGGTTTACAAAAATAGCCCATTTTGAATCTAAAACACATTCGGGGGTTAACCAGACCGGAAGCTAGACCAGTCAACGGATCAACCAGTCAAACAGCTAGTCTGGTCTAGTTTTCAAAACATTGCTTGTAATCCCCAGCACCAGCAGTAAACGAAAGCTATGATCCACAGCAATCAACCTCACCTAAGACAAATCTGGTTTTATATATTCACATGTTTCCTCTAAATGCTCAAGATAAGACTAGTCAGAATAGTGTATGGACATTTTAGATAAAGGTGATGGATTATATACCTGTGGGTGCCTGGTTATTCTCATGATACCTGTCTCCCAAAGATGCATTTTAGGCTTATCAACAGCCGCTACCTCTAACAAATTAAAGGTTGAAGGATAGAGGAAAAAGAAGGAAATAAAATTAGAGAGCCACACAACTTGATGTAATCCAGGAACACTTTGCAGCTGCCACAACTGCACACCATCATATCGGTGGTTAATGAAGTATACCTGAATCACAGATAAGTGAAACACCAATCAAACTGGTTTAAACATTAAATAAAATAAAATAAGATGAAAAGACTTCATAAGGCCATAAATTCAAGGAAACACTAAACATATGTACGATCTTCCAGACATAATAAAGGGTTGAGAACTCACAACTGTACTAAGAGCCAACGGAAGAGATAAGCCCGCAAACAAAACACGGAAAGCACGTTCTCCAATGAGTTTCTCACCCTTATCTCTGAAACTAGCCAAGCCACTGTGGACAACGGCAAAAATGAGAGTAAGCGTAAACATCACAACCTGCAGAAGAATGTTTACAGACTCAGCTTTCATAAACCTACAGATTACAAAAGACAATAGGATACAACATCCTCTAATACAAAAACCAACTGGTAAAGATCAACACATAGCAACAAATCCTTTTGACTATTACAATATGTAGCATGGAAATTAAGACCCTCATAAGCATGTATAAATAGAATAACAGTTACTTTGTGAAGTTCCAGCATAAGCATGAGAGGGAAGAACATCAGAATCCATTTAGCGTACTGGTAAATTTTCAGTACCAAGCCAGATTCTTGGTCCTGTTTTTTAAGTATCCAAATTGTATTGCCTTCATTAATCATAAGAAGCAGAAGAGAAGATGATGGAACGAGTTGTTCTAAACAAGGATCAGATCACATTTATCAGTAACCTTGACAAGATATCAAGTAAAATATATTCTAAATCAATTCAATTCAAGTTCCAATGGGCTAAGTTCCTCCATTATGAAACCGCTTCTGACCCATGACAACTTCAAAAAACTTGGCCAAATGCTTCCTAAAAGTGGATTTGCGGTGAACTTCAGTCATGCTTGATTTTTGAAAAGGCAAATAGCAGGAATTTCATGAATTAGGCTGTGGTAGTATAGACTAGAATCAAAACCTAAAATGTAGAGAAAAAAGGTTGCATATGAAAAGAGTTTATGTAGAATTACTATTTGGTAGGACACACATTAATGTGTACTATTTGGGCTTTGTCCTAAATCTGATCCTACGATCCAATCCTGTGAGTCCCTCCAATGATCCAATGTAGGTTCCCGACTTTGACACATTGGGTTTGATGCATGTGCCCTTACCCTTTTTTAAAATTTTGTCTAAAAATTTGCTCAAATTATACCATAAAACTTTGCTTGACTTTGCTAAAAAATTATTTTCGAGAAATTGTCTTAAACAACCCTTTTTTAGTGAACACTTTTAAGTTGTTTTTTGAATTTTCAACAACTTTTATTATCACAGATAAAAATCATGGGTTTCTCCAACTTTTTCACTGTTTTTTGAAAACACAAAAAAAAAAAATTACTAGAAATGAAAATGATACCAAATAGTTTTTGATGCAGAGTGCTTGGCCAAACAATTCCAAAACATATAAATAGGCATGTAGAAAAACAAGGCAAGCAACATTAGTAGGGACACAGTCTTAGAATTGCATTAAATTTGGAGCGATGAAAAAAGTCGTGGAGATCAGGATCTAGAATTTAGGCAAATTCCATCATTTAGGGCTTAAATTTTGCACTTTTTCCATTTTTTAAAGGTTCTTTATTATCAATTACTTGGCCCAAAAACAAATCCGATTTAAAGGCCTTACGTTGTGTTTGGTTGAGGAATTTGGGAAGAGATTTAGAACAAGAAAAGGAAAAGGAAAAGGTAGGTAAAATGTAAATAAAATTTATCTAAATTTTACCTAGTTTCACACACCTTTTCCCTCTATTTCCAAATCCCTTCTCAAATTCTCCAACCAAAAACAGCGTTAGGATTCCCCAGTTGATGAGTAATACGGAATTCCTTTACAGGTATTCTCTATATTTTTCCTATTATTCTAGTAATCTTTGGATTTAACAAAATTGCAGATGAGTTATGGTTCTTGCTGCTACAAATTTTGCTCTTCCCGCTACATTAGTTTTGAAATGTGACCATTAACAAAAATTCTTAGAGTCACCACCGCTTGATTCCCACCATCTAAAAAGGGATTGTATATCCATTCTTCAATCTACATTCTCTCTTCACCAAGGTTCATGGCACCTTCCTACTTTCAGTATAACAACACTCTTGAATGCTTATAATTGTTTCTGTTTTCAGTACCAAGAAATTAAATTTTCACCTCATCAATTAATCCAAATACTAGTTGCAAGTCTAAATTAAGTAGGTGTTTCAGTAAACTTTAGATGTCACATAATTACTCTCTCTTTCAGCAACCATAAACAAGCATATAAGAGCCGGTTTGATTAGACAGATTATAGCATAGGATTGGGATAATTAATCCATGGGACTCAGATTCTAGTGTTTGGTTGCATTTTTTGTTGTCTGGATTAGATTCTGATGGGCATTCTGTCCAACAAAATTGGCGGGTTTTTAATCCTACAACTAATAATGCAAAACAAACATATTATTGGGATTATATATATATATACATATATCCATTGCAAAATAATGTCGATGGGAAGAGATTATTTGTTCCACCAATCCAGTTGAATAATTAATCCTACGCTAATTCTATGGATTGTTAATACCCCAACTATTAAGCATGCTAATCAAACAAGAACTAAGAGCATCTCCCATGGTGTATCTTTTTTTTTTTAAATTTGAGCAAAAACTCTATTTGATATCGAGTGCTCCAATGGAATACTTTGAACTTTCATCAAAACACCGGGCAGATGTCCGGTCAGTCGACCAGCCAGTGTAATTTTTTCACAAATTTTTGCAAAGAGGTAGTCATCGGGGACATATGGTTATGAACAGTAAAATGATGAAAGGTCTCAGGCGTCTTCAATTTGGTAAACGATTATATTCGATTTGATACTCATTTGATGAAACAATTGGAGCAGAAAAAAAAAAGACAATTTTTCATCAAATTTAAATTTGATGAAAGAATTGATGAGCCATTAACTAGTACCATCATCAAATACCAAAAAATTTGAAAATAATAAAAATGTGAACTTGCTTACTAACCTCGTGGCTCTCTGAAATGGAGGAAACAGAATCAATGAAGGCTTTGCCGAACCCAGTAGAGCTATCGATCCAGGCCACGTCTAGCACAAGCAGAACAATCCCCAAAACGGCAGCGAAGGAAATCCAAGAGGAAATCTTCTGTTTGGCGAAATCGAATTCCGCAGAATCCTCGCCCACCAAAACATCATCAACTTCCTCCTCATCAGACAATTCCAACACTGACCTCGGAGTTGGTCCGTCGATTTGGGAGAGTATTCTTGTCAGAGGCTTTGATGAAAATTGTTTGCGATTACTGAGGAATGGTGAAGAATTGAATTGGGAGGGTTTGAAGGGGTTTGAAAGAGTGAAGAGTTTTGAGGTGGTTTTGAATTTATTAGTTGGGAGGTGAGAGTAGGGAGAGATGGGGTTTGAAAGGAGAAGAGAAGTCGCCATGTTGAGAGAGAGAGAAAGAGAGAGAGAGAGAGAGAATCAGGGGGGTTGTTATTTTATTCTATTTGTATGCTTGGGAGGGGAAGGAAAGGGAAAGGGAAAGGGAAAGGGAATCTGGAAGGAGTGATTCGTTCGGGTGGGTGATTTTGGAGGGAGGAATAGGACGAAATCAGCTGCAGCTGATATGGGAGGATCCATTTATCTCTTCTTCGCAGATTAGGCCGCTCAGCTCAACTGTCACTTAGCAGCCGAACTCTAAACCAATCAACTGGGTTACTGGGTTGTGAACTCCACTATTCGTTCAATTGTCATTTGGAAAATTATACTGCCACCCAAAGGTTTACTTTTAGAAAAATGTTGTAGATCTTAAATAAATTATTAAATATTTTATCAAATTTTTTACATAATTGTGAGGCTTATATATATATGATTTATATAAGTTTCATGCCTATACAAGAGATTTAATAAAATATTTAATAATTCATTTGAAATTCCTAACATAACTTTTACTTTTATGACAAGTTCCTCTATGATATTTGAGAAATTACATTACGTCCCTGTTAAAGTCTGAGTCCTGTTATAGATAAAAGAATAAAATGTCTAAATTACCTTTCAATATCCAACAAATTTATCAATCTCAAATCAATAAGGCCATATCCAACATTTAACTAAATATGTCACCAAATTTAAATTTGGTAAAAAAGTATACTTTTTTTAGTTTCAATGATTTCATCAAAGTTGTATCAAATTAAGAACATTCCAAATCTTTTACTAAGGCCAAGTTTGACAAGTTGAAAAAAAGTCAAAAAGCTAAAAAATTATTTAAAAAGTTAAAAAGTTATCACTATTCACCAAAAATCAAAAATTACGGCTGCACAACTCTCAATCCTAATTTTTTCCTACACACTAATTTATACAATTTTTTAATACATATTTTTTCATAAAAATTCAAAAAGTTAACCTAAACATCCATATTTTTTTCTCAATTTTTTAGTCCAAAAAGACAAAAAGTGCACTTATTTAGGACACCCCAAACAATCCCTAAATTGAGAATGTTTTTTACACATTTCAGCAATTTACTTGTTAGGGAAAATATGTGATTCTTCACAAGTAAATCAATTAATGAAAATAAAAACTAATGCGGAAAAATTAAATCAAAAGCAGCACGAAAATTTTACGTGATTCCCTCAATGTAAGGTACGTCCACGGGATCAAAATCCGATTCCACTATCAACCAAATAAGTTTCCAAACGATTACAAACGAGACACAAATAGTCTCACACACCACCCTTAAGTGTATTCCAAATAATCACAAATAAATAAGAGGAAAGATCTCACCAAATAGATGAACAAAAGTCTTCAAACTAGAGTTGAAGAAAACCTAAAATAACGAACCAAATTATCTTCAAAACAGAAACACACCTTCGAAGTCCCTCGAAGATACTTTAGAATTCATTTTACCGCTGCCCAATGTTCTTTACCCGGATTAGAGAGAAACCGACTCACCACACCAACAGCGTGAGCAATATCCGACCTTGTACAAACCATGGCGTACATCAAAGAACCAACTGCTAAAGTATAAGAAACTTTCAACATCTCTTCTTTGTCTTTCTCACTTGTAGGATATTGATTCGAACTAAGCTTGAAGTGACTCGCAAGTAGACAACCAACCGGCTTTGCTTTATTCATGTTGAAGCTCTCAAGAACTTTCTCAATGTAACTTTCTTGAGACAACCAAATCAGTCCCTCTTTACGATCACGAACAATTTTCATACCAAGTATTTGCTTTGCCGGTCCCAAATCTTTCATAGCAAAAGACTTGCTCAACTCCAATTTCAACCTGTTTATCATGGTAGAATCTTGACATACAATTAACATGTCATCAACATAAAAGCAAAAGAATAATAAATTTGCCATCCGAAAATTTTTTCACAAACACACAATGGTCTAAAGTGGTTTTACAAAAACCATTATTCATCATGAAAGAGGCAAATTTTTTGTACCATTGCCGCGGAGCTTGCTTAAGACCATACAAACTTTTCTTCAATTTGCAAACAAATTTTTCTTTCCCTTTTTCCACAAAACCTTCTGGTTGCTCCATATAAATTTCTTCTTCAAGATCACGGTGAAGAAATGCGGTTTTCATATCAAGTTGTTCAACTTCAAGGTTCATACTTGCAGCTATGTCAAGTACAACCCGAATAGAAGACATCTTCACAACCGGTGAGAAAATCTCATCAAAGTCAATGCCTTTCTTTTGCCCAAAGTCTTTCACAACAAGATGTGCTTTGTACCTCAGATTTTTCCTATCATTCTTCAATTTGAAGACCCACTTATTTTTCAAAATTTTCCTCCCTTTAGGCAATTTCACTAAATCATAAGTGTGATTTTCAAGTAAGGAATTCATCTCCTCTTCCATGGCCTCTTTCCAATTATCTTTATTTGCGTGCTCAATTGCTTCTTGGTAGCTATGGGGCTCCCCTTGATCGGAAATCAATACAAATTTATTGGGAGGATACTTTTTTGAAGGTTGTCAGTCCTTTATAGATTTCCTCAACTCAAGTTGTGCTGGCGGTTTTTGAATTGGATGCTCTTCCTCAATTTCTGGCTCAACTTCATTAGGATTAGCATCATCCTCCACTTCTTCAATAGGTGGCTGCACATCTCCCCCATTTTCATCATCAACTGAAGATGAAGGAGATAGATCTATGTCAATGAGATCACTAGTTTTTTGCTCCGGTTGATCACCTTTACCAAAGTCTTCAATTGTTTGGTCTTCAAGAAACACAACATCACGGCTTCGAATAACTTTCTTGTCGACTGGATCCCACAATCTATACCCGAATTCATCACGTCCATAACCAAGAAAAATACATTATCTTGACTTAGGCCTCGTTTGGGAACAGGCTAATTTAGTAACTTTTTGGCTACTTGGCTAGCTAAAAAAAACTAGTATATTTGGGATGACTTTTTGGCTTTTTACAAAAAGATGTGCAAAAACTAGAGAGAAAAGAGAATCTTTGACTTTTTGGTATGAGTTGTTGGCTTTTTGGCTAATTTAGTAACTTTTTGACTTTTTGGCTAAAAATGAGGGTTCCCAAACGAGGCCTTATTATCAAGCTTGGACCTCTCATCCTTTGGAATGTGAACAAAAATTTGGCAACCAAATACTCTCAAGTGCTCATAAGACGCATCTTTGCCAATCCAAACTCTTTCAGGAACATCACCATTCAAAGGATAGCAATGAGACAAATTGATCACGTCAACCGCTGTACTCATTGCCTCACCCCAAAAGGATCTTGGCAATTTAGTTTGTGAAAGAAAACACCTTGTTCTTTCCACAATGGTGCGGTTCATCCTCTCGGCAACGCCATTTTGTTGAGGAGTCTTCTTAACTGTCTTTTGGTGCCGAATACCTTGGCTGCGACAATACTCATCAAATGGCCCAATGTATTCACCACCATTGTCTGATCGGATGCACTTCAATTTCTACCATGTTTCTCTTTCAACCATGGCCTGAAAATACTTAAATACTTCTAGAACTTGAACTTTAGTTTTTAATAGAAAAACTCAAACTTTCCTTGAATAATCATCAATGAAAGTAACAAAACAAAGTGTACCACTATGTGTTCTAACTTTTAAAGGACCACAAACATCCGAATGAATTAACTCCAAAACATTTTCCTTTCTAGAAATAACATTTTTATGAAAAGAAACTCTATGTTGTTTACCCGCCAAACAATGCACGCAAGTTTTGAGATATGTACCTTTCAAATCGGGTAGAAGCTCTTTCTTGAACAAAACTTGTAGCCCTTTTTCACTCATATGGTCAAGCCTCTTGTGCCACAATTTGGTAGAAGTAACATCTTCAAGTGCATTGACAACACCTTTACAAATTTTTCCTTGCATCGAATAAAGTGTATGAGTCTTCTTGCACTTAGCCACCACCATAGAACCTTTTGTGAGCTTCCATATTCCATCACCAAATTTGTTGTTGAAGCCTTCATCATCTAGCTTCCCAGTAGAGATCAAATTGAGGCGAATGTCGGGAACATGCCTCATATCTTTAAACAACAATTTGCAGCCCAAATTTGTTTCCAAGAAAACATCACCCATACCAATAATCTTAGACAAACCTTCATTACCCATTCAAACAGAACCATAATCTCCTTCGGTGTAGGTAGTGAAGAAATCAACTCAAGAAGTTACATGAAAAGAAGCACCAGAATCAATCACCCAATTGCTGTCTTGGGCCACAAAAGTGATACAATCATCTTCACAAACGACCATGAGATCATCGGTAGTAACTGCCGTTGTGTCTTCTTGCTTCTTATCCACACTTTTGTCACGCATTTTCTTCTTGTTCTTGAGCTTTCAGCATTCTCGCTTCATGTGCCCTTTCTCATGGCAATAATAGCACTCAATGTCTTTCTTTGAAAAAGAACCATATTTTGATTTGTCACGGCTTTGATCACGACCATGAAGAGTCTTACTCCTCCCCCTTGTTTTTCTTTGGCTTCTCATAACAAATGCTTCCGAATAAGAGGAACCCGCTGATTTTCTTCTAGTTTCTTCATTCAACAAGCTACTAGTGACTTGGCCCATTGTGACAACTCCATCAGGTGCCAAATTACTAACCGTCACAACCAAAGTCTCCCAACTTTCGGGCAAAGAATTAAGTAGCATCAAAACCTGTAACTCGTCATCAAAAATAATTTTCATAGAAGCAAGTTGGTTAACAATACTCTTTATTTCATTCAAATGTTCTGGAATGGGGCTGCCATCTTTATATTTTAAATTAACCAACTTACGAAATAGAAAGGCTTTATTTGTGGCTGATTTTCTATCATAAAGACTCTCTAATTTTTTCCATAAATCATGTGCTGAAATTTCAGTAGCAATATGATGAAACATACTGTCATCAATCCATTGGCGGATAACACCAACGGCTTTTCGATTAAGCCTATTCCATTCATCATCGTTCATACCCTCGGGTTTGCCACTATCACCCTCAATGGGTCCATACAAATCTTTACAAAATAATAGGTCCTCCATTTTAGTTTTCCAAGTTACCCAATTACTTCCATTGAAACTAGATATACGACCCACATTCCCCTCCATTGATTTACATAAATAAATAAACTCAAATAAACTGTAAGCTCTTATACCAGTTGTTAGGGAAAATATGTGAGTCCCCACAAATAAATCAGTCAATGGGAATAAAAACTAATGCGGAAAAATTAAATCAAAAGCAACACAAGAATTTTACGTGGTTCCCTCAATGTAAGGTACGTCCACGGGATCGAAATTCGATTCCACTATCAACCAAATAAGTTTCCAAATGATTACAAACGAGACACAAATAGTCTCACAAATCACCCTTAGGTGAATTCCAAATAATCACAAATAAATAAGAGGAAAGACCTCACCAAATAGATGAACAAAAGTCTTCAAAACTAGAGTTGAAGAAAACTCAAAATAACGAACCTGTGCATAGCTGTTGAGTGTGGACCTACCGAACAACCGGCCAAACGTCTGGCCAGATGTCTCTCGAATGACTCCCTCAAGACATAATTTGTGAAAAATTTACATTGACCGGTCGACCGCCCGATCGACCAGCTCTACATCAAAGTTTCTAGAAAAGGAAAACCTTATGGATTGTGAACTCCTCCACTATTCGTTCAATTGTCATTTGGAGGAAGGAATAGGACGAAATCAGCTACAGGTGTTAAGAGAGGATCCATTTATCTCTTCTTCATAGATTAGGCCGCTCAGCTCAGCCGAACTCTAAACCAGTCAACTAGGTTACTGGGTTGTGAACTCCTAAACTATGGGTAGTTCGATTTTCACGCACTTAGTAGACACATTTAATGAAATAATATTTTAATAATAATTATATTTTAAATTAAAATAACTATAATAGCCATTTATCAATGTCTACAATATTATATGAAAAAAATTTATGTACATATTTTTGAAAAAGGAAAAAAATTTAGTGTAGACCTTTTGACTAAAAAAACTAAATCTTAGTGTTTTTTTCATTATTGTCACTGTGCTTGCTATATACTCCTCTATGACTTATAAAGCAATACTCTCATAACAACTGTTATATTGCTTTAATCTGTACGTTTATAATCTATTATTTATATTATTTCTTATTAGTTCCAAATTTTTTTTTTGATTTTGTTATGGAAGAGTTGCAAAATAATAGAAGTTCAAACTTGGGCAAAAATATGTCATGTAATAGCAAAATCAGTGATGAACAAATTAGTTTTTTCGTGCATAATTTTTTTTTCTTTTCACGGTTTTCACTCGAACAACCAGTGTCGAATTATTGTAATATATTCGGACATCAACTGCTAAATCATTTAATTTATTTCGACACACTAAGACCGAAAATAAAAGATTATTTTGATAATTTAATATCGATTTTTAATTAATTTTTTGATATTTATCAATCAAATTTAGTAATTTATTTCGGCTATAAAGTGCTGAATTATATTGTTCTATTCGGCTTTGTACTGCTGAATTATATTATTATATTCGAAGGTGCCCATGTGAGTCATGAATGCAAGTTCAACCAGTAAAAATAATGAGCAACATGTGAGAGGTATGTGAAGAAGGAGTTAACGATGTTACGACCCAAACCCGGTGCCCAGAGGTTAGATCTCGCGATCTCGCGACAAGTCAAAAACTGAGGTCATAACAAATTAATAATGCAGCGGAGTAAAATAAAATAGTATCCAAATATTTATTTAATTAAAACATATACATTAGAGCTTTTATTTATTTACATGAGCTAGACTATAATTGTAAAGTGCCTTATGCCTACCATACGCAGTGGTCCTGTTACTTCTAACTTTTGAATAAGGAATTAACTCCCCTCCCTAAGCTTCATCACATGAAAGTGTTTAATAGTTATAAGCACATAGCAAAGTAAGTAATATTATACTGAGAGTATAAGGGTATAAAAATCACCATGGATAATTATTTAAGCTAAACAAAGAATAGTTTGGTTCGAATAAATAAATCATTTTAATATAATACAAAAATCATTTTAATATAACAGACATGTGGTGTAGAAATCATATAAAATGTAACACCCCAAATATTTAATTAATTTAATAAATAAATAAATAGATATATAAAATTATTAAATATTTAATTAATTAATTTGTTAAATTAATTAAATATTTGGGATGTCATATTTCCCCCTTCTAAATAGAAGTTTGTCCCTAAAACTTATTAATTATAATATTTTCTAGGTATTAATTTAACTATTTTATATAATAAGATAACTAATTTGGCTGAAGGCATTCAAAAATAGATAATAGTATAGTATTATTCAAGGTGTTATAAACAAAAAGCAATTGCTAGCAGTTACACACGCACGAGGAGAAGATTATGACCCTAAGAAGTAGCGAGAATGAAGGAGGTCATGGTGAAAGATAGTAACCTAACTATTGAGTGTAGTTGTGGTATTATATTGGCCTGTGTGTCTTTGGTGAAAGTCTAGAAACTCCCACGGATAGGTGTCGAGCCTTCCGGTTAGTACTGGTAAAAATGGCAATTGGTAGTGCTTGTAGCCTCCTTGCAAACACATCCTACAAATTTCCAGTGTTGTATTCACTTCCCTGATTTCAATTGTAAAGAAAATGATTCATGAATTATGATATAACCTGGCATTACATGGTTTTTAGAAAGAGATGTAAAAAGATGTTTTTCGCATGAGCATTGCATATACATTCACCTTTTAAATCTGTTAAGATTCATACACTGTGTTAAAATATCTTTACTGGGCTTTGGCTCACCCTATGTGGAAAATCATTTTCAAGTACTGATGATATACCTCCGCCAATGCAATAACTTTGGAGTACTTGGAGCCAAGAGCTTTTATTTTGTTATTGTTGTATTTATTTTGTACAAACATAAGGCTTTATTTGTATTGAGTTTAAACTCACTTTTGTTGTAACCAAGTACTGTCTTGGAAATTTTTTACCAATAGGGCATTATTATATCTGTTTAACTTTTATTTCATATCTTTTGCTGTGACACATGCTATAGATTCAGGGTTAGGACTTATGAATATATTACTGTATATGTTATACTTTTGTAAAGAGATGAAACCTTATGAATGAGAGAACATTATATTTAGACATCTATTATTATTTAATATTTGTCGTGGGATGATTTTATTGTAATTATTTCGGGGCGTTACAACTTGGTATTAAAGCTACCAAGTTTGAATACTTTGGGATCGTGAAAAGTGGTTATTACTACAATGGGTTCCCTTGCTAGATGATATTAGGAATAAACCTGGTAGGCTATGTGATAGCATGTTTATATGACTAAGTAGGTATGAGATTTAATTTCTAAGATATTGATTAGGTCTATGAGTTTCTAGAAGTCCTGTTAGAAGAACACTTGATCACTGTTATTTCTAACTGGAACTCTGGCAACATCGCTGGATGATCATTATCTAGAAAGGAAATTCGTATATGTTTATGTGACTATATGCTTATGTGGAGTGAATTAATTGTTGTCTACCGCATTAGGAGAGTGAATTAGATTCAGCACATTTGTAAATATGTTATTCTCTTATGTTACCTTCATTAGGATGCCAGAACGTGGACGTGGTGGTAGTAGGCGTGGCAGGCCTAGACGGCAGAATGTGTCGTTACCAAATAATATTCTGACGCAGAAGGAAGAGGTTAGTCAGGCCAATGTGGCCGTTAGCAAGCCATGGGCACTTTAGCCCCTGAGATGGTCGGAGCTTTGCAGGAATCTATGGACATTCTCAGAGCTGAGAATCAAGTCCAGACCCATGTTGCTAAGACATGGCCATCATTTTTGAAGAGGGAGTTCTTCCAGTCGAATCTGGATGAGTTTTTGGGGGCTCTGAAGGAGCCACTAAAGGCGGATAAGTGGCTAAAGCAAATGGTGAAGACGTTCGAGATGCTTGGCATCAAGGACGATGGGCTGAGAGTGACCTTGACATCATTCTAGCTAAAGAGAAATGCGGGTCAGTGGTGGAAGTTTGTGCATGGACACATTGGGATGACTTGGGAGGCTTTTGTCAACGTCTTCCAAGATAAGTTTTTACCCCTCACAGTTAGAGAGAGGTTGATGGAGCAGTTTTTGAAGTTCAAGCAATATTAATACATCGGTGGCCGAGTTTGAGGCTACCTTCACTAGTTTGTCGAGGTTTGCACTTGAGCTAGTAGCAACAGAGAAACACCGTTGTTTGGAGTTTGGGAAGAGGTTGAAAACCAAACTCCTTTTTAAGGTGGTCGCATCCATGATTAGGGATTACGGTTGTCTTGTGGAAGCAGCGACTCACTTAGAGACCGTGATTCAGACTGAGGAGGAGCGAATGAGGAGCTCTAAGTAGAGGAATCAGGAGGTTTAGGGAAAGACTCGAGACAGTAAAAGACAGAGGGGTTCCAATCCACAGCAGTCCTAGGAAACACAATCTAGGTCCACTTTCCCGGTACCAAGTTCTGGTTCTAGGAGAAGTGGTCAGGGAGGGTCCTAGATTTATTGGGCCTTTTAAGATCCTAGAGCGTATTGGGGAGGTAGCTTATCGTTTGGCCTTGCCGCCACAGCTTTTCGGGATTTATGATGTGTTTCATATCTGTATGCTTCAGAAGTATGAGCCCGATCTGTCACAGGTGTTGGATTGGACCAAGTTAGAGGTAGATGAGGATGCCTCGTATGAGAAGAGACCGGTTAGAGTCTTAGACATGCGAGACCAAGTCTTGCGAGATAAGACAATTCCATTGGTAAAGGTGTTATAGAGACACCACGGGGTTGAGGAAACGACTTGGGAATGTGAGGCTGAAGGCCGTGAGAAGTATCTGAACCTTTTTGTTGATATTTGAAAACTTATAAGGAAGATCTTATTATGTTAATCAAATGTTAACATTGTGTATGTTTTGATAATGTGAATTGTATATTCAGTATTGAGAACCTTGTTTATCATTATTATGAGAATGAATGACCGGTAGATAAGTCATGGTTATGAGGATGGTTGGATCTTTATTATGTTGATTTAAATACAGCGATTATTGTGTTGATTTTAAAATTTCGGGGATGAAATTTCCTAAAGGGGGAGGTTATAACGATTATGGTTTGAACCTGACTCGTTCATTGTTTTGGATTCGAGTTTTCTTGTCTTAATGGTTATTCATGTCCTGTTTTGTCTCGTTCCTTGTTGAGTTTGGTTATGGAAGTGTCTTGGTTGTGTTTGAAACAGGTTGGGAGTTAGTTTTTCAAACCATTGTTGTCCTGTTTTTGGCTTGTTCGCTTGAGCGAACTTTGAGAACTTCTAGTACTTTTGCAGGTTTGCAAAATTACTGGGAGTATGGCATTATTTGATCGAGCGGTGTTTCTTGCGCTCGAGCGGTCTTGGCTTGAGCAGTCCTTTTTGCGCTCAAGCGGTCTTTTAGAACTCTTACTACTTTTGCTGGCCTACAAGGTACTGAAAGGGTGGTGTTCTTCGCTCGAGCGGTACTTTGTTCGCTTGAGCGGTCTCTTTTATTGTATCTAGTCGCTTGAGCGACCATTCCTGCACTTGAGCAGTTTGCGCGTATATCAGTCCGTAAAGTCATATTTTTAAGTCACTTTTTCATACATCTCTCTCTAAACACCTCCAAACCCTAAATCTAGACACTCTTTCTCTATAACTCATCTTCTACCTTCAAATACACCTTGATCTAGTGGTTTCTCAACCCTTGTCCTTTGGAGAAAAAGGTAGAGCTCAACTAGAGCCTTCATTTGATCGGAACAAAGTTCGTTTTCGGCTTCATCAAGTTTTAACTCTTGCTCTTCTTGGTCCTTTTCTTTGAGGTAAGGATTTCTCCACACTTTAGTATGATTTTTAACTTAGTTATTTGTCTTTTCAAAGAAATCATGAGATTTGGGAATTTTGACAAAAATCTAAGGTTTTGGTATTGAAATCAAAAGAGGGATTTTCAAATGGATCTTTGAAAATGGTTGTGGAATTGTAAATGTGGTTGAGTTGTGGTAAAACAATGTATTTTTACCCTTGAAATTGGTTTGTAAAGAAAAGAGAGTTTTGCCCTAAAATGTGAATATTTGGTTTTGTAAAGAGAAAATAGAATTGATGTTGGTATTATGAAATTAGAACGATGATGATGATAATGGTGGAGTTGGATATGAATTATCACTCATATTTGAAAATGTTGGAAAGTATATCTATGTTGAAAATTAATTATCTGTATAGAGATATTTATTTTGGGTTATCGGTAGAGGATAGTTATGATTGTTGTAGAAATTGCATGAGAATTAGGTGAATTGAAACTAATTTCTCATCTATTGCATTGAGCATTATAACATATTTAACACATTGAAAATGGTTATTGTTTTGAAGAAAAAATGGTGAATACCTTGGTAAATCTGGATAGGAGTGTAGTTGTAGTATAATGTTGGCTTGTGTGTCCTTAGTGAAAGTCCAGAAACCCGCACAGATAGGTGCCGAGCCTTCGGGTTAGTACCGGTAAAAATGACAATTGATAGTGCTTGTAGCCTACTTGTAAACACATCCTAGAGATTCTTAGTATTGTATCCACTGCCCTGTTTTCAATTATGAAGAAAGTGATTCATGAATTGTGATATAACCTAGCATTAAATAGTTTTTAGAAGAAGATATAAAAAGATGTTTTTAGCATGAGCATTGCATATACATTCACTTATAACTTTGTTGAGATTCACACACTGTGTTAGAGTATTTTTACTGGGTTTTGGCTCACCTTATGTGAAAAACCATTTTCAGGTACTGATGATATACCTCCGCCAAGGTAATAACTTGGGAGTACTTGAAGCCAAGAGCTTTTATTTTTGTTATTGTTGTATTTATTTTATACAAACATAGGGCTTTATTTGTATTGAGTTTAAACTCACATTTGTTGTAACCAAGCACTGTCTTGGAAAGTTGTAGCCAATAGAGCATTACTATATCTGTTTAACTCTTATTTCATATCTTTTACTATGACACATGCTATAGATTCAGGGTTAGGACTTATGAATATATTACTGCATGTGTTACACTTTGTAAAGACATGAAACCTTATGAATGGGAGAACATTATATTCAGACATCTGTTATTATTTAATAACTGTCATTTGATGATTTTATTGTAATTATTTTGGGACGTCACAATTTCGATGGTATCAGAAAAAGGTTATAAATAAGAGATTATTTCATTTTTACCTCTATACTTTTACACGATTTTCAATGATCCACTACTTTTATTTTTACGTGTATCCCCATACTATTTAAATTACTATCAATTCTTGCCCATGTTGTCACATTTGAAATGGAAAACGTTAAAAAAAATTACATTTTAGCCCCAAATTTCAAAAGAAAGATGCAAACTAACCCTCCTAACACTTCTCCAGCCCGCAGACGAATCGTTTCGATTCAACAATGTCGACACCAACCCTCCTAGCACTTCTCCACCAAACGTGACTTCCTGACACGAATCCTTGCCATTATCGAAATCTCCATGGTCCTCTTACGCCACTCAAATCGACGATTACTATTCATTTACAGACCTAATGGGTTCTCTTGGTTTGGGCAGTCGATAAAAAGCACACATCTAATATATATCATTCAGCCAACAAAATCATGCAAAAGTTGCCTACCAATCATATCTCTTCCAAATTGTCGATTCTGTGCTTCAAAACTACATATTATATATCCCTCGGTGTTCGCTTCAAGACCGAAACGATGAGCTGCGCTAATTGGAAAGGGCTTTGATAAACCAATTCCGTTATTCTGATGGAGTCCTAGTGTTGCAGTGTTTGCACCAACGCTAATTTGTTGATGACGTGACAAATTTTCATAAGATAAATTCACCGGCTCTTCAGTCCTCATGTATATATCGGGAAATTCATTTCTAGTGTGTTTAGATGGAAGGTCTTGGGCCTGCTTGGTGGATGTGGATTGATTTTCAGAAGCAAGTGAGGTGGCTGTAGACATATGATCATTTGGCCCATCGGTATTTTGTTGTTCCGCCATTTGCAAAGCTTTTTGACCTTGCCTTGTTTCGAGCACGTGTATTTCTTCCACCTTGGGCTTTCAAAGTCTCATTCTTGCATTGATGAACCAATTGGAAACCTGGTTAGCATTGTCAACCTTGATCACCTCAATTTTATATAGCCGTGGACGTGTTTAAATACAGGTCAAAAGTTTGATCCGACATTGAGCACCTTAAAGAGAGCTCTCTGAGTGCCTGTATATGTGTGTGCACATTTGTGTAGTATGCGTGTGTGTGAAGTAGAGGCTACTAGAGCTAGCAAAAAGTAGCGCACCTGGCTTCGTGAAAGACCAGCCTGTTTAGTTAACATTAGCTTGTCTGTATTAGTCCGGTGGTTGCCGGATTTGATAGGTTGGTCTTCACCGGCTCAGCAGATGGGAGTGTTAAGATATGGTGGCGAGAGATGCAAGGGAAGGGTATCAAACACTTTTTTTCATAGAACTGCACCATATGGGTTGTAATGTTTTAAAATTTTCAAAATTAGTTTTTGAACAACTTTCAGCATACCAAAACCAGCCATTACACGAAGAAGTGAGAAAGTGAGGTAGTGTAGGGCGAAGTAGGAAGTGAGGTAAAGAGAATGGTGAAAGAATGAAGTAGAACCGTCAAGAATCGAGAAAGATATGAGGTTCAAAAGATGGCTCGAAGAAAAGTAAAAAATGAGAAGAAAAGTCTTTTTTTTTTATATCAACTTTCGGAGCTCTGATAGCATGCAAAAAAAGAAAGAACGAGACGTGTGAGATGTGATATGAAAACTAGACTGTGAGTTGAATCTAACGACGTAAAAATGAAGCGAACGGAGTTATGACGAAGAAGATAGAAGGGCTTGAAGTGGTGGTTGGTAGTGGTGGTTTGCTGGTAAAAAAGAGTGGGTTTGAATCTTTATTTTGAAATTTGGGGCCAAAATATAATTTTTTTAACGCTTTTCGTTTCAAATGTGACAGCAGGGGCAAAATTGATAGTAATTTAAATAGTATGGGAGTACACGTGAAAATAATAGTCTGGGGGGTCATTGAAAATCGTGTAAAAATATAGTGGCAAAAATGAAATAATCTCTATAAATAAATGAAAATAAAAACTAACGAAGACCCCGACTAAATCTAGACTCTATATCTTTGTCAATTTCATTTATCTTTAAATTTTAGCACTTTATTTTTATCCACTGCACTTACATTTCATAAGAGTAGAGTAACTTTATAATCCAAGAACTCGATCAGTTTGAAGTTTCGAAGTTTCCCTTACTAAAGATAACATTTTGTAATTATTTATTCAATTAATCAATTGCAATTTCTGTATAGTCTCTCCCTCCCATTTTGTTATGAATTTGAGTTAAAATATTGGTTCATCTTTTCAACACAACACAGTAAAGTCCTCTTTATTGAGGTTAAGAGAATCTTAATACAATCGCTTGATAAAATTTGCATTTATTATCTATAAAGACTTTTCAAATCCTTATTGACACGCTCAAATTACATTTTTAACTTTCAAAGTGTCAAAAATAGCCCACAACATCAAAGAGAGGCATATATGTATAAAATTAGCTTGATTAGACATTAATAGGTATACTAATTTATTTTATTATATTTTATTTTATAAAATGGATATTTTAGTTTAAAATTATATTGACTACTCATTTTATAAAATAAAATATGATTAGTTAGTGTCTCTCTATGTCTAATTAAATTAATTATATATATATATATATATTTTAATATCTACTATTTAGATCACCATTCATACATACCATGAAACTCACAAAATGAAATCTTGAGATATATAAACATAGACTTCGCTTGGGAAGAAAAAGTTGAGGTTTTTTCGGCTATTTTAGTCACAAAAAATAAAATAGACTTTTTAGCCTAATAAGACAAAACATCCCATTCAACCTATAATCATTATATTTTTTCTCTCACAAAAAATTTTAAAAAGCTAAAAAAACCTAAAACTTTTTTCAAACCAGACTTTTTAACTTCAAATTAAAATAATTAAAAAAATTAAAAAATCAAAAAATTAAAAAACCAAACCACCTGCCAAATCAACCCATAATGGAGTCTTGAATTGTTTTTAATTGGCATACATCGATGTTGATTCAATTGTAGGGTCAACATTACTATGAGTGTTCTATCTATTATTTTTTATTTTTTTTTATGATTGGACGTTTATTGTGTGGTTGAATTTTTAATTGTGAGATACACAATACACCCAAATTGAATTTTAATTACATAATGTATATATATATATTTGGGAAAAAAAGCTTGGGATCCTAATTTGGAGATGCTCATGACCCCTAAATATGTGTGATTAGTCCATGTATGTTTTTATTTTTATTTTTTTGTTTGTTTTTTTTCCTCTCTCATACATTACATATGATGGTGTGAGAGTTGTGGGGATAGAATTTTTGTAGAGATCTGAATCATTATTATTTTTTTGTGTGTGTGGTGTGTTCTATTTATATATGCATAGTATTATTAATTTTGCTATTACTATTGCATTAAATAAAATAACTTGTTAGGTTTTTTTTTTTTTCATATGTTAGGAGGGAAGGGAACTAGAAGTATGTGGGAAGCCCAAAAATATTTATCAAAAGATGCGAGCAAAACATTTTAGCGTGTATTGCATCATACAAGACCCTTCCCATTTTGCAAATTTGTGCCCCATTTTCCAATGTCCTCCACTTTTCTTTTTTGTTTTTTTTATTTGTTTTTTTTTCCATTTTTTTTCAATCATTTTTGGATGAAATATCAATAAATCTTAAATAGTGATCTTATGACTATTTGGTCCCCCATTTTTTCTTATAGATCTAAAAGTCTCATTCTAGTATGAATTACATAAAGGGTCAAGCATAAACATATGTATATTATGTATTGATGGTCAAACATGGATTTTCTTATAATATTAAAATTACTAAACGTAACGTTTAAGAAAAACTCTTTAGTGTACATTTTTTAAACGTAACACTCTAATGTTACACAATAAAAAAAAATTTAGTGTGTTTTTCTCAAACTTAACACTCTAATCAATGTAACATACAAAAATTCTTTAATATGCTTTTTTCAAACGTAACACTCCAATGTAACATACTAAAAAATTCATTAGTGTATTTTTCTCAAACATAATAACGTAACATTCCAAAAAAACTTCTTCGTATTTTTTTTTTCAAACGTAACACTTCAATATAATATAGTAATAAACTTTTTATTGAACTTTTTTCAAATATTACAATGTAATATTCCAAAACAACTCGTTAGTGTATTTTTCTCAACATAACACTTTAATTATTGTAACACATAAAAACCCGTTAGTGTACTTTTTCTAAACGTAGCACTTTAATGTAGCACTCGAATCAATATAATACACAAAAACTCGTTAGTGTATTTTTTTTCCAAACGTAGCACTTTAATATAACACTAGAAAATCATACTAATAGAAATGTAGATTTTAACGTTCGACAACCAACACTTCAAAGAATTTTTCACATCTCACATTTCCATTCTCATCCAAAAAATGAATTAGAAAATTAAAAAATTGAATCACAAAAGGACATTCACTTAAACTCAAATGACATACAAAATCAAATAAATATAACTTTATAAAATAAAAAAAAACTAATTGGTTTATAAAAAAAACTTTTAGGACTAAATAGGTCAACATTCTCCCGTATGAGATTTATGGGTAAATTTTCTATTATTTTTCTTGACATTTCCTTGAATATTGTTAAACCATATACCAAAAAGATGGATAAATTACACTTTGAACTTAAAATTGTTGTTCATGTTACATTTTGGTTAAGGGAAAAAAATTCTCACTTTTGTTCCTCAACTATCAATTTCTTTTCCAATTTGAACCAAACTGCAACCGACATAATGTAGGGTTGGTTTTAGAATTTTATGCTCTAAATTTCTCATTTGGCTCTTTAAGTTGTAAATTATTTATACTCTAGTCCTTTATCGACATAGTCTAATTGAAGTAGGAAATTTTTTTTGGAGAACTACAGGCAGGGCACAAGTGACACTTGCACTCTCACAATCTTTCATTTGTATTTCACCATAGACGCACTTACACTTTTCATATATGAATAATTTATTTATTTTTCATTCTTCCACCTGCATATAATTTTCTCAAATTTCTTCCATCAAGGATCCCACCACCAATCATTCCACTACAACAAACCATTTGTTTTTCTCTCCAACTCAGTTCACAAACACCCATCACCTTTCTCTTGTCTTACCTTCTCTCTTTTATTTCATAACCTCTCTTATCTTCAACTGTCTATACTACCACCGCAACTAAACCTACTATCTCTTTATTGAATCTATTGGCGCTAGTTGGCATGTTGTCGTTGTTAACATTGCATTTCATGTACATTAAGGTCCAAAGTGAGAATTCTCTAATACTTCATAGAGAAAAAGGGTATTTAATTTATTTTTTTCATCTTTCCATTGTTATCCTTAAATACTGGTCGAATATGAATATGGGTGGAGTGAATTTGTCCCAACGTGATTTTTTTCTTAATGAAATTATAAGGTTCATTGAAAATTGAATTTAATTGAAAAAAATTGATGGTTAAGGAACTAAAATGGAAAGATTTTTTAAGGACTTTAAGTATTGATTGGGAAAAACTAAAAAAGTTAAAAGTCAAATAATTATATTTAAAAATAAAAAAAAAAATCTCTTTTCTCTCTACTTTTGGTATGTTTTTTTCATAAAAAATAATAAATTCATTTTAAACATATTCAGTGTGTTTGTTTCAGTTTTCTGAATTCAATTTTCTGAAAATTGAGTTTTTGTTTTTTATTTTTTTTTTGTTTTTAGTAAATATTTTTAAAATTTTAAGCAATTTTTTTTACTTTTTTAGATGCACCTTACTTAAATGTATCTAAATAATAAAATATCTGTGAAAAAATATTTTAAAAAATTAATAAATACACAAAAATATAAAAAAATATATTGAATTTTCATTTATTTATTTTTTTTTGTGTATTTTTTGGTATTTTGGATATTTTTAAGTGGATTTTTTAAAGATTCCTGGTATTAAGATTTTATAACATAAAAGACATCTAATATTTTCATAATGTCTAAGATCTCTCAAATCAATCCAGAAAGAATTCAATCTACAGAAATTCCCTGGTCCAAATTAGAGAAATTCTCTTTGATTTACTTATAATTTTCTCTAATTTATTTACCATTTTCTCTGCGTTCAACAACAACAACCATCTAGCTTTAAGTAAATCCAAGTTCAATTTACCACCGTACTCTACATATATTCTCATCATCTCCAGATAACAATCCATGGAAGTCGCTCTCTTCAATCCAAAGAATCTCTCTGGTTTCGATCTAGATAATTTCTCTGGTCCAAACCAGAGAAATTCTCTCTGATTTACTTATAATTTTCTCTTATTTGTTTACCATTTTCTCTGCGTTCAACAACAACAACCATCTAGCTTTAAGTAAATCTAAGTCCAATCTACCACTATACATATATATTCATCATCTCCAGGTAATAATCCATGGAAGTCACTCTTTTCAATCCAGAGAATTTCTCTAGTCTCTTTGATTTACTATACTCTAGAGGCATATATATTGGAGACCAAGAGGGACAAAAAAGAAACAAAACTCTCACATAATTAGGCTTGTGTTTCTAATTTAATGGGAAAGTGGAGTTGTGCTTTTTGGTTGTTTCTCTCTTTCTCTCTGTCATTTCTTCCTACTCTTTAAGGTTGGATGTTGCATTCAATCAAGTCCATGTACATTAAATTCTTGTTACACTATATATGTATACAAACAAATATATAGAGAGGTCCAAAGGAGGCAAAGGACATTAAAGGAGAGGAGCTAACTCACACAAAATATACAAACAATTACACACACACACACACACACAGATGGGCTTGCCAACTCTTTTGTGTAACCCCCCCCCCGGCGGCGGCGGCGGCGGCGCCACCAGAGGATGGTACTTTGGGGTTGAGAACTTATTACCATGTAATTTGACGATCTAGTCTCTGAGGCAAAGTTTGGGGACCAATAGACTCAGGCCGTAAATCTAGATCAAGCGGTGAACATGAAATCAGCGTTCTTCGAGCTCACCTTCAATGTCATGATGAGGATGATTATAGGGAAGAGGTACTACGGGAGGGAGTGGAGAACTCGGAGGAAGCGAAGAGGTTCTAGGAGATTTGATTTGAGAGAGTCAAATTTCTTTGTCAAAACATTAAAATATGAAAAATAAAAAAGTAAAATTTTTTAAAAATTATTTTTTGAAAATCAAAACTAAACAAGTTGATTATTTTTTTCTCTCATATTTTAATAAAAAAATTTAAAAATTACTACTAAAATAGCATTCCGAAAACAAACAATTTTTTGAGGTGTGAAAATAGTTTCTGAAAGGAAAGAATATTTTTGAAGCCCATCCAAGGTGGGATTTTGGTGGGACAAAAAAAATCGCATGGGCAGGCATAGCGAGTAGGAGGCTTTTGAGACACGATAGCTGATATAAACAGTAATATAAATAACAGTTCTGATTTGTAGCTCGAATTTGGAGGCTCGAATTCGAAGAAGAAGAAGAAGAAGAAGAAGAAGAAGAGAAAGAGGAAGAAGAAAGAGAAGAAGAAGTGGACTAGAGGGGCCAACAAAATCAGGTAGATGCGGAGGCGGAGGCGGAGGTGGAGGCGGAGGCGGCGGCGGACGGAGGCAGAGGCGGAGGCGGGGCTGCGATGCGACGATCGACCGACAAGCGACGAGCTGCGATGCCGACGACGACTTTGTTTCTTTCTCACCTTTGCTCTTCTCCTGTGTTCAACGAAGAAGAAGAAAAGAAAGAAAGAAAAGGAAGAGAAAGAAAAGGCAGAAAAAAAAAATATATATATCGAAACCCAAAATGACGTTGTTTTGGATTTCGAGCCGAATTCGGGCCACCGAATTCGAGCTACGAGTCATTAATCTATAAATAATTCAAATGAAAATTAATTAGGTGCTCCGCGCAACTACGTGCTCTTTCTCTAAACCAATCATCAATCATCAGGTACTCTCATGCCATTGTGCTCTAATAAAATTTTTTGAGTGCCACTTGTTAGGCCTCGTGTATTTTGGGGTGTAATAGATGGAATGAGATTAGGATGGAAGTAAGATCATTTAATATTGTGTTTGTTTGTAGAGTTGGGGAAGGGATTATGATGGATGATGGGATTAAGATGGAGATTGGAAGGGAGATTGGGATGGAGGAGGTGGAGGTGGAGGTGGTATTAGAAAAATAGTGAGTGAATTAGAAATTTTATTTATTTTTTTTATTTTATTACACATTGGTAATTTTTTTTGAACATTAATGTTTAATTTTTTGTATTTTTTTGTTGGGCAAATTACACTAATAGTCTCTATAGTTTGGAACTTGTGTCACTTTAGTCCCTGACTTTTCAATTGTGACACATTTGACCATGAATTTTGAATCTTGTTCCGAATAAGGACAATTAAACATACCATTACTTAATTTCAAGGGCAAAATCGTCAATTTGATAAAATGTAAACTAATTTGACAAAAATAAATATCAAAAAAATATTTTAAAATATTTTAAAAATTATTTCTACCCATCAAAAAAAAAAAATGTAAATTTGATAAAAATTAATAAAAATTACATGATTAATTTTTAAAAATTAATTTTACATGATCATCATCCCAATACATAATAAAAATTAATTTGGTAAAAAAAAAATAAATGTCTAAAAGATTTATCAATTTTATATAATTTTATCTTTAGTAGCTAGAAATAATTTTTAAAAATTCAAAAATAAAATTTTGACATTTATTTTTTTTAAATTAATTTATATTTTATCAAATTGACGATTTTGCCATTGAAAAATCCAATTGTATCTACAATTGTCCTTATTTGAAACATGATTTAAAATTCAGGGTCAAATGTGTTACAATTGAAAAGACAGAGACCAAAATGACACAAGTCCTAAACTATAGGGACCATTAGTGTAATTCACCATTTTTTGTTTGTTTTATTATTTTATATAAAAATAATTTAACAATTTCTACAATAAGAACTATCATCAAAACAAATATAATTTTACTTAATCCCCTCACTATTAATTCTCTCCATTCTACCTCTGAAAACAAACGGGGCCTTACAATATTTTTAAATCTAGTTGGGTTTTGTAATAGGAAGATATGGTTGGGTTGCCGTGGGTTCATTATAAAGCTGTGTTAATAATTTGAATCGTTTAATATATAGGTTTATTGCGTATTTATGTTTATAAAAAATTATATTTAATGGATATTGATAATAATTTGATCAAATCACATTTATATTAATAATTTATTTTAAAAATTATACTTACAATTAATATTAATGTGATTTGATCAAGTGACTATCGATATTCAATCAACATAATTTTTTATAAAAATAAATTATTTAACAAATTCTATATATTAAACGATTCGAATTATCAATGCAGACTCTACAATGACCCCATAGAGACTAATAGTATTTTCCAATCTAATTTGAACCGAAAAGAAGTATTTCCTTTTTTAAAACGCGTGTCTTTGCATTAATTACGAAATTCCTACTGCGCTACGACCTTTACACAAACAAAATTGCTTTAGAGCTCTAAAAGAGCACCTCTAACCTTAGCATTAAATTGTCTTCTTCTGGCCACTATGTTTGTCTTTTTCTGTTTTTTTTTTTTTTAATTGGTTGCCAGCTCAGTAGAGCTGCTATTAGAGCAGCTCTACTAGAGCTCCCAATCACTGGTGTTACACAAAATCATGAAACCTATTCTCCGTAACATTCCTAAAACATCACTTGTGATGCCCCTTCTCTCAATTAATCACCAATGGCCAAAATCCCTGCCTTCAATGCAAAGTCTTTGTTTGGGATGTGAGTTGATTTTTTAATTATTTTAGTTTAGAGTTAAAAGTCTTATTTGAGATAGATTTTTTTAATTTTTATGAGAGAAAAAATAAAATAATTATGATTTAAATATAATATTTTATCATATTTGATTAAAATAACAAATTTTATTTTATATGACTATTTTAACCCCAAATAGGCATGCCAAACATAGTCAAAGTCCCAATGGGACTATTTGATACAATTTATTTAAGTTGTCTTTGGTTTTTTATTTTGAAAATTTATGTGAGAATGTTTAGTATAACTTTTACTTATAATTTTTATTAAACAAAAAATACTTAAATAAATTAAAAAAATTTAATTTTTAAAAACTAATGGAGGGATACTTTTGACTTTTGATTTTAAATTATGAATTTCTAACACATAAGAGTTGTTTTAAGTATAACTTATAATTTTTCTTACTTATTACAAAAAAATGTGTAAAAAATAAAGAGATGACGTGATTTAGACCTCGTTTGACAAACTTTACTTTTAACTAAAAAGTCGAAAAATTATCATAAATTATCACACCACTTTCTTTATTTTTCTATACATCTTTTCATAAAAAAAATTAAAAAATTACTAATTCATTTATTCCTAAATAAGGCGTTAACTCAATAAATCAATAAACACTTTATCATAGTATTACCAGAAGAGCTTTAAGTTGCGCTTATGTCTTTTTTTAGAAGTGATTTATAAGACAACTTACTGATTTTTTTTTTTTAAACTTACGTCATAGTATATTTTTATTTTTTTATACATCTTTTCGTAATAAATAAAAAAATCAATATTCAGTATTTTCCAAAAGAAGCCTTATCCCTCGTATCACCAAATAATTTCTCCAACACATAAATGCATACCATATGCACCAGGGGGAGTCTATGAGTATATAACCGTCTACTTTTGGCAGCATGTGCGAAAGGCTAGAGAGAGAGAAAGAGAGTCACGCCTTCCGCACCAGTCTGCTCTGTAAAACGACGACCAGCGTATGAGCATCCGAATCCCATCACCCACCCCCTCTGCTATACCCAAAGTTGCAGAGAGAGAGAGAGAGAGAGAGAGAGAGTCAGTCATTCGTGGCTTTCTTCATGAGTTCTCAGTTTTTTAGAGAGAGAGAAAGAGAGAGAGAGGAGAACCACCAGTGTGTGTGTGTTTGTACGGAAGACTCTGAAACATATCAGAACCACCAGAAGGTAGCAGGCAGCATATTTGAGTGAGAGAAAAGAAGCTATTCTCTCTCTCTCTCTCTCTCTCACTTTCTTCTCTCTCTTCTCATCTTCCCAATGTTACTCCAAACCTCAACCTCAACCCTTTCTACTTTTTTCTACTCTCCTTTTTCACCAGTTTGATCTGAAAAACACTTGTTCATTGCATAGCCTTCTAGTGCTTCCTCTACAGTTTCTGTTCTTTTGTTTTTGGGGTTTGGTTTGGTTGAGCTCATCATCTTATTGTACATCCTTGGATTCTACTAAGCCTTGTTAATCTTCTCAGAAGCAAGAGGTGAAAAATGCTTTTATCAAACTTGTTTGTTTATGTTAATTGGATAGAATACAAGTGAAATTCCTTTTTATCAAGTCAATATTAAATGTCTATTACATTGATATATATATATATATATATATATATATATGTAACTTTTGCCTGAGAACATATACCTCTTCTACAAAAGAAGAAGAAGAAGAGATTAGTGGGTGTGATTAAAAAAGAAATATTTATGCTTTGACATTCTAATGCCTTTGTTTTGTTTTGTTTGTGTGGTTTGAGGTTCTCTGTCAATCTTTCTCGAGCCCAATGCCTTTGTATAAAGTCACCAGCTTTTCCCTTTTTATTTATTTATTTGTTTTTATTTTTTTCATATATATCCCACTCTCTGCTCCTCGCAAGATTCCAAATACTAGCTAGTTTTTGTTTTTTCAATGAAGTTTTTTGTTTTTTTGTCTTTGATTTACACCAAAAAAATAGAGAGGTTGGAGCTCTGAACTTCGTCTCAGTTCAGTGATGTAAAGTGCAAATTTAAACTCATAAAAATGAATCTGATTTATATCAAAGGAAAACAATGAGTTTGAAGGAGTGATGGTTTTTTTTTTTTTTTTTTTTTGGGGGTAAGAAGAGTGGTTAAATGATTAATTGTTGGAATTGCTTTTTTTGTGCCTAACACAGGGTTCGATTATAGAGCTGGATGAGTACGCATCATTATTGTATTAATGATTTCATTAATGAGCATCTTAATTGTCCTCAGCTTAGCTACCACCAATGACCAGGTCTCTCTCTCTCTCTCTCTCTCTTGCTCAACAATAACCTTTGTTTCCCCCCCTAGTTTTCTTCCTCATTTTTCTTACCTTTTTTTGGGTTTTCATAGTTCAGAACTTGGAGGTAATTTGCATTTAGCACCTGTGTTCAGATATTTCTATTTTCAGACTATTAAGAGAAGGTTGAATTTTGCCTTAATTTGAAAAATAAAAAATACTTTAAACCCCTAAATTTACTTCTAATGACGTCTACAATTGCATATTGGTTGTTGAGTTTTTTTTTTTTGGAATCAACCCAAGACCCAATCCCTTGCCACCTTAGGGGTAAATTTAGGGATAAATTTAGGGACGATATTTTAGAGGTTCCTTGCATTACTCTTTAGAAAATATAAGCACACATAATTTTTTTTTGAAGAACGGATAACACGAGAGACAAAACAGTGGGGTCCATTTGTGTGAGCCCCACATGTATCTCACTCTGTGTCCCTTCTGTAAAAAAAAAAAAAAAAATGTTTTGCATGCAACACAATTGTTCTTGTGTGGAGATAGGTTCCGAGTCTCAAAAGCATACTTTTTGAAATGGGGTAAGATTTTATATATTTTTCTCAATATCACTTCAACAAGAGTCTCGTGCACTAAACCTTTTTTTGTGTGGACTGTATATATTAGGTCTGTTTGTTCAATCATAAACACACGGGGACAGAAGCTTACTCGAGAGTGTAGTAGGTGATTTAGAAAAACATTCTTGTTTTCGTCTATATATATTTGCATAATAACACTTTTTGTACGAGTTATTCCTTTTACTTACGCTGTGTTTGGTTGGAGGATTTGAAGAGGGATTTGGAAAGGGAAATGGAAAAGGTGTGTGAAACTAGGTGAAATATAGGTATGTTTTATTCACATTTCACCTATCTTTTCCATTTCCCTTTCCAAATCCCTCCCCAAATACCCCAACTAAACACAGCATTACTGTTCTACAAGAAATTGTTTTCACTGGGAGTAATGTTTGTAATTGAACTTCAGATTAGGGGAATGCTGAAATTAGGAGTTTAGTACATCTAACTTGGAGGTAGTTTAAGTTTCTTCTCCAATTGTAGTATAAACAGAGATGGCTTTTAGTTTGATGTGGAACTAAGAGCTTTCATTGCTGTGTTTTGAAAAATTTCATGTTTGTTGTTATCTTTCATTTGGACTGATACATAGCGTGGCTCTTATTTTGAGCTTACATTGTTTAATTGCAAGATCTATGTCCCTCAAAAAGAATAATCTGGTGCAAGTTATTTATTGAAAAAAGTTAGAAATTAAATCATCTGAATAATTTCTAGATTCTTCTTCTTTTTCTTGTCAAGTTTGGTGGAGAAAACTCATGACTTCTGTTGCGATACCATTATTTACAGATACTATTTAAATAAAATGTGTTTTACTTCGATTTGAAGATTTTGTCATAATTTCAGAGATGAACACGATTTAAACTTTTCAAATTCCTTGTTTTCTTTGCAGAATCATTCCCTTGAATGGAAAATGTGAAACTCTCTTGAACAAAGAAGTATATTATTGGCCATACAGAACAGTGTCTTCAATTGATCTTCATCATCAGAATTCAGAACTTGGTCCTGAGTGAAAATGTCAACTCCGAGATGGAAGGCCTCTCATCTTCACTTCATCATGCTCTTGTGCTTCATACAATCATCCTTCTCATTGGCAATTTATTTTGGTGACATTGGGTCATTACTTGCTCTAAGAAACTCTCTTTTCCAAAGAAGAGATGTTATTCCAAGTTGGTTTGACTCAAAGATCTCACCATGCAACTGGATTGGCATAAAATGTGAGGGTCCTGCAGTACGCCAAATTCATCTTTCTTGTACATTGTTACCCCTGGATCTTCCATTTCCAAACTATCTTGGAAATTTTAGAAATCTCAAGCATCTTAATGTCAGCCATTGTGCCCTCACTGGTCGTATTTCTGAAAATCTATGGAGTCTGGAGGATTTAGAGACCATGGACTTGAGTGATAACAGATTGTTTGGGATGCTGCCTCCAGCCCTCTCTAACCTGAAAAATCTAAGAGAACTTGTGCTTGATGATAATAGCTTCTCTGGTAGTTTACCGTCAACAATTGGACAACTCACTGAACTTACTGAACTCTCTGTCCATGCAAACTCATTTTCTGGAGTTCTTCCAGCTGAGCTTGGAAATCTACAAAAGTTGCAGTCCCTTGACCTTAGTGAAAATTTCTTCTCTGGGTACCTACCTTCCAGTTTAGGTAACCTTACAAAGCTGTTATACTTTGGTGCTAATCAGAACAGATTCAGAGGACCAATATTTCCAGAAATTGGAAATCTAGGGATGATTAGGACTCTAGATCTTTCATGGAACTCGCTGACTGGAACTATACCAATGGAAGTTGGGAAATTGATCAGCCTGAATACATTGAATGTGGGAAACAACAACTTAAATGGAGCAATACCAGAGACAATTGGCAATCTGAGAGCCTTACAAGTGCTTAATCTCCAGGGTTGCAGATTCACAGGAAATGTGCAAGAAGAAATTTCCAAGCTGAGTAGCTTAACTTACTTGAATATAGCACAGAATGATTTTGAGGGAGAACTACCAGCAAGCTTTGGCAAGCTGTCGAATCTAGTTTACTTTCTTGCTGCAAGTGCGGGACTGAGTGGAAGAATTCCAGAGCAACTAGGAAACTGCAAGAAGCTCAAGGTTCTGAATCTTTCCTTCAACTCATTATATGGTACACTACCTGATGGTCTTGCGGGCTTGGAATCAATAGAGTCTCTTATACTTGATTCAAACCACCTATCAGGTCCATTGCCTAACTGGGTTTCGAACTGGAAGCGAATAGAGTCAATAATGTTGGCAAAGAACTTCTTTAATGGCTCTTTACCACCACTACATCTTCCGTCCTTGACCTTACTTGATGTCAACACCAACATGCTTTCTGGTGAGTTACCTCCGGAAATATGCAATGCCGAGTCATTGGCCAGTTTGTCGCTGTCAGATAACAACTTTACTGGTAATATAGACAACAGCTTCAGGAAATGTTTGAACCTCACAGATTTGGTGTTGTCTGGAAATGATCTGTTTGGTAAAATACCTGCTTATTTGGGTGAGCTTCATCTGGTTACGTTGGAACTGTCAAAAAACCGATTCTTTGGCAGGATTCCCGATCAATTGTGGGAATCAAAATCACTGATGGAGATTTCACTCAGCTACAATTTTCTTGAAGGTCAGATTCCCATGGGTGTTGCTAAAGTCTCCTCGCTTCAGAGGTTGCAATTAGATAATAATCACTTTGAAGGACGCATTCCAAGTTCCATTGGTGAACTCAAAAATCTGACCAATCTGTCTCTACATGGTAACAATTTGACTGGGGAGATCCCCTTGGAACTGTTCGAGTGTACGATGTTGGTGTCCTTGGACCTTGGTTCAAACATGCTTACTGGTCAAATTCCAAAATCCATATCCAAGTTGAAACTGCTTGATAACCTCGTGCTATCAAACAATAAATTCTCTGGTTCAATACCTGAGGAGATTTGCTCTGGGTTTCAAAAGGTGCCTTTACCAGATTCTGAGTTCACCCAACATTATGGCATGCTTGATTTGTCCAATAATGAGTTTGTGGGGCCTATTCCTGCATCAATTGAGCAGTGCATTGTTGTAACTGAACTACTGTTGAAGGGAAACAAACTCAGTGGGACTATTCCTATTGGGATTTCTGGGCTGGCTAACTTAACATTGCTCGATCTGTCTTTCAATTCTTTGACAGGGCCAGCTGTTTCCCAGTTATTCTCAATTAGAAACCTACAGGGGCTTGTACTTTCACATAATCGGCTAAATGGCTCAATTCCGGATAATCTGGGGTCAATGATGCCTAGCTTAGCCAAGCTTGACTTGTCAAATAATAGGTTAACTGGTCTTTTGCCTTCTTCCATTTTTGGTGTCAAGAGTTTAACCAACCTAGACATCAGTATGAATTCATTCTCAGGACCAATCTCTTTGGACTTAGGCACCACTAGCGCTCTTTTGGTCCTAAATGCAAGCAACAACCTCTTTTCAGGTTCCCTTGGTAACTCTTTCTCTAATCTGACCACCCTTTCCATACTAGATATTCACAACAATATGATCACTGGCAGTGTGCCTTCTTCGCTCTCCAATCTTGATACCTTGACATATCTAGACTTCTCAAACAACAAATTTCAAGGGTCTGTCCCTTGCAATATCTGTAATATAGAAGGCCTTGCTTTTGTCAACTTCTCTGGTAACAGATTCACTGGACACGTGCCAGAAACTTGCGCCAAGACTAAACCTTGCACACCAAAGCAACCGAATTTCCCTTCACGATACCCACATGCACCGGTTTTAACAGGGGCTTCTGTTTGGGCTATTGCTTTTGGTGCCACGTTCATTTCCCTTGTCCTTCTTGTTTGTCTTCTCAGATGGACGATGCTGAAACAAGAAGCTGCAATTCTGGACCAGGGAAAGGGTAAAATTGTGACAGCAATTGAGCCAGAGTCCACCGATGAGCTTCTTGGTAAGAAGCGTAAGGAGCCACTGAGCATTAACATAGCTACTTTTGAGCACTCTCTACTCCGGATAGACCCTGCAGATATTCTGTCAGCGACAGAAAATTTCAGCAAGACGTATATTATCGGTGATGGTGGATTTGGTACAGTGTATAGAGCGTCATTACCAGAAGGTAGAATCATTGCGGTCAAAAGGCTTAATGGAGGACACTTGCACGGTGACCGTGAATTCTTGGCTGAGATGGAGACAATTGGAAAGGTAAAGCACGAAAACTTGGTTCCATTACTTGGGTATTGTGTCTTTGCAGACGAGAGGTTTTTGATATATGAATATATGGAGAATGGAAGCCTTGATGTGTGGTTGAGGAACCGGGCAGATGCTGTGGAGGCACTTGATTGGCCAACCCGGTTCAAGATATGTCTAGGGTCAGCTCGAGGGCTGGCCTTTCTACATCATGGGTTTGTTCCCCACATTATCCACAGAGACATCAAGTCAAGCAATATCTTGTTGGATAGCAAGTTTGAGGCACGCGTATCAGACTTTGGCTTGGCGCGTATAATTAGTGCATGTGAGAGCCATGTTAGTACTGTGCTTGCAGGTACTTTTGGGTACATACCTCCCGAGTATGGTCAGACCATGGTGGCAACAAGCAAGGGCGATGTATATAGCTTTGGTGTGGTGATGCTAGAGCTTGTAACGGGGAGGGCGCCAACTGGACAGGCTGACATGGAGGGCGGCAATCTTGTTGGGTGGGTGAGGTGGATGGTCGCGTCTGGAAGGGAATACGAGGTGTTAGATCCGTATTTTTGTGGTTTGGAGCTTTGGAAAGAACAAATGTCGAGAGTTCTTGCGATAGCAAGGTTGTGCACGAGTGATGAGCCATGGAGGCGGCCTACTATGCTTGAGGTGGTGAAGCTGTTGAGGGAGGTAAAAATGAAAACTGGGACGTATTAACAAAAAGCAAAAACAAAAGAACTCTAATGTTTGTTTGGTTTTAAGCTTTAATTTCATGTATAATGCATGGGCTGAGAAGAACCTCAAGTAGAAGAGCAATATGGAGCTAGTGAGGAATGAAAAGTGTAGTATGACTCTGATGATTTTCCAACTAAATAATATTTCTGAACAGTAATGAAGAAGTATTAGGTCTAGTTTATCTTCTTTAATTTTATGATGAATACATTACCAATATGGATTTATGCACACACCTTTGGACACTGTGACTTGTTAGGATATACTTTATGCTTAGTTTGTTTTGACATAAAATATTTTATTGTGTTTTTTTGTATAAAAAAAGAAGGAAAAAAAATTCTGTGTTTGGTTGTGACTTAAATGATATATGCTAGTTGTAGTTTGTGGTACTGCTGGTGCTGGTGTGGTTGCTAGTGGCTGGTGAAAAGAAGGTGGTAATGGTTGCGGGGTGGTGGTAGTGAGGGTGATAGTGGTGGGGTGACAATAATAATAATGATGATGGTGGTGGAGGTGGTGGTAGTTGTGGGCAAGGAACAAAATTGTTTCTTTTTTGGGTGGATAAATAAAATTATTTCTTATCTATCATAATAGATGAAATGTTTCTGTTTTCAAACAAAACATTAATAGAATATTGAAATTCTAATATGTTTATTGAAACATATTGAAATGCATCAAAACTCTACAAAACATACCGAAATCACATTACGTCGAATCATATCACATTATCATCTAACAGTAGTACACGAAGAACAGCTTGCTTTTTGCAATGCAACATTTCCAGCAAAAGCAGCTTTACTCTTCAATAGTCTGTATGTAGATATATTCATGAAGGTTCCACATTCTCTGCCAAAACTCAAAAAAACAACATGCCTTTAATTTAAACAAGCAAAACCTAATACAACCAAGTCATATTTATTAAATTTTTCTGAAAAATGATTCTATCGTTAATTTCAGAATCTTAAGATTTGTTAAAATATGTTTCAATTGACCGGAATATTTAATTATAAAAATTTATTAAATTCTTAGTTATTGTTAATCTTGGCTACCAACAAGATTAACAATAAAAATAAAAACAAAAAAATCTTATTGTTTGTTTTGACTGTGTAATCTGTTCTTGGCTTCATGCCTGCTATCAAAAAAATAAAATAAAATTAATGTTTGAGAGTTCTAATTTATGTGAGTCTCATGTAATGTGATGTTTTAGTCTTTTTTTATTTTTGATTTTTGATTTTCCACGTCATTAGAGATAGGTTTAGAGCTCCAGTTCTAAAGCTCTGAATCATTGCTGATAAAATAAATAAATAACAATTAGAAAAAGGAGAATTAATTGCTTGGAAGATTGCCAAAAAAAAAAAAAAAAATACTAAAAAGAATAAAAAAGTCATGCTCAACTCAAGTTGTTCGGTTTAAACTGCCCAAGCTGCTGGTCCAGCTTGATTTTTCAAACAAATCTTTAAAAAAATGTGGATAAAATAGTAAGTATTATATTATTTATTTTTGTTGTTTGTATCTACACAAAATTTACTCATGTAAACACTTAAATTACTAGTTTTTTAACCACTTAAAATATTAGGTGAGAAATTCAATTTAAGAATATTGTATTAGTGAGTGAGTCGATTAGAATTTATTTTTCACAATAATTATAATTAGGCGATAAATCATAGTTATTAAGATAAATATAAATCATAATTGGTTAAATTACATTTTGCCTCCTTGATGTTTGGTCCTCTTCTCACTTGGTCTCTTAAACTTCATTTTTTTCCACTTTGGTCCATTTTAATTTTCTTCCAATTTACTCCTTAAGCTACCTTCTGTTAAAAATTAGAGAAAAAAAGACACATTGGCAATCACGTTACATAAAAATATTTTATTAAGTATAACTCACACCTATGACACAAACTCAAATTCTAATATAATAATATATTTTTTATGTTATCTGACAGTTATCATGACATTTTTAATCTAATTTTGAACAAATATTAACTTTAGGAGTAAAATGGGAAAAACTTGAACCATGAAGTGTCGATTGAGGAGGAAAAAAAAAAAAAAAACTTTAAGGGCCAAAGTGGAAAAATGACCAAACATAAAGGAGGCAAAATGTAATTTACTCATCATAATTATTGGCATAAATTTTGAATATTTTTTTATAAGTAACATTATTAATTTATTAAAAAAAAATTACTTAGCTGGTTGTAAAATTTGATCAAGTAGTATAATCTACAATATTCTATAATCAAACCATAAATTTCGCAAACAATCATTCATTACTTTTAAACGATTCATTAAATTTTTTGAAATAAAACTTCATTCTAGAATGTAGTGAGTGATTGGTTTACTAGAATGAAATAATCATCTCTTAACCTCTTTATATAGAATGACTATTCTCTTACAATGATGAATAATGATTTTATTTATAATATATATTTTTATTAAGATTTTAGTGAATCAAATATGAGAATGAACATTATAATGGAATGGTTATATGATTTCATTTACATTCAACAAATTTGGCCTCGCCCGAATCGTCTGAATTTGTACATACAGGTCGTCTGACTGATCATTCGGGAGGTCGTTTGGCAGGTCATCCAGAAAATGCCGGTTGATAAAGATAACAACTGTAGCTGACAAGGGTGACAATCGCGATTGACAAAAGACTGGTCATCCAAGTAGTCGTTCGACTTACAAAATTCGAGCGATTCGAACCAATTCAAATTCCATGTATCAATCATTCTTCTTCATTTTAATAATCTAAACATAACATAAGAAATAAAGCTATTTGGAGTCACAATTCAAACCATACTTTTTATTTTTTACTAATTAAAATATTAAAAAAGTAATTCTTTATTTGCCTATTTTATTTTTTATTTTTTATTTTTTTATCTATGGATTCCAACACTACTATTTGTTTTATTAGTAATGATTCAGACCCGACAAAACATCACCCCCACAACCCTCACTCACTTGTGTTTGGTCCAAGTAAGAAAGAGAAAAGAAAAAAAAAACAATACAAGCACATCGTTGGTCCACATCACTATGGGGGTAGTAGGGGTTTCTCCAAAAGGGGGTCTCAAATATTTTCCTTGTTTTATATATTTATATGCACAAATTATTTAAAGTATCTCTCAATACTCTTCATATGTAACTAATTTTAAATTTTTTTATTAAAATAATTATTATAATAGTTAATATATTGAAATGACTAAAATATGATAACTAACTATAATAACTAACCTCACTCGTTTAAAAAATTCCTTAGAAATGTTCTGAGGCAAGCACTTTGCTAGCCTTCCGTCAGGGCTGTTCGCTGCCAAGCTGTAACTTAGGCCAAGTTTGGGATGTTTCCAAAAAGTCAAAAAGTCAAAAAGTTATTCAAAAAGTTAAAAAATTAACACTATTAATCAAAAGTCAACAATTACGGCTGCACAACTTCCAATTCAAATTTTTCCCTACAAATCAATTTTTACAATTTTTTATTACACATTTTTCAATAAAAAGTCAAAAAGTTAACCCAAACATCCATATTTTCAACCTCAATTTTTTAGTCCAAAAAGACAAAAAGTACACTTATTTAGTCTTCCCAAACTTGGCCTTAATATTTGTATTATTCATTTGTATTGAAAAATAAAACAATCTTAAGGGTGGTTTGAGATGTGCTAAATAAGTATATTTTTCGACTTTTTATAAAAAATGTGTAAAAAAATAGAGAAGAGATATTGATTGATATGATCCAAAAAGGATAAAAAGATAAAAAAAAATGGACTAAAATATGTTATACCAAACAAGGCTTTATTAGGTTATAATAACAAACAAAAAAATTTATCACAACCGCTAAATTTTTTTTTTCTTCATGTTTTGTAATTAGGAGGTATGCCTTTCTTGACTCTTGAATTATGTTCTTTTAATAAAATTCTAACCTGTGCAATAAATAAATATGTCAGCGACAGGTTTATTTTACCTTTTTGTTTTTATATTATTTATAAACCACAAATACGCAAGCTATTTAAGGTTTTCTTTCTTTTTTTGACATTTGAAATCCAATATACAATTACTTAAACAATCTCTAACGGTGAACCAAACTTGGCATTAGATTTAAATTTTGGTAAAAAATCACTTTTTGGTGCTCCAACAGTTTCACCAAATTGGTATCAAAATGAGAATTCAACAAAAAATAATCAAACTCAGAACAAGGTACAGATTTCACCAAATTACTGTGCGTGACCGTTGGATGAGGTCAACTGGTCAACCAGTCGGTTGCCCAGCCGGTTGACCAACCGGTCGACCGGTTCATTAATTCTGCGACGGGTTTGAACTGGTTGGTTTGAACTGGTTTACTATGTGCGTGACCGTTGGAGATCAACCGGTCAACCAGCCGGTTGCCCGGCCGGTTGACCAATCGGTCGACCGGTTTGATCAATTCTGCGATAGATTTGAATTGGTTTGAACTGGTTTATTTTGAGATAGGTTATTTTGTGGACTATGAATAATTTGAAGGGTGATATAAATTTAAATTCCCTTGAAAATATAATTGAAATTGTTATCTCATATACATATTTCAGAACTAGCCGTTTCAATAATTTACCGTTGGATGGACAGAGTATTTTGAAAATTTACCGTTGATGATGTGTTCTATAAAATATATCTGTTTCGTATATCAAGCTGACAGAGTATTTCATTTTCAGAATAGCATTACATTATATGTTGTAAATTTTGTTGCTTCTGTGTCATTAGAAATTTTTTTCCCTTGAAACTTTAATTTATATTATCTGATTAAATTATTTGATTCTGAGGTTGAGTGTATATCATTCTAATATTTTTCAGTAAGTTAGATATTGTATGTACTGTATTTTTTCCAAACTATGGAAGATTTTGAAATGTTTGAGGAATCACAAATGTTGGAGCACAATACTGATATTAATTTTATGTCGGAAACTTCACGAGAGCAGAACACGCAGAACAGTGATAATCATTTTATTTCAGAAACTTCTCGTGTTTCTCGTGGTAAAGCGTTCACAATTATAGAAGATGAAACTTTATGTAGATCTTGGTTAGCAGTCTCTCAAGATCCCATTACTGGTAATAGTTAGACTATGGCTATATTTTGGGAACGAGTACTTGTTTATTTTAATTCACAATTGAGCGGTGAATCAAATCGAAACCGTATTTCTTTGTCTCACCGTTGGTCTGGCATGCAAAAGGCAATTAATAAATTCTGTGATTTTCTTGAACAAATTCAACTGAGGCAACAAAGTGGAATAACTGAGGCAGACATGGTAAAATTTATTTGTGTTATTAAATATCAATTTTCTTTTCTAAATGTATACTTGTTATTGAAATGTTTGTAATTTTTTTTTGTAGGTCGCTGAAGCGAAGCGGATGTATCATGCAATACAGAAAAAACACTTCACATTTGATACATGTTGGGATATTTTGCGCCGAAGTTGTAAGTGGGATGAATTTCAATCACAACCTAAAAGAAGCACGCAACATGCTGATCCATGTTCGAATCCACCAACTGAACATGAGGCATTTCAATCCAACCAGAATAATGCGGTGCATGGACAACCATCTAATACATCAACACACCCAATTGGTACTAAGGCAGCGAAAGAGAAGTTGAAGAATCAAACAACGCACGATAGTAGATTTGATGAAATGGTTGCCAACCAATCCAAAATAGTTGAAGTGTTGTCAACTATCTCCGCTAGAACTATTGAGCGAGATGAACAAAAGGCGATAGACCGTGAGCAGAAGGCTGCAGAGCGTCGAAGAAGGGCCGAAGATAGGGAGGAACAACTAAAACTCCTATCTATGATGAATGAAAGAGAACAACGAAATGAAGATCATAAAATAATGTCAATGGACATGACAATTTTAAATCCTATGCAAAGGGCGTACTACGAAAATCTTCAACGACAGATTTTATTTCGAATAACTAATAGATTTCCTTGAAAGGTTCTGTATTAGTGTGTTTCATCTATTGGTTTTATTATTTAAAAATATTACATCTAACTTGTATTGGTTACTTGTATTGGAATTATTAATGTGATAAGTAATCATGTAATCACAATTTTATTAAATGGAACATAATGATTTATATTTGTTAGATAATTAACAAATAAAAATAAATTTATTAATGTATGTCATAATTTTTTATTTATTCAAAACACCACGTAAACGATGTCATAAATTTGAAGTAATTGTTGCCATGTATGATTAATTACATAGATTCCATATGATGTTTCTGATATATTTTCTATTCATTCCTTTTTTAACTAAACAATACATATTAAACAGCAAGAGCAAGGCATAAAAGAACCTGCAAGAATAGAGCAAATCATCAGAAACATCATATTTCAAGTTCAATGTGGATTTATGGATTTTTGCCATGGTTTTTGCCATATTTAAAGTTCAGATTTTATGAACTTTTATGAAACATCAGATTTTATGAAACATCAAATTTTATGAATTTTTGCCATGGATTTTTTTCCATATTTCAAGTTCAATGTGTAATTGTTGCCATGGTTTTTTTTTGGGAGATCTTTGGTCTGTAATTCATTGTGGATTTTTTTTAATTAACCTCATCCTCTTTAAAATGATATTTCAAGTCAAGGCCATTCACTACTATAGCATGATTTATACCAGAAAATCATAACTGAATAATGACCTTTTTGTAGCATTTTCAGAATGTACATAATCATGTCCTTTGTCAAATAGGCATTAAAATGAAAAACTACAATATTAAGTGATAATAACTGAACAGGCCAATGTCATAAGTGAATAGGTTTTAATTAACCTCTTCCTCTTTAAGAAATTGACCCAACAAAAGGTTGTTAAAATAACAAAATACAAAACAATGCAAATACATAATGTCTAACACATCAATAGTCATTATCTGGTGGTGGTGGTGGAGGAGGAGGGAAGTAGTGATGGTATATGTCATTTACGCGATGCTCAATCCTATCTATGTGATTGTTTGCCAGTTCATGACGTCTTTCAATGTCCACACGGAACTCACCAAATTGTTGAATTAATGAGTTCTGCGCAGTGGCAAATGTATCAAACTGAGTATAGCGATCCTGGTTGTCCCTTTACTGTTCTGTTGTATTCCGGACTCGGTCCCGTAGAGTTGGTAGTTGTATCTATCTTGTTGTCGTCCTTAAATTCCATTTGTTTGAGTTTTAGGATGTGTTGGGCTTGTTTCAAACAGGTGGGTTGAACCTTGGTCTGAAATCTTGTCGCCGGGTTTTGGTCGTTCCGCTCGAGCGGGCCTTGTTGCGTTCGAGCGGAGATTGCACGCTTCCAGTTTTTCGTGTCCCTGCAAAACTTCTGCAGGGGTGATTTTTACGCTCGAGCGAGTTTCTTTACGCTTGAGCGGTGGCGCTTGAGCGGGTACTTTGGCACTTGAGCGGGTAGTACCTTTGGGTGTAAGTTCTGGGAGGGAAAAATCTACGCTCGAGCGGACTGGTTTTCTCGCTCGAGCGGATGTGCTTTATTCTTGTGTCTTGGCGCTCGAGCGGGTCTTATTGCGCTCGAGCGGACCTAGTTTTTGTTCTTGACGCTCGAGCATTGTGTTCTCTGCTCGAGCGGGAATGTCGTATATCAATTGACAGCTGGGCATTTTAAAATCACTTTTTACATTCACACTCTCTCTCTTACTTTTCCAAAACGCCATTTGAGAGCTTCTCTTTCTAGAACCTTGCCTTCTCTCTAGGTATTGATCTAGTTAGAGTTGTTTTCTCACCTTTGGCCTTTACAAAAAGGTTGTTGATCGTCGAGGGTTATCTTTTGATCCGAGAAACTTTTGATTTGGAGCAACTTCGTTTTTATCATCTTCTTCGTTGGGTGTCAACTTTTGAGGTAGGGATTCCTACTCACTCTTATGGTCTTTGACCTAGATTTTTGGTTGTTTTGATAAAGTGTTGAAGTTGGGAAAATTTTGGGACTTAGGGTTTCAAAATGTGTTAAAGAGGATTTTGTGATTTTGGGCTCATAATATGTATTTTGGGTTTCAAAATGGTGTTATCGATGTTGGTTGTTGAAATATAGACCATTGGGTCAATATTGGGAAATGGGGTAGAAAACCCTAATTGATTGTATAAATTAATTGATATGATTAATTCGAGAAAATGGTGGTTATATGGAATTGAGTTGGAAATAATGAAATTGCCTCACTATATGGTTGAATAGTGGAGTTAGATTTATTAATCGCCCACTTTTGAAAATATTGATATTTTATCTGTTGGAGCTTTTATTATTTGTTTAGAAATAATTGCTTGGGCTACCGATGGAGGGTAGTTTTGATTGTTGTAGACAATGTATGATGATTAGGCAAACTAAAACTAATCAATTGGATATGTCATAGAATATGACGGTTGATAGAATATATTAACGTTATGTATTGATTGATTGTGTATATGACCTTTGTGTATATATGTAGTGTGTGCGGGAGGAGATAGGGGATGTACTCCACGGTTTAGGGGAAGATAGGGGATGGACCTCTAAACCGGATGTTGTTTGGGAGGAGATAGGGGATGGACTCCACTGATACAGCTCATATGCTTGTCAGGTAATGTATTGATACAGCTCATATGCTTATCGTAGGAAGTGTTGATATAGCTAATATGCATATCTGTTGAAATGTGGATACAGCTTGTATGCCTATCTGTTGAGATGTTGATACAACTAATATGTTTATCTATCGAAAAATGGGAAATGTCTAATATGAG